>NC_140614.1:3336145-3994895 GCF_057381915.1 Diplotaxodon limnothrissa | reverse complement strand
GTTACAGCTATTTCTATGAAGTTGTACAAAAACGCTTTCTTTCGCCAAGACAGTGCGTTTCTCACTGTTACATGCATTTGAATGGGGAACTCGACCGAAACAAAGTATAGGTTTTCATTATGTGAATAACTTGGAAATCTTAGCTCAAACAGCTGCAAAACCTGTTTTCCCAGCACGGGAACCTTGAGTTCTATAAGATAAAGCCATAAACATGTGTATCCGAGTCTTCTATCAAAAGTTACAGCTATTTCTATAAAGTTGTACAAAAACGCTTTCTTTCGCCAAGACAGTGCGTTTCTCACTGTTACATGCATTTGAATGGGGAACTCGACCGAAACAAAGTATAGGTTTTCATTATGTGAATAACTTGGAAATCTTAGCTCAAACAGCTGCAAAACCTGTTTTCCCAGCACGGGAACCTTGAGTTCTATAAGATAAAGCCATAAACATGTGTATCCGAGTCTTCTATCAAAAGTTACAGCTATTTCTATAAAGTTGTACAAAAACGCTTTCTTTCGCCAAGACAGTGCGTTTCTCACTGTTACATGCATTTGAATGGGGAACTCGACCGAAACAAAGTATAGGTTTTCATTATGTGAATAACTTGGAAATCTTAGCTCAAACAGCTGCAAAACCTGTTTTCCCAGCACGGGGACCTTGAGTTCTATAAGATAAAGCCATAAACATGTGTATCCGAGTCTTCTATCAAAAGTTACAGCTATTTCTATGAAGTTGTACAAAAACGCTTTCTTTCGCCAAGACAGTGCGTTTCTCACTGTTACATGCATTTGAATGGGGAACTCGACCGAAACAAAGTATAGGTTTTCATTATGTGAATAACTTGGAAATCTTAGCTCAAACAGCTGCAAAACCTGTTTTCCCAGCACGGAGACCTTGAGTTCTATAATATAAGGCCATAAACATGTTTGTCTGAGTCTTCTATCAAAAGTTACAGCTATTTCTATGAAGTTGTACAAAAACGCTTTCTTTCGCCAAGACAGTGCGTTTCTCACTGTTACATGCATTTGAATGGGGAACTCGACCGAAACAAAGTATAGGTTTTCATTATGTGAATAACTTGGAAATCTTAGCTCAAACAGCTGCAAAACCTGTTTTCCCAGCACGGGAACCTTGAGTTCTATAAGATAAAGCCATAAACATGTGTATCCGAGTCTTCTATCAAAAGTTACAGCTATTTCTATAAAGTTGTACAAAAACGCTTTCTTTCGCCAAGACAGTGCGTTTCTCACTGTTACATGCATTTGAATGGGGAACTCGACCGAAACAAAGTATAGGTTTTCATTATGTGAATAACTTGGAAATCTTAGCTCAAACAGCTGCAAAACCTGTTTTCCCAGCACGGGGACCTTGAGTTCTATAATATAAGGCCATAAACATGTTTGTCTGAGTCTTCTATCAAAAGTTACAGCTATTTCTATGAAGTTGTACAAAAACGCTTTCTTTCGCCAAGACAGTGCGTTTCTCACTGTTACATGCATTTGAATGGGGAACTCGACCGAAACAAAGTATAGGTTTTCATTATGTGAATAACTTGGAAATCTTAGCTCAAACAGCTGCAAAACCTGTTTTCCCAGCACGGGAACCTTGAGTTCTATAAGATAAAGCCATAAACATGTGTATCCGAGTCTTCTATCAAAAGTTACAGCTATTTCTATAAAGTTGTACAAAAACGCTTTCTTTCGCCAAGACAGTGCGTTTCTCACTGTTACATGCATTTGAATGGGGAACTCGACCGAAACAAAGTATAGGTTTTCATTATGTGAATAACTTGGAAATCTTAGCTCAAACAGCTGCAAAACCTGTTTTCCCAGCACGGGAACCTTGAGTTCTATAAGATAAAGCCATAAACATGTGTATCCGAGTCTTCTATCAAAAGTTACAGCTATTTCTATAAAGTTGTACAAAAACGCTTTCTTTCGCCAAGACAGTGCGTTTCTCACTGTTACATGCATTTGAATGGGGAACTCGACCGAAACAAAGTATAGGTTTTCATTATGTGAATAACTTGGAAATCTTAGCTCAAACAGCTGCAAAACCTGTTTTCCCAGCACGGGAACCTTGAGTTCTATAAGATAAAGCCATAAACATGTGTATCCGAGTCTTCTATCAAAAGTTACAGCTATTTCTATAAAGTTGTACAAAAACGCTTTCTTTCGCCAAGACAGTGCGTTTCTCACTGTTACATGCATTTGAATGGGGAACTCGACCGAAACAAAGTATAGGTTTTCATTATGTGAATAACTTGGAAATCTTAGCTCAAACAGCTGCAAAACCTGTTTTCCCAGCACGGGGACCTTGAGTTCTATAAGATAAAGCCATAAACATGTGTATCCGAGTCTTCTATCAAAAGTTACAGCTATTTCTATGAAGTTGTACAAAAACGCTTTCTTTCGCCAAGACAGTGCGTTTCTCACTGTTACATGCATTTGAATGGGGAACTCGACCGAAACAAAGTATAGGTTTTCATTATGTGAATAACTTGGAAATCTTAGCTCAAACAGCTGCAAAACCTGTTTTCCCAGCACGGAGACCTTGAGTTCTATAATATAAGGCCATAAACATGTTTGTCTGAGTCTTCTATCAAAAGTTACAGCTATTTCTATGAAGTTGTACAAAAACGCTTTCTTTCGCCAAGACAGTGCGTTTCTCACTGTTACATGCATTTGAATGGGGAACTCGACCGAAACAAAGTATAGGTTTTCATTATGTGAATAACTTGGAAATCTTAGCTCAAACAGCTGCAAAACCTGTTTTCCCAGCACGGGAACCTTGAGTTCTATAAGATAAAGCCATAAACATGTGTATCCGAGTCTTCTATCAAAAGTTACAGCTATTTCTATGAAGTTGTACAAAAACGCTTTCTTTCGCCAAGACAGTGCGTTTCTCACTGTTACATGCATTTGAATGGGGAACTCGACCGAAACAAAGTATAGGTTTTCATTATGTGAATAACTTGGAAATCTTAGCTCAAACAGCTGCAAAACCTGTTTTCCCAGCACGGGGACCTTGAGTTCTATAAGATAAAGCCATAAACATGTGTATCCGAGTCTTCTATCAAAAGTTACAGCTATTTCTATGAAGTTGTACAAAAACGCTTTCTTTCGCCAAGACAGTGCGTTTCTCACTGTTACATGCATTTGAATGGGGAACTCGACCGAAACAAAGTATAGGTTTTCATTATGTGAATAACTTGGAAATCTTAGCTCAAACAGCTGCAAAACCTGTTTTCCCAGCACGGAGACCTTGAGTTCTATAATATAAGGCCATAAACATGTTTGTCTGAGTCTTCTATCAAAAGTTACAGCTATTTCTATGAAGTTGTACAAAAACGCTTTCTTTCGCCAAGACAGTGCGTTTCTCACTGTTACATGCATTTGAATGGGGAACTCGACCGAAACAAAGTATAGGTTTTCATTATGTGAATAACTTGGAAATCTTAGCTCAAACAGCTGCAAAACCTGTTTTCCCAGCACGGGAACCTTGAGTTCTATAAGATAAAGCCATAAACATGTGTATCCGAGTCTTCTATCAAAAGTTACAGCTATTTCTATAAAGTTGTACAAAAACGCTTTCTTTCGCCAAGACAGTGCGTTTCTCACTGTTACATGCATTTGAATGGGGAACTCGACCGAAACAAAGTATAGGTTTTCATTATGTGAATAACTTGGAAATCTTAGCTCAAACAGCTGCAAAACCTGTTTTCCCAGCACGGGGACCTTGAGTTCTATAATATAAGGCCATAAACATGTTTGTCTGAGTCTTCTATCAAAAGTTACAGCTATTTCTATGAAGTTGTACAAAAACGCTTTCTTTCGCCAAGACAGTGCGTTTCTCACTGTTACATGCATTTGAATGGGGAACTCGACCGAAACAAAGTATAGGTTTTCATTATGTGAATAACTTGGAAATCTTAGCTCAAACAGCTGCAAAACCTGTTTTCCCAGCACGGGAACCTTGAGTTCTATAAGATAAAGCCATAAACATGTGTATCCGAGTCTTCTATCAAAAGTTACAGCTATTTCTATAAAGTTGTACAAAAACGCTTTCTTTCGCCAAGACAGTGCGTTTCTCACTGTTACATGCATTTGAATGGGGAACTCGACCGAAACAAAGTATAGGTTTTCATTATGTGAATAACTTGGAAATCTTAGCTCAAACAGCTGCAAAACCTGTTTTCCCAGCACGGGAACCTTGAGTTCTATAAGATAAAGCCATAAACATGTGTATCCGAGTCTTCTATCAAAAGTTACAGCTATTTCTATAAAGTTGTACAAAAACGCTTTCTTTCGCCAAGACAGTGCGTTTCTCACTGTTACATGCATTTGAATGGGGAACTCGACCGAAACAAAGTATAGGTTTTCATTATGTGAATAACTTGGAAATCTTAGCTCAAACAGCTGCAAAACCTGTTTTCCCAGCACGGGAACCTTGAGTTCTATAAGATAAAGCCATAAACATGTGTATCCGAGTCTTCTATCAAAAGTTACAGCTATTTCTATAAAGTTGTACAAAAACGCTTTCTTTCGCCAAGACAGTGCGTTTCTCACTGTTACATGCATTTGAATGGGGAACTCGACCGAAACAAAGTATAGGTTTTCATTATGTGAATAACTTGGAAATCTTAGCTCAAACAGCTGCAAAACCTGTTTTCCCAGCACGGGGACCTTGAGTTCTATAAGATAAAGCCATAAACATGTGTATCCGAGTCTTCTATCAAAAGTTACAGCTATTTCTATGAAGTTGTACAAAAACGCTTTCTTTCGCCAAGACAGTGCGTTTCTCACTGTTACATGCATTTGAATGGGGAACTCGACCGAAACAAAGTATAGGTTTTCATTATGTGAATAACTTGGAAATCTTAGCTCAAACAGCTGCAAAACCTGTTTTCCCAGCACGGAGACCTTGAGTTCTATAATATAAGGCCATAAACATGTTTGTCTGAGTCTTCTATCAAAAGTTACAGCTATTTCTATGAAGTTGTACAAAAACGCTTTCTTTCGCCAAGACAGTGCGTTTCTCACTGTTACATGCATTTGAATGGGGAACTCGACCGAAACAAAGTATAGGTTTTCATTATGTGAATAACTTGGAAATCTTAGCTCAAACAGCTGCAAAACCTGTTTTCCCAGCACGGGAACCTTGAGTTCTATAAGATAAAGCCATAAACATGTGTATCCGAGTCTTCTATCAAAAGTTACAGCTATTTCTATGAAGTTGTACAAAAACGCTTTCTTTCGCCAAGACAGTGCGTTTCTCACTGTTACATGCATTTGAATGGGGAACTCGACCGAAACAAAGTACAAGTTTTCATTATGTGAATAACTTGGAAATCTTAGCTCAAACAGCTGCAAAACCTGTTTTCCCAGCACGGAGACCTTGAGTTCTATAATATAAGGCCATAAACATGTTTGTCTGAGTCTTCTATCAAAAGTTACAGCTATTTCTATGAAGTTGTACAAAAACGCTTTCTTTCGCCAAGACAGTGCGTTTCTCACTGTTACATGCATTTGAATGGGGAACTCGACCGAAACAAAGTACAAGTTTTCATTATGTGAATAACTTGGAAATCTTAGCTCAAACAGCTGCAAAACCTGTTTTCCCAGCACGGGGACCTTGAGTTCTATAATATAAGGCCATAAACATGTTTGTCTGAGTCTTCTATCAAAAGTTACAGCTATTTCTATGAAGTTGTACAAAAACGCTTTCTTTCGCCAAGACAGTGCGTTTCTCACTGTTACATGCATTTGAATGGGGAACTCGACCGAAACAAAGTATAGGTTTTCATTATGTGAATAACTTGGAAATCTTAGCTCAAACAGCTGCAAAACCTGTTTTCCCAGCACGGGAACCTTGAGTTCTATAAGATAAAGCCATAAACATGTGTATCCGAGTCTTCTATCAAAAGTTACAGCTATTTCTATAAAGTTGTACAAAAACGCTTTCTTTCGCCAAGACAGTGCGTTTCTCACTGTTACATGCATTTGAATGGGGAACTCGACCGAAACAAAGTATAGGTTTTCATTATGTGAATAACTTGGAAATCTTAGCTCAAACAGCTGCAAAACCTGTTTTCCCAGCACGGGGACCTTGAGTTCTATAATATAAGGCCATAAACATGTTTGTCTGAGTCTTCTATCAAAAGTTACAGCTATTTCTATGAAGTTGTACAAAAACGCTTTCTTTCGCCAAGACAGTGCGTTTCTCACTGTTACATGCATTTGAATGGGGAACTCGACCGAAACAAAGTATAGGTTTTCATTATGTGAATAACTTGGAAATCTTAGCTCAAACAGCTGCAAAACCTGTTTTCCCAGCACGGGAACCTTGAGTTCTATAAGATAAAGCCATAAACATGTGTATCCGAGTCTTCTATCAAAAGTTACAGCTATTTCTATAAAGTTGTACAAAAACGCTTTCTTTCGCCAAGACAGTGCGTTTCTCACTGTTACATGCATTTGAATGGGGAACTCGACCGAAACAAAGTATAGGTTTTCATTATGTGAATAACTTGGAAATCTTAGCTCAAACAGCTGCAAAACCTGTTTTCCCAGCACGGGAACCTTGAGTTCTATAAGATAAAGCCATAAACGTGTATCCGAGTCTTCTATCAAAAGTTACAGCTATTTCTATAAAGTTGTACAAAAACGCTTTCTTTCGCCAAGACAGTGCGTTTCTCACTGTTACATGCATTTGAATGGGGAACTCGACCGAAACAAAGTATAGGTTTTCATTATGTGAATAACTTGGAAATCTTAGCTCAAACAGCTGCAAAACCTGTTTTCCCAGCACGGGGACCTTGAGTTCTATAAGATAAAGCCATAAACATGTGTATCCGAGTCTTCTATCAAAAGTTACAGCTATTTCTATGAAGTTGTACAAAAACGCTTTCTTTCGCCAAGACAGTGCGTTTCTCACTGTTACATGCATTTGAATGGGGAACTCGACCGAAACAAAGTATAGGTTTTCATTATGTGAATAACTTGGAAATCTTAGCTCAAACAGCTGCAAAACCTGTTTTCCCAGCACGGAGACCTTGAGTTCTATAATATAAGGCCATAAACATGTTTGTCTGAGTCTTCTATCAAAAGTTACAGCTATTTCTATGAAGTTGTACAAAAACGCTTTCTTTCGCCAAGACAGTGCGTTTCTCACTGTTACATGCATTTGAATGGGGAACTCGACCGAAACAAAGTATAGGTTTTCATTATGTGAATAACTTGGAAATCTTAGCTCAAACAGCTGCAAAACCTGTTTTCCCAGCACGGGAACCTTGAGTTCTATAAGATAAAGCCATAAACATGTGTATCCGAGTCTTCTATCAAAAGTTACAGCTATTTCTATAAAGTTGTACAAAAACGCTTTCTTTCGCCAAGACAGTGCGTTTCTCACTGTTACATGCATTTGAATGGGGAACTCGACCGAAACAAAGTATAGGTTTTCATTATGTGAATAACTTGGAAATCTTAGCTCAAACAGCTGCAAAACCTGTTTTCCCAGCACGGGGACCTTGAGTTCTATAATATAAGGCCATAAACATGTTTGTCTGAGTCTTCTATCAAAAGTTACAGCTATTTCTATGAAGTTGTACAAAAACGCTTTCTTTCGCCAAGACAGTGCGTTTCTCACTGTTACATGCATTTGAATGGGGAACTCGACCGAAACAAAGTATAGGTTTTCATTATGTGAATAACTTGGAAATCTTAGCTCAAACAGCTGCAAAACCTGTTTTCCCAGCACGGGAACCTTGAGTTCTATAAGATAAAGCCATAAACATGTGTATCCGAGTCTTCTATCAAAAGTTACAGCTATTTCTATAAAGTTGTACAAAAACGCTTTCTTTCGCCAAGACAGTGCGTTTCTCACTGTTACATGCATTTGAATGGGGAACTCGACCGAAACAAAGTATAGGTTTTCATTATGTGAATAACTTGGAAATCTTAGCTCAAACAGCTGCAAAACCTGTTTTCCCAGCACGGGAACCTTGAGTTCTATAAGATAAAGCCATAAACATGTGTATCCGAGTCTTCTATCAAAAGTTACAGCTATTTCTATAAAGTTGTACAAAAACGCTTTCTTTCGCCAAGACAGTGCGTTTCTCACTGTTACATGCATTTGAATGGGGAACTCGACCGAAACAAAGTATAGGTTTTCATTATGTGAATAACTTGGAAATCTTAGCTCAAACAGCTGCAAAACCTGTTTTCCCAGCACGGGGACCTTGAGTTCTATAAGATAAAGCCATAAACATGTGTATCCGAGTCTTCTATCAAAAGTTACAGCTATTTCTATGAAGTTGTACAAAAACGCTTTCTTTCGCCAAGACAGTGCGTTTCTCACTGTTACATGCATTTGAATGGGGAACTCGACCGAAACAAAGTATAGGTTTTCATTATGTGAATAACTTGGAAATCTTAGCTCAAACAGCTGCAAAACCTGTTTTCCCAGCACGGAGACCTTGAGTTCTATAATATAAGGCCATAAACATGTTTGTCTGAGTCTTCTATCAAAAGTTACAGCTATTTCTATGAAGTTGTACAAAAACGCTTTCTTTCGCCAAGACAGTGCGTTTCTCACTGTTACATGCATTTGAATGGGGAACTCGACCGAAACAAAGTATAGGTTTTCATTATGTGAATAACTTGGAAATCTTAGCTCAAACAGCTGCAAAACCTGTTTTCCCAGCACGGGAACCTTGAGTTCTATAAGATAAAGCCATAAACATGTGTATCCGAGTCTTCTATCAAAAGTTACAGCTATTTCTATGAAGTTGTACAAAAACGCTTTCTTTCGCCAAGACAGTGCGTTTCTCACTGTTACATGCATTTGAATGGGGAACTCGACCGAAACAAAGTACAAGTTTTCATTATGTGAATAACTTGGAAATCTTAGCTCAAACAGCTGCAAAACCTGTTTTCCCAGCACGGGGACCTTGAGTTCTATAAGATAAAGCCATAAACATGTGTATCCGAGTCTTCTATCAAAAGTTACAGCTATTTCTATGAAGTTGTACAAAAACGCTTTCTTTCGCCAAGACAGTGCGTTTCTCACTGTTACATGCATTTGAATGGGGAACTCGACCGAAACAAAGTATAGGTTTTCATTATGTGAATAACTTGGAAATCTTAGCTCAAACAGCTGCAAAACCTGTTTTCCCAGCACGGGGACCTTGAGTTCTATAATATAAGGCCATAAACATGTTTGTCTGAGTCTTCTATCAAAAGTTACAGCTATTTCTATGAAGTTGTACAAAAACGCTTTCTTTCGCCAAGACAGTGCGTTTCTCACTGTTACATGCATTTGAATGGGGAACTCGACCGAAACAAAGTATAGGTTTTCATTATGTGAATAACTTGGAAATCTTAGCTCAAACAGCTGCAAAACCTGTTTTCCCAGCACGGGAACCTTGAGTTCTATAAGATAAAGCCATAAACATGTGTATCCGAGTCTTCTATCAAAAGTTACAGCTATTTCTATAAAGTTGTACAAAAACGCTTTCTTTCGCCAAGACAGTGCGTTTCTCACTGTTACATGCATTTGAATGGGGAACTCGACCGAAACAAAGTATAGGTTTTCATTATGTGAATAACTTGGAAATCTTAGCTCAAACAGCTGCAAAACCTGTTTTCCCAGCACGGGAACCTTGAGTTCTATAAGATAAAGCCATAAACATGTGTATCCGAGTCTTCTATCAAAAGTTACAGCTATTTCTATAAAGTTGTACAAAAACGCTTTCTTTCGCCAAGACAGTGCGTTTCTCACTGTTACATGCATTTGAATGGGGAACTCGACCGAAACAAAGTATAGGTTTTCATTATGTGAATAACTTGGAAATCTTAGCTCAAACAGCTGCAAAACCTGTTTTCCCAGCACGGGAACCTTGAGTTCTATAAGATAAAGCCATAAACATGTGTATCCGAGTCTTCTATCAAAAGTTACAGCTATTTCTATAAAGTTGTACAAAAACGCTTTCTTTCGCCAAGACAGTGCGTTTCTCACTGTTACATGCATTTGAATGGGGAACTCGACCGAAACAAAGTATAGGTTTTCATTATGTGAATAACTTGGAAATCTTAGCTCAAACAGCTGCAAAACCTGTTTTCCCAGCACGGGGACCTTGAGTTCTATAAGATAAAGCCATAAACATGTGTATCCGAGTCTTCTATCAAAAGTTACAGCTATTTCTATGAAGTTGTACAAAAACGCTTTCTTTCGCCAAGACAGTGCGTTTCTCACTGTTACATGCATTTGAATGGGGAACTCGACCGAAACAAAGTATAGGTTTTCATTATGTGAATAACTTGGAAATCTTAGCTCAAACAGCTGCAAAACCTGTTTTCCCAGCACGGGAACCTTGAGTTCTATAAGATAAAGCCATAAACATGTGTATCCGAGTCTTCTATCAAAAGTTACAGCTATTTCTATAAAGTTGTACAAAAACGCTTTCTTTCGCCAAGACAGTGCGTTTCTCACTGTTACATGCATTTGAATGGGGAACTCGACCGAAACAAAGTATAGGTTTTCATTATGTGAATAACTTGGAAATCTTAGCTCAAACAGCTGCAAAACCTGTTTTCCCAGCACGGGGACCTTGAGTTCTATAAGATAAAGCCATAAACATGTGTATCCGAGTCTTCTATCAAAAGTTACAGCTATTTCTATGAAGTTGTACAAAAACGCTTTCTTTCGCCAAGACAGTGCGTTTCTCACTGTTACATGCATTTGAATGGGGAACTCGACCGAAACAAAGTATAGGTTTTCATTATGTGAATAACTTGGAAATCTTAGCTCAAACAGCTGCAAAACCTGTTTTCCCAGCACGGAGACCTTGAGTTCTATAATATAAGGCCATAAACATGTTTGTCTGAGTCTTCTATCAAAAGTTACAGCTATTTCTATGAAGTTGTACAAAAACGCTTTCTTTCGCCAAGACAGTGCGTTTCTCACTGTTACATGCATTTGAATGGGGAACTCGACCGAAACAAAGTATAGGTTTTCATTATGTGAATAACTTGGAAATCTTAGCTCAAACAGCTGCAAAACCTGTTTTCCCAGCACGGGAACCTTGAGTTCTATAAGATAAAGCCATAAACATGTGTATCCGAGTCTTCTATCAAAAGTTACAGCTATTTCTATGAAGTTGTACAAAAACGCTTTCTTTCGCCAAGACAGTGCGTTTCTCACTGTTACATGCATTTGAATGGGGAACTCGACCGAAACAAAGTACAAGTTTTCATTATGTGAATAACTTGGAAATCTTAGCTCAAACAGCTGCAAAACCTGTTTTCCCAGCACGGGGACCTTGAGTTCTATAAGATAAAGCCATAAACATGTGTATCCGAGTCTTCTATCAAAAGTTACAGCTATTTCTATGAAGTTGTACAAAAACGCTTTCTTTCGCCAAGACAGTGCGTTTCTCACTGTTACATGCATTTGAATGGGGAACTCGACCGAAACAAAGTATAGGTTTTCATTATGTGAATAACTTGGAAATCTTAGCTCAAACAGCTGCAAAACCTGTTTTCCCAGCACGGGGACCTTGAGTTCTATAATATAAGGCCATAAACATGTTTGTCTGAGTCTTCTATCAAAAGTTACAGCTATTTCTATGAAGTTGTACAAAAACGCTTTCTTTCGCCAAGACAGTGCGTTTCTCACTGTTACATGCATTTGAATGGGGAACTCGACCGAAACAAAGTATAGGTTTTCATTATGTGAATAACTTGGAAATCTTAGCTCAAACAGCTGCAAAACCTGTTTTCCCAGCACGGGAACCTTGAGTTCTATAAGATAAAGCCATAAACATGTGTATCCGAGTCTTCTATCAAAAGTTACAGCTATTTCTATAAAGTTGTACAAAAACGCTTTCTTTCGCCAAGACAGTGCGTTTCTCACTGTTACATGCATTTGAATGGGGAACTCGACCGAAACAAAGTATAGGTTTTCATTATGTGAATAACTTGGAAATCTTAGCTCAAACAGCTGCAAAACCTGTTTTCCCAGCACGGGAACCTTGAGTTCTATAAGATAAAGCCATAAACATGTGTATCCGAGTCTTCTATCAAAAGTTACAGCTATTTCTATGAAGTTGTACAAAAACGCTTTCTTTCGCCAAGACAGTGCGTTTCTCACTGTTACATGCATTTGAATGGGGAACTCGACCGAAACAAAGTATAGGTTTTCATTATGTGAATAACTTGGAAATCTTAGCTCAAACAGCTGCAAAACCTGTTTTCCCAGCACGGGAACCTTGAGTTCTATAAGATAAAGCCATAAACATGTGTATCCGAGTCTTCTATCAAAAGTTACAGCTATTTCTATGAAGTTGTACAAAAACGCTTTCTTTCGCCAAGACAGTGCGTTTCTCACTGTTACATGCATTTGAATGGGGAACTCGACCGAAACAAAGTACAAGTTTTCATTATGTGAATAACTTGGAAATCTTAGCTCAAACAGCTGCAAAACCTGTTTTCCCAGCACGGGGACCTTGAGTTCTATAATATAAGGCCATAAACATGTTTGTCTGAGTCTTCTATCAAAAGTTACAGCTATTTCTATGAAGTTGTACAAAAACGCTTTCTTTCGCCAAGACAGTGCGTTTCTCACTGTTACATGCATTTGAATGGGGAACTCGACCGAAACAAAGTATAGGTTTTCATTATGTGAATAACTTGGAAATCTTAGCTCAAACAGCTGCAAAACCTGTTTTCCCAGCACGGGAACCTTGAGTTCTATAAGATAAAGCCATAAACATGTGTATCCGAGTCTTCTATCAAAAGTTACAGCTATTTCTATAAAGTTGTACAAAAACGCTTTCTTTCGCCAAGACAGTGCGTTTCTCACTGTTACATGCATTTGAATGGGGAACTCGACCGAAACAAAGTATAGGTTTTCATTATGTGAATAACTTGGAAATCTTAGCTCAAACAGCTGCAAAACCTGTTTTCCCAGCACGGGAACCTTGAGTTCTATAAGATAAAGCCATAAACATGTGTATCCGAGTCTTCTATCAAAAGTTACAGCTATTTCTATAAAGTTGTACAAAAACGCTTTCTTTCGCCAAGACAGTGCGTTTCTCACTGTTACATGCATTTGAATGGGGAACTCGACCGAAACAAAGTACAAGTTTTCATTATGTGAATAACTTGGAAATCTTAGCTCAAACAGCTGCAAAACCTGTTTTCCCAGCACGGAGACCTTGAGTTCTATAATATAAGGCCATAAACATGTTTGTCTGAGTCTTCTATCAAAAGTTACAGCTATTTCTATGAAGTTGTACAAAAACGCTTTCTTTCGCCAAGACAGTGCGTTTCTCACTGTTACATGCATTTGAATGGGGAACTCGACCGAAACAAAGTATAGGTTTTCATTATGTGAATAACTTGGAAATCTTAGCTCAAACAGCTGCAAAACCTGTTTTCCCAGCACGGGAACCTTGAGTTCTATAAGATAAAGCCATAAACATGTGTATCCGAGTCTTCTATCAAAAGTTACAGCTATTTCTATGAAGTTGTACAAAAACGCTTTCTTTCGCCAAGACAGTGCGTTTCTCACTGTTACATGCATTTGAATGGGGAACTCGACCGAAACAAAGTATAGGTTTTCATTATGTGAATAACTTGGAAATCTTAGCTCAAACAGCTGCAAAACCTGTTTTCCCAGCACGGGAACCTTGAGTTCTATAAGATAAAGCCATAAACATGTGTATCCGAGTCTTCTATCAAAAGTTACAGCTATTCATATGAAGTTGTACAAAAACGCTTTCTTTCGCCAAGACAGTGCGTTTCTCACTGTTACATGCATTTGAATGGGGAACTCGACCGAAACAAAGTACAAGTTTTCATTATGTGAATAACTTGGAAATCTTAGCTCAAACAGCTGCAAAACCTGTTTTCCCAGCACAGGGACCTTGAGTTCTATAAGATAAAGCCATAAACATGTGTATCCGAGTCTTCTATCAAAAGTTACAGCTATTTCTATGAAGTTGTACAAAAACGCTTTCTTTCGCCAAGACAGTGCGTTTCTCACTGTTACATGCATTTGAATGGGGAACTCGACCGAAACAAAGTATAGGTTTTCATTATGTGAATAACTTGGAAAGCTTAGCTCAAACAGCTGCAAAACCTGTTTTCCCAGCACGGGGACCTTGAGTTCTATAATATAAGGCCATAAACATGTTTGTCTGAGTCTTCTATCAAAAGTTACAGCTATTTCTATGAAGTTGTACAAAAACGCTTTCTTTCGCCAAGACAGTGCGTTTCTCACTGTTACATGCATTTGAATGGGGAACTCGACCGAAACAAAGTATAGGTTTTCATTATGT
The DNA here is from genome assembly GCF_057381915.1 of Diplotaxodon limnothrissa. Taxonomy (NCBI): domain Eukaryota; kingdom Metazoa; phylum Chordata; class Actinopteri; order Cichliformes; family Cichlidae; genus Diplotaxodon; species Diplotaxodon limnothrissa. The sequence goes on along the minus strand of NC_140614.1, from coordinate 3,980,554 downwards.
GAATAACTTGGAAATCTTAGCTCAAACAGCTGCAAAACCTGTTTTCCCAGCACGGGAACCTTGAGTTCTATAAGATAAAGCCATAAACATGTGTATCCGAGTCTTCTATCAAAAGTTACAGCTATTCATATGAAGTTGTACAAAAACGCTTTCTTTCGCCAAGACAGTGCGTTTCTCACTGTTACATGCATTTGAATGGGGAACTCGACCGAAACAAAGTACAAGTTTTCATTATGTGAATAACTTGGAAATCTTAGCTCAAACAGCTGCAAAACCTGTTTTCCCAGCACGGGGACCTTGAGTTCTATAAGATAAAGCCATAAACATGTGTATCCGAGTCTTCTATCAAAAGTTACAGCTATTTCTATGAAGTTGTACAAAAACGCTTTCTTTCGCCAAGACAGTGCGTTTCTCACTGTTACATGCATTTGAATGGGGAACTCGACCGAAACAAAGTATAGGTTTTCATTATGTGAATAACTTGGAAAGCTTAGCTCAAACAGCTGCAAAACCTGTTTTCCCAGCACGGGGACCTTGAGTTCTATAATATAAGGCCATAAACATGTTTGTCTGAGTCTTCTATCAAAAGTTACAGCTATTTCTATGAAGTTGTACAAAAACGCTTTCTTTCGCCAAGACAGTGCGTTTCTCACTGTTACATGCATTTGAATGGGGAACTCGACCGAAACAAAGTACAAGTTTTCATTATGTGAATAACTTGGAAATCTTAGCTCAAACAGCTGCAAAACCTGTTTTCCCAGCACGGGAACCTTGAGTTCTATAAGATAAAGCCATAAACATGTGTATCCGAGTCTTCTATCAAAAGTTACAGCTATTTCTATGAAGTTGTACAAAAACGCTTTCTTTCGCCAAGACAGTGCGTTTCTCACTGTTACATGCATTTGAATGGGGAACTCGACCGAAACAAAGTATAGGTTTTCATTATGTGAATAACTTGGAAATCTTAGCTCAAACAGCTGCAAAACCTGTTTTCCCAGCACGGGGACCTTGAGTTCTATAATATAAGGCCATAAACATGTTTGTCTGAGTCTTCTATCAAAAGTTACAGCTATTTCTATGAAGTTGTACAAAAACGCTTTCTTTCGCCAAGACAGTGCGTTTCTCACTGTTACATGCATTTGAATGGGGAACTCGACCGAAACAAAGTATAGGTTTTCATTATGTGAATAACTTGGAAATCTTAGCTCAAACAGCTGCAAAACCTGTTTTCCCAGCACGGGAACCTTGAGTTCTATAAGATAAAGCCATAAACATGTGTATCCGAGTCTTCTATCAAAAGTTACAGCTATTCATATGAAGTTGTACAAAAACGCTTTCTTTCGCCAAGACAGTGCGTTTCTCACTGTTACATGCATTTGAATGGGGAACTCGACCGAAACAAAGTACAAGTTTTCATTATGTGAATAACTTGGAAATCTTAGCTCAAACAGCTGCAAAACCTGTTTTCCCAGCACGGGGACCTTGAGTTCTATAAGATAAAGCCATAAACATGTGTATCCGAGTCTTCTATCAAAAGTTACAGCTATTTCTATGAAGTTGTACAAAAACGCTTTCTTTCGCCAAGACAGTGCGTTTCTCACTGTTACATGCATTTGAATGGGGAACTCGACCGAAACAAAGTATAGGTTTTCATTATGTGAATAACTTGGAAAGCTTAGCTCAAACAGCTGCAAAACCTGTTTTCCCAGCACGGGGACCTTGAGTTCTATAATATAAGGCCATAAACATGTTTGTCTGAGTCTTCTATCAAAAGTTACAGCTATTTCTATGAAGTTGTACAAAAACGCTTTCTTTCGCCAAGACAGTGCGTTTCTCACTGTTACATGCATTTGAATGGGGAACTCGACCGAAACAAAGTACAAGTTTTCATTATGTGAATAACTTGGAAATCTTAGCTCAAACAGCTGCAAAACGTGTTTTCCCAGCACGGGGACCTTGAGTTCTATAATATAAGGCCATAAACATGTTTGTCTGAGTCTTCTATCAAAAGTTACAGCTATTTCTATGAAGTTGTACAAAAACGCTTTCTTTCGCCAAGACAGTGCGTTTCTCACTGTTACATGCATTTGAATGGGGAACTCGACCGAAACAAAGTATAGGTTTTCATTATGTGAATAACTTGGAAATCTTAGCTCAAACAGCTGCAAAACCTGTTTTCCCAGCACGGGAACCTTGAGTTCTATAAGATAAAGCCATAAACATGTGTATCCGAGTCTTCTATCAAAAGTTACAGCTATTTCTATAAAGTTGTACAAAAACGCTTTCTTTCGCCAAGACAGTGCGTTTCTCACTGTTACATGCATTTGAATGGGGAACTCGACCGAAACAAAGTATAGGTTTTCATTATGTGAATAACTTGGAAATCTTAGCTCAAACAGCTGCAAAACCTGTTTTCCCAGCACGGGAACCTTGAGTTCTATAAGATAAAGCCATAAACATGTGTATCCGAGTCTTCTATCAAAAGTTACAGCTATTTCTATAAAGTTGTACAAAAACGCTTTCTTTCGCCAAGACAGTGCGTTTCTCACTGTTACATGCATTTGAATGGGGAACTCGACCGAAACAAAGTACAAGTTTTCATTATGTGAATAACTTGGAAATCTTAGCTCAAACAGCTGCAAAACCTGTTTTCCCAGCACGGAGACCTTGAGTTCTATAATATAAGGCCATAAACATGTTTGTCTGAGTCTTCTATCAAAAGTTACAGCTATTTCTATGAAGTTGTACAAAAACGCTTTCTTTCGCCAAGACAGTGCGTTTCTCACTGTTACATGCATTTGAATGGGGAACTCGACCGAAACAAAGTATAGGTTTTCATTATGTGAATAACTTGGAAATCTTAGCTCAAACAGCTGCAAAACCTGTTTTCCCAGCACGGGAACCTTGAGTTCTATAAGATAAAGCCATAAACATGTGTATCCGAGTCTTCTATCAAAAGTTACAGCTATTTCTATGAAGTTGTACAAAAACGCTTTCTTTCGCCAAGACAGTGCGTTTCTCACTGTTACATGCATTTGAATGGGGAACTCGACCGAAACAAAGTATAGGTTTTCATTATGTGAATAACTTGGAAATCTTAGCTCAAACAGCTGCAAAACCTGTTTTCCCAGCACGGGAACCTTGAGTTCTATAAGATAAAGCCATAAACATGTGTATCCGAGTCTTCTATCAAAAGTTACAGCTATTCATATGAAGTTGTACAAAAACGCTTTCTTTCGCCAAGACAGTGCGTTTCTCACTGTTACATGCATTTGAATGGGGAACTCGACCGAAACAAAGTACAAGTTTTCATTATGTGAATAACTTGGAAATCTTAGCTCAAACAGCTGCAAAACCTGTTTTCCCAGCACGGGGACCTTGAGTTCTATAAGATAAAGCCATAAACATGTGTATCCGAGTCTTCTATCAAAAGTTACAGCTATTTCTATGAAGTTGTACAAAAACGCTTTCTTTCGCCAAGACAGTGCGTTTCTCACTGTTACATGCATTTGAATGGGGAACTCGACCGAAACAAAGTATAGGTTTTCATTATGTGAATAACTTGGAAAGCTTAGCTCAAACAGCTGCAAAACCTGTTTTCCCAGCACGGGGACCTTGAGTTCTATAATATAAGGCCATAAACATGTTTGTCTGAGTCTTCTATCAAAAGTTACAGCTATTTCTATGAAGTTGTACAAAAACGCTTTCTTTCGCCAAGACAGTGCGTTTCTCACTGTTACATGCATTTGAATGGGGAACTCGACCGAAACAAAGTATAGGTTTTCATTATGTGAATAACTTGGAAATCTTAGCTCAAACAGCTGCAAAACCTGTTTTCCCAGCACGGGAACCTTGAGTTCTATAAGATAAAGCCATAAACATGTGTATCCGAGTCTTCTATCAAAAGTTACAGCTATTCATATGAAGTTGTACAAAAACGCTTTCTTTCGCCAAGACAGTGCGTTTCTCACTGTTACATGCATTTGAATGGGGAACTCGACCGAAACAAAGTACAAGTTTTCATTATGTGAATAACTTGGAAATCTTAGCTCAAACAGCTGCAAAACCTGTTTTCCCAGCACGGGGACCTTGAGTTCTATAAGATAAAGCCATAAACATGTGTATCCGAGTCTTCTATCAAAAGTTACAGCTATTTCTATGAAGTTGTACAAAAACGCTTTCTTTCGCCAAGACAGTGCGTTTCTCACTGTTACATGCATTTGAATGGGGAACTCGACCGAAACAAAGTATAGGTTTTCATTATGTGAATAACTTGGAAAGCTTAGCTCAAACAGCTGCAAAACCTGTTTTCCCAGCACGGGGACCTTGAGTTCTATAATATAAGGCCATAAACATGTTTGTCTGAGTCTTCTATCAAAAGTTACAGCTATTTCTATGAAGTTGTACAAAAACGCTTTCTTTCGCCAAGACAGTGCGTTTCTCACTGTTACATGCATTTGAATGGGGAACTCGACCGAAACAAAGTACAAGTTTTCATTATGTGAATAACTTGGAAATCTTAGCTCAAACAGCTGCAAAACCTGTTTTCCCAGCACGGGAACCTTGAGTTCTATAAGATAAAGCCATAAACATGTGTAACCGAGTCTTCTATCAAAAGTTACAGCTATTTCTATGAAGTTGTACAAAAACGCTTTCTTTCGCCAAGACAGTGCGTTTCTCACTGTTACATGCATTTGAATGGGGAACTCGACCGAAACAAAGTACAAGTTTTCATTATGTGAATAACTTGGAAATCTTAGCTCAAACAGCTGCAAAACCTGTTTTCCCAGCACGGAGACCTTGAGTTCTATAATATAAGGCCATAAACATGTTTGTCTGAGTCTTCTATCAAAAGTTACAGCTATTTCTATGAAGTTGTACAAAAACGCTTTCTTTCGCCAAGACAGTGCGTTTCTCACTGTTACATGCATTTGAATGGGGAACTCGACCGAAACAAAGTATAGGTTTTCATTATGTGAATAACTTGAAAATCTTAGCTCAAACAGCTGCAAAACCTGTTTTCCCAGCACGGGAACCTTGAGTTCTATAAGATAAAGCCATAAACATGTGTATCCGAGTCTTCTATCAAAAGTTACAGCTATTTCTATGAAGTTGTACAAAAACGCTTTCTTTCGCCAAGACAGTGCGTTTCTCACTGTTACATGCATTTGAATGGGGAACTCGACCGAAACAAAGTATAGGTTTTCATTATGTGAATAACTTGGAAATCTTAGCTCAAACAGCTGCAAAACCTGTTTTCCCAGCACGGGAACCTTGAGTTCTATAAGATAAAGCCATAAACATGTGTATCCGAGTCTTCTATCAAAAGTTACAGCTATTTCTATAAAGTTGTACAAAAACGCTTTCTTTCGCCAAGACAGTGCGTTTCTCACTGTTACATGCATTTGAATGGGGAACTCGACCGAAACAAAGTATAGGTTTTCATTATGTGAATAACTTGGAAATCTTAGCTCAAACAGCTGCAAAACCTGTTTTCCCAGCACGGGAACCTTGAGTTCTATAAGATAAAGCCATAAACATGTGTATCCGAGTCCTCTATCAAAAGTTACAGCTATTTCTATGAAGTTGTACAAAAACGCTTTCTTTCGCCAAGACAGTGCGTTTCTCACTGTTACATGCATTTGAATGGGGAACTCGACCGAAACAAAGTACAAGTTTTCATTATGTGAATAACTTGGAAATCTTAGCTCAAACAGCTGCAAAACCTGTTTTCCCAGCACGGAGACCTTGAGTTCTATAATATAAGGCCATAAACATGTTTGTCCGAGTCTTCTATCAAAAGTTACAGCTATTTCTATGAAGTTGTACAAAAACGCTTTCTTTCGCCAAGACAGTGCGTTTCTCACTGTTACATGCATTTGAATGGGGAACTCGACCGAAACAAAGTATAGGTTTTCATTATGTGAATAACTTGGAAATCTTAGCTCAAACAGCTGCAAAACCTGTTTTCCCAGCACGGGAACCTTGAGTTCTATAAGATAAAGCCATAAACATGTGTATCCGAGTCTTCTATCAAAAGTTACAGCTATTTCTATGAAGTTGTACAAAAACGCTTTCTTTCGCCAAGACAGTGCGTTTCTCACTGTTACATGCATTTGAATGGGGAACTCGACCGAAACAAAGTATAGGTTTTCATTATGTGAATAACTTGGAAATCTTAGCTCAAACAGCTGCAAAACCTGTTTTCCCAGCACGGGAACCTTGAGTTCTATAAGATAAAGCCATAAACATGTGTATCCGAGTCTTCTATCAAAAGTTACAGCTATTTCTATGAAGTTGTACAAAAACGCTTTCTTTCGCCAAGACAGTGCGTTTCTCACTGTTACATGCATTTGAATGGGGAACTCGACCGAAACAAAGTACAAGTTTTCATTATGTGAATAACTTGGAAATCTTAGCTCAAACAGCTGCAAAACCTGTTTTCCCAGCACGGGGACCTTGAGTTCTATAAGATAAAGCCATAAACATGTGTATCCGAGTCTTCTATCAAAAGTTACAGCTATTTCTATGAAGTTGTACAAAAACGCTTTCTTTCGCCAAGACAGTGCGTTTCTCACTGTTACATGCATTTGAATGGGGAACTCGACCGAAACAAAGTATAGGTTTTCATTATGTGAATAACTTGGAAAGCTTAGCTCAAACAGCTGCAAAACCTGTTTTCCCAGCACGGGGACCTTGAGTTCTATAATATAAGGCCATAAACATGTTTGTCTGAGTCTTCTATCAAAAGTTACAGCTATTTCTATGAAGTTGTACAAAAACGCTTTCTTTCGCCAAGACAGTGCGTTTCTCACTGTTACATGCATTTGAATGGGGAACTCGACCGAAACAAAGTATAGGTTTTCATTATGTGAATAACTTGGAAATCTTAGCTCAAACAGCTGCAAAACCTGTTTTCCCAGCACGGGAACCTTGAGTTCTATAAGATAAAGCCATAAACATGTGTATCCGAGTCTTCTATCAAAAGTTACAGCTATTTCTATGAAGTTGTACAAAAACGCTTTCTTTCGCCAAGACAGTGCGTTTCTCACTGTTACATGCATTTGAATGGGGAACTCGACCGAAACAAAGTACAAGTTTTCATTATGTGAATAACTTGGAAATCTTAGCTCAAACAGCTGCAAAACCTGTTTTCCCAGCACGGGAACCTTGAGTTCTATAAGATAAAGCCATAAACATGTGTATCCGAGTCTTCTATCAAAAGTTACAGCTATTTCTATGAAGTTGTACAAAAACGCTTTCTTTCGCCAAGACAGTGCGTTTCTCACTGTTACATGCATTTGAATGGGGAACTCGACCGAAACAAAGTACAAGTTTTCATTATGTGAATAACTTGGAAATCTTAGCTCAAACAGCTGCAAAACCTGTTTTCCCAGCACGGGAACCTTGAGTTCTATAAGATAAAGCCATAAACATGTGTATCCGAGTCTTCTATCAAAAGTTACAGCTATTTCTATGAAGTTGTACAAAAACGCTTTCTTTCGCCAAGACAGTGCGTTTCTCACTGTTACATGCATTTGAATGGGGAACTCGACCGAAACAAAGTATAGGTTTTCATTATGTGAATAACTTGGAAATCTTAGCTCAAACAGCTGCAAAACCTGTTTTCCCAGCACGGGAACCTTGAGTTCTATAAGATAAAGCCATAAACATGTGTATCCGAGTCTTCTATCAAAAGTTACAGCTATTTCTATGAAGTTGTACAAAAACGCTTTCTTTCGCCAAGACAGTGCGTTTCTCACTGTTACATGCATTTGAATGGGGAACTCGACCGAAACAAAGTACAAGTTTTCATTATGTGAATAACTTGGAAATCTTAGCTCAAACAGCTGCAAAACCTGTTTTCCCAGCACGGAGACCTTGAGTTCTATAATATAAGGCCATAAACATGTTTGTCTGAGTCTTCTATCAAAAGTTACAGCTATTTCTATGAAGTTGTACAAAAACGCTTTCTTTCGCCAAGACAGTGCGTTTCTCACTGTTACATGCATTTGAATGGGGAACTCGACCGAAACAAAGTATAGGTTTTCATTATGTGAATAACTTGGAAATCTTAGCTCAAACAGCTGCAAAACCTGTTTTCCCAGCACGGGAACCTTGAGTTCTATAAGATAAAGCCATAAACGTGTATCCGAGTCTTCTATCAAAAGTTACAGCTATTTCTATGAAGTTGTACAAAAACGCTTTCTTTCGCCAAGACAGTGCGTTTCTCACTGTTACATGCATTTGAATGGGGAACTCGACCGAAACAAAGTACAAGTTTTCATTATGTGAATAACTTGGAAATCTTAGCTCAAACAGCTGCAAAACCTGTTTTCCCAGCACGGAGACCTTGAGTTCTATAATATAAGGCCATAAACATGTTTGTCTGAGTCTTCTATCTAAAGTTACAGCTATTTCTATGAAGTTGTACAAAAATGCTTTCTTTCGCCAAGACAGTGCGTTTCTCACTGTTACATGCATTTGAATGGGGAACTCGACCGAAACAAAGTATAGGTTTTCATTATTTGAATAACTTGGAAATCTTAGCTCAAACAGCTGCAAAACCTGTTTTCCCAGCACGGAGACCTTGAGTTCTATAATATAAGGCCATAAACATGTTTGTCTGAGTCTTCTATCAAAAGTTACAGCTATTTCTATGAAGTTGTACAAAAACGCTTTCTTTCGCCAAGACAGTGCGTTTCTCACTGTTACATGCATTTGAATGGGGAACTCGACCGAAACAAAGTATAGGTTTTCATTATGTGAATAACTTGAAAATCTTAGCTCAAACAGCTGCAAAACCTGTTTTCCCAGCACGGGGACCTTGAGTTCTATAATATAAGGCCATAAACATGTTTGTCTGAGTCTTCTATCAAAAGTTACAGCTATTTCTATGAAGTTGTACAAAAACGCTTTCTTTCGCCAAGACAGTGCGTTTCTCACTGTTACATGCATTTGAATGGGGAACTCGACCGAAACAAAGTATAGGTTTTCATTATGTGAATAACTTGGAAATCTTAGCTCAAACAGCTGCAAAACCTGTTTTCCCAGCACGGGAACCTTGAGTTCTATAAGATAAAGCCATAAACATGTGTATCCGAGTCTTCTATCAAAAGTTACAGCTATTTCTATGAAGTTGTACAAAAACGCTTTCTTTCGCCAAGACAGTGCGTTTCTCACTGTTACATGCATTTGAATGGGGAACTCGACCGAAACAAAGTATAGGTTTTCATTATGTGAATAACTTGGAAATCTTAGCTCAAACAGCTGCAAAACCTGTTTTCCCAGCACGGGGACCTTGAGTTCTATAATATAAGGCCATAAACATGTGTATCTGAGTCTTCTATCAAAAGTTACAGCTATTTCTATGAAGTTGTACAAAAACGCTTTCTTTCGCCAAGACAGTGCGTTTCTCACTGTTACATGCATTTGAATGGGGAACTCGACCGAAACAAAGTATAGGTTTTCATTATGTGAATAACTTGGAAATCTTAGCTCAAACAGCTGCAAAACCTGTTTTCCCAGCACGGGAACCTTGAGTTCTATAAGATAAAGCCATAAACATGTGTATCCGAGTCTTCTATCAAAAGTTACAGCTATTTCTATGAAGTTGTACAAAAACGCTTTCTTTCGCCAAGACAGTGCGTTTCTCACTGTTACATGCATTTGAATGGGGAACTCGACCGAAACAAAGTATAGGTTTTCATTATGTGAATAACTTGGAAATCTTAGCTCAAACAGCTGCAAAACCTGTTTTCCCAGCACGGGAACCTTGAGTTCTATAAGATAAAGCCATAAACATGTGTATCCGAGTCTTCTATCAAAAGTTACAGCTATTTCTATGAAGTTGTACAAAAACGCTTTCTTTCGCCAAGACAGTGCGTTTCTCACTGTTACATGCATTTGAATGGGGAACTCGACCGAAACAAAGTACAAGTTTTCATTATGTGAATAACTTGGAAATCTTAGCTCAAACAGCTGCAAAACCTGTTTTCCCAGCACGGAGACCTTGAGTTCTATAATATAAGGCCATAAACATGTTTGTCTGAGTCTTCTATCAAAAGTTACAGCTATTTCTATGAAGTTGTACAAAAACGCTTTCTTTCGCCAAGACAGTGCGTTTCTCACTGTTACATGCATTTGAATGGGGAACTCGACCGAAACAAAGTATAGGTTTTCATTATGTGAATAACTTGGAAATCTTAGCTCAAACAGCTGCAAAACCTGTTTTCCCAGCACGGGAACCTTGAGTTCTATAAGATAAAGCCATAAACATGTGTATCCGAGTCTTCTATCAAAAGTTACAGCTATTTCTATGAAGTTGTACAAAAACGCTTTCTTTCGCCAAGACAGTGCGTTTCTCACTGTTACATGCATTTGAATGGGGAACTCGACCGAAACAAAGTATAGGTTTTCATTATGTGAATAACTTGGAAATCTTAGCTCAAACAGCTGCAAAACCTGTTTTCCCAGCACGGGAACCTTGAGTTCTATAAGATAAAGCCATAAACATGTTTGTCTGAGTCTTCTATCAAAAGTTACAGCTATTTCTATGAAGTTGTACAAAAACGCTTTCTTTCGCCAAGACAGTGCGTTTCTCACTGTTACATGCATTTGAATGGGGAACTCGACCGAAACAAAGTATAGGTTTTCATTATGTGAATAACTTGGAAATCTTAGCTCAAACAGCTGCAAAACCTGTTTTCCCAGCACGGGAACCTTGAGTTCTATAAGATAAAGCCATAAACATGTGTATCCGAGTCTTCTATCAAAAGTTACAGCTATTTCTATGAAGTTGTACAAAAACGCTTTCTTTCGCCAAGACAGTGCGTTTCTCACTGTTACATGCATTTGAATGGGGAACTCGACCGAAACAAAGTATAGGTTTTCATTATGTGAATAACTTGGAAATCTTAGCTCAAACAGCTGCAAAACCTGTTTTCCCAGCACGGGGACCTTGAGTTCTATAAGATAAAGCCATAAACATGTGTATCCGAGTCTTCTATCAAAAGTTACAGCTATTTCTATGAAGTTGTACAAAAACGCTTTCTTTCGCCAAGACAGTGCGTTTCTCACTGTTACATGCATTTGAATGGGGAACTCGACCGAAACAAAGTATAGGTTTTCATTATGTGAATAACTTGGAAATCTTAGCTCAAACAGCTGCAAAACCTGTTTTCCCAGCACGGGAACCTTGAGTTCTATAATATAAGGCCATAAACATGTTTGTCTGAGTCTTCTATCAAAAGTTACAGCTATTTCTATGAAGTTGTACAAAAACGCTTTCTTTCGCCAAGACAGTGCGTTTCTCACTGTTACATGCATTTGAATGGGGAACTCGACCGAAACAAAGTATAGGTTTTCATTATGTGAATAACTTGGAAATCTTAGCTCAAACAGCTGCAAAACCTGTTTTCCCAGCACGGGAACCTTGAGTTCTATAAGATAAAGCCATAAACGTGTATCCGAGTCTTCTATCAAAAGTTACAGCTATTTCTATGAAGTTGTACAAAAACGCTTTCTTTCGCCAAGACAGTGCGTTTCTCACTGTTACATGCATTTGAATGGGGAACTCGACCGAAACAAAGTACAAGTTTTCATTATGTGAATAACTTGGAAATCTTAGCTCAAACAGCTGCAAAACCTGTTTTCCCAGCACGGAGACCTTGAGTTCTATAATATAAGGCCATAAACATGTTTGTCTGAGTCTTCTATCTAAAGTTACAGCTATTTCTATGAAGTTGTACAAAAATGCTTTCTTTCGCCAAGACAGTGCGTTTCTCACTGTTACATGCATTTGAATGGGGAACTCGACCGAAACAAAGTATAGGTTTTCATTATTTGAATAACTTGGAAATCTTAGCTCAAACAGCTGCAAAACCTGTTTTCCCAGCACGGAGACCTTGAGTTCTATAATATAAGGCCATAAACATGTTTGTCTGAGTCTTCTATCAAAAGTTACAGCTATTTCTATGAAGTTGTACAAAAACGCTTTCTTTCGCCAAGACAGTGCGTTTCTCACTGTTACATGCATTTGAATGGGGAACTCGACCGAAACAAAGTATAGGTTTTCATTATGTGAATAACTTGAAAATCTTAGCTCAAACAGCTGCAAAACCTGTTTTCCCAGCACGGGGACCTTGAGTTCTATAATATAAGGCCATAAACATGTTTGTCTGAGTCTTCTATCAAAAGTTACAGCTATTTCTATGACGTTGTACAAAAACGCTTTCTTTCGCCAAGACAGTGCGTTTCTCACTGTTACATGCATTTGAATGGGGAACTCGACCGAAACAAAGTATAGGTTTTCATTATGTGAATAACTTGGAAATCTTAGCTCAAACAGCTGCAAAACCTGTTTTCCCAGCACGGGAACCTTGAGTTCTATAAGATAAAGCCATAAACATGTGTATCCGAGTCTTCTATCAAAAGTTACAGCTATTTCTATGAAGTTGTACAAAAACGCTTTCTTTCGCCAAGACAGTGCGTTTCTCACTGTTACATGCATTTGAATGGGGAACTCGACCGAAACAAAGTATAGGTTTTCATTATGTGAATAACTTGGAAATCTTAGCTCAAACAGCTGCAAAACCTGTTTTCCCAGCACGGGGACCTTGAGTTCTATAATATAAGGCCATAAACATGTTTGTCTGAGTCTTCTATCAAAAGTTACAGCTATTTCTATGAAGTTGTACAAAAACGCTTTCTTTCGCCAAGACAGTGCGTTTCTCACTGTTACATGCATTTGAATGGGGAACTCGACCGAAACAAAGTATAGGTTTTCATTATGTGAATAACTTGGAAATCTTAGCTCAAACAGCTGCAAAACCTGTTTTCCCAGCACGGGAACCTTGAGTTCTATAAGATAAAGCCATAAACATGTGTATCCGAGTCTTCTATCAAAAGTTACAGCTATTTCTATGAAGTTGTACAAAAACGCTTTCTTTCGCCAAGACAGTGCGTTTCTCACTGTTACATGCATTTGAATGGGGAACTCGACCGAAACAAAGTATAGGTTTTCATTATGTGAATAACTTGGAAATCTTAGCTCAAACAGCTGCAAAACCTGTTTTCCCAGCACGGGAACCTTGAGTTCTATAAGATAAAGCCATAAACATGTGTATCCGAGTCTTCTATCAAAAGTTACAGCTATTTCTATGAAGTTGTACAAAAACGCTTTCTTTCGCCAAGACAGTGCGTTTCTCACTGTTACATGCATTTGAATGGGGAACTCGACCGAAACAAAGTACAAGTTTTCATTATGTGAATAACTTGGAAATCTTAGCTCAAACAGCTGCAAAACCTGTTTTCCCAGCACGGAGAACTTGAGTTCTATAATATAAGGCCATAAACATGTTTGTCTGAGTCTTCTATCAAAAGTTACAGCTATTTCTATGAAGTTGTACAAAAACGCTTTCTTTCGCCAAGACAGTGCGTTTCTCACTGTTACATGCATTTGAATGGGGAACTCGACCGAAACAAAGTATAGGTTTTCATTATGTGAATAACTTGGAAATCTTAGCTCAAACAGCTGCAAAACCTGTTTTCCCAGCACGGGAACCTTGAGTTCTATAAGATAAAGCCATAAACATGTGTATCCGAGTCTTCTATCAAAAGTTACAGCTATTTCTATGAAGTTGTACAAAAACGCTTTCTTTCGCCAAGACAGTGCGTTTCTCACTGTTACATGCATTTGAATGGGGAACTCGACCGAAACAAAGTATAGGTTTTCATTATGTGAATAACTTGGAAATCTTAGCTCAAACAGCTGCAAAACCTGTTTTCCCAGCACGGGAACCTTGAGTTCTATAAGATAAAGCCATAAACATGTGTATCCGAGTCTTCTATCAAAAGTTACAGCTATTTCTATGAAGTTGTACAAAAACGCTTTCTTTCGCCAAGACAGTGCGTTTCTCACTGTTACATGCATTTGAATGGGGAACTCGACCGAAACAAAGTATAGGTTTTCATTATGTGAATAACTTGGAAATCTTAGCTCAAACAGCTGCAAAACCTGTTTTCCCAGCACGGGAACCTTGAGTTCTATAAGATAAAGCCATAAACATGTGTATCCGAGTCTTCTATCAAAAGTTACAGCTATTTCTATGAAGTTGTACAAAAACGCTTTCTTTCGCCAAGACAGTGCGTTTCTCACTGTTACATGCATTTGAATGGGGAACTCGACCGAAACAAAGTATAGGTTTTCATTATGTGAATAACTTGGAAATCTTAGCTCAAACAGCTGCAAAACCTGTTTTCCCAGCACGGGAACCTTGAGTTCTATAAGATAAAGCCATAAACATGTGTATCCGAGTCTTCTATCAAAAGTTACAGCTATTTCTATGAAGTTGTACAAAAACGCTTTCTTTCGCCAAGACAGTGCGTTTCTCACTGTTACATGCATTTGAATGGGGAACTCGACCGAAACAAAGTATAGGTTTTCATTATGTGAATAACTTGGAAATCTTAGCTCAAACAGCTGCAAAACCTGTTTTCCCAGCACGGGAACCTTGAGTTCTATAAGATAAAGCCATAAACATGTGTATCCGAGTCTTCTATCAAAAGTTACAGCTATTTCTATGAAGTTGTACAAAAACGCTTTCTTTCGCCAAGACAGTGCGTTTCTCACTGTTACATGCATTTGAATGGGGAACTCGACCGAAACAAAGTACAAGTTTTCATTATGTGAATAACTTGGAAATCTTAGCTCAAACAGCTGCAAAACCTGTTTTCCCAGCACGGAGACCTTGAGTTCTATAATATAAGGCCATAAACATGTTTGTCTGAGTCTTCTATCAAAAGTTACAGCTATTTCTATGAAGTTGTACAAAAACGCTTTCTTTCGCCAAGACAGTGCGTTTCTCACTGTTACATGCATTTGAATGGGGAACTCGACCGAAACAAAGTATAGGTTTTCATTATGTGAATAACTTGGAAATCTTAGCTCAAACAGCTGCAAAACCTGTTTTCCCAGCACGGGAACCTTGAGTTCTATAAGATAAAGCCATAAACATGTGTATCCGAGTCTTCTATCAAAAGTTACAGCTATTTCTATGAAGTTGTACAAAAACGCTTTCTTTCGCCAAGACAGTGCGTTTCTCACTGTTACATGCATTTGAATGGGGAACTCGACCGAAACAAAGTATAGGTTTTCATTATGTGAATAACTTGGAAATCTTAGCTCAAACAGCTGCAAAACCTGTTTTCCCAGCACGGGAACCTTGAGTTCTATAAGATAAAGCCATAAACATGTGTATCCGAGTCTTCTATCAAAAGTTACAGCTATTTCTATGAAGTTGTACAAAAACGCTTTCTTTCGCCAAGACAGTGCGTTTCTCACTGTTACATGCATTTGAATGGGGAACTCGACCGAAACAAAGTATAGGTTTTCATTATGTGAATAACTTGGAAATCTTAGCTCAAACAGCTGCAAAACCTGTTTTCCCAGCACGGGAACCTTGAGTTCTATAAGATAAAGCCATAAACATGTGTATCCGAGTCTTCTATCAAAAGTTACAGCTATTTCTATGAAGTTGTACAAAAACGCTTTCTTTCGCCAAGACAGTGCGTTTCTCACTGTTACATGCATTTGAATGGGGAACTCGACCGAAACAAAGTATAGGTTTTCATTATGTGAATAACTTGGAAATCTTAGCTCAAACAGCTGCAAAACCTGTTTTCCCAGCACGGGAACCTTGAGTTCTATAAGATAAAGCCATAAACATGTGTATCCGAGTCTTCTATCAAAAGTTACAGCTATTTCTATGAAGTTGTACAAAAACGCTTTCTTTCGCCAAGACAGTGCGTTTCTCACTGTTACATGCATTTGAATGGGGAACTCGACCGAAACAAAGTATAGGTTTTCATTATGTGAATAACTTGGAAATCTTAGCTCAAACAGCTGCAAAACCTGTTTTCCCAGCACGGGAACCTTGAGTTCTATAAGATAAAGCCATAAACATGTGTATCCGAGTCTTCTATCAAAAGTTACAGCTATTTCTATGAAGTTGTACAAAAACGCTTTCTTTCGCCAAGACAGTGCGTTTCTCACTGTTACATGCATTTGAATGGGGAACTCGACCGAAACAAAGTATAGGTTTTCATTATGTGAATAACTTGGAAATCTTAGCTCAAACAGCTGCAAAACCTGTTTTCCCAGCACGGGAACCTTGAGTTCTATAAGATAAAGCCATAAACATGTGTATCCGAGTCTTCTATCAAAAGTTACAGCTATTTCTATGAAGTTGTACAAAAACGCTTTCTTTCGCCAAGACAGTGCGTTTCTCACTGTTACATGCATTTGAATGGGGAACTCGACCGAAACAAAGTACAAGTTTTCATTATGTGAATAACTTGGAAATCTTAGCTCAAACAGCTGCAAAACCTGTTTTCCCAGCACGGAGACCTTGAGTTCTATAATATAAGGCCATAAACATGTTTGTCTGAGTCTTCTATCAAAAGTTACAGCTATTTCTATGAAGTTGTACAAAAACGCTTTCTTTCGCCAAGACAGTGCGTTTCTCACTGTTACATGCATTTGAATGGGGAACTCGACCGAAACAAAGTATAGGTTTTCATTATGTGAATAACTTGGAAATCTTAGCTCAAACAGCTGCAAAACCTGTTTTCCCAGCACGGGAACCTTGAGTTCTATAAGATAAAGCCATAAACATGTGTATCCGAGTCTTCTATCAAAAGTTACAGCTATTTCTATGAAGTTGTACAAAAACGCTTTCTTTCGCCAAGACAGTGCGTTTCTCACTGTTACATGCATTTGAATGGGGAACTCGACCGAAACAAAGTATAGGTTTTCATTATGTGAATAACTTGGAAATCTTAGCTCAAACAGCTGCAAAACCTGTTTTCCCAGCACGGGAACCTTGAGTTCTATAAGATAAAGCCATAAACATGTTTGTCTGAGTCTTCTATCAAAAGTTACAGCTATTTCTATGAAGTTGTACAAAAACGCTTTCTTTCGCCAAGACAGTGCGTTTCTCACTGTTACATGCATTTGAATGGGGAACTCGACCGAAACAAAGTATAGGTTTTCATTATGTGAATAACTTGGAAATCTTAGCTCAAACAGCTGCAAAACCTGTTTTCCCAGCACGGGAACCTTGAGTTCTATAAGATAA
Source organism: Diplotaxodon limnothrissa (assembly GCF_057381915.1). NCBI lineage: Eukaryota > Metazoa > Chordata > Actinopteri > Cichliformes > Cichlidae > Diplotaxodon > Diplotaxodon limnothrissa. Next base: position 3,963,416 of record NC_140614.1, on the reverse strand, counting down.
AGCCATAAACATGTGTATCCGAGTCTTCTATCAAAAGTTACAGCTATTTCTATGAAGTTGTACAAAAACGCTTTCTTTCGCCAAGACAGTGCGTTTCTCACTGTTACATGCATTTGAATGGGGAACTCGACCGAAACAAAGTATAGGTTTTCATTATGTGAATAACTTGGAAATCTTAGCTCAAACAGCTGCAAAACCTGTTTTCCCAGCACGGGAACCTTGAGTTCTATAAGATAAAGCCATAAACATGTGTATCCGAGTCTTCTATCAAAAGTTACAGCTATTTCTATGAAGTTGTACAAAAACGCTTTCTTTCGCCAAGACAGTGCGTTTCTCACTGTTACATGCATTTGAATGGGGAACTCGACCGAAACAAAGTATAGGTTTTCATTATGTGAATAACTTGGAAATCTTAGCTCAAACAGCTGCAAAACCTGTTTTCCCAGCACGGGAACCTTGAGTTCTATAAGATAAAGCCATAAACATGTGTATCCGAGTCTTCTATCAAAAGTTACAGCTATTTCTATAAAGTTGTACAAAAACGCTTTCTTTCGCCAAGACAGTGCGTTTCTCACTGTTACATGCATTTGAATGGGGAACTCGACCGAAACAAAGTATAGGTTTTCATTATGTGAATAACTTGGAAATCTTAGCTCAAACAGCTGCAAAACCTGTTTTCCCAGCACGGGAACCTTGAGTTCTATAAGATAAAGCCATAAACATGTGTATCCGAGTCTTCTATCAAAAGTTACAGCTATTTCTATGAAGTTGTACAAAAACGCTTTCTTTCGCCAAGACAGTGCGTTTCTCACTGTTACATGCATTTGAATGGGGAACTCGACCGAAACAAAGTATAGGTTTTCATTATGTGAATAACTTGGAAATCTTAGCTCAAACAGCTGCAAAACCTGTTTTCCCAGCACGGGGACCTTGAGTTCTATAATATAAGGCCATAAACATGTTTGTCTGAGTCTTCTATCAAAAGTTACAGCTATTTCTATGAAGTTGTACAAAAATGCTTTCTTTCGCCAAGACAGTGCGTTTCTCACTGTTACATGCATTTGAATGGGGAACTCGACCGAAACAAAGTATAGGTTTTCATTATGTGAATAACTTGAAAATCTTAGCTCAAACAGCTGCAAAACCTGTTTTCCCAGCACGGGGACCTTGAGTTCTATAATATAAGGCCATAAACATGTTTGTCTGAGTCTTCTATCAAAAGTTACAGCTATTTCTATGAAGTTGTACAAAAACGCTTTCTTTCGCCAAGACAGTGCGTTTCTCACTGTTACATGCATTTGAATGGGGAACTCGACCGAAACAAAGTACAAGTTTTCATTATGTGAATAACTTGGAAATCTTAGCTCAAACAGCTGCAAAACCTGTTTTCCCAGCACGGAGACCTTGAGTTCTATAATATAAGGCCATAAACATGTTTGTCTGAGTCTTCTATCAAAAGTTACAGCTATTTCTATGAAGTTGTACAAAAACGCTTTCTTTCGCCAAGACAGTGCGTTTCTCACTGTTACATGCATTTGAATGGGGAACTCGACCGAAACAAAGTATAGGTTTTCATTATGTGAATAACTTGGAAATCTTAGCTCAAACAGCTGCAAAACCTGTTTTCCCAGCACGGGAACCTTGAGTTCTATAAGATAAAGCCATAAACATGTGTATCCGAGTCTTCTATCAAAAGTTACAGCTATTTCTATGAAGTTGTACAAAAACGCTTTCTTTCGCCAAGACAGTGCGTTTCTCACTGTTACATGCATTTGAATGGGGAACTCGACCGAAACAAAGTATAGGTTTTCATTATGTGAATAACTTGGAAATCTTAGCTCAAACAGCTGCAAAACCTGTTTTCCCAGCACGGGAACCTTGAGTTCTATAAGATAAAGCCATAAACATGTGTATCCGAGTCTTCTATCAAAAGTTACAGCTATTTCTATGAAGTTGTACAAAAACGCTTTCTTTCGCCAAGACAGTGCGTTTCTCACTGTTACATGCATTTGAATGGGGAACTCGACCGAAACAAAGTATAGGTTTTCATTATGTGAATAACTTGGAAATCTTAGCTCAAACAGCTGCAAAACCTGTTTTCCCAGCACGGGAACCTTGAGTTCTATAAGATAAAGCCATAAACATGTGTATCCGAGTCTTCTATCAAAAGTTACAGCTATTTCTATGAAGTTGTACAAAAACGCTTTCTTTCGCCAAGACAGTGCGTTTCTCACTGTTACATGCATTTGAATGGGGAACTCGACCGAAACAAAGTATAGGTTTTCATTATGTGAATAACTTGGAAATCTTAGCTCAAACAGCTGCAAAACCTGTTTTCCCAGCACGGGAACCTTGAGTTCTATAAGATAAAGCCATAAACATGTGTATCCGAGTCTTCTATCAAAAGTTACAGCTATTTCTATGAAGTTGTACAAAAACGCTTTCTTTCGCCAAGACAGTGCGTTTCTCACTGTTACATGCATTTGAATGGGGAACTCGACCGAAACAAAGTATAGGTTTTCATTATGTGAATAACTTGGAAATCTTAGCTCAAACAGCTGCAAAACCTGTTTTCCCAGCACGGGAACCTTGAGTTCTATAAGATAAAGCCATAAACATGTGTATCCGAGTCTTCTATCAAAAGTTACAGCTATTTCTATGAAGTTGTACAAAAACGCTTTCTTTCGCCAAGACAGTGCGTTTCTCACTGTTACATGCATTTGAATGGGGAACTCGACCGAAACAAAGTATAGGTTTTCATTATGTGAATAACTTGGAAATCTTAGCTCAAACAGCTGCAAAACCTGTTTTCCCAGCACGGGAACCTTGAGTTCTATAAGATAAAGCCATAAACATGTGTATCCGAGTCTTCTATCAAAAGTTACAGCTATTTCTATGAAGTTGTACAAAAACGCTTTCTTTCGCCAAGACAGTGCGTTTCTCACTGTTACATGCATTTGAATGGGGAACTCGACCGAAACAAAGTACAAGTTTTCATTATGTGAATAACTTGGAAATCTTAGCTCAAACAGCTGCAAAACCTGTTTTCCCAGCACGGAGACCTTGCGTTCTATAATATAAGGCCATAAACATGTTTGTCTGAGTCTTCTATCAAAAGTTACAGCTATTTCTATGAAGTTGTACAAAAACGCTTTCTTTCGCCAAGACAGTGCGTTTCTCACTGTTACATGCATTTGAATGGGGAACTCGACCGAAACAAAGTATAGGTTTTCATTATGTGAATAACTTGGAAATCTTAGCTCAAACAGCTGCAAAACCTGTTTTCCCAGCACGGGAACCTTGAGTTCTATAAGATAAAGCCATAAACATGTGTATCCGAGTCTTCTATCAAAAGTTACAGCTATTTCTATGAAGTTGTACAAAAACGCTTTCTTTCGCCAAGACAGTGCGTTTCTCACTGTTACATGCATTTGAATGGGGAACTCGACCGAAACAAAGTATAGGTTTTCATTATGTGAATAACTTGGAAATCTTAGCTCAAACAGCTGCAAAACCTGTTTTCCCAGCACGGGAACCTTGAGTTCTATAAGATAAAGCCATAAACATGTTTGTCTGAGTCTTCTATCAAAAGTTACAGCTATTTCTATGAAGTTGTACAAAAACGCTTTCTTTCGCCAAGACAGTGCGTTTCTCACTGTTACATGCATTTGAATGGGGAACTCGACCGAAACAAAGTATAGGTTTTCATTATGTGAATAACTTGGAAATCTTAGCTCAAACAGCTGCAAAACCTGTTTTCCCAGCACGGGAACCTTGAGTTCTATAAGATAAAGCCATAAACATGTGTATCCGAGTCTTCTATCAAAAGTTACAGCTATTTCTATGAAGTTGTACAAAAACGCTTTCTTTCGCCAAGACAGTGCGTTTCTCACTGTTACATGCATTTGAATGGGGAACTCGACCGAAACAAAGTATAGGTTTTCATTATGTGAATAACTTGGAAATCTTAGCTCAAACAGCTGCAAAACCTGTTTTCCCAGCACGGGAACCTTGAGTTCTATAAGATAAAGCCATAAACATGTGTATCCGAGTCTTCTATCAAAAGTTACAGCTATTTCTATGAAGTTGTACAAAAACGCTTTCTTTCGCCAAGACAGTGCGTTTCTCACTGTTACATGCATTTGAATGGGGAACTCGACCGAAACAAAGTATAGGTTTTCATTATGTGAATAACTTGGAAATCTTAGCTCAAACAGCTGCAAAACCTGTTTTCCCAGCACGGGAACCTTGAGTTCTATAAGATAAAGCCATAAACATGTGTATCCGAGTCTTCTATCAAAAGTTACAGCTATTTCTATAAAGTTGTACAAAAACGCTTTCTTTCGCCAAGACAGTGCGTTTCTCACTGTTACATGCATTTGAATGGGGAACTCGACCGAAACAAAGTATAGGTTTTCATTATGTGAATAACTTGGAAATCTTAGCTCAAACAGCTGCAAAACCTGTTTTCCCAGCACGGGAACCTTGAGTTCTATAAGATAAAGCCATAAACATGTGTATCCGAGTCTTCTATCAAAAGTTACAGCTATTTCTATAAAGTTGTACAAAAACGCTTTCTTTCGCCAAGACAGTGCGTTTCTCACTGTTACATGCATTTGAATGGGGAACTCGACCGAAACAAAGTATAGGTTTTCATTATGTGAATAACTTGGAAATCTTAGCTCAAACAGCTGCAAAACCTGTTTTCCCAGCACGGGAACCTTGAGTTCTATAAGATAAAGCCATAAACATGTGTATCCGAGTCTTCTATCAAAAGTTACAGCTATTTCTATGAAGTTGTACAAAAACGCTTTCTTTCGCCAAGACAGTGCGTTTCTCACTGTTACATGCATTTGAATGGGGAACTCGACCGAAACAAAGTATAGGTTTTCATTATGTGAATAACTTGGAAATCTTAGCTCAAACAGCTGCAAAACCTGTTTTCCCAGCACGGGGACCTTGAGTTCTATAATATAAGGCCATAAACATGTTTGTCTGAGTCTTCTATCAAAAGTTACAGCTATTTCTATGAAGTTGTACAAAAATGCTTTCTTTCGCCAAGACAGTGCGTTTCTCACTGTTACATGCATTTGAATGGGGAACTCGACCGAAACAAAGTATAGGTTTTCATTATGTGAATAACTTGAAAATCTTAGCTCAAACAGCTGCAAAACCTGTTTTCCCAGCACGGGGACCTTGAGTTCTATAATATAAGGCCATAAACATGTTTGTCTGAGTCTTCTATCAAAAGTTACAGCTATTTCTATGAAGTTGTACAAAAACGCTTTCTTTCGCCAAGACAGTGCGTTTCTCACTGTTACATGCATTTGAATGGGGAACTCGACCGAAACAAAGTACAAGTTTTCATTATGTGAATAACTTGAAAATCTTAGCTCAAACAGCTGCAAAACCTGTTTTCCCAGCACGGGGACCTTGAGTTCTATAATATAAGGCCATAAACATGTTTGTCTGAGTCTTCTATCAAAAGTTACAGCTATTTCTATGAAGTTGTACAAAAACGCTTTCTTTCGCCAAGACAGTGCGTTTCTCACTGTTACATGCATTTGAATGGGGAACTCGACCGAAACAAAGTATAGGTTTTCATTATGTGAATAACTTGGAAATCTTAGCTCAAACAGCTGCAAAACCTGTTTTCCCAGCACGGGGACCTTGAGTTCTATAATATAAGGCCATAAACATGTTTGTCTGAGTCTTCTATCAAAAGTTACAGCTATTTCTATGAAGTTGTACAAAAACGCTTTCTTTCGCCAAGACAGTGCGTTTCTCACTGTTACATGCATTTGAATGGGGAACTCGACCGAAACAAAGTATAGGTTTTCATTATGTGAATAACTTGGAAATCTTAGCTCAAACAGCTGCAAAACCTGTTTTCCCAGCACGGGAACCTTGAGTTCTATAAGATAAAGCCATAAACATGTGTATCCGAGTCTTCTATCAAAAGTTACAGCTATTTCTATGAAGTTGTACAAAAACGCTTTCTTTCGCCAAGACAGTGCGTTTCTCACTGTTACATGCATTTGAATGGGGAACTCGACCGAAACAAAGTATAGGTTTTCATTATGTGAATAACTTGGAAATCTTAGCTCAAACAGCTGCAAAACCTGTTTTCCCAGCACGGGAACCTTGAGTTCTATAAGATAAAGCCATAAACATGTGTATCCGAGTCTTCTATCAAAAGTTACAGCTATTCATATGAAGTTGTACAAAAACGCTTTCTTTCGCCAAGACAGTGCGTTTCTCACTGTTACATGCATTTGAATGGGGAACTCGACCGAAACAAAGTATAGGTTTTCATTATGTGAATAACTTGAAAATCTTAGCTCAAACAGCTGCAAAACCTGTTTTCCCAGCACGGGGACCTTGAGTTCTATAATATAAGGCCATAAACATGTTTGTCTGAGTCTTCTATCAAAAGTTACAGCTATTTCTATGAAGTTGTACAAAAACGCTTTCTTTCGCCAAGACAGTGCGTTTCTCACTGTTACATGCATTTGAATGGGGAACTCGACCGAAACAAAGTATAGGTTTTCATTATGTGAATAACTTGAAAATCTTAGCTCAAACAGCTGCAAAACCTGTTTTCCCAGCACGGGGACCTTGAGTTCTATAATATAAGGCCATAAACATGTTTGTCTGAGTCTTCTATCAAAAGTTACAGCTATTTCTATGAAGTTGTACAAAAACGCTTTCTTTCGCCAAGACAGTGCGTTTCTCACTGTTACATGCATTTGAATGGGGAACTCGACCGAAACAAAGTACAAGTTTTCATTATGTGAATAACTTGAAAATCTTAGCTCAAACAGCTGCAAAACCTGTTTTCCCAGCACGGGGACCTTGAGTTCTATAATATAAGGCCATAAACATGTTTGTCTGAGTCTTCTATCAAAAGTTACAGCTATTTCTATGAAGTTGTACAAAAACGCTTTCTTTCGCCAAGACAGTGCGTTTCTCACTGTTACATGCATTTGAATGGGGAACTCGACCGAAACAAAGTATAGGTTTTCATTATGTGAATAACTTGGAAATCTTAGCTCAAACAGCTGCAAAACCTGTTTTCCCAGCACGGGGACCTTGAGTTCTATAATATAAGGCCATAAACATGTTTGTCTGAGTCTTCTATCAAAAGTTACAGCTATTTCTATGAAGTTGTACAAAAACGCTTTCTTTCGCCAAGACAGTGCGTTTCTCACTGTTACATGCATTTGAATGGGGAACTCGACCGAAACAAAGTATAGGTTTTCATTATGTGAATAACTTGGAAATCTTAGCTCAAACAGCTGCAAAACCTGTTTTCCCAGCACGGGAACCTTGAGTTCTATAAGATAAAGCCATAAACATGTGTATCCGAGTCTTCTATCAAAAGTTACAGCTATTTCTATGAAGTTGTACAAAAACGCTTTCTTTCGCCAAGACAGTGCGTTTCTCACTGTTACATGCATTTGAATGGGGAACTCGACCGAAACAAAGTATAGGTTTTCATTATGTGAATAACTTGGAAATCTTAGCTCAAACAGCTGCAAAACCTGTTTTCCCAGCACGGGAACCTTGAGTTCTATAAGATAAAGCCATAAACATGTGTATCCGAGTCTTCTATCAAAAGTTACAGCTATTCATATGAAGTTGTACAAAAACGCTTTCTTTCGCCAAGACAGTGCGTTTCTCACTGTTACATGCATTTGAATGGGGAACTCGACCGAAACAAAGTACAAGTTTTCATTATGTGAATAACTTGGAAATCTTAGCTCAAACAGCTGCAAAACCTGTTTTCCCAGCACGGGAACCTTGAGTTCTATAAGATAAAGCCATAAACATGTTTGTCTGAGTCTTCTATCAAAAGTTACAGCTATTTCTATGAAGTTGTACAAAAACGCTTTCTTTCGCCAAGACAGTGCGTTTCTCACTGTTACATGCATTTGAATGGGGAACTCGACCGAAACAAAGTATAGGTTTTCATTATGTGAATAACTTGGAAATCTTAGCTCAAACAGCTGCAAAACCTGTTTTCCCAGCACGGGAACCTTGAGTTCTATAAGATAAAGCCATAAACATGTGTATCCAAGTCTTCTATCAAAAGTTACAGCTATTTCTATGAAGTTGTACAAAAACGCTTTCTTTCGCCAAGACAGTGCGTTTCTCACTGTTACATGCATTTGAATGGGGAACTCGACCGAAACAAAGTATAGGTTTTCATTATGTGAATAACTTGGAAATCTTAGCTCAAACAGCTGCAAAACCTGTTTTCCCAGCACGGGAACCTTGAGTTCTATAAGATAAAGCCATAAACATGTGTATCCGAGTCTTCTATCAAAAGTTACAGCTATTTCTATGAAGTTGTACAAAAACGCTTTCTTTCGCCAAGACAGTGCGTTTCTCACTGTTACATGCATTTGAATGGGGAACTCGACCGAAACAAAGTATAGGTTTTCATTATGTGAATAACTTGGAAATCTTAGCTCAAACAGCTGCAAAACCTGTTTTCCCAGCACGGGAACCTTGAGTTCTATAAGATAAAGCCATAAACATGTGTATCCGAGTCTTCTATCAAAAGTTACAGCTATTTCTATAAAGTTGTACAAAAACGCTTTCTTTCGCCAAGACAGTGCGTTTCTCACTGTTACATGCATTTGAATGGGGAACTCGACCGAAACAAAGTATAGGTTTTCATTATGTGAATAACTTGGAAATCTTAGCTCAAACAGCTGCAAAACCTGTTTTCCCAGCACGGGAACCTTGAGTTCTATAAGATAAAGCCATAAACATGTGTATCCGAGTCTTCTATCAAAAGTTACAGCTATTTCTATGAAGTTGTACAAAAACGCTTTCTTTCGCCAAGACGGTGCGTTTCTCACTGTTACATGCATTTGAATGGGGAACTCGACCGAAACAAAGTATAGGTTTTCATTATGTGAATAACTTGGAAATCTTAGCTCAAACAGCTGCAAAACCTGTTTTCCCAGCACGGGGACCTTGAGTTCTATAATATAAGGCCATAAACATGTTTGTCTGAGTCTTCTATCAAAAGTTACAGCTATTTCTATGAAGTTGTACAAAAACGCTTTCTTTCGCCAAGACAGTGCGTTTCTCACTGTTACATGCATTTGAATGGGGAATTCGACCGAAACAAAGTATAGGTTTTCATTATGTGAATAACTTGGAAATCTTAGCTCAAACAGCTGCAAAACCTGTTTTCCCAGCACGGGAACCTTGAGTTCTATAAGATAAAGCCATAAACATGTGTATCCGAGTCTTCTATCAAAAGTTACAGCTATTTCTATGAAGTTGTACAAAAACGCTTTCTTTCGCCAAGACAGTGCGTTTCTCACTGTTACATGCATTTGAATGGGGAACTCGACCGAAACAAAGTACGAGTTTTCATTATGTGAATAACTTGGAAATCTTAGCTCAAACAGCTGCAAAACCTGTTTTCCCAGCACGGAGACCTTGAGTTCTATAATATAAGGCCATAAACATGTTTGTCTGAGTCTTCTATCAAAAGTTACAGCTATTTCTATGAAGTTGTACAAAAACGCTTTCTTTCGCCAAGACAGTGCGTTTCTCACTGTTACATGCATTTGAATGGGGAACTCGACCGAAACAAAGTATAGGTTTTCATTATGTGAATAACTTGAAAATCTTAGCTCAAACAGCTGCAAAACCTGTTTTCCCAGCACGGGGACCTTGAGTTCTATAATATAAGGCCATAAACATGTTTGTCTGAGTCTTCTATCAAAAGTTACAGCTATTTCTATGAAGTTGTACAAAAACGCTTTCTTTCGCCAAGACAGTGCGTTTCTCACTGTTACATGCATTTGAATGGGGAACTCGACCGAAACAAAGTATAGGTTTTCATTATGTGAATAACTTGGAAATCTTAGCTCAAACAGCTGCAAAACCTGTTTTCCCAGCACGGGAACCTTGAGTTCTATAAGATAAAGCCATAAACATGTGTATCCGAGTCTTCTATCAAAAGTTACAGCTATTTCTATGAAGTTGTACAAAAATGCTTTCTTTCGCCAAGACAGTGCGTTTCTCACTGTTACATGCATTTGAATGGGGAACTCGACCGAAACAAAGTATAGGTTTTCATTATGTGAATAACTTGAAAATCTTAGCTCAAACAGCTGCAAAACCTGTTTTCCCAGCACGGGGACCTTGAGTTCTATAATATAAGGCCATAAACATGTTTGTCTGAGTCTTCTATCAAAAGTTACAGCTATTTCTATGAAGTTGTACAAAAACGCTTTCTTTCGCCAAGACAGTGCGTTTCTCACTGTTACATGCATTTGAATGGGGAACTCGACCGAAACAAAGTATAGGTTTTCATTATGTGAATAACTTGGAAATCTTAGCTCAAACAGCTGCAAAACCTGTTTTCCCAGCACGGGAACCTTGAGTTCTATAAGATAAAGCCATAAACATGTGTATCCGAGTCTTCTATCAAAAGTTACAGCTATTTCTATGAAGTTGTACAAAAACGCTTTCTTTCGCCAAGACAGTGCGTTTCTCACTGTTACATGCATTTGAATGGGGAACTCGACCGAAACAAAGTATAGGTTTTCATTATGTGAATAACTTGGAAATCTTAGCTCAAACAGCTGCAAAACCTGTTTTCCCAGCACGGGGACCTTGAGTTCTATAATATAAGGCCATAAACATGTTTGTCTGAGTCTTCTATCAAAAGTTACAGCTATTTCTATGAAGTTGTACAAAAACGCTTTCTTTCGCCAAGACAGTGCGTTTCTCACTGTTACATGCATTTGAATGGGGAACTCGACCGAAACAAAGTATAGGTTTTCATTATGTGAATAACTTGAAAATCTTAGCTCAAACAGCTGCAAAACCTGTTTTCCCAGCACGGGGACCTTGAGTTCTATAATATAAGGCCATAAACATGTTTGTCTGAGTCTTCTATCAAAAGTTACAGCTATTTCTATGAAGTTGTACAAAAACGCTTTCTTTCGCCAAGACAGTGCGTTTCTCACTGTTACATGCATTTGAATGGGGAACTCGACCGAAACAAAGTATAGGTTTTCATTATGTGAATAACTTGGAAATCTTAGCTCAAACAGCTGCAAAACCTGTTTTCCCAGCACGGGAACCTTGAGTTCTATAAGATAAAGCCATAAACATGTGTATCCGAGTCTTCTATCAAAAGTTACAGCTATTTCTATGAAGTTGTACAAAAACGCTTTCTTTCGCCAAGACAGTGCGTTTCTCACTGTTACATGCATTTGAATGGGGAACTCGACCGAAACAAAGTACAAGTTTTCATTATGTGAATAACTTGGAAATCTTAGCTCAAACAGCTGCAAAACCTGTTTTCCCAGCACGGGAACCTTGAGTTCTATAAGATAAAGCCATAAACATGTGTATCCGAGTCTTCTATCAAAAGTTACAGCTATTTCTATGAAGTTGTACAAAAACGCTTTCTTTCGCCAAGACAGTGCGTTTCTCACTGTTACATGCATTTGAATGGGGAACTCGACCGAAACAAAGTACAAGTTTTCATTATGTGAATAACTTGGAAATCTTAGCTCAAACAGCTGCAAAACCTGTTTTCCCAGCACGGGAACCTTGAGTTCTATAAGATAAAGCCATAAACATGTGTATCCGAGTCTTCTATCAAAAGTTACAGCTATTTCTATGAAGTTGTACAAAAACGCTTTCTTTCGCCAAGACAGTGCGTTTCTCACTGTTACATGCATTTGAATGGGGAACTCGACCGAAACAAAGTACAAGTTTTCATTATGTGAATAACTTGGAAATCTTAGCTCAAACAGCTGCAAAACCTGTTTTCCCAGCACGGAGACCTTGAGTTCTATAATATAAGGCCATAAACATTTTTGTCTGAGTCTTCTATCAAAAGTTACAGCTATTTCTATGAAGTTGTACAAAAACGCTTTCTTTCGCCAAGACAGTGCGTTTCTCACTGTTACATGCATTTGAATGGGGAACTCGACCGAAACAAAGTATAGGTTTTCATTATGTGAATAACTTGGAAATCTTAGCTCAAACAGCTGCAAAACCTGTTTTCCCAGCACGGAGACCTTGAGTTCTATAATATAAGGCCATAAACATGTGTATCCGAGTCTTCTATCAAAAGTTACAGCTATTTCTATGAAGTTGTACAAAAACGCTTTCTTTCGCCAAGACAGTGCGTTTCTCACTGTTACATGCATTTGAATGGGGAACTCGACCGAAACAAAGTATAGGTTTTCATTATGTGAATAACTTGGAAATCTTAGCTCAAACAGCTGCAAAACCTGTTTTCCCAGCACGGGGACCTTGAGTTCTATAATATAAGGCCATAAACATGTTTGTCTGAGTCTTCTATCAAAAGTTACAGCTATTTCTATGAAGTTGTACAAAAATGCTTTCTTTCGCCAAGACAGTGCGTTTCTCACTGTTACATGCATTTGAATGGGGAACTCGACCGAAACAAAGTATAGGTTTTCATTATGTGAATAACTTGAAAATCTTAGCTCAAACAGCTGCAAAACCTGTTTTCCCAGCACGGGAACCTTGAGTTCTATAAGATAAAGCCATAAACATGTGTATCCGAGTCTTCTATCAAAAGTTACAGCTATTTCTATGAAGTTGTACAAAAACGCTTTCTTTCGCCAAGACAGTGCGTTTCTCACTGTTACATGCATTTGAATGGGGAACTCGACCGAAACAAAGTATAGGTTTTCATTATGTGAATAACTTGGAAATCTTAGCTCAAACAGCTGCAAAACCTGTTTTCCCAGCACGGGGACCTTGAGTTCTATAATATAAGGCCATAAACATGTTTGTCTGAGTCTTCTATCAAAAGTTACAGCTATTTCTATGAAGTTGTACAAAAATGCTTTCTTTCGCCAAGACAGTGCGTTTCTCACTGTTACATGCATTTGAATGGGGAACTCGACCGAAACAAAGTATAGGTTTTCATTATGTGAATAACTTGAAAATCTTAGCTCAAACAGCTGCAAAACCTGTTTTCCCAGCACGGGGACCTTGAGTTCTATAATATAAGGCCATAAACATGTTTGTCTGAGTCTTCTATCAAAAGTTACAGCTATTTCTATGAAGTTGTACAAAAACGCTTTCTTTCGCCAAGACAGTGCGTTTCTCACTGTTACATGCATTTGAATGGGGAACTCGACCGAAACAAAGTATAGGTTTTCATTATGTGAATAACTTGGAAATCTTAGCTCAAACAGCTGCAAAACCTGTTTTCCCAGCACGGGAACCTTGAGTTCTATAAGATAAAGCCATAAACATGTGTATCCGAGTCTTCTATCAAAAGTTACAGCTATTTCTATGAAGTTGTACAAAAACGCTTTCTTTCGCCAAGACAGTGCGTTTCTCACTGTTACATGCATTTGAATGGGGAACTCGACCGAAACAAAGTATAGGTTTTCATTATGTGAATAACTTGGAAATCTTAGCTCAAACAGCTGCAAAACCTGTTTTCCCAGCACGGGAACCTTGAGTTCTATAAGATAAAGCCATAAACATGTGTATCCGAGTCTTCTATCAAAAGTTACAGCTATTTCTATGAAGTTGTACAAAAACGCTTTCTTTCGCCAAGACAGTGCGTTTCTCACTGTTACATGCATTTGAATGGGGAACTCGACCGAAACAAAGTACAAGTTTTCATTATGTGAATAACTTGGAAATCTTAGCTCAAACAGCTGCAAAACCTGTTTTCCCAGCACGGAGACCTTGAGTTCTATAATATAAGGCCATAAACATGTTTGTCTGAGTCTTCTATCTAAAGTTACAGCTATTTCTATGAAGTTGTACAAAAATGCTTTCTTTCGCCAAGACAGTGCGTTTCTCACTGTTACATGCATTTGAATGGGGAACTCGACCGAAACAAAGTATAGGTTTTCATTATGTGAATAACTTGGAAATCTTAGCTCAAACAGCTGCAAAACCTGTTTTCCCAGCACGGGAACCTTGAGTTCTATAAGATAAAGCCATAAACATGTGTATCCGAGTCTTCTATCAAAAGTTACAGCTATTTCTATGAAGTTGTACAAAAACGCTTTCTTTCGCCAAGACAGTGCGTTTCTCACTGTTACATGCATTTGAATGGGGAACTCGACCGAAACAAAGTACAAGTTTTCATTATGTGAATAACTTGGAAATCTTAGCTCAAACAGCTGCAAAACCTGTTTTCCCAGCACGGGGACCTTGAGTTCTATAAGATAAAGCCATAAACATGTGTATCCGAGTCTTCTATCAAAAGTTACAGCTATTTCTATGAAGTTGTACAAAAACGCTTTCTTTCGCCAAGACAGTGCGTTTCTCACTGTTACATGCATTTGAATGGGGAACTCGACCGAAACAAAGTATAGGTTTTCATTATGTGAATAACTTGGAAATCTTAGCTCAAACAGCTGCAAAACCTGTTTTCCCAGCACGGGAACCTTGAGTTCTATAATATAAGGCCATAAACATGTTTGTCTGAGTCTTCTATCAAAAGTTACAGCTATTTCTATGAAGTTGTACAAAAACGCTTTCTTTCGCCAAGACAGTGCGTTTCTCACTGTTACATGCATTTGAATGGGGAACTCGACCGAAACAAAGTATAGGTTTTCATTATGTGAATAACTTGGAAATCTTAGCTCAAACAGCTGCAAAACCTGTTTTCCCAGCACGGGAACCTTGAGTTCTATAAGATAAAGCCATAAACATGTGTATCCGAGTCTTCTATCAAAAGTTACAGCTATTTCTATGAAGTTGTACAAAAACGCTTTCTTTCGCCAAGACAGTGCGTTTCTCACTGTTACATGCATTTGAATGGGGAACTCGACCGAAACAAAGTACAAGTTTTCATTATGTGAATAACTTGGAAATCTTAGCTCAAACAGCTGCAAAACCTGTTTTCCCAGCACGGGAACCTTGAGTTCTATAAGATAAAGCCATAAACATGTGTATCCGAGTCTTCTATCAAAAGTTACAGCTATTTCTATGAAGTTGTACAAAAACGCTTTCTTTCGCCAAGACAGTGCGTTTCTCACTGTTACATGCATTTGAATGGGGAACTCGACCGAAACAAAGTATAGGTTTTCATTATGTGAATAACTTGGAAATCTTAGCTCAAACAGCTGCAAAACCTGTTTTCCCAGCACGGGGACCTTGAGTTCTATAATATAAGGCCATAAACATGTTTGTCTGAGTCTTCTATCAAAAGTTACAGCTATTTCTATGAAGTTGTACAAAAATGCTTTCTTTCGCCAAGACAGTGCGTTTCTCACTGTTACATGCATTTGAATGGGGAACTCGACCGAAACAAAGTATAGGTTTTCATTATGTGAATAACTTGAAAATCTTAGCTCAAACAGCTGCAAAACCTGTTTTCCCAGCACGGGGACCTTGAGTTCTATAATATAAGGCCATAAACATGTTTGTCTGAGTCTTCTATCAAAAGTTACAGCTATTTCTATGAAGTTGTACAAAAACGCTTTCTTTCGCCAAGACAGTGCGTTTCTCACTGTTACATGCATTTGAATGGGGAACTCGACCGAAACAAAGTATAGGTTTTCATTATGTGAATAACTTGGAAATCTTAGCTCAAACAGCTGCAAAACCTGTTTTCCCAGCACGGGAACCTTGAGTTCTATAAGATAAAGCCATAAACATGTGTATCCGAGTCTTCTATCAAAAGTTACAGCTATTTCTATGAAGTTGTACAAAAACGCTTTCTTTCGCCAAGACAGTGCGTTTCTCACTGTTACATGCATTTGAATGGGGAACTCGACCGAAACAAAGTATAGGTTTTCATTATGTGAATAACTTGGAAATCTTAGCTCAAACAGCTGCAAAACCTGTTTTCCCAGCACGGGAACCTTGAGTTCTATAAGATAAAGCCATAAACATGTGTATCCGAGTCTTCTATCAAAAGTTACAGCTATTTCTATGAAGTTGTACAAAAACGCTTTCTTTCGCCAAGACAGTGCGTTTCTCACTGTTACATGCATTTGAATGGGGAACTCGACCGAAACAAAGTATAGGTTTTCATTATGTGAATAACTTGGAAATCTTAGCTCAAACAGCTGCAAAACCTGTTTTCCCAGCACGGGAACCTTGAGTTCTATAAGATAAAGCCATAAACATGTGTATCCGAGTCTTCTATCAAAAGTTACAGCTATTTCTATGAAGTTGTACAAAAACGCTTTCTTTCGCCAAGACAGTGCGTTTCTCACTGTTACATGCATTTGAATGGGGAACTCGACCGAAACAAAGTATAGGTTTTCATTATGTGAATAACTTGGAAATCTTAGCTCAAACAGCTGCAAAACCTGTTTTCCCAGCACGGGAACCTTGAGTTCTATAAGATAAAGCCATAAACATGTGTATCCGAGTCTTCTATCAAAAGTTACAGCTATTTCTATGAAGTTGTACAAAAACGCTTTCTTTCGCCAAGACAGTGCGTTTCTCACTGTTACATGCATTTGAATGGGGAACTCGACCGAAACAAAGTATAGGTTTTCATTATGTGAATAACTTGGAAATCTTAGCTCAAACAGCTGCAAAACCTGTTTTCCCAGCACGGGAACCTTGAGTTCTATAAGATAAAGCCATAAACATGTGTATCCGAGTCTTCTATCAAAAGTTACAGCTATTTCTATGAAGTTGTACAAAAACGCTTTCTTTCGCCAAGACAGTGCGTTTCTCACTGTTACATGCATTTGAATGGGGAACTCGACCGAAACAAAGTATAGGTTTTCATTATGTGAATAACTTGGAAATCTTAGCTCAAACAGCTGCAAAACCTGTTTTCCCAGCACGGGAACCTTGAGTTCTATAAGATAAAGCCATAAACATGTGTATCCGAGTCTTCTATCAAAAGTTACAGCTATTTCTATAAAGTTGTACAAAAACGCTTTCTTTCGCCAAGACAGTGCGTTTCTCACTGTTACATGCATTTGAATGGGGAACTCGACCGAAACAAAGTATAGGTTTTCATTATGTGAATAACTTGGAAATCTTAGCTCAAACAGCTGCAAAACCTGTTTTCCCAGCACGGGAACCTTGAGTTCTATAAGATAAAGCCATAAACATGTGTATCCGAGTCTTCTATCAAAAGTTACAGCTATTTCTATGAAGTTGTACAAAAACGCTTTCTTTCGCCAAGACAGTGCGTTTCTCACTGTTACATGCATTTGAATGGGGAACTCGACCGAAACAAAGTATAGGTTTTCATTATGTGAATAACTTGGAAATCTTAGCTCAAACAGCTGCAAAACCTGTTTTCCCAGCACGGGGACCTTGAGTTCTATAATATAAGGCCATAAACATGTTTGTCTGAGTCTTCTATCAAAAGTTACAGCTATTTCTATGAAGTTGTACAAAAATGCTTTCTTTCGCCAAGACAGTGCGTTTCTCACTGTTACATGCATTTGAATGGGGAACTCGACCGAAACAAAGTATAGGTTTTCATTATGTGAATAACTTGAAAATCTTAGCTCAAACAGCTGCAAAACCTGTTTTCCCAGCACGGGGACCTTGAGTTCTATAATATAAGGCCATAAACATGTTTGTCTGAGTCTTCTATCAAAAGTTACAGCTATTTCTATGAAGTTGTACAAAAACGCTTTCTTTCGCCAAGACAGTGCGTTTCTCACTGTTACATGCATTTGAATGGGGAACTCGACCGAAACAAAGTATAGGTTTTCATTATGTGAATAACTTGGAAATCTTAGCTCAAACAGCTGCAAAACCTGTTTTCCCAGCACGGGGACCTTGAGTTCTATAATATAAGGCCATAAACATGTTTGTCTGAGTCTTCTATCAAAAGTTACAGCTATTTCTATGAAGTTGTACAAAAACGCTTTCTTTCGCCAAGACAGTGCGTTTCTCACTGTTACATGCATTTGAATGGGGAACTCGACCGAAACAAAGTATAGGTTTTCATTATGTGAATAACTTGGAAATCTTAGCTCAAACAGCTGCAAAACCTGTTTTCCCAGCACGGGAACCTTGAGTTCTATAAGATAAAGCCATAAACATGTGTATCCGAGTCTTCTATCAAAAGTTACAGCTATTTCTATGAAGTTGTACAAAAACGCTTTCTTTCGCCAAGACAGTGCGTTTCTCACTGTTACATGCATTTGAATGGGGAACTCGACCGAAACAAAGTATAGGTTTTCATTATGTGAATAACTTGGAAATCTTAGCTCAAACAGCTGCAAAACCTGTTTTCCCAGCACGGGAACCTTGAGTTCTATAAGATAAAGCCATAAACATGTGTATCCGAGTCTTCTATCAAAAGTTACAGCTATTTCTATGAAGTTGTACAAAAACGCTTTCTTTCGCCAAGACAGTGCGTTTCTCACTGTTACATGCATTTGAATGGGGAACTCGACCGAAACAAAGTATAGGTTTTCATTATGTGAATAACTTGGAAATCTTAGCTCAAACAGCTGCAAAACCTGTTTTCCCAGCACGGGAACCTTGAGTTCTATAAGATAAAGCCATAAACATGTGTATCCGAGTCTTCTATCAAAAGTTACAGCTATTTCTATGAAGTTGTACAAAAACGCTTTCTTTCGCCAAGACAGTGCGTTTCTCACTGTTACATGCATTTGAATGGGGAACTCGACCGAAACAAAGTATAGGTTTTCATTATGTGAATAACTTGGAAATCTTAGCTCAAACAGCTGCAAAACCTGTTTTCCCAGCACGGGAACCTTGAGTTCTATAAGATAAAGCCATAAACATGTGTATCCGAGTCTTCTATCAAAAGTTACAGCTATTTCTATAAAGTTGTACAAAAACGCTTTCTTTCGCCAAGACAGTGCGTTTCTCACTGTTACATGCATTTGAATGGGGAACTCGACCGAAACAAAGTATAGGTTTTCATTATGTGAATAACTTGGAAATCTTAGCTCAAACAGCTGCAAAACCTGTTTTCCCAGCACGGGAACCTTGAGTTCTATAAGATAAAGCCATAAACATGTGTATCCGAGTCTTCTATCAAAAGTTACAGCTATTTCTATGAAGTTGTACAAAAACGCTTTCTTTCGCCAAGACAGTGCGTTTCTCACTGTTACATGCATTTGAATGGGGAACTCGACCGAAACAAAGTATAGGTTTTCATTATGTGAATAACTTGGAAATCTTAGCTCAAACAGCTGCAAAACCTGTTTTCCCAGCACGGGGACCTTGAGTTCTATAATATAAGGCCATAAACATGTTTGTCTGAGTCTTCTATCAAAAGTTACAGCTATTTCTATGAAGTTGTACAAAAATGCTTTCTTTCGCCAAGACAGTGCGTTTCTCACTGTTACATGCATTTGAATGGGGAACTCGACCGAAACAAAGTATAGGTTTTCATTATGTGAATAACTTGAAAATCTTAGCTCAAACAGCTGCAAAACCTGTTTTCCCAGCACGGGGACCTTGAGTTCTATAATATAAGGCCATAAGCATGTTTGTCTGAGTCTTCTATCAAAAGTTACAGCTATTTCTATGAAGTTGTACAAAAACGCTTTCTTTCGCCAAGACAGTGCGTTTCTCACTGTTACATGCATTTGAATGGGGAACTCGACCGAAACAAAGTACAAGTTTTCATTATGTGAATAACTTGAAAATCTTAGCTCAAACAGCTGCAAAACCTGTTTTCCCAGCACGGGGACCTTGAGTTCTATAATATAAGGCCATAAACATGTTTGTCTGAGTCTTCTATCAAAAGTTACAGCTATTTCTATGAAGTTGTACAAAAACGCTTTCTTTCGCCAAGACAGTGCGTTTCTCACTGTTACATGCATTTGAATGGGGAACTCGACCGAAACAAAGTATAGGTTTTCATTATGTGAATAACTTGGAAATCTTAGCTCAAACAGCTGCAAAACCTGTTTTCCCAGCACGGGGACCTTGAGTTCTATAATATAAGGCCATAAACATGTTTGTCTGAGTCTTCTATCAAAAGTTACAGCTATTTCTATGAAGTTGTACAAAAACGCTTTCTTTCGCCAAGACAGTGCGTTTCTCACTGTTACATGCATTTGAATGGGGAACTCGACCGAAACAAAGTATAGGTTTTCATTATGTGAATAACTTGGAAATCTTAGCTCAAACAGCTGCAAAACCTGTTTTCCCAGCACGGGAACCTTGAGTTCTATAAGATAAAGCCATAAACATGTGTATCCGAGTCTTCTATCAAAAGTTACAGCTATTTCTATGAAGTTGTACAAAAACGCTTTCTTTCGCCAAGACAGTGCGTTTCTCACTGTTACATGCATTTGAATGGGGAACTCGACCGAAACAAAGTATAGGTTTTCATTATGTGAATAACTTGGAAATCTTAGCTCAAACAGCTGCAAAACCTGTTTTCCCAGCACGGGAACCTTGAGTTCTATAAGATAAAGCCATAAACATGTGTATCCGAGTCTTCTATCAAAAGTTACAGCTATTCATATGAAGTTGTACAAAAACGCTTTCTTTCGCCAAGACAGTGCGTTTCTCACTGTTACATGCATTTGAATGGGGAACTCGACCGAAACAAAGTACAAGTTTTCATTATGTGAATAACTTGGAAATCTTAGCTCAAACAGCTGCAAAACCTGTTTTCCCAGCACGGGAACCTTGAGTTCTATAAGATAAAGCCATAAACATGTTTGTCTGAGTCTTCTATCAAAAGTTACAGCTATTTCTATGAAGTTGTACAAAAACGCTTTCTTTCGCCAAGACAGTGCGTTTCTCACTGTTACATGCATTTGAATGGGGAACTCGACCGAAACAAAGTATAGGTTTTCATTATGTGAATAACTTGGAAATCTTAGCTCAAACAGCTGCAAAACCTGTTTTCCCAGCACGGGAACCTTGAGTTCTATAAGATAAAGCCATAAACATGTGTATCCGAGTCTTCTATCAAAAGTTACAGCTATTTCTATGAAGTTGTACAAAAACGCTTTCTTTCGCCAAGACAGTGCGTTTCTCACTGTTACATGCATTTGAATGGGGAACTCGACCGAAACAAAGTATAGGTTTTCATTATGTGAATAACTTGGAAATCTTAGCTCAAACAGCTGCAAAACCTGTTTTCCCAGCACGGGAACCTTGAGTTCTATAAGATAAAGCCATAAACATGTGTATCCGAGTCTTCTATCAAAAGTTACAGCTATTTCTATGAAGTTGTACAAAAACGCTTTCTTTCGCCAAGACAGTGCGTTTCTCACTGTTACATGCATTTGAATGGGGAACTCGACCGAAACAAAGTATAGGTTTTCATTATGTGAATAACTTGGAAATCTTAGCTCAAACAGCTGCAAAACCTGTTTTCCCAGCACGGGAACCTTGAGTTCTATAAGATAAAGCCATAAACATGTGTATCCGAGTCTTCTATCAAAAGTTACAGCTATTTCTATAAAGTTGTACAAAAACGCTTTCTTTCGCCAAGACAGTGCGTTTCTCACTGTTACATGCATTTGAATGGGGAACTCGACCGAAACAAAGTATAGGTTTTCATTATGTGAATAACTTGGAAATCTTAGCTCAAACAGCTGCAAAACCTGTTTTCCCAGCACGGGAACCTTGAGTTCTATAAGATAAAGCCATAAACATGTGTATCCGAGTCTTCTATCAAAAGTTACAGCTATTTCTATGAAGTTGTACAAAAACGCTTTCTTTCGCCAAGACAGTGCGTTTCTCACTGTTACATGCATTTGAATGGGGAACTCGACCGAAACAAAGTATAGGTTTTCATTATGTGAATAACTTGGAAATCTTAGCTCAAACAGCTGCAAAACCTGTTTTCCCAGCACGGGGACCTTGAGTTCTATAATATAAGGCCATAAACATGTTTGTCTGAGTCTTCTATCAAAAGTTACAGCTATTTCTATGAAGTTGTACAAAAACGCTTTCTTTCGCCAAGACAGTGCGTTTCTCACTGTTACATGCATTTGAATGGGGAACTCGACCGAAACAAAGTATAGGTTTTCATTATGTGAATAACTTGGAAATCTTAGCTCAAACAGCTGCAAAACCTGTTTTCCCAGCACGGGAACCTTGAGTTCTATAAGATAAAGCCATAAACATGTGTATCCGAGTCTTCTATCAAAAGTTACAGCTATTTCTATGAAGTTGTACAAAAACGCTTTCTTTCGCCAAGACAGTGCGTTTCTCACTGTTACATGCATTTGAATGGGGAACTCGACCGAAACAAAGTACAAGTTTTCATTATGTGAATAACTTGGAAATCTTAGCTCAAACAGCTGCAAAACCTGTTTTCCCAGCACGGAGACCTTGAGTTCTATAATATAAGGCCATAAACATGTTTGTCTGAGTCTTCTATCAAAAGTTACAGCTATTTCTATGAAGTTGTACAAAAACGCTTTCTTTCGCCAAGACAGTGCGTTTCTCACTGTTACATGCATTTGAATGGGGAACTCGACCGAAACAAAGTATAGGTTTTCATTATGTGAATAACTTGAAAATCTTAGCTCAAACAGCTGCAAAACCTGTTTTCCCAGCACGGGGACCTTGAGTTCTATAATATAAGGCCATAAACATGTTTGTCTGAGTCTTCTATCAAAAGTTACAGCTATTTCTATGAAGTTGTACAAAAACGCTTTCTTTCGCCAAGACAGTGCGTTTCTCACTGTTACATGCATTTGAATGGGGAACTCGACCGAAACAAAGTATAGGTTTTCATTATGTGAATAACTTGGAAATCTTAGCTCAAACAGCTGCAAAACCTGTTTTCCCAGCACGGGAACCTTGAGTTCTATAAGATAAAGCCATAAACATGTGTATCCGAGTCTTCTATCAAAAGTTACAGCTATTTCTATGAAGTTGTACAAAAATGCTTTCTTTCGCCAAGACAGTGCGTTTCTCACTGTTACATGCATTTGAATGGGGAACTCGACCGAAACAAAGTATAGGTTTTCATTATGTGAATAACTTGAAAATCTTAGCTCAAACAGCTGCAAAACCTGTTTTCCCAGCACGGGGACCTTGAGTTCTATAATATAAGGCCATAAACATGTTTGTCTGAGTCTTCTATCAAAAGTTACAGCTATTTCTATGAAGTTGTACAAAAACGCTTTCTTTCGCCAAGACAGTGCGTTTCTCACTGTTACATGCATTTGAATGGGGAACTCGACCGAAACAAAGTATAGGTTTTCATTATGTGAATAACTTGGAAATCTTAGCTCAAACAGCTGCAAAACCTGTTTTCCCAGCACGGGAACCTTGAGTTCTATAAGATAAAGCCATAAACATGTGTATCCGAGTCTTCTATCAAAAGTTACAGCTATTTCTATGAAGTTGTACAAAAACGCTTTCTTTCGCCAAGACAGTGCGTTTCTCACTGTTACATGCATTTGAATGGGGAACTCGACCGAAACAAAGTATAGGTTTTCATTATGTGAATAACTTGGAAATCTTAGCTCAAACAGCTGCAAAACCTGTTTTCCCAGCACGGGAACCTTGAGTTCTATAAGATAAAGCCATAAACATGTGTATCCGAGTCTTCTATCAAAAGTTACAGCTATTCATATGAAGTTGTACAAAAACGCTTTCTTTCGCCAAGACAGTGCGTTTCTCACTGTTACATGCATTTGAATGGGGAACTCGACCGAAACAAAGTACAAGTTTTCATTATGTGAATAACTTGGAAATCTTAGCTCAAACAGCTGCAAAACCTGTTTTCCCAGCACGGGAACCTTGAGTTCTATAAGATAAAGCCATAAACATGTGTATCCGAGTCTTCTATCAAAAGTTACAGCTATTTCTATGAAGTTGTACAAAAACGCTTTCTTTCGCCAAGACAGTGCGTTTCTCACTGTTACATGCATTTGAATGGGGAACTCGACCGAAACAAAGTATAGGTTTTCATTATGTGAATAACTTGGAAATCTTAGCTCAAACAGCTGCAAAACCTGTTTTCCCAGCACGGGAACCTTGAGTTCTATAAGATAAAGCCATAAACATGTGTATCCGAGTCTTCTATCAAAAGTTACAGCTATTTCTATGAAGTTGTACAAAAACGCTTTCTTTCGCCAAGACAGTGCGTTTCTCACTGTTACATGCATTTGAATGGGGAACTCGACCGAAACAAAGTATAGGTTTTCATTATGTGAATAACTTGGAAATCTTAGCTCAAACAGCTGCAAAACCTGTTTTCCCAGCACGGGAACCTTGAGTTCTATAAGATAAAGCCATAAACATGTGTATCCGAGTCTTCTATCAAAAGTTACAGCTATTTCTATAAAGTTGTACAAAAACGCTTTCTTTCGCCAAGACAGTGCGTTTCTCACTGTTACATGCATTTGAATGGGGAACTCGACCGAAACAAAGTATAGGTTTTCATTATGTGAATAACTTGGAAATCTTAGCTCAAACAGCTGCAAAACCTGTTTTCCCAGCACGGGAACCTTGAGTTCTATAAGATAAAGCCATAAACATGTGTATCCGAGTCTTCTATCAAAAGTTACAGCTATTTCTATGAAGTTGTACAAAAACGCTTTCTTTCGCCAAGACAGTGCGTTTCTCACTGTTACATGCATTTGAATGGGGAACTCGACCGAAACAAAGTATAGGTTTTCATTATGTGAATAACTTGGAAATCTTAGCTCAAACAGCTGCAAAACCTGTTTTCCCAGCACGGGAACCTTGAGTTCTATAAGATAAAGCCATAAACATGTGTATCCGAGTCTTCTATCAAAAGTTACAGCTATTTCTATAAAGTTGTACAAAAACGCTTTCTTTCGCCAAGACAGTGCGTTTCTCACTGTTACATGCATTTGAATGGGGAACTCGACCGAAACAAAGTATAGGTTTTCATTATGTGAATAACTTGGAAATCTTAGCTCAAACAGCTGCAAAACCTGTTTTCCCAGCACGGGAACCTTGAGTTCTATAAGATAAAGCCATAAACATGTGTATCCGAGTCTTCTATCAAAAGTTACAGCTATTTCTATGAAGTTGTACAAAAACGCTTTCTTTCGCCAAGACAGTGCGTTTCTCACTGTTACATGCATTTGAATGGGGAACTCGACCGAAACAAAGTACAAGTTTTCATTATGTGAATAACTTGGAAATCTTAGCTCAAACAGCTGCAAAACCTGTTTTCCCAGCACGGAGACCTTGAGTTCTATAATATAAGGCCATAAACATGTTTGTCTGAGTCTTCTATCAAAAGTTACAGCTATTTCTATGAAGTTGTACAAAAACGCTTTCTTTCGCCAAGACAGTGCGTTTCTCACTGTTACATGCATTTGAATGGGGAACTCGACCGAAACAAAGTATAGGTTTTCATTATGTGAATAACTTGAAAATCTTAGCTCAAACAGCTGCAAAACCTGTTTTCCCAGCACGGGGACCTTGAGTTCTATAATATAAGGCCATAAACATGTTTGTCTGAGTCTTCTATCAAAAGTTACAGCTATTTCTATGAAGTTGTACAAAAACGCTTTCTTTCGCCAAGACAGTGCGTTTCTCACTGTTACATGCATTTGAATGGGGAACTCGACCGAAACAAAGTATAGGTTTTCATTATGTGAATAACTTGGAAATCTTAGCTCAAACAGCTGCAAAACCTGTTTTCCCAGCACGGGAACCTTGAGTTCTATAAGATAAAGCCATAAACATGTGTATCCGAGTCTTCTATCAAAAGTTACAGCTATTTCTATGAAGTTGTACAAAAATGCTTTCTTTCGCCAAGACAGTGCGTTTCTCACTGTTACATGCATTTGAATGGGGAACTCGACCGAAACAAAGTATAGGTTTTCATTATGTGAATAACTTGAAAATCTTAGCTCAAACAGCTGCAAAACCTGTTTTCCCAGCACGGGGACCTTGAGTTCTATAATATAAGGCCATAAACATGTTTGTCTGAGTCTTCTATCAAAAGTTACAGCTATTTCTATGAAGTTGTACAAAAACGCTTTCTTTCGCCAAGACAGTGCGTTTCTCACTGTTACATGCATTTGAATGGGGAACTCGACCGAAACAAAGTATAGGTTTTCATTATGTGAATAACTTGGAAATCTTAGCTCAAACAGCTGCAAAACCTGTTTTCCCAGCACGGGAACCTTGAGTTCTATAAGATAAAGCCATAAACATGTGTATCCGAGTCTTCTATCAAAAGTTACAGCTATTTCTATGAAGTTGTACAAAAACGCTTTCTTTCGCCAAGACAGTGCGTTTCTCACTGTTACATGCATTTGAATGGGGAACTCGACCGAAACAAAGTACAAGTTTTCATTATGTGAATAACTTGGAAATCTTAGCTCAAACAGCTGCAAAACCTGTTTTCCCAGCACGGAGACCTTGAGTTCTATAATATAAGGCCATAAACATGTTTGTCTGAGTCTTCTATCAAAAGTTACAGCTATTTCTATGAAGTTGTACAAAAACGCTTTCTTTCGCCAAGACAGTGCGTTTCTCACTGTTACATGCATTTGAATGGGGAACTCGACCGAAACAAAGTATAGGTTTTCATTATGTGAATAACTTGGAAATCTTAGCTCAAACAGCTGCAAAACCTGTTTTCCCAGCACGGGGACCTTGAGTTCTATAATATAAGGCCATAAACATGTTTGTCTGAGTCTTCTATCAAAAGTTACAGCTATTTCTATGAAGTTGTACAAAAACGCTTTCTTTCGCCAAGACAGTGCGTTTCTCACTGTTACATGCATTTGAATGGGGAACTCGACCGAAACAAAGTATAGGTTTTCATTATGTGAATAACTTGGAAATCTTAGCTCAAACAGCTGCAAAACCTGTTTTCCCAGCACGGGAACCTTGAGTTCTATAAGATAAAGCCATAAACATGTGTATCCGAGTCTTCTATCAAAAGTTACAGCTATTTCTATGAAGTTGTACAAAAACGCTTTCTTTCGCCAAGACAGTGCGTTTCTCACTGTTACATGCATTTGAATGGGGAACTCGACCGAAACAAAGTATAGGTTTTCATTATGTGAATAACTTGGAAATCTTAGCTCAAACAGCTGCAAAACCTGTTTTCCCAGCACGGGAACCTTGAGTTCTATAAGATAAAGCCATAAACATGTGTATCCGAGTCTTCTATCAAAAGTTACAGCTATTCATATGAAGTTGTACAAAAACGCTTTCTTTCGCCAAGACAGTGCGTTTCTCACTGTTACATGCATTTGAATGGGGAACTCGACCGAAACAAAGTACAAGTTTTCATTATGTGAATAACTTGGAAATCTTAGCTCAAACAGCTGCAAAACCTGTTTTCCCAGCACGGGAACCTTGAGTTCTATAAGATAAAGCCATAAACATGTTTGTCTGAGTCTTCTATCAAAAGTTACAGCTATTTCTATGAAGTTGTACAAAAACGCTTTCTTTCGCCAAGACAGTGCGTTTCTCACTGTTACATGCATTTGAATGGGGAACTCGACCGAAACAAAGTATAGGTTTTCATTATGTGAATAACTTGGAAATCTTAGCTCAAACAGCTGCAAAACCTGTTTTCCCAGCACGGGAACCTTGAGTTCTATAAGATAAAGCCATAAACATGTGTATCCGAGTCTTCTATCAAAAGTTACAGCTATTTCTATGAAGTTGTACAAAAACGCTTTCTTTCGCCAAGACAGTGCGTTTCTCACTGTTACATGCATTTGAATGGGGAACTCGACCGAAACAAAGTACAAGTTTTCATTATGTGAATAACTTGGAAATCTTAGCTCAAACAGCTGCAAAACCTGTTTTCCCAGCACGGAGACCTTGAGTTCTATAATATAAGGCCATAAACATGTTTGTCTGAGTCTTCTATCAAAAGTTACAGCTATTTCTATGAAGTTGTACAAAAACGCTTTCTTTCGCCAAGACAGTGCGTTTCTCACTGTTACATGCATTTGAATGGGGAACTCGACCGAAACAAAGTATAGGTTTTCATTATGTGAATAACTTGAAAATCTTAGCTCAAACAGCTGCAAAACCTGTTTTCCCAGCACGGGGACCTTGAGTTCTATAATATAAGGCCATAAACATGTTTGTCTGAGTCTTCTATCAAAAGTTACAGCTATTTCTATGAAGTTGTACAAAAA
Organism: Diplotaxodon limnothrissa; assembly: GCF_057381915.1. Taxonomy (NCBI): domain Eukaryota; kingdom Metazoa; phylum Chordata; class Actinopteri; order Cichliformes; family Cichlidae; genus Diplotaxodon; species Diplotaxodon limnothrissa. Next base: position 3,935,382 of record NC_140614.1, on the reverse strand, counting down.
CGCTTTCTTTCGCCAAGACAGTGCGTTTCTCACTGTTACATGCATTTGAATGGGGAACTCGACCGAAACAAAGTATAGGTTTTCATTATGTGAATAACTTGGAAATCTTAGCTCAAACAGCTGCAAAACCTGTTTTCCCAGCACGGGAACCTTGAGTTCTATAAGATAAAGCCATAAACATGTGTATCCGAGTCTTCTATCAAAAGTTACAGCTATTTCTATGAAGTTGTACAAAAATGCTTTCTTTCGCCAAGACAGTGCGTTTCTCACTGTTACATGCATTTGAATGGGGAACTCGACCGAAACAAAGTATAGGTTTTCATTATGTGAATAACTTGAAAATCTTAGCTCAAACAGCTGCAAAACCTGTTTTCCCAGCACGGGGACCTTGAGTTCTATAATATAAGGCCATAAACATGTTTGTCTGAGTCTTCTATCAAAAGTTACAGCTATTTCTATGAAGTTGTACAAAAACGCTTTCTTTCGCCAAGACAGTGCGTTTCTCACTGTTACATGCATTTGAATGGGGAACTCGACCGAAACAAAGTATAGGTTTTCATTATGTGAATAACTTGGAAATCTTAGCTCAAACAGCTGCAAAACCTGTTTTCCCAGCACGGGAACCTTGAGTTCTATAAGATAAAGCCATAAACATGTGTATCCGAGTCTTCTATCAAAAGTTACAGCTATTTCTATGAAGTTGTACAAAAACGCTTTCTTTCGCCAAGACAGTGCGTTTCTCACTGTTACATGCATTTGAATGGGGAACTCGACCGAAACAAAGTACAAGTTTTCATTATGTGAATAACTTGGAAATCTTAGCTCAAACAGCTGCAAAACCTGTTTTCCCAGCACGGAGACCTTGAGTTCTATAATATAAGGCCATAAACATGTTTGTCTGAGTCTTCTATCAAAAGTTACAGCTATTTCTATGAAGTTGTACAAAAACGCTTTCTTTCGCCAAGACAGTGCGTTTCTCACTGTTACATGCATTTGAATGGGGAACTCGACCGAAACAAAGTATAGGTTTTCATTATGTGAATAACTTGGAAATCTTAGCTCAAACAGCTGCAAAACCTGTTTTCCCAGCACGGGGACCTTGAGTTCTATAATATAAGGCCATAAACATGTTTGTCTGAGTCTTCTATCAAAAGTTACAGCTATTTCTATGAAGTTGTACAAAAACGCTTTCTTTCGCCAAGACAGTGCGTTTCTCACTGTTACATGCATTTGAATGGGGAACTCGACCGAAACAAAGTATAGGTTTTCATTATGTGAATAACTTGGAAATCTTAGCTCAAACAGCTGCAAAACCTGTTTTCCCAGCACGGGAACCTTGAGTTCTATAAGATAAAGCCATAAACATGTGTATCCGAGTCTTCTATCAAAAGTTACAGCTATTTCTATGAAGTTGTACAAAAACGCTTTCTTTCTCCAAGACAGTGCGTTTCTCACTGTTACATGCATTTGAATGGGGAACTCGACCGAAACAAAGTATAGGTTTTCATTATGTGAATAACTTGGAAATCTTAGCTCAAACAGCTGCAAAACCTGTTTTCCCAGCACGGGAACCTTGAGTTCTATAAGATAAAGCCATAAACATGTGTATCCGAGTCTTCTATCAAAAGTTACAGCTATTCATATGAAGTTGTACAAAAACGCTTTCTTTCGCCAAGACAGTGCGTTTCTCACTGTTACATGCATTTGAATGGGGAACTCGACCGAAACAAAGTACAAGTTTTCATTATGTGAATAACTTGGAAATCTTAGCTCAAACAGCTGCAAAACCTGTTTTCCCAGCACGGGAACCTTGAGTTCTATAAGATAAAGCCATAAACATGTTTGTCTGAGTCTTCTATCAAAAGTTACAGCTATTTCTATGAAGTTGTACAAAAACGCTTTCTTTCGCCAAGACAGTGCGTTTCTCACTGTTACATGCATTTGAATGGGGAACTCGACCGAAACAAAGTATAGGTTTTCATTATGTGAATAACTTGGAAATCTTAGCTCAAACAGCTGCAAAACCTGTTTTCCCAGCACGGGAACCTTGAGTTCTATAAGATAAAGCCATAAACATGTGTATCCGAGTCTTCTATCAAAAGTTACAGCTATTTCTATGAAGTTGTACAAAAACGCTTTCTTTCGCCAAGACAGTGCGTTTCTCACTGTTACATGCATTTGAATGGGGAACTCGACCGAAACAAAGTACAAGTTTTCATTATGTGAATAACTTGGAAATCTTAGCTCAAACAGCTGCAAAACCTGTTTTCCCAGCACGGAGACCTTGAGTTCTATAATATAAGGCCATAAACATGTTTGTCTGAGTCTTCTATCAAAAGTTACAGCTATTTCTATGAAGTTGTACAAAAACGCTTTCTTTCGCCAAGACAGTGCGTTTCTCACTGTTACATGCATTTGAATGGGGAACTCGACCGAAACAAAGTATAGGTTTTCATTATGTGAATAACTTGGAAATCTTAGCTCAAACAGCTGCAAAACCTGTTTTCCCAGCACGGGGACCTTGAGTTCTATAATATAAGGCCATAAACATGTTTGTCTGAGTCTTCTATCAAAAGTTACAGCTATTTCTATGAAGTTGTACAAAAACGCTTTCTTTCGCCAAGACAGTGCGTTTCTCACTGTTACATGCATTTGAATGGGGAACTCGACCGAAACAAAGTATAGGTTTTCATTATGTGAATAACTTGGAAATCTTAGCTCAAACAGCTGCAAAACCTGTTTTCCCAGCACGGGAACCTTGAGTTCTATAAGATAAAGCCATAAACATGTGTATCCGAGTCTTCTATCAAAAGTTACAGCTATTTCTATGAAGTTGTACAAAAACGCTTTCTTTCGCCAAGACAGTGCGTTTCTCACTGTTACATGCATTTGAATGGGGAACTCGACCGAAACAAAGTACAAGTTTTCATTATGTGAATAACTTGGAAATCTTAGCTCAAACAGCTGCAAAACCTGTTTTCCCAGCACGGGAACCTTGAGTTCTATAAGATAAAGCCATAAACATGTTTGTCTGAGTCTTCTATCAAAAGTTACAGCTATTTCTATGAAGTTGTACAAAAACGCTTTCTTTCGCCAAGACAGTGCGTTTCTCACTGTTACATGCATTTGAATGGGGAACTCGACCGAAACAAAGTATAGGTTTTCATTATGTGAATAACTTGGAAATCTTAGCTCAAACAGCTGCAAAACCTGTTTTCCCAGCACGGGAACCTTGAGTTCTATAAGATAAAGCCATAAACATGTGTATCCGAGTCTTCTATCAAAAGTTACAGCTATTCATATGAAGTTGTACAAAAACGCTTTCTTTCGCCAAGACAGTGCGTTTCTCACTGTTACATGCATTTGAATGGGGAACTCGACCGAAACAAAGTACAAGTTTTCATTATGTGAATAACTTGGAAATCTTAGCTCAAACAGCTGCAAAACCTGTTTTCCCAGCACGGGAACCTTGAGTTCTATAAGATAAAGCCATAAACATGTTTGTCTGAGTCTTCTATCAAAAGTTACAGCTATTTCTATGAAGTTGTACAAAAACGCTTTCTTTCGCCAAGACAGTGCGTTTCTCACTGTTACATGCATTTGAATGGGGAACTCGACCGAAACAAAGTATAGGTTTTCATTATGTGAATAACTTGGAAATCTTAGCTCAAACAGCTGCAAAACCTGTTTTCCCAGCACGGGGACCTTGAGTTCTATAATATAAGGCCATAAACATGTTTGTCTGAGTCTTCTATCAAAAGTTACAGCTATTTCTATGAAGTTGTACAAAAACGCTTTCTTTCGCCAAGACAGTGCGTTTCTCACTGTTACATGCATTTGAATGGGGAACTCGACCGAAACAAAGTATAGGTTTTCATTATGTGAATAACTTGGAAATCTTAGCTCAAACAGCTGCAAAACCTGTTTTCCCAGCACGGGAACCTTGAGTTCTATAAGATAAAGCCATAAACATGTGTATCCGAGTCTTCTATCAAAAGTTACAGCTATTTCTATGAAGTTGTACAAAAACGCTTTCTTTCGCCAAGACAGTGCGTTTCTCACTGTTACATGCATTTGAATGGGGAACTCGACCGAAACAAAGTATAGGTTTTCATTATGTGAATAACTTGGAAATCTTAGCTCAAACAGCTGCAAAACCTGTTTTCCCAGCACGGGAACCTTGAGTTCTATAAGATAAAGCCATAAACATGTGTATCCGAGTCTTCTATCAAAAGTTACAGCTATTTCTATGAAGTTGTACAAAAACGCTTTCTTTCGCCAAGACAGTGCGTTTCTCACTGTTACATGCATTTGAATGGGGAACTCGACCGAAACAAAGTATAGGTTTTCATTATGTGAATAACTTGGAAATCTTAGCTCAAACAGCTGCAAAACCTGTTTTCCCAGCACGGGAACCTTGAGTTCTATAAGATAAAGCCATAAACATGTGTATCCGAGTCTTCTATCAAAAGTTACAGCTATTTCTATAAAGTTGTACAAAAACGCTTTCTTTCGCCAAGACAGTGCGTTTCTCACTGTTACATGCATTTGAATGGGGAACTCGACCGAAACAAAGTATAGGTTTTCATTATGTGAATAACTTGGAAATCTTAGCTCAAACAGCTGCAAAACCTGTTTTCCCAGCACGGGAACCTTGAGTTCTATAAGATAAAGCCATAAACATGTGTATCCGAGTCTTCTATCAAAAGTTACAGCTATTTCTATGAAGTTGTACAAAAACGCTTTCTTTCGCCAAGACAGTGCGTTTCTCACTGTTACATGCATTTGAATGGGGAACTCGACCGAAACAAAGTACAAGTTTTCATTATGTGAATAACTTGGAAATCTTAGCTCAAACAGCTGCAAAACCTGTTTTCCCAGCACGGAGACCTTGAGTTCTATAATATAAGGCCATAAACATGTTTGTCTGAGTCTTCTATCAAAAGTTACAGCTATTTCTATGAAGTTGTACAAAAACGCTTTCTTTCGCCAAGACAGTGCGTTTCTCACTGTTACATGCATTTGAATGGGGAACTCGACCGAAACAAAGTATAGGTTTTCATTATGTGAATAACTTGGAAATCTTAGCTCAAACAGCTGCAAAACCTGTTTTCCCAGCACGGGGACCTTGAGTTCTATAATATAAGGCCATAAACATGTTTGTCTGAGTCTTCTATCAAAAGTTACAGCTATTTCTATGAAGTTGTACAAAAATGCTTTCTTTCGCCAAGACAGTGCGTTTCTCACTGTTACATGCATTTGAATGGGGAACTCGACCGAAACAAAGTATAGGTTTTCATTATGTGAATAACTTGGAAATCTTAGCTCAAACAGCTGCAAAACCTGTTTTCCCAGCACGGGGACCTTGAGTTCTATAATATAAGGCCATAAACATGTTTGTCTGAGTCTTCTATCAAAAGTTACAGCTATTTCTATGAAGTTGTACAAAAACGCTTTCTTTCGCCAAGACAGTGCGTTTCTCACTGTTACATGCATTTGAATGGGGAACTCGACCGAAACAAAGTATAGGTTTTCATTATGTGAATAACTTGGAAATCTTAGCTCAAACAGCTGCAAAACCTGTTTTCCCAGCACGGGAACCTTGAGTTCTATAAGATAAAGCCATAAACATGTGTATCCGAGTCTTCTATCAAACGTTACAGCTATTTCTATGAAGTTGTACAAAAACGCTTTCTTTCGCCAAGACAGTGCGTTTCTCACTGTTACATGCATTTGAATGGGGAACTCGACCGAAACAAAGTATAGGTTTTCATTATGTGAATAACTTGGAAATCTTAGCTCAAACAGCTGCAAAACCTGTTTTCCCAGCACGGGGACCTTGAGTTCTATAATATAAGGCCATAAACATGTTTGTCTGAGTCTTCTATCAAAAGTTACAGCTATTTCTATGAAGTTGTACAAAAATGCTTTCTTTCGCCAAGACAGTGCGTTTCTCACTGTTACATGCATTTGAATGGGGAACTCGACCGAAACAAAGTATAGGTTTTCATTATGTGAATAACTTGAAAATCTTAGCTCAAACAGCTGCAAAACCTGTTTTCCCAGCACGGGGACCTTGAGTTCTATAATATAAGGCCATAAACATGTTTGTCTGAGTCTTCTATCAAAAGTTACAGCTATTTCTATGAAGTTGTACAAAAACGCTTTCTTTCGCCAAGACAGTGCGTTTCTCACTGTTACATGCATTTGAATGGGGAACTCGACCGAAACAAAGTATAGGTTTTCATTATGTGAATAACTTGGAAATCTTAGCTCAAACAGCTGCAAAACCTGTTTTCCCAGCACGGGAACCTTGAGTTCTATAAGATAAAGCCATAAACATGTGTATCCGAGTCTTCTATCAAAAGTTACAGCTATTTCTATGAAGTTGTACAAAAACGCTTTCTTTCGCCAAGACAGTGCGTTTCTCACTGTTACATGCATTTGAATGGGGAACTCGACCGAAACAAAGTATAGGTTTTCATTATGTGAATAACTTGGAAATCTTAGCTCAAACAGCTGCAAAACCTGTTTTCCCAGCACGGGAACCTTGAGTTCTATAAGATAAAGCCATAAACATGTGTATCCGAGTCTTCTATCAAAAGTTACAGCTATTTCTATGAAGTTGTACAAAAACGCTTTCTTTCGCCAAGACAGTGCGTTTCTCACTGTTACATGCATTTGAATGGGGAACTCGACCGAAACAAAGTATAGGTTTTCATTATGTGAATAACTTGGAAATCTTAGCTCAAACAGCTGCAAAACCTGTTTTCCCAGCACGGGAACCTTGAGTTCTATAAGATAAAGCCATAAACATGTGTATCCGAGTCTTCTATCAAAAGTTACAGCTATTTCTATGAAGTTGTACAAAAACGCTTTCTTTCGCCAAGACAGTGCGTTTCTCACTGTTACATGCATTTGAATGGGGAACTCGACCGAAACAAAGTACAAGTTTTCATTATGTGAATAACTTGGAAATCTTAGCTCAAACAGCTGCAAAACCTGTTTTCCCAGCACGGAGACCTTGAGTTCTATAATATAAGGCCATAAACATGTTTGTCTGAGTCTTCTATCAAAAGTTACAGCTATTTCTATGAAGTTGTACAAAAACGCTTTCTTTCGCCAAGACAGTGCGTTTCTCACTGTTACATGCATTTGAATGGGGAACTCGACCGAAACAAAGTATAGGTTTTCATTATGTGAATAACTTGGAAATCTTAGCTCAAACAGCTGCAAAACCTGTTTTCCCAGCACGGGAACCTTGAGTTCTATAAGATAAAGCCATAAACATGTGTATCCGAGTCTTCTATCAAAAGTTACAGCTATTTCTATGAAGTTGTACAAAAACGCTTTCTTTCGCCAAGACAGTGCGTTTCTCACTGTTACATGCATTTGAATGGGGAACTCGACCGAAACAAAGTATAGGTTTTCATTATGTGAATAACTTGGAAATCTTAGCTCAAACAGCTGCAAAACCTGTTTTCCCAGCACGGGAACCTTGAGTTCTATAAGATAAAGCCATAAACATGTGTATCCGAGTCTTCTATCAAAAGTTACAGCTATTCATATGAAGTTGTACAAAAACGCTTTCTTTCGCCAAGACAGTGCGTTTCTCACTGTTACATGCATTTGAATGGGGAACTCGACCGAAACAAAGTACAAGTTTTCATTATGTGAATAACTTGGAAATCTTAGCTCAAACAGCTGCAAAACCTGTTTTCCCAGCACGGGGACCTTGAGTTCTATAAGATAAAGCCATAAACATGTGTATCCGAGTCTTCTATCAAAAGTTACAGCTATTTCTATGAAGTTGTACAAAAACGCTTTCTTTCGCCAAGACAGTGCGTTTCTCACTGTTACATGCATTTGAATGGGGAACTCGACCGAAACAAAGTATAGGTTTTCATTATGTGAATAACTTGGAAATCTTAGCTCAAACAGCTGCAAAACCTGTTTTCCCAGCACGGGAACCTTGAGTTCTATAATATAAGGCCATAAACATGTTTGTCTGAGTCTTCTATCAAAAGTTACAGCTATTTCTATGAAGTTGTACAAAAATGCTTTCTTTCGCCAAGACAGTGCGTTTCTCACTGTTACATGCATTTGAATGGGGAACTCGACCGAAACAAAGTATAGGTTTTCATTATGTGAATAACTTGAAAATCTTAGCTCAAACAGCTGCAAAACCTGTTTTCCCAGCACGGGGACCTTGAGTTCTATAATATAAGGCCATAAACATGTTTGTCTGAGTCTTCTATCAAAAGTTACAGCTATTTCTATGAAGTTGTACAAAAACGCTTTCTTTCGCCAAGACAGTGCGTTTCTCACTGTTACATGCATTTGAATGGGGAACTCGACCGAAACAAAGTATAGGTTTTCATTATGTGAATAACTTGGAAATCTTAGCTCAAACAGCTGCAAAACCTGTTTTCCCAGCACGGGAACCTTGAGTTCTATAAGATAAAGCCATAAACATGTGTATCCGAGTCTTCTATCAAAAGTTACAGCTATTTCTATGAAGTTGTACAAAAACGCTTTCTTTCGCCAAGACAGTGCGTTTCTCACTGTTACATGCATTTGAATGGGGAACTCGACCGAAACAAAGTATAGGTTTTCATTATGTGAATAACTTGAAAATCTTAGCTCAAACAGCTGCAAAACCTGTTTTCCCAGCACGGGGACCTTGAGTTCTATAATATAAGGCCATAAACATGTTTGTCTGAGTCTTCTATCAAAAGTTACAGCTATTTCTATGAAGTTGTACAAAAACGCTTTCTTTCGCCAAGACAGTGCGTTTCTCACTGTTACATGCATTTGAATGGGGAACTCGACCGAAACAAAGTATAGGTTTTCATTATGTGAATAACTTGGAAATCTTAGCTCAAACAGCTGCAAAACCTGTTTTCCCAGCACGGGAACCTTGAGTTCTATAAGATAAAGCCATAAACATGTGTATCCGAGTCTTCTATCAAAAGTTACAGCTATTTCTATGAAGTTGTACAAAAACGCTTTCTTTCGCCAAGACAGTGCGTTTCTCACTGTTACATGCATTTGAATGGGGAACTCGACCGAAACAAAGTATAGGTTTTCATTATGTGAATAACTTGGAAATCTTAGCTCAAACAGCTGCAAAACCTGTTTTCCCAGCACGGGAACCTTGAGTTCTATAAGATAAAGCCATAAACATGTGTATCCGAGTCTTCTATCAAAAGTTACAGCTATTTCTATGAAGTTGTACAAAAACGCTTTCTTTCGCCAAGACAGTGCGTTTCTCACTGTTACATGCATTTGAATGGGGAACTCGACCGAAACAAAGTATAGGTTTTCATTATGTGAATAACTTGGAAATCTTAGCTCAAACAGCTGCAAAACCTGTTTTCCCAGCACGGGAACCTTGAGTTCTATAAGATAAAGCCATAAACATGTGTATCCGAGTCTTCTATCAAAAGTTACAGCTATTTCTATGAAGTTGTACAAAAACGCTTTCTTTCGCCAAGACAGTGCGTTTCTCACTGTTACATGCATTTGAATGGGGAACTCGACCGAAACAAAGTACAAGTTTTCATTATGTGAATAACTTGGAAATCTTAGCTCAAACAGCTGCAAAACCTGTTTTCCCAGCACGGAGACCTTGAGTTCTATAATATAAGGCCATAAACATGTTTGTCTGAGTCTTCTATCAAAAGTTACAGCTATTTCTATGAAGTTGTACAAAAACGCTTTCTTTCGCCAAGACAGTGCGTTTCTCACTGTTACATGCATTTGAATGGGGAACTCGACCGAAACAAAGTATAGGTTTTCATTATGTGAATAACTTGGAAATCTTAGCTCAAACAGCTGCAAAACCTGTTTTCCCAGCACGGGAACCTTGAGTTCTATAAGATAAAGCCATAAACATGTGTATCCGAGTCTTCTATCAAAAGTTACAGCTATTTCTATGAAGTTGTACAAAAACGCTTTCTTTCGCCAAGACAGTGCGTTTCTCACTGTTACATGCATTTGAATGGGGAACTCGACCGAAACAAAGTACAAGTTTTCATTATGTGAATAACTTGGAAATCTTAGCTCAAACAGCTGCAAAACCTGTTTTCCCAGCACGGAGACCTTGAGTTCTATAATATAAGGCCATAAACATGTTTGTCTGAGTCTTCTATCAAAAGTTACAGCTATTTCTATGAAGTTGTACAAAAACGCTTTCTTTCGCCAAGACAGTGCGTTTCTCACTGTTACATGCATTTGAATGGGGAACTCGACCGAAACAAAGTATAGGTTTTCATTATGTGAATAACTTGGAAATCTTAGCTCAAACAGCTGCAAAACCTGTTTTCCCAGCACGGGAACCTTGAGTTCTATAAGATAAAGCCATAAACATGTGTATCCGAGTCTTCTATCAAAAGTTACAGCTATTTCTATGAAGTTGTACAAAAACGCTTTCTTTCGCCAAGACAGTGCGTTTCTCACTGTTACATGCATTTGAATGGGGAACTCGACCGAAACAAAGTACAAGTTTTCATTATGTGAATAACTTGGAAATCTTAGCTCAAACAGCTGCAAAACCTGTTTTCCCAGCACGGAGACCTTGAGTTCTATAATATAAGGCCATAAACATGTTTGTCTGAGTCTTCTATCAAAAGTTACAGCTATTTCTATGAAGTTGTACAAAAACGCTTTCTTTCGCCAAGACAGTGCGTTTCTCACTGTTACATGCATTTGAATGGGGAACTCGACCGAAACAAAGTATAGGTTTTCATTATGTGAATAACTTGGAAATCTTAGCTCAAACAGCTGCAAAACCTGTTTTCCCAGCACGGGAACCTTGAGTTCTATAAGATAAAGCCATAAACATGTGTATCCGAGTCTTCTATCAAAAGTTACAGCTATTTCTATGAAGTTGTACAAAAACGCTTTCTTTCGCCAAGACAGTGCGTTTCTCACTGTTACATGCATTTGAATGGGGAACTCGACCGAAACAAAGTATAGGTTTTCATTATGTGAATAACTTGGAAATCTTAGCTCAAACAGCTGCAAAACCTGTTTTCCCAGCACGGGAACCTTGAGTTCTATAAGATAAAGCCATAAACATGTGTATCCGAGTCTTCTATCAAAAGTTACAGCTATTTCTATGAAGTTGTACAAAAACGCTTTCTTTCGCCAAGACAGTGCGTTTCTCACTGTTACATGCATTTGAATGGGGAACTCGACCGAAACAAAGTATAGGTTTTCATTATGTGAATAACTTGGAAATCTTAGCTCAAACAGCTGCAAAACCTGTTTTCCCAGCACGGGAACCTTGAGTTCTATAAGATAAAGCCATAAACATGTGTATCCGAGTCTTCTATCAAAAGTTACAGCTATTTCTATGAAGTTGTACAAAAACGCTTTCTTTCGCCAAGACAGTGCGTTTCTCACTGTTACATGCATTTGAATGGGGAACTCGACCGAAACAAAGTACAAGTTTTCATTATGTGAATAACTTGGAAATCTTAGCTCAAACAGCTGCAAAACCTGTTTTCCCAGCACGGAGACCTTGAGTTCTATAATATAAGGCCATAAACATGTTTGTCTGAGTCTTCTATCAAAAGTTACAGCTATTTCTATGAAGTTGTACAAAAACGCTTTCTTTCGCCAAGACAGTGCGTTTCTCACTGTTACATGCATTTGAATGGGGAACTCGACCGAAACAAAGTATAGGTTTTCATTATGTGAATAACTTGGAAATCTTAGCTCAAACAGCTGCAAAACCTGTTTTCCCAGCACGGGAACCTTGAGTTCTATAAGATAAAGCCATAAACATGTGTATCCGAGTCTTCTATCAAAAGTTACAGCTATTTCTATGAAGTTGTACAAAAACGCTTTCTTTCGCCAAGACAGTGCGTTTCTCACTGTTACATGCATTTGAATGGGGAACTCGACCGAAACAAAGTATAGGTTTTCATTATGTGAATAACTTGGAAATCTTAGCTCAAACAGCTGCAAAACCTGTTTTCCCAGCACGGGAACCTTGAGTTCTATAAGATAAAGCCATAAACATGTGTATCCGAGTCTTCTATCAAAAGTTACAGCTATTCATATGAAGTTGTACAAAAACGCTTTCTTTCGCCAAGACAGTGCGTTTCTCACTGTTACATGCATTTGAATGGGGAACTCGACCGAAACAAAGTACAAGTTTTCATTATGTGAATAACTTGGAAATCTTAGCTCAAACAGCTGCAAAACCTGTTTTCCCAGCACGGGGACCTTGAGTTCTATAAGATAAAGCCATAAACATGTGTATCCGAGTCTTCTATCAAAAGTTACAGCTATTTCTATGAAGTTGTACAAAAACGCTTTCTTTCGCCAAGACAGTGCGTTTCTCACTGTTACATGCATTTGAATGGGGAACTCGACCGAAACAAAGTATAGGTTTTCATTATGTGAATAACTTGGAAATCTTAGCTCAAACAGCTGCAAAACCTGTTTTCCCAGCACGGGAACCTTGAGTTCTATAATATAAGGCCATAAACATGTTTGTCTGAGTCTTCTATCAAAAGTTACAGCTATTTCTATGAAGTTGTACAAAAATGCTTTCTTTCGCCAAGACAGTGCGTTTCTCACTGTTACATGCATTTGAATGGGGAACTCGACCGAAACAAAGTATAGGTTTTCATTATGTGAATAACTTGAAAATCTTAGCTCAAACAGCTGCAAAACCTGTTTTCCCAGCACGGGGACCTTGAGTTCTATAATATAAGGCCATAAACATGTTTGTCTGAGTCTTCTATCAAAAGTTACAGCTATTTCTATGAAGTTGTACAAAAACGCTTTCTTTCGCCAAGACAGTGCGTTTCTCACTGTTACATGCATTTGAATGGGGAACTCGACCGAAACAAAGTATAGGTTTTCATTATGTGAATAACTTGGAAATCTTAGCTCAAACAGCTGCAAAACCTGTTTTCCCAGCACGGGAACCTTGAGTTCTATAAGATAAAGCCATAAACATGTGTATCCGAGTCTTCTATCAAAAGTTACAGCTATTTCTATGAAGTTGTACAAAAACGCTTTCTTTCGCCAAGACAGTGCGTTTCTCACTGTTACATGCATTTGAATGGGGAACTCGACCGAAACAAAGTATAGGTTTTCATTATGTGAATAACTTGAAAATCTTAGCTCAAACAGCTGCAAAACCTGTTTTCCCAGCACGGGGACCTTGAGTTCTATAATATAAGGCCATAAACATGTTTGTCTGAGTCTTCTATCAAAAGTTACAGCTATTTCTATGAAGTTGTACAAAAACGCTTTCTTTCGCCAAGACAGTGCGTTTCTCACTGTTACATGCATTTGAATGGGGAACTCGACCGAAACAAAGTATAGGTTTTCATTATGTGAATAACTTGGAAATCTTAGCTCAAACAGCTGCAAAACCTGTTTTCCCAGCACGGGAACCTTGAGTTCTATAAGATAAAGCCATAAACATGTGTATCCGAGTCTTCTATCAAAAGTTACAGCTATTTCTATGAAGTTGTACAAAAACGCTTTCTTTCGCCAAGACAGTGCGTTTCTCACTGTTACATGCATTTGAATGGGGAACTCGACCGAAACAAAGTATAGGTTTTCATTATGTGAATAACTTGGAAATCTTAGCTCAAACAGCTGCAAAACCTGTTTTCCCAGCACGGGAACCTTGAGTTCTATAAGATAAAGCCATAAACATGTGTATCCGAGTCTTCTATCAAAAGTTACAGCTATTTCTATGAAGTTGTACAAAAACGCTTTCTTTCGCCAAGACAGTGCGTTTCTCACTGTTACATGCATTTGAATGGGGAACTCGACCGAAACAAAGTATAGGTTTTCATTATGTGAATAACTTGGAAATCTTAGCTCAAACAGCTGCAAAACCTGTTTTCCCAGCACGGGAACCTTGAGTTCTATAAGATAAAGCCATAAACATGTGTATCCGAGTCTTCTATCAAAAGTTACAGCTATTTCTATGAAGTTGTACAAAAACGCTTTCTTTCGCCAAGACAGTGCGTTTCTCACTGTTACATGCATTTGAATGGGGAACTCGACCGAAACAAAGTACAAGTTTTCATTATGTGAATAACTTGGAAATCTTAGCTCAAACAGCTGCAAAACCTGTTTTCCCAGCACGGAGACCTTGAGTTCTATAATATAAGGCCATAAACATGTTTGTCTGAGTCTTCTATCAAAAGTTACAGCTATTTCTATGAAGTTGTACAAAAACGCTTTCTTTCGCCAAGACAGTGCGTTTCTCACTGTTACATGCATTTGAATGGGGAACTCGACCGAAACAAAGTATAGGTTTTCATTATGTGAATAACTTGGAAATCTTAGCTCAAACAGCTGCAAAACCTGTTTTCCCAGCACGGGAACCTTGAGTTCTATAAGATAAAGCCATAAACATGTGTATCCGAGTCTTCTATCAAAAGTTACAGCTATTTCTATGAAGTTGTACAAAAACGCTTTCTTTCGCCAAGACAGTGCGTTTCTCACTGTTACATGCATTTGAATGGGGAACTCGACCGAAACAAAGTACAAGTTTTCATTATGTGAATAACTTGGAAATCTTAGCTCAAACAGCTGCAAAACCTGTTTTCCCAGCACGGAGACCTTGAGTTCTATAATATAAGGCCATAAACATGTTTGTCTGAGTCTTCTATCAAAAGTTACAGCTATTTCTATGAAGTTGTACAAAAACGCTTTCTTTCGCCAAGACAGTGCGTTTCTCACTGTTACATGCATTTGAATGGGGAACTCGACCGAAACAAAGTATAGGTTTTCATTATGTGAATAACTTGGAAATCTTAGCTCAAACAGCTGCAAAACCTGTTTTCCCAGCACGGGAACCTTGAGTTCTATAAGATAAAGCCATAAACATGTGTATCCGAGTCTTCTATCAAAAGTTACAGCTATTTCTATGAAGTTGTACAAAAACGCTTTCTTTCGCCAAGACAGTGCGTTTCTCACTGTTACATGCATTTGAATGGGGAACTCGACCGAAACAAAGTATAGGTTTTCATTATGTGAATAACTTGGAAATCTTAGCTCAAACAGCTGCAAAACCTGTTTTCCCAGCACGGGAACCTTGAGTTCTATAAGATAAAGCCATAAACATGTGTATCCGAGTCTTCTATCAAAAGTTACAGCTATTTCTATGAAGTTGTACAAAAACGCTTTCTTTCGCCAAGACAGTGCGTTTCTCACTGTTACATGCATTTGAATGGGGAACTCGACCGAAACAAAGTATAGGTTTTCATTATGTGAATAACTTGGAAATCTTAGCTCAAACAGCTGCAAAACCTGTTTTCCCAGCACGGGAACCTTGAGTTCTATAAGATAAAGCCATAAACATGTGTATCCGAGTCTTCTATCAAAAGTTACAGCTATTTCTATGAAGTTGTACAAAAACGCTTTCTTTCGCCAAGACAGTGCGTTTCTCACTGTTACATGCATTTGAATGGGGAACTCGACCGAAACAAAGTACAAGTTTTCATTATGTGAATAACTTGGAAATCTTAGCTCAAACAGCTGCAAAACCTGTTTTCCCAGCACGGAGACCTTGAGTTCTATAATATAAGGCCATAAACATGTTTGTCTGAGTCTTCTATCAAAAGTTACAGCTATTTCTATGAAGTTGTACAAAAACGCTTTCTTTCGCCAAGACAGTGCGTTTCTCACTGTTACATGCATTTGAATGGGGAACTCGACCGAAACAAAGTATAGGTTTTCATTATGTGAATAACTTGGAAATCTTAGCTCAAACAGCTGCAAAACCTGTTTTCCCAGCACGGGAACCTTGAGTTCTATAAGATAAAGCCATAAACATGTGTATCCGAGTCTTCTATCAAAAGTTACAGCTATTTCTATGAAGTTGTACAAAAACGCTTTCTTTCGCCAAGACAGTGCGTTTCTCACTGTTACATGCATTTGAATGGGGAACTCGACCGAAACAAAGTATAGGTTTTCATTATGTGAATAACTTGGAAATCTTAGCTCAAACAGCTGCAAAACCTGTTTTCCCAGCACGGGAACCTTGAGTTCTATAAGATAAAGCCATAAACATGTGTATCCGAGTCTTCTATCAAAAGTTACAGCTATTCATATGAAGTTGTACAAAAACGCTTTCTTTCGCCAAGACAGTGCGTTTCTCACTGTTACATGCATTTGAATGGGGAACTCGACCGAAACAAAGTACAAGTTTTCATTATGTGAATAACTTGGAAATCTTAGCTCAAACAGCTGCAAAACCTGTTTTCCCAGCACGGGGACCTTGAGTTCTATAAGATAAAGCCATAAACATGTGTATCCGAGTCTTCTATCAAAAGTTACAGCTATTTCTATGAAGTTGTACAAAAACGCTTTCTTTCGCCAAGACAGTGCGTTTCTCACTGTTACATGCATTTGAATGGGGAACTCGACCGAAACAAAGTATAGGTTTTCATTATGTGAATAACTTGGAAATCTTAGCTCAAACAGCTGCAAAACCTGTTTTCCCAGCACGGGAACCTTGAGTTCTATAATATAAGGCCATAAACATGTTTGTCTGAGTCTTCTATCAAAAGTTACAGCTATTTCTATGAAGTTGTACAAAAATGCTTTCTTTCGCCAAGACAGTGCGTTTCTCACTGTTACATGCATTTGAATGGGGAACTCGACCGAAACAAAGTATAGGTTTTCATTATGTGAATAACTTGAAAATCTTA
The DNA here is from genome assembly GCF_057381915.1 of Diplotaxodon limnothrissa. Taxonomy (NCBI): domain Eukaryota; kingdom Metazoa; phylum Chordata; class Actinopteri; order Cichliformes; family Cichlidae; genus Diplotaxodon; species Diplotaxodon limnothrissa. The sequence continues at coordinate 3,918,682 of NC_140614.1, read as the reverse complement.
GCTCAAACAGCTGCAAAACCTGTTTTCCCAGCACGGGGACCTTGAGTTCTATAATATAAGGCCATAAACATGTTTGTCTGAGTCTTCTATCAAAAGTTACAGCTATTTCTATGAAGTTGTACAAAAACGCTTTCTTTCGCCAAGACAGTGCGTTTCTCACTGTTACATGCATTTGAATGGGGAACTCGACCGAAACAAAGTATAGGTTTTCATTATGTGAATAACTTGGAAATCTTAGCTCAAACAGCTGCAAAACCTGTTTTCCCAGCACGGGAACCTTGAGTTCTATAAGATAAAGCCATAAACATGTGTATCCGAGTCTTCTATCAAAAGTTACAGCTATTCATATGAAGTTGTACAAAAACGCTTTCTTTCGCCAAGACAGTGCGTTTCTCACTGTTACATGCATTTGAATGGGGAACTCGACCGAAACAAAGTACAAGTTTTCATTATGTGAATAACTTGGAAATCTTAGCTCAAACAGCTGCAAAACCTGTTTTCCCAGCACGGGGACCTTGAGTTCTATAAGATAAAGCCATAAACATGTGTATCCGAGTCTTCTATCAAAAGTTACAGCTATTTCTATGAAGTTGTACAAAAACGCTTTCTTTCGCCAAGACAGTGCGTTTCTCACTGTTACATGCATTTGAATGGGGAACTCGACCGAAACAAAGTATAGGTTTTCATTATGTGAATAACTTGGAAATCTTAGCTCAAACAGCTGCAAAACCTGTTTTCCCAGCACGGGAACCTTGAGTTCTATAATATAAGGCCATAAACATGTTTGTCTGAGTCTTCTATCAAAAGTTACAGCTATTTCTATGAAGTTGTACAAAAATGCTTTCTTTCGCCAAGACAGTGCGTTTCTCACTGTTACATGCATTTGAATGGGGAACTCGACCGAAACAAAGTATAGGTTTTCATTATGTGAATAACTTGAAAATCTTAGCTCAAACAGCTGCAAAACCTGTTTTCCCAGCACGGGGACCTTGAGTTCTATAATATAAGGCCATAAACATGTTTGTCTGAGTCTTCTATCAAAAGTTACAGCTATTTCTATGAAGTTGTACAAAAACGCTTTCTTTCGCCAAGACAGTGCGTTTCTCACTGTTACATGCATTTGAATGGGGAACTCGACCGAAACAAAGTATAGGTTTTCATTATGTGAATAACTTGGAAATCTTAGCTCAAACAGCTGCAAAACCTGTTTTCCCAGCACGGGAACCTTGAGTTCTATAAGATAAAGCCATAAACATGTGTATCCGAGTCTTCTATCAAAAGTTACAGCTATTTCTATGAAGTTGTACAAAAACGCTTTCTTTCGCCAAGACAGTGCGTTTCTCACTGTTACATGCATTTGAATGGGGAACTCGACCGAAACAAAGTATAGGTTTTCATTATGTGAATAACTTGAAAATCTTAGCTCAAACAGCTGCAAAACCTGTTTTCCCAGCACGGGGACCTTGAGTTCTATAATATAAGGCCATAAACATGTTTGTCTGAGTCTTCTATCAAAAGTTACAGCTATTTCTATGAAGTTGTACAAAAACGCTTTCTTTCGCCAAGACAGTGCGTTTCTCACTGTTACATGCATTTGAATGGGGAACTCGACCGAAACAAAGTATAGGTTTTCATTATGTGAATAACTTGGAAATCTTAGCTCAAACAGCTGCAAAACCTGTTTTCCCAGCACGGGAACCTTGAGTTCTATAAGATAAAGCCATAAACATGTGTATCCGAGTCTTCTATCAAAAGTTACAGCTATTTCTATGAAGTTGTACAAAAACGCTTTCTTTCGCCAAGACAGTGCGTTTCTCACTGTTACATGCATTTGAATGGGGAACTCGACCGAAACAAAGTATAGGTTTTCATTATGTGAATAACTTGGAAATCTTAGCTCAAACAGCTGCAAAACCTGTTTTCCCAGCACGGGAACCTTGAGTTCTATAAGATAAAGCCATAAACATGTGTATCCGAGTCTTCTATCAAAAGTTACAGCTATTTCTATGAAGTTGTACAAAAACGCTTTCTTTCGCCAAGACAGTGCGTTTCTCACTGTTACATGCATTTGAATGGGGAACTCGACCGAAACAAAGTACAAGTTTTCATTATGTGAATAACTTGGAAATCTTAGCTCAAACAGCTGCAAAACCTGTTTTCCCAGCACGGAGACCTTGAGTTCTATAATATAAGGCCATAAACATGTTTGTCTGAGTCTTCTATCAAAAGTTACAGCTATTTCTATGAAGTTGTACAAAAACGCTTTCTTTCGCCAAGACAGTGCGTTTCTCACTGTTACATGCATTTGAATGGGGAACTCGACCGAAACAAAGTATAGGTTTTCATTATGTGAATAACTTGGAAATCTTAGCTCAAACAGCTGCAAAACCTGTTTTCCCAGCACGGGAACCTTGAGTTCTATAAGATAAAGCCATAAACATGTGTATCCGAGTCTTCTATCAAAAGTTACAGCTATTTCTATGAAGTTGTACAAAAACGCTTTCTTTCGCCAAGACAGTGCGTTTCTCACTGTTACATGCATTTGAATGGGGAACTCGACCGAAACAAAGTACAAGTTTTCATTATGTGAATAACTTGGAAATCTTAGCTCAAACAGCTGCAAAACCTGTTTTCCCAGCACGGAGACCTTGAGTTCTATAATATAAGGCCATAAACATGTTTGTCTGAGTCTTCTATCAAAAGTTACAGCTATTTCTATGAAGTTGTACAAAAACGCTTTCTTTCGCCAAGACAGTGCGTTTCTCACTGTTACATGCATTTGAATGGGGAACTCGACCGAAACAAAGTATAGGTTTTCATTATGTGAATAACTTGGAAATCTTAGCTCAAACAGCTGCAAAACCTGTTTTCCCAGCACGGGAACCTTGAGTTCTATAAGATAAAGCCATAAACATGTGTATCCGAGTCTTCTATCAAAAGTTACAGCTATTTCTATGAAGTTGTACAAAAACGCTTTCTTTCGCCAAGACAGTGCGTTTCTCACTGTTACATGCATTTGAATGGGGAACTCGACCGAAACAAAGTATAGGTTTTCATTATGTGAATAACTTGGAAATCTTAGCTCAAACAGCTGCAAAACCTGTTTTCCCAGCACGGGAACCTTGAGTTCTATAAGATAAAGCCATAAACATGTGTATCCGAGTCTTCTATCAAAAGTTACAGCTATTTCTATGAAGTTGTACAAAAACGCTTTCTTTCGCCAAGACAGTGCGTTTCTCACTGTTACATGCATTTGAATGGGGAACTCGACCGAAACAAAGTATAGGTTTTCATTATGTGAATAACTTGGAAATCTTAGCTCAAACAGCTGCAAAACCTGTTTTCCCAGCACGGGAACCTTGAGTTCTATAAGATAAAGCCATAAACATGTGTATCCGAGTCTTCTATCAAAAGTTACAGCTATTTCTATGAAGTTGTACAAAAACGCTTTCTTTCGCCAAGACAGTGCGTTTCTCACTGTTACATGCATTTGAATGGGGAACTCGACCGAAACAAAGTACAAGTTTTCATTATGTGAATAACTTGGAAATCTTAGCTCAAACAGCTGCAAAACCTGTTTTCCCAGCACGGAGACCTTGAGTTCTATAATATAAGGCCATAAACATGTTTGTCTGAGTCTTCTATCAAAAGTTACAGCTATTTCTATGAAGTTGTACAAAAACGCTTTCTTTCGCCAAGACAGTGCGTTTCTCACTGTTACATGCATTTGAATGGGGAACTCGACCGAAACAAAGTATAGGTTTTCATTATGTGAATAACTTGGAAATCTTAGCTCAAACAGCTGCAAAACCTGTTTTCCCAGCACGGAGACCTTGAGTTCTATAATATAAGGCCATAAACATGTTTGTCTGAGTCTTCTATCAAAAGTTACAGCTATTTCTATGAAGTTGTACAAAAACGCTTTCTTTCGCCAAGACAGTGCGTTTCTCACTGTTACATGCATTTGAATGGGGAACTCGACCGAAACAAAGTATAGGTTTTCATTATGTGAATAACTTGGAAATCTTAGCTCAAACAGCTGCAAAACCTGTTTTCCCAGCACGGGAACCTTGAGTTCTATAAGATAAAGCCATAAACATGTGTATCCGAGTCTTCTATCAAAAGTTACAGCTATTCATATGAAGTTGTACAAAAACGCTTTCTTTCGCCAAGACAGTGCGTTTCTCACTGTTACATGCATTTGAATGGGGAACTCGACCGAAACAAAGTACAAGTTTTCATTATGTGAATAACTTGGAAATCTTAGCTCAAACAGCTGCAAAACCTGTTTTCCCAGCACGGGGACCTTGAGTTCTATAAGATAAAGCCATAAACATGTGTATCCGAGTCTTCTATCAAAAGTTACAGCTATTTCTATGAAGTTGTACAAAAACGCTTTCTTTCGCCAAGACAGTGCGTTTCTCACTGTTACATGCATTTGAATGGGGAACTCGACCGAAACAAAGTATAGGTTTTCATTATGTGAATAACTTGGAAATCTTAGCTCAAACAGCTGCAAAACCTGTTTTCCCAGCACGGGAACCTTGAGTTCTATAATATAAGGCCATAAACATGTTTGTCTGAGTCTTCTATCAAAAGTTACAGCTATTTCTATGAAGTTGTACAAAAACGCTTTCTTTCGCCAAGACAGTGCGTTTCTCACTGTTACATGCATTTGAATGGGGAACTCGACCGAAACAAAGTATAGGTTTTCATTATGTGAATAACTTGGAAATCTTAGCTCAAACAGCTGCAAAACCTGTTTTCCCAGCACGGGAACCTTGAGTTCTATAAGATAAAGCCATAAACATGTGTATCCGAGTCTTCTATCAAAAGTTACAGCTATTTCTATGAAGTTGTACAAAAACGCTTTCTTTCGCCAAGACAGTGCGTTTCTCACTGTTACATGCATTTGAATGGGGAACTCGACCGAAACAAAGTATAGGTTTTCATTATGTGAATAACTTGGAAATCTTAGCTCAAACAGCTGCAAAACCTGTTTTCCCAGCACGGGAACCTTGAGTTCTATAAGATAAAGCCATAAACATGTGTATCCGAGTCTTCTATCAAAAGTTACAGCTATTTCTATGAAGTTGTACAAAAACGCTTTCTTTCGCCAAGACAGTGCGTTTCTCACTGTTACATGCATTTGAATGGGGAACTCGACCGAAACAAAGTATAGGTTTTCATTATGTGAATAACTTGGAAATCTTAGCTCAAACAGCTGCAAAACCTGTTTTCCCAGCACGGGAACCTTGAGTTCTATAAGATAAAGCCATAAACATGTGTATCCGAGTCTTCTATCAAAAGTTACAGCTATTTCTATGAAGTTGTACAAAAACGCTTTCTTTCGCCAAGACAGTGCGTTTCTCACTGTTACATGCATTTGAATGGGGAACTCGACCGAAACAAAGTACAAGTTTTCATTATGTGAATAACTTGGAAATCTTAGCTCAAACAGCTGCAAAACCTGTTTTCCCAGCACGGAGACCTTGAGTTCTATAATATAAGGCCATAAACATGTTTGTCTGAGTCTTCTATCAAAAGTTACAGCTATTTCTATGAAGTTGTACAAAAACGCTTTCTTTCGCCAAGACAGTGCGTTTCTCACTGTTACATGCATTTGAATGGGGAACTCGACCGAAACAAAGTATAGGTTTTCATTATGTGAATAACTTGGAAATCTTAGCTCAAACAGCTGCAAAACCTGTTTTCCCAGCACGGGAACCTTGAGTTCTATAAGATAAAGCCATAAACATGTGTATCCGAGTCTTCTATCAAAAGTTACAGCTATTTCTATGAAGTTGTACAAAAACGCTTTCTTTCGCCAAGACAGTGCGTTTCTCACTGTTACATGCATTTGAATGGGGAACTCGACCGAAACAAAGTATAGGTTTTCATTATGTGAATAACTTGGAAATCTTAGCTCAAACAGCTGCAAAACCTGTTTTCCCAGCACGGGAACCTTGAGTTCTATAAGATAAAGCCATAAACATGTGTATCCGAGTCTTCTATCAAAAGTTACAGCTATTTCTATGAAGTTGTACAAAAACGCTTTCTTTCGCCAAGACAGTGCGTTTCTCACTGTTACATGCATTTGAATGGGGAACTCGACCGAAACAAAGTATAGGTTTTCATTATGTGAATAACTTGGAAATCTTAGCTCAAACAGCTGCAAAACCTGTTTTCCCAGCACGGGAACCTTGAGTTCTATAAGATAAAGCCATAAACATGTGTATCCGAGTCTTCTATCAAAAGTTACAGCTATTTCTATGAAGTTGTACAAAAACGCTTTCTTTCGCCAAGACAGTGCGTTTCTCACTGTTACATGCATTTGAATGGGGAACTCGACCGAAACAAAGTATAGGTTTTCATTATGTGAATAACTTGGAAATCTTAGCTCAAACAGCTGCAAAACTTATTTTCCCAGCACGGGGACCTTGAGTTCTATAATATAAGGCCATAAACATGTTTGTCTGAGTCTTCTATCAAAAGTTACAGCTATTTCTATGAAGTTGTACAAAAATGCTTTCTTTCGCCAAGACAGTGCGTTTCTCACTGTTACATGCATTTGAATGGGGAACTCGACCGAAACAAAGTATAGGTTTTCATTATGTGAATAACTTGGAAATCTTAGCTCAAACAGCTGCAAAACCTGTTTTCCCAGCACGGGGACCTTGAGTTCTATAATATAAGGCCATAAACATGTTTGTCTGAGTCTTCTATCAAAAGTTACAGCTATTTCTATGAAGTTGTACAAAAATGCTTTCTTTCGCCAAGACAGTGCGTTTCTCACTGTTACATGCATTTGAATGGGGAACTCGACCGAAACAAAGTATAGGTTTTCATTATGTGAATAACTTGGAAATCTTAGCTCAAACAGCTGCAAAACCTGTTTTCCCAGCACGGGGACCTTGAGTTCTATAATATAAGGCCATAAACATGTTTGTCTGAGTCTTCTATCAAAAGTTACAGCTATTTCTATGAAGTTGTACAAAAACGCTTTCTTTCGCCAAGACAGTGCGTTTCTCACTGTTACATGCATTTGAATGGGGAACTCGACCGAAACAAAGTATAGGTTTTCATTATGTGAATAACTTGGAAATCTTAGCTCAAACAGCTGCAAAACCTGTTTTCCCAGCACGGGAACCTTGAGTTCTATAAGATAAAGCCATAAACATGTGTATCCGAGTCTTCTATCAAAAGTTACAGCTATTTCTATGAAGTTGTACAAAAACGCTTTCTTTCGCCAAGACAGTGCGTTTCTCACTGTTACATGCATTTGAATGGGGAACTCGACCGAAACAAAGTATAGGTTTTCATTATGTGAATAACTTGGAAATCTTAGCTCAAACAGCTGCAAAACCTGTTTTCCCAGCACGGGAACCTTGAGTTCTATAAGATAAAGCCATAAACATGTGTATCCGAGTCTTCTATCAAAAGTTACAGCTATTTCTATGAAGTTGTACAAAAACGCTTTCTTTCGCCAAGACAGTGCGTTTCTCACTGTTACATGCATTTGAATGGGGAACTCGACCGAAACAAAGTATAGGTTTTCATTATGTGAATAACTTGGAAATCTTAGCTCAAACAGCTGCAAAACCTGTTTTCCCAGCACGGGAACCTTGAGTTCTATAAGATAAAGCCATAAACATGTGTATCCGAGTCTTCTATCAAAAGTTACAGCTATTTCTATGAAGTTGTACAAAAACGCTTTCTTTCGCCAAGACAGTGCGTTTCTCACTGTTACATGCATTTGAATGGGGAACTCGACCGAAACAAAGTATAGGTTTTCATTATGTGAATAACTTGAAAATCTTAGCTCAAACAGCTGCAAAACCTGTTTTCCCAGCACGGGGACCTTGAGTTCTATAATATAAGGCCATAAACATGTTTGTCTGAGTCTTCTATCAAAAGTTACAGCTATTTCTATGAAGTTGTACAAAAACGCTTTCTTTCGCCAAGACAGTGCGTTTCTCACTGTTACATGCATTTGAATGGGGAACTCGACCGAAACAAAGTATAGGTTTTCATTATGTGAATAACTTGGAAATCTTAGCTCAAACAGCTGCAAAACCTGTTTTCCCAGCACGGGAACCTTGAGTTCTATAAGATAAAGCCATAAACATGTGTATCCGAGTCTTCTATCAAAAGTTACAGCTATTTCTATGAAGTTGTACAAAAACGCTTTCTTTCGCCAAGACAGTGCGTTTCTCACTGTTACATGCATTTGAATGGGGAACTCGACCGAAACAAAGTATAGGTTTTCATTATGTGAATAACTTGAAAATCTTAGCTCAAACAGCTGCAAAACCTGTTTTCCCAGCACGGGGACCTTGAGTTCTATAATATAAGGCCATAAACATGTTTGTCTGAGTCTTCTATCAAAAGTTACAGCTATTTCTATGAAGTTGTACAAAAACGCTTTCTTTCGCCAAGACAGTGCGTTTCTCACTGTTACATGCATTTGAATGGGGAACTCGACCGAAACAAAGTATAGGTTTTCATTATGTGAATAACTTGGAAATCTTAGCTCAAACAGCTGCAAAACCTGTTTTCCCAGCACGGGAACCTTGAGTTCTATAAGATAAAGCCATAAACATGTGTATCCGAGTCTTCTATCAAAAGTTACAGCTATTTCTATGAAGTTGTACAAAAACGCTTTCTTTCGCCAAGACAGTGCGTTTCTCACTGTTACATGCATTTGAATGGGGAACTCGACCGAAACAAAGTATAGGTTTTCATTATGTGAATAACTTGGAAATCTTAGCTCAAACAGCTGCAAAACCTGTTTTCCCAGCACGGGAACCTTGAGTTCTATAAGATAAAGCCATAAACATGTGTATCCGAGTCTTCTATCAAAAGTTACAGCTATTTCTATGAAGTTGTACAAAAACGCTTTCTTTCGCCAAGACAGTGCGTTTCTCACTGTTACATGCATTTGAATGGGGAACTCGACCGAAACAAAGTATAGGTTTTCATTATGTGAATAACTTGGAAATCTTAGCTCAAACAGCTGCAAAACCTGTTTTCCCAGCACGGGAACCTTGAGTTCTATAAGATAAAGCCATAAACATGTGTATCCGAGTCTTCTATCAAAAGTTACAGCTATTTCTATGAAGTTGTACAAAAACGCTTTCTTTCGCCAAGACAGTGCGTTTCTCACTGTTACATGCATTTGAATGGGGAACTCGACCGAAACAAAGTATAGGTTTTCATTATGTGAATAACTTGGAAATCTTAGCTCAAACAGCTGCAAAACCTGTTTTCCCAGCACGGGAACCTTGAGTTCTATAAGATAAAGCCATAAACATGTGTATCCGAGTCTTCTATCAAAAGTTACAGCTATTTCTATGAAGTTGTACAAAAACGCTTTCTTTCGCCAAGACAGTGCGTTTCTCACTGTTACATGCATTTGAATGGGGAACTCGACCGAAACAAAGTATAGGTTTTCATTATGTGAATAACTTGGAAATCTTAGCTCAAACAGCTGCAAAACCTGTTTTCCCAGCACGGGAACCTTGAGTTCTATAAGATAAAGCCATAAACATGTGTATCCGAGTCTTCTATCAAAAGTTACAGCTATTTCTATGAAGTTGTACAAAAACGCTTTCTTTCGCCAAGACAGTGCGTTTCTCACTGTTACATGCATTTGAATGGGGAACTCGACCGAAACAAAGTATAGGTTTTCATTATGTGAATAACTTGGAAATCTTAGCTCAAACAGCTGCAAAACCTGTTTTCCCAGCACGGGAACCTTGAGTTCTATAAGATAAAGCCATAAACATGTGTATCCGAGTCTTCTATCAAAAGTTACAGCTATTTCTATGAAGTTGTACAAAAACGCTTTCTTTCGCCAAGACAGTGCGTTTCTCACTGTTACATGCATTTGAATGGGGAACTCGACCGAAACAAAGTACAAGTTTTCATTATGTGAATAACTTGGAAATCTTAGCTCAAACAGCTGCAAAACCTGTTTTCCCAGCACGGAGACCTTGAGTTCTATAATATAAGGCCATAAACATGTTTGTCTGAGTCTTCTATCAAAAGTTACAGCTATTTCTATGAAGTTGTACAAAAACGCTTTCTTTCGCCAAGACAGTGCGTTTCTCACTGTTACATGCATTTGAATGGGGAACTCGACCGAAACAAAGTATAGGTTTTCATTATGTGAATAACTTGGAAATCTTAGCTCAAACAGCTGCAAAACCTGTTTTCCCAGCACGGGAACCTTGAGTTCTATAAGATAAAGCCATAAACATGTGTATCCGAGTCTTCTATCAAAAGTTACAGCTATTTCTATGAAGTTGTACAAAAACGCTTTCTTTCGCCAAGACAGTGCGTTTCTCACTGTTACATGCATTTGAATGGGGAACTCGACCGAAACAAAGTATAGGTTTTCATTATGTGAATAACTTGGAAATCTTAGCTCAAACAGCTGCAAAACCTGTTTTCCCAGCACGGGAACCTTGAGTTCTATAAGATAAAGCCATAAACATGTGTATCCGAGTCTTCTATCAAAAGTTACAGCTATTTCTATGAAGTTGTACAAAAACGCTTTCTTTCGCCAAGACAGTGCGTTTCTCACTGTTACATGCATTTGAATGGGGAACTCGACCGAAACAAAGTACAAGTTTTCATTATGTGAATAACTTGGAAATCTTAGCTCAAACAGCTGCAAAACCTGTTTTCCCAGCACGGAGACCTTGAGTTCTATAATATAAGGCCATAAACATGTTTGTCTGAGTCTTCTATCAAAAGTTACAGCTATTTCTATGAAGTTGTACAAAAACGCTTTCTTTCGCCAAGACAGTGCGTTTCTCACTGTTACATGCATTTGAATGGGGAACTCGACCGAAACAAAGTATAGGTTTTCATTATGTGAATAACTTGGAAATCTTAGCTCAAACAGCTGCAAAACCTGTTTTCCCAGCACGGGAACCTTGAGTTCTATAAGATAAAGCCATAAACATGTGTATCCGAGTCTTCTATCAAAAGTTACAGCTATTTCTATGAAGTTGTACAAAAACGCTTTCTTTCGCCAAGACAGTGCGTTTCTCACTGTTACATGCATTTGAATGGGGAACTCGACCGAAACAAAGTATAGGTTTTCATTATGTGAATAACTTGGAAATCTTAGCTCAAACAGCTGCAAAACCTGTTTTCCCAGCACGGGAACCTTGAGTTCTATAAGATAAAGCCATAAACATGTGTATCCGAGTCTTCTATCAAAAGTTACAGCTATTCATATGAAGTTGTACAAAAACGCTTTCTTTCGCCAAGACAGTGCGTTTCTCACTGTTACATGCATTTGAATGGGGAACTCGACCGAAACAAAGTACAAGTTTTCATTATGTGAATAACTTGGAAATCTTAGCTCAAACAGCTGCAAAACCTGTTTTCCCAGCACGGGGACCTTGAGTTCTATAAGATAAAGCCATAAACATGTGTATCCGAGTCTTCTATCAAAAGTTACAGCTATTTCTATGAAGTTGTACAAAAACGCTTTCTTTCGCCAAGACAGTGCGTTTCTCACTGTTACATGCATTTGAATGGGGAACTCGACCGAAACAAAGTATAGGTTTTCATTATGTGAATAACTTGGAAATCTTAGCTCAAACAGCTGCAAAACCTGTTTTCCCAGCACGGGAACCTTGAGTTCTATAATATAAGGCCATAAACATGTTTGTCTGAGTCTTCTATCAAAAGTTACAGCTATTTCTATGAAGTTGTACAAAAATGCTTTCTTTCGCCAAGACAGTGCGTTTCTCACTGTTACATGCATTTGAATGGGGAACTCGACCGAAACAAAGTATAGGTTTTCATTATGTGAATAACTTGAAAATCTTAGCTCAAACAGCTGCAAAACCTGTTTTCCCAGCACGGGGACCTTGAGTTCTATAATATAAGGCCATAAACATGTTTGTCTGAGTCTTCTATCAAAAGTTACAGCTATTTCTATGAAGTTGTACAAAAACGCTTTCTTTCGCCAAGACAGTGCGTTTCTCACTGTTACATGCATTTGAATGGGGAACTCGACCGAAACAAAGTATAGGTTTTCATTATGTGAATAACTTGGAAATCTTAGCTCAAACAGCTGCAAAACCTGTTTTCCCAGCACGGGAACCTTGAGTTCTATAAGATAAAGCCATAAACATGTGTATCCGAGTCTTCTATCAAAAGTTACAGCTATTTCTATGAAGTTGTACAAAAACGCTTTCTTTCGCCAAGACAGTGCGTTTCTCACTGTTACATGCATTTGAATGGGGAACTCGACCGAAACAAAGTATAGGTTTTCATTATGTGAATAACTTGAAAATCTTAGCTCAAACAGCTGCAAAACCTGTTTTCCCAGCACGGGGACCTTGAGTTCTATAATATAAGGCCATAAACATGTTTGTCTGAGTCTTCTATCAAAAGTTACAGCTATTTCTATGAAGTTGTACAAAAACGCTTTCTTTCGCCAAGACAGTGCGTTTCTCACTGTTACATGCATTTGAATGGGGAACTCGACCGAAACAAAGTATAGGTTTTCATTATGTGAATAACTTGGAAATCTTAGCTCAAACAGCTGCAAAACCTGTTTTCCCAGCACGGGAACCTTGAGTTCTATAAGATAAAGCCATAAACATGTGTATCCGAGTCTTCTATCAAAAGTTACAGCTATTTCTATGAAGTTGTACAAAAACGCTTTCTTTCGCCAAGACAGTGCGTTTCTCACTGTTACATGCATTTGAATGGGGAACTCGACCGAAACAAAGTATAGGTTTTCATTATGTGAATAACTTGGAAATCTTAGCTCAAACAGCTGCAAAACCTGTTTTCCCAGCACGGGAACCTTGAGTTCTATAAGATAAAGCCATAAACATGTGTATCCGAGTCTTCTATCAAAAGTTACAGCTATTTCTATGAAGTTGTACAAAAACGCTTTCTTTCGCCAAGACAGTGCGTTTCTCACTGTTACATGCATTTGAATGGGGAACTCGACCGAAACAAAGTACAAGTTTTCATTATGTGAATAACTTGGAAATCTTAGCTCAAACAGCTGCAAAACCTGTTTTCCCAGCACGGAGACCTTGAGTTCTATAATATAAGGCCATAAACATGTTTGTCTGAGTCTTCTATCAAAAGTTACAGCTATTTCTATGAAGTTGTACAAAAACGCTTTCTTTCGCCAAGACAGTGCGTTTCTCACTGTTACATGCATTTGAATGGGGAACTCGACCGAAACAAAGTATAGGTTTTCATTATGTGAATAACTTGGAAATCTTAGCTCAAACAGCTGCAAAACCTGTTTTCCCAGCACGGGAACCTTGAGTTCTATAAGATAAAGCCATAAACATGTGTATCCGAGTCTTCTATCAAAAGTTACAGCTATTTCTATGAAGTTGTACAAAAACGCTTTCTTTCGCCAAGACAGTGCGTTTCTCACTGTTACATGCATTTGAATGGGGAACTCGACCGAAACAAAGTATAGGTTTTCATTATGTGAATAACTTGGAAATCTTAGCTCAAACAGCTGCAAAACCTGTTTTCCCAGCACGGGAACCTTGAGTTCTATAAGATAAAGCCATAAACATGTGTATCCGAGTCTTCTATCAAAAGTTACAGCTATTTCTATGAAGTTGTACAAAAACGCTTTCTTTCGCCAAGACAGTGCGTTTCTCACTGTTACATGCATTTGAATGGGGAACTCGACCGAAACAAAGTATAGGTTTTCATTATGTGAATAACTTGGAAATCTTAGCTCAAACAGCTGCAAAACCTGTTTTCCCAGCACGGGAACCTTGAGTTCTATAAGATAAAGCCATAAACATGTGTATCCGAGTCTTCTATCAAAAGTTACAGCTATTTCTATGAAGTTGTACAAAAACGCTTTCTTTCGCCAAGACAGTGCGTTTCTCACTGTTACATGCATTTGAATGGGGAACTCGACCGAAACAAAGTATAGGTTTTCATTATGTGAATAACTTGGAAATCTTAGCTCAAACAGCTGCAAAACTTATTTTCCCAGCACGGGGACCTTGAGTTCTATAATATAAGGCCATAAACATGTTTGTCTGAGTCTTCTATCAAAAGTTACAGCTATTTCTATGAAGTTGTACAAAAATGCTTTCTTTCGCCAAGACAGTGCGTTTCTCACTGTTACATGCATTTGAATGGGGAACTCGACCGAAACAAAGTATAGGTTTTCATTATGTGAATAACTTGGAAATCTTAGCTCAAACAGCTGCAAAACCTGTTTTCCCAGCACGGGGACCTTGAGTTCTATAATATAAGGCCATAAACATGTTTGTCTGAGTCTTCTATCAAAAGTTACAGCTATTTCTATGAAGTTGTACAAAAACGCTTTCTTTCGCCAAGACAGTGCGTTTCTCACTGTTACATGCATTTGAATGGGGAACTCGACCGAAACAAAGTATAGGTTTTCATTATGTGAATAACTTGGAAATCTTAGCTCAAACAGCTGCAAAACCTGTTTTCCCAGCACGGGAACCTTGAGTTCTATAAGATAAAGCCATAAACATGTGTATCCGAGTCTTCTATCAAAAGTTACAGCTATTTCTATGAAGTTGTACAAAAACGCTTTCTTTCGCCAAGACAGTGCGTTTCTCACTGTTACATGCATTTGAATGGGGAACTCGACCGAAACAAAGTATAGGTTTTCATTATGTGAATAACTTGGAAATCTTAGCTCAAACAGCTGCAAAACCTGTTTTCCCAGCACGGGAACCTTGAGTTCTATAAGATAAAGCCATAAACATGTGTATCCGAGTCTTCTATCAAAAGTTACAGCTATTTCTATGAAGTTGTACAAAAACGCTTTCTTTCGCCAAGACAGTGCGTTTCTCACTGTTACATGCATTTGAATGGGGAACTCGACCGAAACAAAGTATAGGTTTTCATTATGTGAATAACTTGGAAATCTTAGCTCAAACAGCTGCAAAACCTGTTTTCCCAGCACGGGAACCTTGAGTTCTATAAGATAAAGCCATAAACATGTGTATCCGAGTCTTCTATCAAAAGTTACAGCTATTTCTATGAAGTTGTACAAAAACGCTTTCTTTCGCCAAGACAGTGCGTTTCTCACTGTTACATGCATTTGAATGGGGAACTCGACCGAAACAAAGTATAGGTTTTCATTATGTGAATAACTTGAAAATCTTAGCTCAAACAGCTGCAAAACCTGTTTTCCCAGCACGGGGACCTTGAGTTCTATAATATAAGGCCATAAACATGTTTGTCTGAGTCTTCTATCAAAAGTTACAGCTATTTCTATGAAGTTGTACAAAAACGCTTTCTTTCGCCAAGACAGTGCGTTTCTCACTGTTACATGCATTTGAATGGGGAACTCGACCGAAACAAAGTATAGGTTTTCATTATGTGAATAACTTGGAAATCTTAGCTCAAACAGCTGCAAAACCTGTTTTCCCAGCACGGGAACCTTGAGTTCTATAAGATAAAGCCATAAACATGTGTATCCGAGTCTTCTATCAAAAGTTACAGCTATTTCTATGAAGTTGTACAAAAACGCTTTCTTTCGCCAAGACAGTGCGTTTCTCACTGTTACATGCATTTGAATGGGGAACTCGACCGAAACAAAGTATAGGTTTTCATTATGTGAATAACTTGAAAATCTTAGCTCAAACAGCTGCAAAACCTGTTTTCCCAGCACGGGGACCTTGAGTTCTATAATATAAGGCCATAAACATGTTTGTCTGAGTCTTCTATCAAAAGTTACAGCTATTTCTATGAAGTTGTACAAAAACGCTTTCTTTCGCCAAGACAGTGCGTTTCTCACTGTTACATGCATTTGAATGGGGAACTCGACCGAAACAAAGTATAGGTTTTCATTATGTGAATAACTTGGAAATCTTAGCTCAAACAGCTGCAAAACCTGTTTTCCCAGCACGGGAACCTTGAGTTCTATAAGATAAAGCCATAAACATGTGTATCCGAGTCTTCTATCAAAAGTTACAGCTATTTCTATGAAGTTGTACAAAAACGCTTTCTTTCGCCAAGACAGTGCGTTTCTCACTGTTACATGCATTTGAATGGGGAACTCGACCGAAACAAAGTATAGGTTTTCATTATGTGAATAACTTGAAAATCTTAGCTCAAACAGCTGCAAAACCTGTTTTCCCAGCACGGGGACCTTGAGTTCTATAATATAAGGCCATAAACATGTTTGTCTGAGTCTTCTATCAAAAGTTACAGCTATTTCTATGAAGTTGTACAAAAACGCTTTCTTTCGCCAAGACAGTGCGTTTCTCACTGTTACATGCATTTGAATGGGGAACTCGACCGAAACAAAGTATAGGTTTTCATTATGTGAATAACTTGGAAATCTTAGCTCAAACAGCTGCAAAACCTGTTTTCCCAGCACGGGAACCTTGAGTTCTATAAGATAAAGCCATAAACATGTGTATCCGAGTCTTCTATCAAAAGTTACAGCTATTTCTATGAAGTTGTACAAAAACGCTTTCTTTCGCCAAGACAGTGCGTTTCTCACTGTTACATGCATTTGAATGGGGAACTCGACCGAAACAAAGTATAGGTTTTCATTATGTGAATAACTTGAAAATCTTAGCTCAAACAGCTGCAAAACCTGTTTTCCCAGCACGGGGACCTTGAGTTCTATAATATAAGGCCATAAACATGTTTGTCTGAGTCTTCTATCAAAAGTTACAGCTATTTCTATGAAGTTGTACAAAAACGCTTTCTTTCGCCAAGACAGTGCGTTTCTCACTGTTACATGCATTTGAATGGGGAACTCGACCGAAACAAAGTATAGGTTTTCATTATGTGAATAACTTGGAAATCTTAGCTCAAACAGCTGCAAAACCTGTTTTCCCAGCACGGGAACCTTGAGTTCTATAAGATAAAGCCATAAACATGTGTATCCGAGTCTTCTATCAAAAGTTACAGCTATTTCTATGAAGTTGTACAAAAACGCTTTCTTTCGCCAAGACAGTGCGTTTCTCACTGTTACATGCATTTGAATGGGGAACTCGACCGAAACAAAGTATAGGTTTTCATTATGTGAATAACTTGGAAATCTTAGCTCAAACAGCTGCAAAACCTGTTTTCCCAGCACGGGAACCTTGAGTTCTATAAGATAAAGCCATAAACATGTGTATCCGAGTCTTCTATCAAAAGTTACAGCTATTTCTATGAAGTTGTACAAAAACGCTTTCTTTCGCCAAGACAGTGCGTTTCTCACTGTTACATGCATTTGAATGGGGAACTCGACCGAAACAA
Source organism: Diplotaxodon limnothrissa (assembly GCF_057381915.1). Lineage (NCBI taxonomy): Eukaryota > Metazoa > Chordata > Actinopteri > Cichliformes > Cichlidae > Diplotaxodon > Diplotaxodon limnothrissa. The sequence goes on along the minus strand of NC_140614.1, from coordinate 3,901,420 downwards.
AGTATAGGTTTTCATTATGTGAATAACTTGGAAATCTTAGCTCAAACAGCTGCAAAACCTGTTTTCCCAGCACGGGAACCTTGAGTTCTATAAGATAAAGCCATAAACATGTGTATCCGAGTCTTCTATCAAAAGTTACAGCTATTTCTATGAAGTTGTACAAAAACGCTTTCTTTCGCCAAGACAGTGCGTTTCTCACTGTTACATGCATTTGAATGGGGAACTCGACCGAAACAAAGTATAGGTTTTCATTATGTGAATAACTTGGAAATCTTAGCTCAAACAGCTGCAAAACCTGTTTTCCCAGCACGGGAACCTTGAGTTCTATAAGATAAAGCCATAAACATGTGTATCCGAGTCTTCTATCAAAAGTTACAGCTATTTCTATGAAGTTGTACAAAAACGCTTTCTTTCGCCAAGACAGTGCGTTTCTCACTGTTACATGCATTTGAATGGGGAACTCGACCGAAACAAAGTATAGGTTTTCATTATGTGAATAACTTGGAAATCTTAGCTCAAACAGCTGCAAAACCTGTTTTCCCAGCACGGGAACCTTGAGTTCTATAAGATAAAGCCATAAACATGTGTATCCGAGTCTTCTATCAAAAGTTACAGCTATTTCTATGAAGTTGTACAAAAACGCTTTCTTTCGCCAAGACAGTGCGTTTCTCACTGTTACATGCATTTGAATGGGGAACTCGACCGAAACAAAGTATAGGTTTTCATTATGTGAATAACTTGGAAATCTTAGCTCAAACAGCTGCAAAACCTGTTTTCCCAGCACGGGAACCTTGAGTTCTATAAGATAAAGCCATAAACATGTGTATCCGAGTCTTCTATCAAAAGTTACAGCTATTTCTATGAAGTTGTACAAAAACGCTTTCTTTCGCCAAGACAGTGCGTTTCTCACTGTTACATGCATTTGAATGGGGAACTCGACCGAAACAAAGTATAGGTTTTCATTATGTGAATAACTTGGAAATCTTAGCTCAAACAGCTGCAAAACCTGTTTTCCCAGCACGGGAACCTTGAGTTCTATAAGATAAAGCCATAAACATGTGTATCCGAGTCTTCTATCAAAAGTTACAGCTATTTCTATGAAGTTGTACAAAAACGCTTTCTTTCGCCAAGACAGTGCGTTTCTCACTGTTACATGCATTTGAATGGGGAACTCGACCGAAACAAAGTACAAGTTTTCATTATGTGAATAACTTGGAAATCTTAGCTCAAACAGCTGCAAAACCTGTTTTCCCAGCACGGGGACCTTGAGTTCTATAATATAAAGCCATAAACATGTGTATCCGAGTCTTCTATCAAAAGTTACAGCTATTTCTATGAAGTTGTACAAAAACGCTTTCTTTCGCCAAGACAGTGCGTTTCTCACTGTTACATGCATTTGAATGGGGAACTCGACCGAAACAAAGTATAGGTTTTCATTATGTGAATAACTTGGAAATCTTAGCTCAAACAGCTGCAAAACCTGTTTTCCCAGCACGGGAACCTTGAGTTCTATAAGATAAAGCCATAAACATGTGTATCCGAGTCTTCTATCAAAAGTTACAGCTATTTCTATAAAGTTGTACAAAAACGCTTTCTTTCGCCAAGACAGTGCGTTTCTCACTGTTACATGCATTTGAATGGGGAACTCGACCGAAACAAAGTATAGGTTTTCATTATGTGAATAACTTGGAAATCTTAGCTCAAACAGCTGCAAAACCTGTTTTCCCAGCACGGGAACCTTGAGTTCTATAAGATAAAGCCATAAACATGTGTATCCGAGTCTTCTATCAAAAGTTACAGCTATTTCTATGAAGTTGTACAAAAACGCTTTCTTTCGCCAAGACAGTGCGTTTCTCACTGTTACATGCATTTGAATGGGGAACTCGACCGAAACAAAGTACAAGTTTTCATTATGTGAATAACTTGGAAATCTTAGCTCAAACAGCTGCAAAACCTGTTTTCCCAGCACGGAGACCTTGAGTTCTATAATATAAGGCCATAAACATGTTTGTCTGAGTCTTCTATCAAAAGTTACAGCTATTTCTATGAAGTTGTACAAAAACGCTTTCTTTCGCCAAGACAGTGCGTTTCTCACTGTTACATGCATTTGAATGGGGAACTCGACCGAAACAAAGTATAGGTTTTCATTATGTGAATAACTTGGAAATCTTAGCTCAAACAGCTGCAAAACCTATTTTCCCAGCACGGGAACCTTGAGTTCTATAAGATAAAGCCATAAACATGTGTATCCGAGTCTTCTATCAAAAGTTACAGCTATTCATATGAAGTTGTACAAAAACGCTTTCTTTCGCCAAGACAGTGCGTTTCTCACTGTTACATGCATTTGAATGGGGAACTCGACCGAAACAAAGTATAGGTTTTCATTATGTGAATAACTTGGAAATCTTAGCTCAAACAGCTGCAAAACCTGTTTTCCCAGCACGGGGACCTTGAGTTCTATAAGATAAAGCCATAAACATGTGTATCCGAGTCTTCTATCAAAAGTTACAGCTATTTCTATGAAGTTGTACAAAAACGCTTTCTTTCGCCAAGACAGTGCGTTTCTCACTGTTACATGCATTTGAATGGGGAACTCGACCGAAACAAAGTATAGGTTTTCATTATGTGAATAACTTGGAAATCTTAGCTCAAACAGCTGCAAAACCTGTTTTCCCAGCACGGGGACCTTGAGTTCTATAATATAAGGCCATAAACATGTTTGTCTGAGTCTTCTATCAAAAGTTACAGCTATTTCTATGAAGTTGTACAAAAACGCTTTCTTTCGCCAAGACAGTGCGTTTCTCACTGTTACATGCATTTGAATGGGGAACTCGACCGAAACAAAGTACAAGTTTTCATTATGTGAATAACTTGGAAATCTTAGCTCAAACAGCTGCAAAACCTGTTTTCCCAGCACGGAGACCTTGAGTTCTATAATATAAGGCCATAAACATGTTTGTCTGAGTCTTCTATCAAAAGTTACAGCTATTTCTATGAAGTTGTACAAAAACGCTTTCTTTCGCCAAGACAGTGCGTTTCTCACTGTTACATGCATTTGAATGGGGAACTCGACCGAAACAAAGTATAGGTTTTCATTATGTGAATAACTTGGAAATCTTAGCTCAAACAGCTGCAAAACCTGTTTTCCCAGCACGGAGACCTTGAGTTCTATAATATAAGGCCATAAACATGTTTGTCTGAGTCTTCTATCAAAAGTTACAGCTATTTCTATGAAGTTGTACAAAAACGCTTTCTTTCGCCAAGACAGTGCGTTTCTCACTGTTACATGCATTTGAATGGGGAACTCGACCGAAACAAAGTATAGGTTTTCATTATGTGAATAACTTGGAAATCTTAGCTCAAACAGCTGCAAAACCTGTTTTCCCAGCACGGGAACCTTGAGTTCTATAAGATAAAGCCATAAACATGTGTATCCGAGTCTTCTATCAAAAGTTACAGCTATTCATATGAAGTTGTACAAAAACGCTTTCTTTCGCCAAGACAGTGCGTTTCTCACTGTTACATGCATTTGAATGGGGAACTCGACCGAAACAAAGTACAAGTTTTCATTATGTGAATAACTTGGAAATCTTAGCTCAAACAGCTGCAAAACCTGTTTTCCCAGCACGGGGACCTTGAGTTCTATAAGATAAAGCCATAAACATGTGTATCCGAGTCTTCTATCAAAAGTTACAGCTATTTCTATGAAGTTGTACAAAAACGCTTTCTTTCGCCAAGACAGTGCGTTTCTCACTGTTACATGCATTTGAATGGGGAACTCGACCGAAACAAAGTATAGGTTTTCATTATGTGAATAACTTGGAAATCTTAGCTCAAACAGCTGCAAAACCTGTTTTCCCAGCACGGGAACCTTGAGTTCTATAATATAAGGCCATAAACATGTTTGTCTGAGTCTTCTATCAAAAGTTACAGCTATTTCTATGAAGTTGTACAAAAACGCTTTCTTTCGCCAAGACAGTGCGTTTCTCACTGTTACATGCATTTGAATGGGGAACTCGACCGAAACAAAGTATAGGTTTTCATTATGTGAATAACTTGGAAATCTTAGCTCAAACAGCTGCAAAACCTGTTTTCCCAGCACGGGAACCTTGAGTTCTATAAGATAAAGCCATAAACATGTGTATCCGAGTCTTCTATCAAAAGTTACAGCTATTTCTATGAAGTTGTACAAAAACGCTTTCTTTCGCCAAGACAGTGCGTTTCTCACTGTTACATGCATTTGAATGGGGAACTCGACCGAAACAAAGTATAGGTTTTCATTATGTGAATAACTTGGAAATCTTAGCTCAAACAGCTGCAAAACCTGTTTTCCCAGCACGGGAACCTTGAGTTCTATAAGATAAAGCCATAAACATGTGTATCCGAGTCTTCTATCAAAAGTTACAGCTATTTCTATGAAGTTGTACAAAAACGCTTTCTTTCGCCAAGACAGTGCGTTTCTCACTGTTACATGCATTTGAATGGGGAACTCGACCGAAACAAAGTATAGGTTTTCATTATGTGAATAACTTGGAAATCTTAGCTCAAACAGCTGCAAAACCTGTTTTCCCAGCACGGGAACCTTGAGTTCTATAAGATAAAGCCATAAACATGTGTATCCGAGTCTTCTATCAAAAGTTACAGCTATTTCTATGAAGTTGTACAAAAACGCTTTCTTTCGCCAAGACAGTGCGTTTCTCACTGTTACATGCATTTGAATGGGGAACTCGACCGAAACAAAGTACAAGTTTTCATTATGTGAATAACTTGGAAATCTTAGCTCAAACAGCTGCAAAACCTGTTTTCCCAGCACGGAGACCTTGAGTTCTATAATATAAGGCCATAAACATGTTTGTCTGAGTCTTCTATCAAAAGTTACAGCTATTTCTATGAAGTTGTACAAAAACGCTTTCTTTCGCCAAGACAGTGCGTTTCTCACTGTTACATGCATTTGAATGGGGAACTCGACCGAAACAAAGTATAGGTTTTCATTATGTGAATAACTTGGAAATCTTAGCTCAAACAGCTGCAAAACCTGTTTTCCCAGCACGGGAACCTTGAGTTCTATAAGATAAAGCCATAAACATGTGTATCCGAGTCTTCTATCAAAAGTTACAGCTATTTCTATGAAGTTGTACAAAAACGCTTTCTTTCGCCAAGACAGTGCGTTTCTCACTGTTACATGCATTTGAATGGGGAACTCGACCGAAACAAAGTATAGGTTTTCATTATGTGAATAACTTGGAAATCTTAGCTCAAACAGCTGCAAAACCTGTTTTCCCAGCACGGGAACCTTGAGTTCTATAAGATAAAGCCATAAACATGTGTATCCGAGTCTTCTATCAAAAGTTACAGCTATTTCTATGAAGTTGTACAAAAACGCTTTCTTTCGCCAAGACAGTGCGTTTCTCACTGTTACATGCATTTGAATGGGGAACTCGACCGAAACAAAGTATAGGTTTTCATTATGTGAATAACTTGGAAATCTTAGCTCAAACAGCTGCAAAACCTGTTTTCCCAGCACGGGAACCTTGAGTTCTATAAGATAAAGCCATAAACATGTGTATCCGAGTCTTCTATCAAAAGTTACAGCTATTTCTATGAAGTTGTACAAAAACGCTTTCTTTCGCCAAGACAGTGCGTTTCTCACTGTTACATGCATTTGAATGGGGAACTCGACCGAAACAAAGTATAGGTTTTCATTATGTGAATAACTTGGAAATCTTAGCTCAAACAGCTGCAAAACTTATTTTCCCAGCACGGGGACCTTGAGTTCTATAATATAAGGCCATAAACATGTTTGTCTGAGTCTTCTATCAAAAGTTACAGCTATTTCTATGAAGTTGTACAAAAATGCTTTCTTTCGCCAAGACAGTGCGTTTCTCACTGTTACATGCATTTGAATGGGGAACTCGACCGAAACAAAGTATAGGTTTTCATTATGTGAATAACTTGGAAATCTTAGCTCAAACAGCTGCAAAACCTGTTTTCCCAGCACGGGAACCTTGAGTTCTATAAGATAAAGCCATAAACATGTGTATCCGAGTCTTCTATCAAAAGTTACAGCTATTTCTATGAAGTTGTACAAAAACGCTTTCTTTCGCCAAGACAGTGCGTTTCTCACTGTTACATGCATTTGAATGGGGAACTCGACCGAAACAAAGTATAGGTTTTCATTATGTGAATAACTTGGAAATCTTAGCTCAAACAGCTGCAAAACCTGTTTTCCCAGCACGGGAACCTTGAGTTCTATAAGATAAAGCCATAAACATGTGTATCCGAGTCTTCTATCAAAAGTTACAGCTATTTCTATGAAGTTGTACAAAAACGCTTTCTTTCGCCAAGACAGTGCGTTTCTCACTGTTACATGCATTTGAATGGGGAACTCGACCGAAACAAAGTATAGGTTTTCATTATGTGAATAACTTGGAAATCTTAGCTCAAACAGCTGCAAAACCTGTTTTCCCAGCACGGGAACCTTGAGTTCTATAAGATAAAGCCATAAACATGTGTATCCGAGTCTTCTATCAAAAGTTACAGCTATTTCTATGAAGTTGTACAAAAACGCTTTCTTTCGCCAAGACAGTGCGTTTCTCACTGTTACATGCATTTGAATGGGGAACTCGACCGAAACAAAGTATAGGTTTTCATTATGTGAATAACTTGAAAATCTTAGCTCAAACAGCTGCAAAACCTGTTTTCCCAGCACGGGGACCTTGAGTTCTATAATATAAGGCCATAAACATGTTTGTCTGAGTCTTCTATCAAAAGTTACAGCTATTTCTATGAAGTTGTACAAAAACGCTTTCTTTCGCCAAGACAGTGCGTTTCTCACTGTTACATGCATTTGAATGGGGAACTCGACCGAAACAAAGTATAGGTTTTCATTATGTGAATAACTTGGAAATCTTAGCTCAAACAGCTGCAAAACCTGTTTTCCCAGCACGGGAACCTTGAGTTCTATAAGATAAAGCCATAAACATGTGTATCCGAGTCTTCTATCAAAAGTTACAGCTATTTCTATGAAGTTGTACAAAAACGCTTTCTTTCGCCAAGACAGTGCGTTTCTCACTGTTACATGCATTTGAATGGGGAACTCGACCGAAACAAAGTATAGGTTTTCATTATGTGAATAACTTGAAAATCTTAGCTCAAACAGCTGCAAAACCTGTTTTCCCAGCACGGGGACCTTGAGTTCTATAATATAAGGCCATAAACATGTTTGTCTGAGTCTTCTATCAAAAGTTACAGCTATTTCTATGAAGTTGTACAAAAACGCTTTCTTTCGCCAAGACAGTGCGTTTCTCACTGTTACATGCATTTGAATGGGGAACTCGACCGAAACAAAGTATAGGTTTTCATTATGTGAATAACTTGGAAATCTTAGCTCAAACAGCTGCAAAACCTGTTTTCCCAGCACGGGAACCTTGAGTTCTATAAGATAAAGCCATAAACATGTGTATCCGAGTCTTCTATCAAAAGTTACAGCTATTTCTATGAAGTTGTACAAAAACGCTTTCTTTCGCCAAGACAGTGCGTTTCTCACTGTTACATGCATTTGAATGGGGAACTCGACCGAAACAAAGTATAGGTTTTCATTATGTGAATAACTTGGAAATCTTAGCTCAAACAGCTGCAAAACCTGTTTTCCCAGCACGGGAACCTTGAGTTCTATAAGATAAAGCCATAAACATGTGTATCCGAGTCTTCTATCAAAAGTTACAGCTATTTCTATGAAGTTGTACAAAAACGCTTTCTTTCGCCAAGACAGTGCGTTTCTCACTGTTACATGCATTTGAATGGGGAACTCGACCGAAACAAAGTATAGGTTTTCATTATGTGAATAACTTGGAAATCTTAGCTCAAACAGCTGCAAAACCTGTTTTCCCAGCACGGGAACCTTGAGTTCTATAAGATAAAGCCATAAACATGTGTATCCGAGTCTTCTATCAAAAGTTACAGCTATTTCTATGAAGTTGTACAAAAACGCTTTCTTTCGCCAAGACAGTGCGTTTCTCACTGTTACATGCATTTGAATGGGGAACTCGACCGAAACAAAGTATAGGTTTTCATTATGTGAATAACTTGGAAATCTTAGCTCAAACAGCTGCAAAACCTGTTTTCCCAGCACGGGAACCTTGAGTTCTATAAGATAAAGCCATAAACATGTGTATCCGAGTCTTCTATCAAAAGTTACAGCTATTTCTATGAAGTTGTACAAAAACGCTTTCTTTCGCCAAGACAGTGCGTTTCTCACTGTTACATGCATTTGAATGGGGAACTCGACCGAAACAAAGTATAGGTTTTCATTATGTGAATAACTTGGAAATCTTAGCTCAAACAGCTGCAAAACCTGTTTTCCCAGCACGGGAACCTTGAGTTCTATAAGATAAAGCCATAAACATGTGTATCCGAGTCTTCTATCAAAAGTTACAGCTATTTCTATGAAGTTGTACAAAAACGCTTTCTTTCGCCAAGACAGTGCGTTTCTCACTGTTACATGCATTTGAATGGGGAACTCGACCGAAACAAAGTATAGGTTTTCATTATGTGAATAACTTGGAAATCTTAGCTCAAACAGCTGCAAAACCTGTTTTCCCAGCACGGGAACCTTGAGTTCTATAAGATAAAGCCATAAACATGTGTATCCGAGTCTTCTATCAAAAGTTACAGCTATTTCTATGAAGTTGTACAAAAACGCTTTCTTTCGCCAAGACAGTGCGTTTCTCACTGTTACATGCATTTGAATGGGGAACTCGACCGAAACAAAGTACAAGTTTTCATTATGTGAATAACTTGGAAATCTTAGCTCAAACAGCTGCAAAACCTGTTTTCCCAGCACGGAGACCTTGAGTTCTATAATATAAGGCCATAAACATGTTTGTCTGAGTCTTCTATCAAAAGTTACAGCTATTTCTATGAAGTTGTACAAAAACGCTTTCTTTCGCCAAGACAGTGCGTTTCTCACTGTTACATGCATTTGAATGGGGAACTCGACCGAAACAAAGTATAGGTTTTCATTATGTGAATAACTTGGAAATCTTAGCTCAAACAGCTGCAAAACCTGTTTTCCCAGCACGGGAACCTTGAGTTCTATAAGATAAAGCCATAAACATGTGTATCCGAGTCTTCTATCAAAAGTTACAGCTATTTCTATGAAGTTGTACAAAAACGCTTTCTTTCGCCAAGACAGTGCGTTTCTCACTGTTACATGCATTTGAATGGGGAACTCGACCGAAACAAAGTATAGGTTTTCATTATGTGAATAACTTGGAAATCTTAGCTCAAACAGCTGCAAAACCTGTTTTCCCAGCACGGGAACCTTGAGTTCTATAAGATAAAGCCATAAACATGTGTATCCGAGTCTTCTATCAAAAGTTACAGCTATTTCTATGAAGTTGTACAAAAACGCTTTCTTTCGCCAAGACAGTGCGTTTCTCACTGTTACATGCATTTGAATGGGGAACTCGACCGAAACAAAGTACAAGTTTTCATTATGTGAATAACTTGGAAATCTTAGCTCAAACAGCTGCAAAACCTGTTTTCCCAGCACGGAGACCTTGAGTTCTATAATATAAGGCCATAAACATGTTTGTCTGAGTCTTCTATCAAAAGTTACAGCTATTTCTATGAAGTTGTACAAAAACGCTTTCTTTCGCCAAGACAGTGCGTTTCTCACTGTTACATGCATTTGAATGGGGAACTCGACCGAAACAAAGTATAGGTTTTCATTATGTGAATAACTTGGAAATCTTAGCTCAAACAGCTGCAAAACCTGTTTTCCCAGCACGGGAACCTTGAGTTCTATAAGATAAAGCCATAAACATGTGTATCCGAGTCTTCTATCAAAAGTTACAGCTATTTCTATGAAGTTGTACAAAAACGCTTTCTTTCGCCAAGACAGTGCGTTTCTCACTGTTACATGCATTTGAATGGGGAACTCGACCGAAACAAAGTATAGGTTTTCATTATGTGAATAACTTGGAAATCTTAGCTCAAACAGCTGCAAAACCTGTTTTCCCAGCACGGGAACCTTGAGTTCTATAAGATAAAGCCATAAACATGTGTATCCGAGTCTTCTATCAAAAGTTACAGCTATTCATATGAAGTTGTACAAAAACGCTTTCTTTCGCCAAGACAGTGCGTTTCTCACTGTTACATGCATTTGAATGGGGAACTCGACCGAAACAAAGTACAAGTTTTCATTATGTGAATAACTTGGAAATCTTAGCTCAAACAGCTGCAAAACCTGTTTTCCCAGCACGGGGACCTTGAGTTCTATAAGATAAAGCCATAAACATGTGTATCCGAGTCTTCTATCAAAAGTTACAGCTATTTCTATGAAGTTGTACAAAAACGCTTTCTTTCACCAAGACAGTGCGTTTCTCACTGTTACATGCATTTGAATGGGGAACTCGACCGAAACAAAGTATAGGTTTTCATTATGTGAATAACTTGGAAATCTTAGCTCAAACAGCTGCAAAACCTGTTTTCCCAGCACGGGAACCTTGAGTTCTATAATATAAGGCCATAAACATGTTTGTCTGAGTCTTCTATCAAAAGTTACAGCTATTTCTATGAAGTTGTACAAAAATGCTTTCTTTCGCCAAGACAGTGCGTTTCTCACTGTTACATGCATTTGAATGGGGAACTCGACCGAAACAAAGTATAGGTTTTCATTATGTGAATAACTTGAAAATCTTAGCTCAAACAGCTGCAAAACCTGTTTTCCCAGCACGGGGACCTTGAGTTCTATAATATAAGGCCATAAACATGTTTGTCTGAGTCTTCTATCAAAAGTTACAGCTATTTCTATGAAGTTGTACAAAAACGCTTTCTTTCGCCAAGACAGTGCGTTTCTCACTGTTACATGCATTTGAATGGGGAACTCGACCGAAACAAAGTATAGGTTTTCATTATGTGAATAACTTGGAAATCTTAGCTCAAACAGCTGCAAAACCTGTTTTCCCAGCACGGGAACCTTGAGTTCTATAAGATAAAGCCATAAACATGTGTATCCGAGTCTTCTATCAAAAGTTACAGCTATTTCTATGAAGTTGTACAAAAACGCTTTCTTTCGCCAAGACAGTGCGTTTCTCACTGTTACATGCATTTGAATGGGGAACTCGACCGAAACAAAGTATAGGTTTTCATTATGTGAATAACTTGAAAATCTTAGCTCAAACAGCTGCAAAACCTGTTTTCCCAGCACGGGGACCTTGAGTTCTATAATATAAGGCCATAAACATGTTTGTCTGAGTCTTCTATCAAAAGTTACAGCTATTTCTATGAAGTTGTACAAAAACGCTTTCTTTCGCCAAGACAGTGCGTTTCTCACTGTTACATGCATTTGAATGGGGAACTCGACCGAAACAAAGTATAGGTTTTCATTATGTGAATAACTTGGAAATCTTAGCTCAAACAGCTGCAAAACCTGTTTTCCCAGCACGGGAACCTTGAGTTCTATAAGATAAAGCCATAAACATGTGTATCCGAGTCTTCTATCAAAAGTTACAGCTATTTCTATGAAGTTGTACAAAAACGCTTTCTTTCGCCAAGACAGTGCGTTTCTCACTGTTACATGCATTTGAATGGGGAACTCGACCGAAACAAAGTATAGGTTTTCATTATGTGAATAACTTGGAAATCTTAGCTCAAACAGCTGCAAAACCTGTTTTCCCAGCACGGGAACCTTGAGTTCTATAAGATAAAGCCATAAACATGTGTATCCGAGTCTTCTATCAAAAGTTACAGCTATTTCTATGAAGTTGTACAAAAACGCTTTCTTTCGCCAAGACAGTGCGTTTCTCACTGTTACATGCATTTGAATGGGGAACTCGACCGAAACAAAGTACAAGTTTTCATTATGTGAATAACTTGGAAATCTTAGCTCAAACAGCTGCAAAACCTGTTTTCCCAGCACGGAGACCTTGAGTTCTATAATATAAGGCCATAAACATGTTTGTCTGAGTCTTCTATCAAAAGTTACAGCTATTTCTATGAAGTTGTACAAAAACGCTTTCTTTCGCCAAGACAGTGCGTTTCTCACTGTTACATGCATTTGAATGGGGAACTCGACCGAAACAAAGTATAGGTTTTCATTATGTGAATAACTTGGAAATCTTAGCTCAAACAGCTGCAAAACCTGTTTTCCCAGCACGGGAACCTTGAGTTCTATAAGATAAAGCCATAAACATGTGTATCCGAGTCTTCTATCAAAAGTTACAGCTATTTCTATGAAGTTGTACAAAAACGCTTTCTTTCGCCAAGACAGTGCGTTTCTCACTGTTACATGCATTTGAATGGGGAACTCGACCGAAACAAAGTATAGGTTTTCATTATGTGAATAACTTGGAAATCTTAGCTCAAACAGCTGCAAAACCTGTTTTCCCAGCACGGGAACCTTGAGTTCTATAAGATAAAGCCATAAACATGTGTATCCGAGTCTTCTATCAAAAGTTACAGCTATTTCTATGAAGTTGTACAAAAACGCTTTCTTTCGCCAAGACAGTGCGTTTCTCACTGTTACATGCATTTGAATGGGGAACTCGACCGAAACAAAGTATAGGTTTTCATTATGTGAATAACTTGGAAATCTTAGCTCAAACAGCTGCAAAACCTGTTTTCCCAGCACGGGAACCTTGAGTTCTATAAGATAAAGCCATAAACATGTGTATCCGAGTCTTCTATCAAAAGTTACAGCTATTTCTATGAAGTTGTACAAAAACGCTTTCTTTCGCCAAGACAGTGCGTTTCTCACTGTTACATGCATTTGAATGGGGAACTCGACCGAAACAAAGTATAGGTTTTCATTATGTGAATAACTTGGAAATCTTAGCTCAAACAGCTGCAAAACTTATTTTCCCAGCACGGGGACCTTGAGTTCTATAATATAAGGCCATAAACATGTTTGTCTGAGTCTTCTATCAAAAGTTACAGCTATTTCTATGAAGTTGTACAAAAATGCTTTCTTTCGCCAAGACAGTGCGTTTCTCACTGTTACATGCATTTGAATGGGGAACTCGACCGAAACAAAGTATAGGTTTTCATTATGTGAATAACTTGGAAATCTTAGCTCAAACAGCTGCAAAACCTGTTTTCCCAGCACGGGGACCTTGAGTTCTATAATATAAGGCCATAAACATGTTTGTCTGAGTCTTCTATCAAAAGTTACAGCTATTTCTATGAAGTTGTACAAAAACGCTTTCTTTCGCCAAGACAGTGCGTTTCTCACTGTTACATGCATTTGAATGGGGAACTCGACCGAAACAAAGTATAGGTTTTCATTATGTGAATAACTTGGAAATCTTAGCTCAAACAGCTGCAAAACCTGTTTTCCCAGCACGGGAACCTTGAGTTCTATAAGATAAAGCCATAAACATGTGTATCCGAGTCTTCTATCAAAAGTTACAGCTATTTCTATGAAGTTGTACAAAAACGCTTTCTTTCGCCAAGACAGTGCGTTTCTCACTGTTACATGCATTTGAATGGGGAACTCGACCGAAACAAAGTATAGGTTTTCATTATGTGAATAACTTGGAAATCTTAGCTCAAACAGCTGCAAAACCTGTTTTCCCAGCACGGGAACCTTGAGTTCTATAAGATAAAGCCATAAACATGTGTATCCGAGTCTTCTATCAAAAGTTACAGCTATTTCTATGAAGTTGTACAAAAACGCTTTCTTTCGCCAAGACAGTGCGTTTCTCACTGTTACATGCATTTGAATGGGGAACTCGACCGAAACAAAGTATAGGTTTTCATTATGTGAATAACTTGGAAATCTTAGCTCAAACAGCTGCAAAACCTGTTTTCCCAGCACGGGAACCTTGAGTTCTATAAGATAAAGCCATAAACATGTGTATCCGAGTCTTCTATCAAAAGTTACAGCTATTTCTATGAAGTTGTACAAAAACGCTTTCTTTCGCCAAGACAGTGCGTTTCTCACTGTTACATGCATTTGAATGGGGAACTCGACCGAAACAAAGTATAGGTTTTCATTATGTGAATAACTTGAAAATCTTAGCTCAAACAGCTGCAAAACCTGTTTTCCCAGCACGGGGACCTTGAGTTCTATAATATAAGGCCATAAACATGTTTGTCTGAGTCTTCTATCAAAAGTTACAGCTATTTCTATGAAGTTGTACAAAAACGCTTTCTTTCGCCAAGACAGTGCGTTTCTCACTGTTACATGCATTTGAATGGGGAACTCGACCGAAACAAAGTATAGGTTTTCATTATGTGAATAACTTGGAAATCTTAGCTCAAACAGCTGCAAAACCTGTTTTCCCAGCACGGGAACCTTGAGTTCTATAAGATAAAGCCATAAACATGTGTATCCGAGTCTTCTATCAAAAGTTACAGCTATTTCTATGAAGTTGTACAAAAACGCTTTCTTTCGCCAAGACAGTGCGTTTCTCACTGTTACATGCATTTGAATGGGGAACTCGACCGAAACAAAGTATAGGTTTTCATTATGTGAATAACTTGAAAATCTTAGCTCAAACAGCTGCAAAACCTGTTTTCCCAGCACGGGGACCTTGAGTTCTATAATATAAGGCCATAAACATGTTTGTCTGAGTCTTCTATCAAAAGTTACAGCTATTTCTATGAAGTTGTACAAAAACGCTTTCTTTCGCCAAGACAGTGCGTTTCTCACTGTTACATGCATTTGAATGGGGAACTCGACCGAAACAAAGTATAGGTTTTCATTATGTGAATAACTTGGAAATCTTAGCTCAAACAGCTGCAAAACCTGTTTTCCCAGCACGGGAACCTTGAGTTCTATAAGATAAAGCCATAAACATGTGTATCCGAGTCTTCTATCAAAAGTTACAGCTATTTCTATGAAGTTGTACAAAAACGCTTTCTTTCGCCAAGACAGTGCGTTTCTCACTGTTACATGCATTTGAATGGGGAACTCGACCGAAACAAAGTATAGGTTTTCATTATGTGAATAACTTGGAAATCTTAGCTCAAACAGCTGCAAAACCTGTTTTCCCAGCACGGGAACCTTGAGTTCTATAAGATAAAGCCATAAACATGTGTATCCGAGTCTTCTATCAAAAGTTACAGCTATTTCTATGAAGTTGTACAAAAACGCTTTCTTTCGCCAAGACAGTGCGTTTCTCACTGTTACATGCATTTGAATGGGGAACTCGACCGAAACAAAGTATAGGTTTTCATTATGTGAATAACTTGGAAATCTTAGCTCAAACAGCTGCAAAACCTGTTTTCCCAGCACGGGAACCTTGAGTTCTATAAGATAAAGCCATAAACATGTGTATCCGAGTCTTCTATCAAAAGTTACAGCTATTTCTATGAAGTTGTACAAAAACGCTTTCTTTCGCCAAGACAGTGCGTTTCTCACTGTTACATGCATTTGAATGGGGAACTCGACCGAAACAAAGTATAGGTTTTCATTATGTGAATAACTTGGAAATCTTAGCTCAAACAGCTGCAAAACCTGTTTTCCCAGCACGGGAACCTTGAGTTCTATAAGATAAAGCCATAAACATGTGTATCCGAGTCTTCTATCAAAAGTTACAGCTATTTCTATGAAGTTGTACAAAAACGCTTTCTTTCGCCAAGACAGTGCGTTTCTCACTGTTACATGCATTTGAATGGGGAACTCGACCGAAACAAAGTATAGGTTTTCATTATGTGAATAACTTGGAAATCTTAGCTCAAACAGCTGCAAAACCTGTTTTCCCAGCACGGGAACCTTGAGTTCTATAAGATAAAGCCATAAACATGTGTATCCGAGTCTTCTATCAAAAGTTACAGCTATTTCTATGAAGTTGTACAAAAACGCTTTCTTTCGCCAAGACAGTGCGTTTCTCACTGTTACATGCATTTGAATGGGGAACTCGACCGAAACAAAGTATAGGTTTTCATTATGTGAATAACTTGGAAATCTTAGCTCAAACAGCTGCAAAACCTGTTTTCCCAGCACGGGAACCTTGAGTTCTATAAGATAAAGCCATAAACATGTGTATCCGAGTCTTCTATCAAAAGTTACAGCTATTTCTATGAAGTTGTACAAAAACGCTTTCTTTCGCCAAGACAGTGCGTTTCTCACTGTTACATGCATTTGAATGGGGAACTCGACCGAAACAAAGTATAGGTTTTCATTATGTGAATAACTTGGAAATCTTAGCTCAAACAGCTGCAAAACCTGTTTTCCCAGCACGGGAACCTTGAGTTCTATAAGATAAAGCCATAAACATGTGTATCCGAGTCTTCTATCAAAAGTTACAGCTATTTCTATGAAGTTGTACAAAAACGCTTTCTTTCGCCAAGACAGTGCGTTTCTCACTGTTACATGCATTTGAATGGGGAACTCGACCGAAACAAAGTACAAGTTTTCATTATGTGAATAACTTGGAAATCTTAGCTCAAACAGCTGCAAAACCTGTTTTCCCAGCACGGGGACCTTGAGTTCTATAATATAAAGCCATAAACATGTGTATCCGAGTCTTCTATCAAAAGTTACAGCTATTTCTATGAAGTTGTACAAAAACGCTTTCTTTCGCCAAGACAGTGCGTTTCTCACTGTTACATGCATTTGAATGGGGAACTCGACCGAAACAAAGTATAGGTTTTCATTATGTGAATAACTTGGAAATCTTAGCTCAAACAGCTGCAAAACCTGTTTTCCCAGCACGGGAACCTTGAGTTCTATAAGATAAAGCCATAAACATGTGTATCCGAGTCTTCTATCAAAAGTTACAGCTATTTCTATAAAGTTGTACAAAAACGCTTTCTTTCGCCAAGACAGTGCGTTTCTCACTGTTACATGCATTTGAATGGGGAACTCGACCGAAACAAAGTATAGGTTTTCATTATGTGAATAACTTGGAAATCTTAGCTCAAACAGCTGCAAAACCTGTTTTCCCAGCACGGGAACCTTGAGTTCTATAAGATAAAGCCATAAACATGTGTATCCGAGTCTTCTATCAAAAGTTACAGCTATTTCTATGAAGTTGTACAAAAACGCTTTCTTTCGCCAAGACAGTGCGTTTCTCACTGTTACATGCATTTGAATGGGGAACTCGACCGAAACAAAGTACAAGTTTTCATTATGTGAATAACTTGGAAATCTTAGCTCAAACAGCTGCAAAACCTGTTTTCCCAGCACGGAGACCTTGAGTTCTATAATATAAGGCCATAAACATGTTTGTCTGAGTCTTCTATCAAAAGTTACAGCTATTTCTATGAAGTTGTACAAAAACGCTTTCTTTCGCCAAGACAGTGCGTTTCTCACTGTTACATGCATTTGAATGGGGAACTCGACCGAAACAAAGTATAGGTTTTCATTATGTGAATAACTTGGAAATCTTAGCTCAAACAGCTGCAAAACCTATTTTCCCAGCACGGGAACCTTGAGTTCTATAAGATAAAGCCATAAACATGTGTATCCGAGTCTTCTATCAAAAGTTACAGCTATTCATATGAAGTTGTACAAAAACGCTTTCTTTCGCCAAGACAGTGCGTTTCTCACTGTTACATGCATTTGAATGGGGAACTCGACCGAAACAAAGTATAGGTTTTCATTATGTGAATAACTTGGAAATCTTAGCTCAAACAGCTGCAAAACCTGTTTTCCCAGCACGGGGACCTTGAGTTCTATAAGATAAAGCCATAAACATGTGTATCCGAGTCTTCTATCAAAAGTTACAGCTATTTCTATGAAGTTGTACAAAAACGCTTTCTTTCGCCAAGACAGTGCGTTTCTCACTGTTACATGCATTTGAATGGGGAACTCGACCGAAACAAAGTATAGGTTTTCATTATGTGAATAACTTGGAAATCTTAGCTCAAACAGCTGCAAAACCTGTTTTCCCAGCACGGGGACCTTGAGTTCTATAATATAAGGCCATAAACATGTTTGTCTGAGTCTTCTATCAAAAGTTACAGCTATTTCTATGAAGTTGTACAAAAACGCTTTCTTTCGCCAAGACAGTGCGTTTCTCACTGTTACATGCATTTGAATGGGGAACTCGACCGAAACAAAGTATAGGTTTTCATTATGTGAATAACTTGGAAATCTTAGCTCAAACAGCTGCAAAACCTGTTTTCCCAGCACGGAGACCTTGAGTTCTATAATATAAGGCCATAAACATGTTTGTCTGAGTCTTCTATCAAAAGTTACAGCTATTTCTATGAAGTTGTACAAAAATGCTTTCTTTCGCCAAGACAGTGCGTTTCTCACTGTTACATGCATTTGAATGGGGAACTCGACCGAAACAAAGTACAAGTTTTCATTATGTGAATAACTTGGAAATCTTAGCTCAAACAGCTGCAAAACCTGTTTTCCCAGCACGGAGACCTTGAGTTCTATAATATAAGGCCATAAACATGTTTGTCTGAGTCTTCTATCAAAAGTTACAGCTATTTCTATGAAGTTGTACAAAAACGCTTTCTTTCGCCAAGACAGTGCGTTTCTCACTGTTACATGCATTTGAATGGGGAACTCGACCGAAACAAAGTATAGGTTTTCATTATGTGAATAACTTGGAAATCTTAGCTCAAACAGCTGCAAAACCTGTTTTCCCAGCACGGGAACCTTGAGTTCTATAAGATAAAGCCATAAACATGTGTATCCGAGTCTTCTATCAAAAGTTACAGCTATTTCTATGAAGTTGTACAAAAACGCTTTCTTTCGCCAAGACAGTGCGTTTCTCACTGTTACATGCATTTGAATGGGGAACTCGACCGAAACAAAGTATAGGTTTTCATTATGTGAATAACTTGGAAATCTTAGCTCAAACAGCTGCAAAACCTGTTTTCCCAGCACGGGAACCTTGAGTTCTATAAGATAAAGCCATAAACATGTGTATCCGAGTCTTCTATCAAAAGTTACAGCTATTTCTATGAAGTTGTACAAAAACGCTTTCTTTCGCCAAGACAGTGCGTTTCTCACTGTTACATGCATTTGAATGGGGAACTCGACCGAAACAAAGTACAAGTTTTCATTATGTGAATAACTTGGAAATCTTAGCTCAAACAGCTGCAAAACCTGTTTTCCCAGCACGGGGACCTTGAGTTCTATAATATAAAGCCATAAACATGTGTATCCGAGTCTTCTATCAAAAGTTACAGCTATTTCTATGAAGTTGTACAAAAACGCTTTCTTTCGCCAAGACAGTGCGTTTCTCACTGTTACATGCATTTGAATGGGGAACTCGACCGAAACAAAGTATAGGTTTTCATTATGTGAATAACTTGGAAATCTTAGCTCAAACAGCTGCAAAACCTGTTTTCCCAGCACGGGAACCTTGAGTTCTATAAGATAAAGCCATAAACATGTGTATCCGAGTCTTCTATCAAAAGTTACAGCTATTTCTATAAAGTTGTACAAAAACGCTTTCTTTCGCCAAGACAGTGCGTTTCTCACTGTTACATGCATTTGAATGGGGAACTCGACCGAAACAAAGTATAGGTTTTCATTATGTGAATAACTTGGAAATCTTAGCTCAAACAGCTGCAAAACCTGTTTTCCCAGCACGGGAACCTTGAGTTCTATAAGATAAAGCCATAAACATGTGTATCCGAGTCTTCTATCAAAAGTTACAGCTATTTCTATGAAGTTGTACAAAAACGCTTTCTTTCGCCAAGACAGTGCGTTTCTCACTGTTACATGCATTTGAATGGGGAACTCGACCGAAACAAAGTACAAGTTTTCATTATGTGAATAACTTGGAAATCTTAGCTCAAACAGCTGCAAAACCTGTTTTCCCAGCACGGAGACCTTGAGTTCTATAATATAAGGCCATAAACATGTTTGTCTGAGTCTTCTATCAAAAGTTACAGCTATTTCTATGAAGTTGTACAAAAACGCTTTCTTTCGCCAAGACAGTGCGTTTCTCACTGTTACATGCATTTGAATGGGGAACTCGACCGAAACAAAGTATAGGTTTTCATTATGTGAATAACTTGGAAATCTTAGCTCAAACAGCTGCAAAACCTATTTTCCCAGCACGGGAACCTTGAGTTCTATAAGATAAAGCCATAAACATGTGTATCCGAGTCTTCTATCAAAAGTTACAGCTATTCATATGAAGTTGTACAAAAACGCTTTCTTTCGCCAAGACAGTGCGTTTCTCACTGTTACATGCATTTGAATGGGGAACTCGACCGAAACAAAGTATAGGTTTTCATTATGTGAATAACTTGGAAATCTTAGCTCAAACAGCTGCAAAACCTGTTTTCCCAGCACGGGGACCTTGAGTTCTATAAGATAAAGCCATAAACATGTGTATCCGAGTCTTCTATCAAAAGTTACAGCTATTTCTATGAAGTTGTACAAAAACGCTTTCTTTCGCCAAGACAGTGCGTTTCTCACTGTTACATGCATTTGAATGGGGAACTCGACCGAAACAAAGTATAGGTTTTCATTATGTGAATAACTTGGAAATCTTAGCTCAAACAGCTGCAAAACCTGTTTTCCCAGCACGGGGACCTTGAGTTCTATAATATAAGGCCATAAACATGTTTGTCTGAGTCTTCTATCAAAAGTTACAGCTATTTCTATGAAGTTGTACAAAAACGCTTTCTTTCGCCAAGACAGTGCGTTTCTCACTGTTACATGCATTTGAATGGGGAACTCGACCGAAACAAAGTATAGGTTTTCATTATGTGAATAACTTGGAAATCTTAGCTCAAACAGCTGCAAAACCTGTTTTCCCAGCACGGAGACCTTGAGTTCTATAATATAAGGCCATAAACATGTTTGTCTGAGTCTTCTATCAAAAGTTACAGCTATTTCTATGAAGTTGTACAAAAATGCTTTCTTTCGCCAAGACAGTGCGTTTCTCACTGTTACATGCATTTGAATGGGGAACTCGACCGAAACAAAGTACAAGTTTTCATTATGTGAATAACTTGGAAATCTTAGCTCAAACAGCTGCAAAACCTGTTTTCCCAGCACGGAGACCTTGAGTTCTATAATATAAGGCCATAAACATGTTTGTCTGAGTCTTCTATCAAAAGTTACAGCTATTTCTATGAAGTTGTACAAAAACGCTTTCTTTCGCCAAGACAGTGCGTTTCTCACTGTTACATGCATTTGAATGGGGAACTCGACCGAAACAAAGTATAGGTTTTCATTATGTGAATAACTTGGAAATCTTAGCTCAAACAGCTGCAAAACCTGTTTTCCCAGCACGGGAACCTTGAGTTCTATAAGATAAAGCCATAAACATGTGTATCCGAGTCTTCTATCAAAAGTTACAGCTATTTCTATGAAGTTGTACAAAAACGCTTTCTTTCGCCAAGACAGTGCGTTTCTCACTGTTACATGCATTTGAATGGGGAACTCGACCGAAACAAAGTATAGGTTTTCATTATGTGAATAACTTGGAAATCTTAGCTCAAACAGCTGCAAAACCTGTTTTCCCAGCACGGGAACCTTGAGTTCTATAAGATAAAGCCATAAACATGTGTATCCGAGTCTTCTATCAAAAGTTACAGCTATTTCTATAAAGTTGTACAAAAACGCTTTCTTTCGCCAAGACAGTGCGTTTCTCACTGTTACATGCATTTGAATGGGGAACTCGACCGAAACAAAGTATAGGTTTTCATTATGTGAATAACTTGGAAATCTTAGCTCAAACAGCTGCAAAACCTGTTTTCCCAGCACGGGAACCTTGAGTTCTATAAGATAAAGCCATAAACATGTGTATCCGAGTCTTCTATCAAAAGTTACAGCTATTTCTATGAAGTTGTACAAAAACGCTTTCTTTCGCCAAGACAGTGCGTTTCTCACTGTTACATGCATTTGAATGGGGAACTCGACCGAAACAAAGTACAAGTTTTCATTATGTGAATAACTTGGAAATCTTAGCTCAAACAGCTGCAAAACCTGTTTTCCCAGCACGGAGACCTTGAGTTCTATAATATAAGGCCATAAACATGTTTGTCTGAGTCTTCTATCAAAAGTTACAGCTATTTCTATGAAGTTGTACAAAAACGCTTTCTTTCGCCAAGACAGTGCGTTTCTCACTGTTACATGCATTTGAATGGGGAACTCGACCGAAACAAAGTATAGGTTTTCATTATGTGAATAACTTGGAAATCTTAGCTCAAACAGCTGCAAAACCTATTTTCCCAGCACGGGAACCTTGAGTTCTATAAGATAAAGCCATAAACATGTGTATCCGAGTCTTCTATCAAAAGTTACAGCTATTCATATGAAGTTGTACAAAAACGCTTTCTTTCGCCAAGACAGTGCGTTTCTCACTGTTACATGCATTTGAATGGGGAACTCGACCGAAACAAAGTATAGGTTTTCATTATGTGAATAACTTGGAAATCTTAGCTCAAACAGCTGCAAAACCTGTTTTCCCAGCACGGGGACCTTGAGTTCTATAAGATAAAGCCATAAACATGTGTATCCGAGTCTTCTATCAAAAGTTACAGCTATTTCTATGAAGTTGTACAAAAACGCTTTCTTTCGCCAAGACAGTGCGTTTCTCACTGTTACATGCATTTGAATGGGGAACTCGACCGAAACAAAGTATAGGTTTTCATTATGTGAATAACTTGGAAATCTTAGCTCAAACAGCTGCAAAACCTGTTTTCCCAGCACGGGGACCTTGAGTTCTATAATATAAGGCCATAAACATGTTTGTCTGAGTCTTCTATCAAAAGTTACAGCTATTTCTATGAAGTTGTACAAAAACGCTTTCTTTCGCCAAGACAGTGCGTTTCTCACTGTTACATGCATTTGAATGGGGAACTCGACCGAAACAAAGTATAGGTTTTCATTATGTGAATAACTTGGAAATCTTAGCTCAAACAGCTGCAAAACCTGTTTTCCCAGCACGGAGACCTTGAGTTCTATAATATAAGGCCATAAACATGTTTGTCTGAGTCTTCTATCAAAAGTTACAGCTATTTCTATGAAGTTGTACAAAAATGCTTTCTTTCGCCAAGACAGTGCGTTTCTCACTGTTACATGCATTTGAATGGGGAACTCGACCGAAACAAAGTACAAGTTTTCATTATGTGAATAACTTGGAAATCTTAGCTCAAACAGCTGCAAAACCTGTTTTCCCAGCACGGAGACCTTGAGTTCTATAATATAAGGCCATAAACATGTTTGTCTGAGTCTTCTATCAAAAGTTACAGCTATTTCTATGAAGTTGTACAAAAACGCTTTCTTTCGCCAAGACAGTGCGTTTCTCACTGTTACATGCATTTGAATGGGGAACTCGACCGAAACAAAGTATAGGTTTTCATTATGTGAATAACTTGGAAATCTTAGCTCAAACAGCTGCAAAACCTGTTTTCCCAGCACGGGAACCTTGAGTTCTATAAGATAAAGCCATAAACATGTGTATCCGAGTCTTCTATCAAAAGTTACAGCTATTTCTATGAAGTTGTACAAAAACGCTTTCTTTCGCCAAGACAGTGCGTTTCTCACTGTTACATGCATTTGAATGGGGAACTCGACCGAAACAAAGTATAGGTTTTCATTATGTGAATAACTTGGAAATCTTAGCTCAAACAGCTGCAAAACCTGTTTTCCCAGCACGGGAACCTTGAGTTCTATAAGATAAAGCCATAAACATGTGTATCCGAGTCTTCTATCAAAAGTTACAGCTATTTCTATAAAGTTGTACAAAAACGCTTTCTTTCGCCAAGACAGTGCGTTTCTCACTGTTACATGCATTTGAATGGGGAACTCGACCGAAACAAAGTATAGGTTTTCATTATGTGAATAACTTGGAAATCTTAGCTCAAACAGCTGCAAAACCTGTTTTCCCAGCACGGGAACCTTGAGTTCTATAAGATAAAGCCATAAACATGTGTATCCGAGTCTTCTATCAAAAGTTACAGCTATTTCTATGAAGTTGTACAAAAACGCTTTCTTTCGCCAAGACAGTGCGTTTCTCACTGTTACATGCATTTGAATGGGGAACTCGACCGAAACAAAGTACAAGTTTTCATTATGTGAATAACTTGGAAATCTTAGCTCAAACAGCTGCAAAACCTGTTTTCCCAGCACGGAGACCTTGAGTTCTATAATATAAGGCCATAAACATGTTTGTCTGAGTCTTCTATCAAAAGTTACAGCTATTTCTATGAAGTTGTACAAAAACGCTTTCTTTCGCCAAGACAGTGCGTTTCTCACTGTTACATGCATTTGAATGGGGAACTCGACCGAAACAAAGTATAGGTTTTCATTATGTGAATAACTTGGAAATCTTAGCTCAAACAGCTGCAAAACCTATTTTCCCAGCACGGGAACCTTGAGTTCTATAAGATAAAGCCATAAACATGTGTATCCGAGTCTTCTATCAAAAGTTACAGCTATTCATATGAAGTTGTACAAAAACGCTTTCTTTCGCCAAGACAGTGCGTTTCTCACTGTTACATGCATTTGAATGGGGAACTCGACCGAAACAAAGTATAGGTTTTCATTATGTGAATAACTTGGAAATCTTAGCTCAAACAGCTGCAAAACCTGTTTTCCCAGCACGGGGACCTTGAGTTCTATAAGATAAAGCCATAAACATGTGTATCCGAGTCTTCTATCAAAAGTTACAGCTATTTCTATGAAGTTGTACAAAAACGCTTTCTTTCGCCAAGACAGTGCGTTTCTCACTGTTACATGCATTTGAATGGGGAACTCGACCGAAACAAAGTATAGGTTTTCATTATGTGAATAACTTGGAAATCTTAGCTCAAACAGCTGCAAAACCTGTTTTCCCAGCACGGGGACCTTGAGTTCTATAATATAAGGCCATAAACATGTTTGTCTGAGTCTTCTATCAAAAGTTACAGCTATTTCTATGAAGTTGTACAAAAACGCTTTCTTTCGCCAAGACAGTGCGTTTCTCACTGTTACATGCATTTGAATGGGGAACTCGACCGAAACAAAGTATAGGTTTTCATTATGTGAATAACTTGGAAATCTTAGCTCAAACAGCTGCAAAACCTGTTTTCCCAGCACGGAGACCTTGAGTTCTATAATATAAGGCCATAAACATGTTTGTCTGAGTCTTCTATCAAAAGTTACAGCTATTTCTATGAAGTTGTACAAAAACGCTTTCTTTCGCCAAGACAGTGCGTTTCTCACTGTTACATGCATTTGAATGGGGAACTCGACCGAAACAAAGTACAAGTTTTCATTATGTGAATAACTTGGAAATCTTAGCTCAAACAGCTGCAAAACCTGTTTTCCCAGCACGGAGACCTTGAGTTCTATAATATAAGGCCATAAACATGTTTGTCTGAGTCTTCTATCAAAAGTTACAGCTATTTCTATGAAGTTGTACAAAAACGCTTTCTTTCGCCAAGACAGTGCGTTTCTCACTGTTACATGCATTTGAATGGGGAACTCGACCGAAACAAAGTATAGGTTTTCATTATGTGAATAACTTGGAAATCTTAGCTCAAACAGCTGCAAAACCTGTTTTCCCAGCACGGGAACCTTGAGTTCTATAAGATAAAGCCATAAACATGTGTATCCGAGTCTTCTATCAAAAGTTACAGCTATTTCTATGAAGTTGTACAAAAACGCTTTCTTTCGCCAAGACAGTGCGTTTCTCACTGTTACATGCATTTGAATGGGGAACTCGACCGAAACAAAGTATAGGTTTTCATTATGTGAATAACTTGGAAATCTTAGCTCAAACAGCTGCAAAACCTGTTTTCCCAGCACGGGGACCTTGAGTTCTATAATATAAGGCCATAAACATGTTTGTCTGAGTCTTCTATCAAAAGTTACAGCTATTTCTATGAAGTTGTACAAAAACGCTTTCTTTCGCCAAGACAGTGCGTTTCTCACTGTTACATGCATTTGAATGGGGAACTCGACCGAAACAAAGTATAGGTTTTCATTATGTGAATAACTTGAAAATCTTAGCTCAAACAGCTGCAAAACCTGTTTTCCCAGCACGGGGACCTTGAGTTCTATAATATAAGGCCATAAACATGTTTGTCTGAGTCTTCTATCAAAAGTTACAGCTATTTCTATGAAGTTGTACAAAAACGCTTTCTTTCGCCAAGACAGTGCGTTTCTCACTGTTACATGCATTTGAATGGGGAACTCGACCGAAACAAAGTATAGGTTTTCATTATGTGAATAACTTGAAAATCTTAGCTCAAACAGCTGCAAAACCTGTTTTCCCAGCACGGGAACCTTGAGTTCTATAAGATAAAGCCATAAACATGTGTATCCGAGTCTTCTATCAAAAGTTACAGCTATTTCTATGAAGTTGTACAAAAACGCTTTCTTTCGCCAAGACAGTGCGTTTCTCACTGTTACATGCATTTGAATGGGGAACTCGACCGAAACAAAGTACAAGTTTTCATTATGTGAATAACTTGGAAATCTTAGCTCAAACAGCTGCAAAACCTGTTTTCCCAGCATGGGAACCTTGAGTTCTATAAGATAAAGCCATAAACATGTTTGTCTGAGTCTTCTATCAAAAGTTACAGCTATTTCTATGAAGTTGTACAAAAACGCTTTCTTTCGCCAAGACAGTGCGTTTCTCACTGTTACATGCATTTGAATGGGGAACTCGACCGAAACAAAGTATAGGTTTTCATTATGTGAATAACTTGGAAATCTTAGCTCAAACAGCTGCAAAACCTGTTTTCCCAGCACGGGAACCTTGAGTTCTATAAGATAAAGCCATAAACATGTGTATCCGAGTCTTCTATCAAAAGTTACAGCTATTTCTATAAAGTTGTACAAAAACGCTTTCTTTCGCCAAGACAGTGCGTTTCTCACTGTTACATGCATTTGAATGGGGAACTCGACCGAAACAAAGTATAGGTTTTCATTATGTGAATAACTTGGAAATCTTAGCTCAAACAGCTGCAAAACCTGTTTTCCCAGCACGGGAACCTTGAGTTCTATAAGATAAAGCCATAAACATGTGTATCCGAGTCTTCTATCAAAAGTTACAGCTATTTCTATGAAGTTGTACAAAAACGCTTTCTTTCGCCAAGACAGTGCGTTTCTCACTGTTACATGCATTTGAATGGGGAACTCGACCGAAACAAAGTACAAGTTTTCATTATGTGAATAACTTGGAAATCTTAGCTCAAACAGCTGCAAAACCTGTTTTCCCAGCATGGGAACCTTGAGTTCTATAAGATAAAGCCATAAACATGTTTGTCTGAGTCTTCTATCAAAAGTTACAGCTATTTCTATGAAGTTGTACAAAAACGCTTTCTTTCGCCAAGACAGTGCGTTTCTCACTGTTACATGCATTTGAATGGGGAACTCGACCGAAACAAAGTATAGGTTTTCATTATGTGAATAACTTGGAAATCTTAGCTCAAACAGCTGCAAAACCTGTTTTCCCAGCACGGGAACCTTGAGTTCTATAAGATAAAGCCATAAACATGTGTATCCGAGTCTTCTATCAAAAGTTACAGCTATTTCTATAAAGTTGTACAAAAACGCTTTCTTTCGCCAAGACAGTGCGTTTCTCACTGTTACATGCATTTGAATGGGGAACTCGACCGAAACAAAGTATAGGTTTTCATTATGTGAATAACTTGGAAATCTTAGCTCAAACAGCTGCAAAACCTGTTTTCCCAGCACGGGAACCTTGAGTTCTATAAGATAAAGCCATAAACATGTGTATCCGAGTCTTCTATCAAAAGTTACAGCTATTTCTATGAAGTTGTACAAAAATGCTTTCTTTCGCCAAGACAGTGCGTTTCTCACTGTTACATGCATTTGAATGGGGAACTCGACCGAAACAAAGTATAGGTTTTCATTATGTGAATAACTTGAAAATCTTAGCTCAAACAGCTGCAAAACCTGTTTTCCCAGCACGGGAACCTTGAGTTCTATAAGATAAAGCCATAAACATGTGTATCCGAGTCTTCTATCAAAAGTTACAGCTATTTCTATGAAGTTGTACAAAAACGCTTTCTTTCGCCAAGACAGTGCGTTTCTCACTGTTACATGCATTTGAATGGGGAACTCGACCGAAACAAAGTACAAGTTTTCATTATGTGAATAACTTGGAAATCTTAGCTCAAACAGCTGCAAAACCTGTTTTCCCAGCATGGGAACCTTGAGTTCTATAAGATAAAGCCATAAACATGTTTGTCTGAGTCTTCTATCAAAAGTTACAGCTATTTCTATGAAGTTGTACAAAAACGCTTTCTTTCGCCAAGACAGTGCGTTTCTCACTGTTACATGCATTTGAATGGGGAACTCGACCGAAACAAAGTATAGGTTTTCATTATGTGAATAACTTGGAAATCTTAGCTCAAACAGCTGCAAAACCTGTTTTCCCAGCACGGGAACCTTGAGTTCTATAAGATAAAGCCATAAACATGTGTATCCGAGTCTTCTATCAAAAGTTACAGCTATTTCTATAAAGTTGTACAAAAACGCTTTCTTTCGCCAAGACAGTGCGTTTCTCACTGTTACATGCATTTGAATGGGGAACTCGACCGAAACAAAGTATAGGTTTTCATTATGTGAATAACTTGGAAATCTTAGCTCAAACAGCTG
Source organism: Diplotaxodon limnothrissa (assembly GCF_057381915.1). Taxonomy (NCBI): domain Eukaryota; kingdom Metazoa; phylum Chordata; class Actinopteri; order Cichliformes; family Cichlidae; genus Diplotaxodon; species Diplotaxodon limnothrissa. Next base: position 3,872,928 of record NC_140614.1, on the reverse strand, counting down.
CAAAACCTGTTTTCCCAGCACGGGAACCTTGAGTTCTATAAGATAAAGCCATAAACATGTGTATCCGAGTCTTCTATCAAAAGTTACAGCTATTTCTATGAAGTTGTACAAAAACGCTTTCTTTCGCCAAGACAGTGCGTTTCTCACTGTTACATGCATTTGAATGGGGAACTCGACCGAAACAAAGTATAGGTTTTCATTATGTGAATAACTTGGAAATCTTAGCTCAAACAGCTGCAAAACCTGTTTTCCCAGCACGGGAACCTTGAGTTCTATAAGATAAAGCCATAAACATGTGTATCCGAGTCTTCTATCAAAAGTTACAGCTATTTCTATAAAGTTGTACAAAAACGCTTTCTTTCGCCAAGACAGTGCGTTTCTCACTGTTACATGCATTTGAATGGGGAACTCGACCGAAACAAAGTATAGGTTTTCATTATGTGAATAACTTGGAAATCTTAGCTCAAACAGCTGCAAAACCTGTTTTCCCAGCACGGGAACCTTGAGTTCTATAAGATAAAGCCATAAACATGTGTATCCGAGTCTTCTATCAAAAGTTACAGCTATTTCTATGAAGTTGTACAAAAACGCTTTCTTTCGCCAAGACAGTGCGTTTCTCACTGTTACATGCATTTGAATGGGGAACTCGACCGAAACAAAGTATAGGTTTTCATTATGTGAATAACTTGGAAATCTTAGCTCAAACAGCTGCAAAACCTGTTTTCCCAGCACGGGGACCTTGAGTTCTATAAGATAAAGCCATAAACATGTGTATCCGAGTCTTCTATCAAAAGTTACAGCTATTTCTATGAAGTTGTACAAAAACGCTTTCTTTCGCCAAGACAGTGCGTTTCTCACTGTTACATGCATTTGAATGGGGAACTCGACCGAAACAAAGTATAGGTTTTCATTATGTGAATAACTTGGAAATCTTAGCTCAAACAGCTGCAAAACCTGTTTTCCCAGCACAGGGACCTTGAGTTCTATAATATAAGGCCATAAACATGTTTGTCTGAGTCTTCTATCAAAAGTTACAGCTATTTCTATGAAGTTGTACAAAAATGCTTTCTTTCGCCAAGACAGTGCGTTTCTCACTGTTACATGCATTTGAATGGGGAACTCGACCGAAACAAAGTACAAGTTTTCATTATGTGAATAACTTGAAAATCTTAGCTCAAACAGCTGCAAAACCTGTTTTCCCAGCACGGGGACCTTGAGTTCTATAATATAAGGCCATAAACATGTTTGTCTGAGTCTTCTATCAAAAGTTACAGCTATTTCTATGAAATTGTACAAAAACGCTTTCTTTCGCCAAGACAGTGCGTTTCTCACTGTTACATGCATTTGAATGGGGAACTCGACCGAAACAAAGTATAGGTTTTCATTATGTGAATAACTTGGAAATCTTAGCTCAAACAGCTGCAAAACCTGTTTTCCCAGCACGGGAACCTTGAGTTCTATAAGATAAAGCCATAAACATGTGTATCCGAGTCTTCTATCAAAAGTTACAGCTATTTCTATGAAGTTGTACAAAAACGCTTTCTTTCGCCAAGACAGTGCGTTTCTCACTGTTACATGCATTTGAATGGGGAACTCGACCGAAACAAAGTACAAGTTTTCATTATGTGAATAACTTGGAAATCTTAGCTCAAACAGCTGCAAAACCTGTTTTCCCAGCACGGGGACCTTGAGTTCTATAATATAAGGCCATAAACATGTTTGTCTGAGTCTTCTATCAAAAGTTACAGCTATTTCTATGAAGTTGTACAAAAACGCTTTCTTTCGCCAAGACAGTGCGTTTCTCACTGTTACATGCATTTGAATGGGGAACTCGACCGAAACAAAGTATAGGTTTTCATTATGTGAATAACTTGGAAATCTTAGCTCAAACAGCTGCAAAACCTGTTTTCCCAGCACGGAGACCTTGAGTTCTATAATATAAGGCCATAAACATGTTTGTCTGAGTCTTCTATCAAAAGTTACAGCTATTTCTATGAAGTTGTACAAAAATGCTTTCTTTCGCCAAGACAGTGCGTTTCTCACTGTTACATGCATTTGAATGGGGAACTCGACCGAAACAAAGTACAAGTTTTCATTATGTGAATAACTTGGAAATCTTAGCTCAAACAGCTGCAAAACCTGTTTTCCCAGCACGGAGACCTTGAGTTCTATAATATAAGGCCATAAACATGTTTGTCTGAGTCTTCTATCAAAAGTTACAGCTATTTCTATGAAGTTGTACAAAAACGCTTTCTTTCGCCAAGACAGTGCGTTTCTCACTGTTACATGCATTTGAATGGGGAACTCGACCGAAACAAAGTATAGGTTTTCATTATGTGAATAACTTGGAAATCTTAGCTCAAACAGCTGCAAAACCTGTTTTCCCAGCACGGGAACCTTGAGTTCTATAAGATAAAGCCATAAACATGTGTATCCGAGTCTTCTATCAAAAGTTACAGCTATTTCTATGAAGTTGTACAAAAACGCTTTCTTTCGCCAAGACAGTGCGTTTCTCACTGTTACATGCATTTGAATGGGGAACTCGACCGAAACAAAGTATAGGTTTTCATTATGTGAATAACTTGGAAATCTTAGCTCAAACAGCTGCAAAACCTGTTTTCCCAGCACGGGAACCTTGAGTTCTATAAGATAAAGCCATAAACATGTGTATCCGAGTCTTCTATCAAAAGTTACAGCTATTTCTATAAAGTTGTACAAAAACGCTTTCTTTCGCCAAGACAGTGCGTTTCTCACTGTTACATGCATTTGAATGGGGAACTCGACCGAAACAAAGTATAGGTTTTCATTATGTGAATAACTTGGAAATCTTAGCTCAAACAGCTGCAAAACCTGTTTTCCCAGCACGGGAACCTTGAGTTCTATAAGATAAAGCCATAAACATGTGTATCCGAGTCTTCTATCAAAAGTTACAGCTATTTCTATGAAGTTGTACAAAAACGCTTTCTTTCGCCAAGACAGTGCGTTTCTCACTGTTACATGCATTTGAATGGGGAACTCGACCGAAACAAAGTACAAGTTTTCATTATGTGAATAACTTGGAAATCTTAGCTCAAACAGCTGCAAAACCTGTTTTCCCAGCACGGAGACCTTGAGTTCTATAATATAAGGCCATAAACATGTTTGTCTGAGTCTTCTATCAAAAGTTACAGCTATTTCTATGAAGTTGTACAAAAACGCTTTCTTTCGCCAAGACAGTGCGTTTCTCACTGTTACATGCATTTGAATGGGGAACTCGACCGAAACAAAGTATAGGTTTTCATTATGTGAATAACTTGGAAATCTTAGCTCAAACAGCTGCAAAACCTATTTTCCCAGCACGGGAACCTTGAGTTCTATAAGATAAAGCCATAAACATGTGTATCCGAGTCTTCTATCAAAAGTTACAGCTATTCATATGAAGTTGTACAAAAACGCTTTCTTTCGCCAAGACAGTGCGTTTCTCACTGTTACATGCATTTGAATGGGGAACTCGACCGAAACAAAGTATAGGTTTTCATTATGTGAATAACTTGGAAATCTTAGCTCAAACAGCTGCAAAACCTGTTTTCCCAGCACGGGGACCTTGAGTTCTATAAGATAAAGCCATAAACATGTGTATCCGAGTCTTCTATCAAAAGTTACAGCTATTTCTATGAAGTTGTACAAAAACGCTTTCTTTCGCCAAGACAGTGCGTTTCTCACTGTTACATGCATTTGAATGGGGAACTCGACCGAAACAAAGTATAGGTTTTCATTATGTGAATAACTTGGAAATCTTAGCTCAAACAGCTGCAAAACCTGTTTTCCCAGCACGGGGACCTTGAGTTCTATAATATAAGGCCATAAACATGTTTGTCTGAGTCTTCTATCAAAAGTTACAGCTATTTCTATGAAGTTGTACAAAAACGCTTTCTTTCGCCAAGACAGTGCGTTTCTCACTGTTACATGCATTTGAATGGGGAACTCGACCGAAACAAAGTATAGGTTTTCATTATGTGAATAACTTGGAAATCTTAGCTCAAACAGCTGCAAAACCTGTTTTCCCAGCACGGAGACCTTGAGTTCTATAATATAAGGCCATAAACATGTTTGTCTGAGTCTTCTATCAAAAGTTACAGCTATTTCTATGAAGTTGTACAAAAATGCTTTCTTTCGCCAAGACAGTGCGTTTCTCACTGTTACATGCATTTGAATGGGGAACTCGACCGAAACAAAGTACAAGTTTTCATTATGTGAATAACTTGGAAATCTTAGCTCAAACAGCTGCAAAACCTGTTTTCCCAGCACGGAGACCTTGAGTTCTATAATATAAGGCCATAAACATGTTTGTCTGAGTCTTCTATCAAAAGTTACAGCTATTTCTATGAAGTTGTACAAAAACGCTTTCTTTCGCCAAGACAGTGCGTTTCTCACTGTTACATGCATTTGAATGGGGAACTCGACCGAAACAAAGTATAGGTTTTCATTATGTGAATAACTTGGAAATCTTAGCTCAAACAGCTGCAAAACCTGTTTTCCCAGCACGGGAACCTTGAGTTCTATAAGATAAAGCCATAAACATGTGTATCCGAGTCTTCTATCAAAAGTTACAGCTATTTCTATGAAGTTGTACAAAAACGCTTTCTTTCGCCAAGACAGTGCGTTTCTCACTGTTACATGCATTTGAATGGGGAACTCGACCGAAACAAAGTACAAGTTTTCATTATGTGAATAACTTGGAAATCTTAGCTCAAACAGCTGCAAAACCTGTTTTCCCAGCATGGGAACCTTGAGTTCTATAAGATAAAGCCATAAACATGTTTGTCTGAGTCTTCTATCAAAAGTTACAGCTATTTCTATGAAGTTGTACAAAAACGCTTTCTTTCGCCAAGACAGTGCGTTTCTCACTGTTACATGCATTTGAATGGGGAACTCGACCGAAACAAAGTATAGGTTTTCATTATGTGAATAACTTGGAAATCTTAGCTCAAACAGCTGCAAAACCTGTTTTCCCAGCACGGGAACCTTGAGTTCTATAAGATAAAGCCATAAACATGTGTATCCGAGTCTTCTATCAAAAGTTACAGCTATTTCTATAAAGTTGTACAAAAACGCTTTCTTTCGCCAAGACAGTGCGTTTCTCACTGTTACATGCATTTGAATGGGGAACTCGACCGAAACAAAGTATAGGTTTTCATTATGTGAATAACTTGAAAATCTTAGCTCAAACAGCTGCAAAACCTGTTTTCCCAGCACGGGAACCTTGAGTTCTATAAGATAAAGCCATAAACATGTGTATCCGAGTCTTCTATCAAAAGTTACAGCTATTTCTATGAAGTTGTACAAAAACGCTTTCTTTCGCCAAGACAGTGCGTTTCTCACTGTTACATGCATTTGAATGGGGAACTCGACCGAAACAAAGTACAAGTTTTCATTATGTGAATAACTTGGAAATCTTAGCTCAAACAGCTGCAAAACCTGTTTTCCCAGCATGGGAACCTTGAGTTCTATAAGATAAAGCCATAAACATGTTTGTCTGAGTCTTCTATCAAAAGTTACAGCTATTTCTATGAAGTTGTACAAAAACGCTTTCTTTCGCCAAGACAGTGCGTTTCTCACTGTTACATGCATTTGAATGGGGAACTCGACCGAAACAAAGTATAGGTTTTCATTATGTGAATAACTTGGAAATCTTAGCTCAAACAGCTGCAAAACCTGTTTTCCCAGCACGGGAACCTTGAGTTCTATAAGATAAAGCCATAAACATGTGTATCCGAGTCTTCTATCAAAAGTTACAGCTATTTCTATAAAGTTGTACAAAAACGCTTTCTTTCGCCAAGACAGTGCGTTTCTCACTGTTACATGCATTTGAATGGGGAACTCGACCGAAACAAAGTATAGGTTTTCATTATGTGAATAACTTGGAAATCTTAGCTCAAACAGCTGCAAAACCTGTTTTCCCAGCACGGGAACCTTGAGTTCTATAAGATAAAGCCATAAACATGTGTATCCGAGTCTTCTATCAAAAGTTACAGCTATTTCTATGAAGTTGTACAAAAATGCTTTCTTTCGCCAAGACAGTGCGTTTCTCACTGTTACATGCATTTGAATGGGGAACTCGACCGAAACAAAGTATAGGTTTTCATTATGTGAATAACTTGAAAATCTTAGCTCAAACAGCTGCAAAACCTGTTTTCCCAGCACGGGAACCTTGAGTTCTATAAGATAAAGCCATAAACATGTGTATCCGAGTCTTCTATCAAAAGTTACAGCTATTTCTATGAAGTTGTACAAAAACGCTTTCTTTCGCCAAGACAGTGCGTTTCTCACTGTTACATGCATTTGAATGGGGAACTCGACCGAAACAAAGTACAAGTTTTCATTATGTGAATAACTTGGAAATCTTAGCTCAAACAGCTGCAAAACCTGTTTTCCCAGCATGGGAACCTTGAGTTCTATAAGATAAAGCCATAAACATGTTTGTCTGAGTCTTCTATCAAAAGTTACAGCTATTTCTATGAAGTTGTACAAAAACGCTTTCTTTCGCCAAGACAGTGCGTTTCTCACTGTTACATGCATTTGAATGGGGAACTCGACCGAAACAAAGTATAGGTTTTCATTATGTGAATAACTTGGAAATCTTAGCTCAAACAGCTGCAAAACCTGTTTTCCCAGCACGGGAACCTTGAGTTCTATAAGATAAAGCCATAAACATGTGTATCCGAGTCTTCTATCAAAAGTTACAGCTATTTCTATAAAGTTGTACAAAAACGCTTTCTTTCGCCAAGACAGTGCGTTTCTCACTGTTACATGCATTTGAATGGGGAACTCGACCGAAACAAAGTATAGGTTTTCATTATGTGAATAACTTGGAAATCTTAGCTCAAACAGCTGCAAAACCTGTTTTCCCAGCACGGGAACCTTGAGTTCTATAAGATAAAGCCATAAACATGTGTATCCGAGTCTTCTATCAAAAGTTACAGCTATTTCTATGAAGTTGTACAAAAACGCTTTCTTTCGCCAAGACAGTGCGTTTCTCACTGTTACATGCATTTGAATGGGGAACTCGACCGAAACAAAGTATAGGTTTTCATTATGTGAATAACTTGGAAATCTTAGCTCAAACAGCTGCAAAACCTGTTTTCCCAGCACGGGAACCTTGAGTTCTATAAGATAAAGCCATAAACATGTGTATCCGAGTCTTCTATCAAAAGTTACAGCTATTTCTATGAAGTTGTACAAAAACGCTTTCTTTCGCCAAGACAGTGCGTTTCTCACTGTTACATGCATTTGAATGGGGAACTCGACCGAAACAAAGTATAGGTTTTCATTATGTGAATAACTTGGAAATCTTAGCTCAAACAGCTGCAAAACCTGTTTTCCCAGCACGGAGACCTTGAGTTCTATAATATAAGGCCATAAACATGTTTGTCTGAGTCTTCTATCAAAAGTTACAGCTATTTCTATGAAGTTGTACAAAAATGCTTTCTTTCGCCAAGACAGTGCGTTTCTCACTGTTACATGCATTTGAATGGGGAACTCGACCGAAACAAAGTACAAGTTTTCATTATGTGAATAACTTGGAAATCTTAGCTCAAACAGCTGCAAAACCTGTTTTCCCAGCACGGAGACCTTGAGTTCTATAATATAAGGCCATAAACATGTTTGTCTGAGTCTTCTATCAAAAGTTACAGCTATTTCTATGAAGTTGTACAAAAACGCTTTCTTTCGCCAAGACAGTGCGTTTCTCACTGTTACATGCATTTGAATGGGGAACTCGACCGAAACAAAGTATAGGTTTTCATTATGTGAATAACTTGGAAATCTTAGCTCAAACAGCTGCAAAACCTGTTTTCCCAGCACGGGAACCTTGAGTTCTATAAGATAAAGCCATAAACATGTGTATCCGAGTCTTCTATCAAAAGTTACAGCTATTTCTATGAAGTTGTACAAAAACGCTTTCTTTCGCCAAGACAGTGCGTTTCTCACTGTTACATGCATTTGAATGGGGAACTCGACCGAAACAAAGTATAGGTTTTCATTATGTGAATAACTTGGAAATCTTAGCTCAAACAGCTGCAAAACCTGTTTTCCCAGCACGGGGACCTTGAGTTCTATAATATAAGGCCATAAACATGTTTGTCTGAGTCTTCTATCAAAAGTTACAGCTATTTCTATGAAGTTGTACAAAAACGCTTTCTTTCGCCAAGACAGTGCGTTTCTCACTGTTACATGCATTTGAATGGGGAACTCGACCGAAACAAAGTATAGGTTTTCATTATGTGAATAACTTGAAAATCTTAGCTCAAACAGCTGCAAAACCTGTTTTCCCAGCACGGGGACCTTGAGTTCTATAATATAAGGCCATAAACATGTTTGTCTGAGTCTTCTATCAAAAGTTACAGCTATTTCTATGAAGTTGTACAAAAACGCTTTCTTTCGCCAAGACAGTGCGTTTCTCACTGTTACATGCATTTGAATGGGGAACTCGACCGAAACAAAGTATAGGTTTTCATTATGTGAATAACTTGAAAATCTTAGCTCAAACAGCTGCAAAACCTGTTTTCCCAGCACGGGAACCTTGAGTTCTATAAGATAAAGCCATAAACATGTGTATCCGAGTCTTCTATCAAAAGTTACAGCTATTTCTATGAAGTTGTACAAAAACGCTTTCTTTCGCCAAGACAGTGCGTTTCTCACTGTTACATGCATTTGAATGGGGAACTCGACCGAAACAAAGTACAAGTTTTCATTATGTGAATAACTTGGAAATCTTAGCTCAAACAGCTGCAAAACCTGTTTTCCCAGCATGGGAACCTTGAGTTCTATAAGATAAAGCCATAAACATGTTTGTCTGAGTCTTCTATCAAAAGTTACAGCTATTTCTATGAAGTTGTACAAAAACGCTTTCTTTCGCCAAGACAGTGCGTTTCTCACTGTTACATGCATTTGAATGGGGAACTCGACCGAAACAAAGTATAGGTTTTCATTATGTGAATAACTTGGAAATCTTAGCTCAAACAGCTGCAAAACCTGTTTTCCCAGCACGGGAACCTTGAGTTCTATAAGATAAAGCCATAAACATGTGTATCCGAGTCTTCTATCAAAAGTTACAGCTATTTCTATAAAGTTGTACAAAAACGCTTTCTTTCGCCAAGACAGTGCGTTTCTCACTGTTACATGCATTTGAATGGGGAACTCGACCGAAACAAAGTATAGGTTTTCATTATGTGAATAACTTGAAAATCTTAGCTCAAACAGCTGCAAAACCTGTTTTCCCAGCACGGGAACCTTGAGTTCTATAAGATAAAGCCATAAACATGTGTATCCGAGTCTTCTATCAAAAGTTACAGCTATTTCTATGAAGTTGTACAAAAACGCTTTCTTTCGCCAAGACAGTGCGTTTCTCACTGTTACATGCATTTGAATGGGGAACTCGACCGAAACAAAGTACAAGTTTTCATTATGTGAATAACTTGGAAATCTTAGCTCAAACAGCTGCAAAACCTGTTTTCCCAGCATGGGAACCTTGAGTTCTATAAGATAAAGCCATAAACATGTTTGTCTGAGTCTTCTATCAAAAGTTACAGCTATTTCTATGAAGTTGTACAAAAACGCTTTCTTTCGCCAAGACAGTGCGTTTCTCACTGTTACATGCATTTGAATGGGGAACTCGACCGAAACAAAGTATAGGTTTTCATTATGTGAATAACTTGGAAATCTTAGCTCAAACAGCTGCAAAACCTGTTTTCCCAGCACGGGAACCTTGAGTTCTATAAGATAAAGCCATAAACATGTGTATCCGAGTCTTCTATCAAAAGTTACAGCTATTTCTATAAAGTTGTACAAAAACGCTTTCTTTCGCCAAGACAGTGCGTTTCTCACTGTTACATGCATTTGAATGGGGAACTCGACCGAAACAAAGTATAGGTTTTCATTATGTGAATAACTTGGAAATCTTAGCTCAAACAGCTGCAAAACCTGTTTTCCCAGCACGGGAACCTTGAGTTCTATAAGATAAAGCCATAAACATGTGTATCCGAGTCTTCTATCAAAAGTTACAGCTATTTCTATGAAGTTGTACAAAAATGCTTTCTTTCGCCAAGACAGTGCGTTTCTCACTGTTACATGCATTTGAATGGGGAACTCGACCGAAACAAAGTATAGGTTTTCATTATGTGAATAACTTGAAAATCTTAGCTCAAACAGCTGCAAAACCTGTTTTCCCAGCACGGGAACCTTGAGTTCTATAAGATAAAGCCATAAACATGTGTATCCGAGTCTTCTATCAAAAGTTACAGCTATTTCTATGAAGTTGTACAAAAACGCTTTCTTTCGCCAAGACAGTGCGTTTCTCACTGTTACATGCATTTGAATGGGGAACTCGACCGAAACAAAGTACAAGTTTTCATTATGTGAATAACTTGGAAATCTTAGCTCAAACAGCTGCAAAACCTGTTTTCCCAGCATGGGAACCTTGAGTTCTATAAGATAAAGCCATAAACATGTTTGTCTGAGTCTTCTATCAAAAGTTACAGCTATTTCTATGAAGTTGTACAAAAACGCTTTCTTTCGCCAAGACAGTGCGTTTCTCACTGTTACATGCATTTGAATGGGGAACTCGACCGAAACAAAGTATAGGTTTTCATTATGTGAATAACTTGGAAATCTTAGCTCAAACAGCTGCAAAACCTGTTTTCCCAGCACGGGAACCTTGAGTTCTATAAGATAAAGCCATAAACATGTGTATCCGAGTCTTCTATCAAAAGTTACAGCTATTTCTATAAAGTTGTACAAAAACGCTTTCTTTCGCCAAGACAGTGCGTTTCTCACTGTTACATGCATTTGAATGGGGAACTCGACCGAAACAAAGTATAGGTTTTCATTATGTGAATAACTTGGAAATCTTAGCTCAAACAGCTGCAAAACCTGTTTTCCCAGCACGGGAACCTTGAGTTCTATAAGATAAAGCCATAAACATGTGTATCCGAGTCTTCTATCAAAAGTTACAGCTATTTCTATGAAGTTGTACAAAAACGCTTTCTTTCGCCAAGACAGTGCGTTTCTCACTGTTACATGCATTTGAATGGGGAACTCGACCGAAACAAAGTATAGGTTTTCATTATGTGAATAACTTGGAAATCTTAGCTCAAACAGCTGCAAAACCTGTTTTCCCAGCACGGGAACCTTGAGTTCTATAAGATAAAGCCATAAACATGTGTATCCGAGTCTTCTATCAAAAGTTACAGCTATTTCTATAAAGTTGTACAAAAACGCTTTCTTTCGCCAAGACAGTGCGTTTCTCACTGTTACATGCATTTGAATGGGGAACTCGACCGAAACAAAGTATAGGTTTTCATTATGTGAATAACTTGGAAATCTTAGCTCAAACAGCTGCAAAACCTGTTTTCCCAGCACGGGAACCTTGAGTTCTATAAGATAAAGCCATAAACATGTGTATCCGAGTCTTCTATCAAAAGTTACAGCTATTTCTATGAAGTTGTACAAAAACGCTTTCTTTCGCCAAGACAGTGCGTTTCTCACTGTTACATGCATTTGAATGGGGAACTCGACCGAAACAAAGTATAGGTTTTCATTATGTGAATAACTTGGAAATCTTAGCTCAAACAGCTGCAAAACCTGTTTTCCCAGCACGGGGACCTTGAGTTCTATAAGATAAAGCCATAAACATGTGTATCCGAGTCTTCTATCAAAAGTTACAGCTATTTCTATGAAGTTGTACAAAAACGCTTTCTTTCGCCAAGACAGTGCGTTTCTCACTGTTACATGCATTTGAATGGGGAACTCGACCGAAACAAAGTATAGGTTTTCATTATGTGAATAACTTGGAAATCTTAGCTCAAACAGCTGCAAAACCTGTTTTCCCAGCACGGAGACCTTGAGTTCTATAATATAAGGCCATAAACATGTTTGTCTGAGTCTTCTATCAAAAGTTACAGCTATTTCTATGAAGTTGTACAAAAACGCTTTCTTTCGCCAAGACAGTGCGTTTCTCACTGTTACATGCATTTGAATGGGGAACTCGACCGAAACAAAGTACAAGTTTTCATTATGTGAATAACTTGAAAATCTTAGCTCAAACAGCTGCAAAACCTGTTTTCCCAGCACGGGGACCTTGAGTTCTATAATATAAGGCCATAAACATGTTTGTCTGAGTCTTCTATCAAAAGTTACAGCTATTTCTATGAAATTGTACAAAAACGCTTTCTTTCGCCAAGACAGTGCGTTTCTCACTGTTACATGCATTTGAATGGGGAACTCGACCGAAACAAAGTATAGGTTTTCATTATGTGAATAACTTGGAAATCTTAGCTCAAACAGCTGCAAAACCTGTTTTCCCAGCACGGGAACCTTGAGTTCTATAAGATAAAGCCATAAACATGTGTATCCGAGTCTTCTATCAAAAGTTACAGCTATTTCTATGAAGTTGTACAAAAACGCTTTCTTTCGCCAAGACAGTGCGTTTCTCACTGTTACATGCATTTGAATGGGGAACTCGACCGAAACAAAGTACAAGTTTTCATTATGTGAATAACTTGGAAATCTTAGCTCAAACAGCTGCAAAACCTGTTTTCCCAGCACGGGGACCTTGAGTTCTATAATATAAGGCCATAAACATGTTTGTCTGAGTCTTCTATCAAAGGTTACAGCTATTTCTATGAAGTTGTACAAAAACGCTTTCTTTCGCCAAGACAGTGCGTTTCTCACTGTTACATGCATTTGAATGGGGAACTCGACCGAAACAAAGTATAGGTTTTCATTATGTGAATAACTTGGAAATCTTAGCTCAAACAGCTGCAAAACCTGTTTTCCCAGCACGGGAACCTTGAGTTCTATAAGATAAAGCCATAAACATGTGTATCCGAGTCTTCTATCAAAAGTTACAGCTATTTCTATGAAGTTGTACAAAAACGCTTTCTTTCGCCAAGACAGTGCGTTTCTCACTGTTACATGCATTTGAATGGGGAACTCGACCGAAACAAAGTATAGGTTTTCATTATGTGAATAACTTGGAAATCTTAGCTCAAACAGCTGCAAAACCTGTTTTCCCAGCATGGGAACCTTGAGTTCTATAAGATAAAGCCATAAACATGTTTGTCTGAGTCTTCTATCAAAAGTTACAGCTATTTCTATGAAGTTGTACAAAAACGCTTTCTTTCGCCAAGACAGTGCGTTTCTCACTGTTACATGCATTTGAATGGGGAACTCGACCGAAACAAAGTATAGGTTTTCATTATGTGAATAACTTGGAAATCTTAGCTCAAACAGCTGCAAAACCTGTTTTCCCAGCACGGGAACCTTGAGTTCTATAAGATAAAGCCATAAACATGTGTATCCGAGTCTTCTATCAAAAGTTACAGCTATTTCTATAAAGTTGTACAAAAACGCTTTCTTTCGCCAAGACAGTGCGTTTCTCACTGTTACATGCATTTGAATGGGGAACTCGACCGAAACAAAGTATAGGTTTTCATTATGTGAATAACTTGAAAATCTTAGCTCAAACAGCTGCAAAACCTGTTTTCCCAGCACGGGAACCTTGAGTTCTATAAGATAAAGCCATAAACATGTGTATCCGAGTCTTCTATCAAAAGTTACAGCTATTTCTATGAAGTTGTACAAAAACGCTTTCTTTCGCCAAGACAGTGCGTTTCTCACTGTTACATGCATTTGAATGGGGAACTCGACCGAAACAAAGTACAAGTTTTCATTATGTGAATAACTTGGAAATCTTAGCTCAAACAGCTGCAAAACCTGTTTTCCCAGCATGGGAACCTTGAGTTCTATAAGATAAAGCCATAAACATGTTTGTCTGAGTCTTCTATCAAAAGTTACAGCTATTTCTATGAAGTTGTACAAAAACGCTTTCTTTCGCCAAGACAGTGCGTTTCTCACTGTTACATGCATTTGAATGGGGAACTCGACCGAAACAAAGTATAGGTTTTCATTATGTGAATAACTTGGAAATCTTAGCTCAAACAGCTGCAAAACCTGTTTTCCCAGCACGGGAACCTTGAGTTCTATAAGATAAAGCCATAAACATGTGTATCCGAGTCTTCTATCAAAAGTTACAGCTATTTCTATAAAGTTGTACAAAAACGCTTTCTTTCGCCAAGACAGTGCGTTTCTCACTGTTACATGCATTTGAATGGGGAACTCGACCGAAACAAAGTATAGGTTTTCATTATGTGAATAACTTGGAAATCTTAGCTCAAACAGCTGCAAAACCTGTTTTCCCAGCACGGGAACCTTGAGTTCTATAAGATAAAGCCATAAACATGTGTATCCGAGTCTTCTATCAAAAGTTACAGCTATTTCTATGAAGTTGTACAAAAATGCTTTCTTTCGCCAAGACAGTGCGTTTCTCACTGTTACATGCATTTGAATGGGGAACTCGACCGAAACAAAGTATAGGTTTTCATTATGTGAATAACTTGAAAATCTTAGCTCAAACAGCTGCAAAACCTGTTTTCCCAGCACGGGAACCTTGAGTTCTATAAGATAAAGCCATAAACATGTGTATCCGAGTCTTCTATCAAAAGTTACAGCTATTTCTATGAAGTTGTACAAAAACGCTTTCTTTCGCCAAGACAGTGCGTTTCTCACTGTTACATGCATTTGAATGGGGAACTCGACCGAAACAAAGTACAAGTTTTCATTATGTGAATAACTTGGAAATCTTAGCTCAAACAGCTGCAAAACCTGTTTTCCCAGCATGGGAACCTTGAGTTCTATAAGATAAAGCCATAAACATGTTTGTCTGAGTCTTCTATCAAAAGTTACAGCTATTTCTATGAAGTTGTACAAAAACGCTTTCTTTCGCCAAGACAGTGCGTTTCTCACTGTTACATGCATTTGAATGGGGAACTCGACCGAAACAAAGTATAGGTTTTCATTATGTGAATAACTTGGAAATCTTAGCTCAAACAGCTGCAAAACCTGTTTTCCCAGCACGGGGACCTTGAGTTCTATAAGATAAAGCCATAAACATGTGTATCCGAGTCTTCTATCAAAAGTTACAGCTATTTCTATGAAGTTGTACAAAAACGCTTTCTTTCGCCAAGACAGTGCGTTTCTCACTGTTACATGCATTTGAATGGGGAACTCGACCGAAACAAAGTATAGGTTTTCATTATGTGAATAACTTGGAAATCTTAGCTCAAACAGCTGCAAAACCTGTTTTCCCAGCACAGGGACCTTGAGTTCTATAATATAAGGCCATAAACATGTTTGTCTGAGTCTTCTATCAAAAGTTACAGCTATTTCTATGAAGTTGTACAAAAATGCTTTCTTTCGCCAAGACAGTGCGTTTCTCACTGTTACATGCATTTGAATGGGGAACTCGACCGAAACAAAGTACAAGTTTTCATTATGTGAATAACTTGAAAATCTTAGCTCAAACAGCTGCAAAACCTGTTTTCCCAGCACGGGGACCTTGAGTTCTATAATATAAGGCCATAAACATGTTTGTCTGAGTCTTCTATCAAAAGTTACAGCTATTTCTATGAAATTGTACAAAAACGCTTTCTTTCGCCAAGACAGTGCGTTTCTCACTGTTACATGCATTTGAATGGGGAACTCGACCGAAACAAAGTATAGGTTTTCATTATGTGAATAACTTGGAAATCTTAGCTCAAACAGCTGCAAAACCTGTTTTCCCAGCACGGGAACCTTGAGTTCTATAAGATAAAGCCATAAACATGTGTATCCGAGTCTTCTATCAAAAGTTACAGCTATTTCTATGAAGTTGTACAAAAACGCTTTCTTTCGCCAAGACAGTGCGTTTCTCACTGTTACATGCATTTGAATGGGGAACTCGACCGAAACAAAGTACAAGTTTTCATTATGTGAATAACTTGGAAATCTTAGCTCAAACAGCTGCAAAACCTGTTTTCCCAGCACGGGGACCTTGAGTTCTATAAGATAAAGCCATAAACATGTGTATCCGAGTCTTCTATCAAAAGTTACAGCTATTTCTATGAAGTTGTACAAAAACGCTTTCTTTCGCCAAGACAGTGCGTTTCTCACTGTTACATGCATTTGAATGGGGAACTCGACCGAAACAAAGTATAGGTTTTCATTATGTGAATAACTTGGAAATCTTAGCTCAAACAGCTGCAAAACCTGTTTTCCCAGCACGGGAACCTTGAGTTCTATAAGATAAAGCCATAAACATGTGTATCCGAGTCTTCTATCAAAAGTTACAGCTATTTCTATGAAGTTGTACAAAAACGCTTTCTTTCGCCAAGACAGTGCGTTTCTCACTGTTACATGCATTTGAATGGGGAACTCGACCGAAACAAAGTACAAGTTTTCATTATGTGAATAACTTGGAAATCTTAGCTCAAACAGCTGCAAAACCTGTTTTCCCAGCACGGGGACCTTGAGTTCTATAAGATAAAGCCATAAACATGTGTATCCGAGTCTTCTATCAAAAGTTACAGCTATTTCTATGAAGTTGTACAAAAACGCTTTCTTTCGCCAAGACAGTGCGTTTCTCACTGTTACATGCATTTGAATGGGGAACTCGACCGAAACAAAGTATAGGTTTTCATTATGTGAATAACTTGGAAATCTTAGCTCAAACAGCTGCAAAACCTGTTTTCCCAGCACGGGGACCTTGAGTTCTATAATATAAGGCCATAAACATGTTTGTCTGAGTCTTCTATCAAAAGTTACAGCTATTTCTATGAAGTTGTACAAAAACGCTTTCTTTCGCCAAGACAGTGCGTTTCTCACTGTTACATGCATTTGAATGGGGAACTCGACCGAAACAAAGTATAGGTTTTCATTATGTGAATAACTTGGAAATCTTAGCTCAAACAGCTGCAAAACCTGTTTTCCCAGCACGGGAACCTTGAGTTCTATAAGATAAAGCCATAAACATGTGTATCCGAGTCTTCTATCAAAAGTTACAGCTATTTCTATGAAGTTGTACAAAAACGCTTTCTTTCGCCAAGACAGTGCGTTTCTCACTGTTACATGCATTTGAATGGGGAACTCGACCGAAACAAAGTATAGGTTTTCATTATGTGAATAACTTGGAAATCTTAGCTCAAACAGCTGCAAAACCTGTTTTCCCAGCACGGGAACCTTGAGTTCTATAAGATAAAGCCATAAACATGTGTATCCGAGTCTTCTATCAAAAGTTACAGCTATTTCTATGAAGTTGTACAAAAACGCTTTCTTTCGCCAAGACAGTGCGTTTCTCACTGTTACATGCATTTGAATGGGGAACTCGACCGAAACAAAGTATAGGTTTTCATTATGTGAATAACTTGGAAATCTTAGCTCAAACAGCTGCAAAACCTGTTTTCCCAGCACGGGAACCTTGAGTTCTATAAGATAAAGCCATAAACATGTGTATCCGAGTCTTCTATCAAAAGTTACAGCTATTTCTATGAAGTTGTACAAAAACGCTTTCTTTCGCCAAGAAAGTGCGTTTCTCACTGTTACATGCATTTGAATGGGGAACTCGACCGAAACAAAGTATAGGTTTTCATTATGTGAATAACTTGGAAATCTTAGCTCAAACAGCTGCAAAACCTGTTTTCCCAGCACGGGAACCTTGAGTTCTATAAGATAAAGCCATAAACATGTGTATCCGAGTCTTCTATCAAAAGTTACAGCTATTTCTATGAAGTTGTACAAAAACGCTTTCTTTCGCCAAGACAGTGCGTTTCTCACTGTTACATGCATTTGAATGGGGAACTCGACCGAAACAAAGTATAGGTTTTCATTATGTGAATAACTTGGAAATCTTAGCTCAAACAGCTGCAAAACCTGTTTTCCCAGCACGGGAACCTTGAGTTCTATAAGATAAAGCCATAAACATGTGTATCCGAGTCTTCTATCAAAAGTTACAGCTATTTCTATGAAGTTGTACAAAAACGCTTTCTTTCGCCAAGACAGTGCGTTTCTCACTGTTACATGCATTTGAATGGGGAACTCGACCGAAACAAAGTATAGGTTTTCATTATGTGAATAACTTGGAAATCTTAGCTCAAACAGCTGCAAAACCTGTTTTCCCAGCACGGGGACCTTGAGTTCTATAATATAAGGCCATAAACATGTTTGTCTGAGTCTTCTATCAAAAGTTACAGCTATTTCTATGAAGTTGTACAAAAATGCTTTCTTTCGCCAAGACAGTGCGTTTCTCACTGTTACATGCATTTAAATGGGGAACTCGACCGAAACAAAGTATAGGTTTTCATTATGTGAATAACTTGAAAATCTTAGCTCAAACAGCTGCAAAACCTGTTTTCCCAGCACGGGGACCTTGAGTTCTATAATATAAGGCCATAAACATGTTTGTCTGAGTCTTCTATCAAAAGTTACAGCTATTTCTATGAAGTTGTACAAAAACGCTTTCTTTCGCCAAGACAGTGCGTTTCTCACTGTTACATGCATTTGAATGGGGAACTCGACCGAAACAAAGTATAGGTTTTCATTATGTGAATAACTTGGAAATCTTAGCTCAAACAGCTGCAAAACCTGTTTTCCCAGCACGGGAACCTTGAGTTCTATAAGATAAAGCCATAAACATGTGTATCCGAGTCTTCTATCAAAAGTTACAGCTATTTCTATAAAGTTGTACAAAAACGCTTTCTTTCGCCAAGACAGTGCGTTTCTCACTGTTACATGCATTTGAATGGGGAACTCGACCGAAACAAAGTATAGGTTTTCATTATGTGAATAACTTGGAAATCTTAGCTCAAACAGCTGCAAAACCTGTTTTCCCAGCACGGGAACCTTGAGTTCTATAAGATAAAGCCATAAACATGTGTATCCGAGTCTTCTATCAAAAGTTACAGCTATTTCTATGAAGTTGTACAAAAACGCTTTCTTTCGCCAAGACAGTGCGTTTCTCACTGTTACATGCATTTGAATGGGGAACTCGACCGAAACAAAGTACAAGTTTTCATTATGTGAATAACTTGGAAATCTTAGCTCAAACAGCTGCAAAACCTGTTTTCCCAGCACGGAGACCTTGAGTTCTATAATATAAGGCCATAAACATGTTTGTCTGAGTCTTCTATCAAAAGTTACAGCTATTTCTATGAAGTTGTACAAAAACGCTTTCTTTCGCCAAGACAGTGCGTTTCTCACTGTTACATGCATTTGAATGGGGAACTCGACCGAAACAAAGTATAGGTTTTCATTATGTGAATAACTTGGAAATCTTAGCTCAAACAGCTGCAAAACCTGTTTTCCCAGCACGGGAACCTTGAGTTCTATAAGATAAAGCCATAAACATGTGTATCCGAGTCTTCTATCAAAAGTTACAGCTATTTCTATGAAGTTGTACAAAAACGCTTTCTTTCGCCAAGACAGTGCGTTTCTCACCGTTACATGCATTTGAATGGGGAACTCGACCGAAACAAAGTATAGGTTTTCATTATGTGAATAACTTGAAAATCTTAGCTCAAACAGCTGCAAAACCTGTTTTCCCAGCACGGGGACCTTGAGTTCTATAATATAAGGCCATAAACATGTTTGTCTGAGTCTTCTATCAAAAGTTACAGCTATTTCTATGAAGTTGTACAAAAACGCTTTCTTTCGCCAAGACAGTGCGTTTCTCACTGTTACATGCATTTGAATGGGGAACTCGACCGAAACAAAGTATAGGTTTTCATTATGTGAATAACTTGGAAATCTTAGCTCAAACAGCTGCAAAACCTGTTTTCCCAGCACGGGAACCTTGAGTTCTATAAGATAAAGCCATAAACATGTGTATCCGAGTCTTCTATCAAAAGTTACAGCTATTTCTATGAAGTTGTACAAAAACGCTTTCTTTCGCCAAGACAGTGCGTTTCTCACTGTTACATGCATTTGAATGGGGAACTCGACCGAAACAAAGTACAAGTTTTCATTATGTGAATAACTTGGAAATCTTAGCTCAAACAGCTGCAAAACCTGTTTTCCCAGCACGGAGACCTTGAGTTCTATAATATAAGGCCATAAACATGTTTGTCTGAGTCTTCTATCAAAAGTTACAGCTATTTCTATGAAGTTGTACAAAAACGCTTTCTTTCGCCAAGACAGTGCGTTTCTCACTGTTACATGCATTTGAATGGGGAACTCGACCGAAACAAAGTATAGGTTTTCATTATGTGAATAACTTGAAAATCTTAGCTCAAACAGCTGCAAAACCTGTTTTCCCAGCACGGGGACCTTGAGTTCTATAATATAAGGCCATAAACATGTTTGTCTGAGTCTTCTATCTAAAGTTACAGCTATTTCTATGAAGTTGTACAAAAATGCTTTCTTTCGCCAAGACAGTGCGTTTCTCACTGTTACATGCATTTGAATGGGGAACTCGACCGAAACAAAGTATAGGTTTTCATTATGTGAATAACTTGGAAATCTTAGCTCAAACAGCTGCAAAACCTGTTTTCCCAGCACGGGGACCTTGAGTTCTATAATATAAGGCCATAAACATGTTTGTCTGAGTCTTCTATCAAAAGTTACAGCTATTTCTATGAAGTTGTACAAAAACGCTTTCTTTCGCCAAGACAGTGCGTTTCTCACTGTTACATG
This sequence comes from Diplotaxodon limnothrissa, assembly GCF_057381915.1. Lineage (NCBI taxonomy): Eukaryota > Metazoa > Chordata > Actinopteri > Cichliformes > Cichlidae > Diplotaxodon > Diplotaxodon limnothrissa. The sequence continues at coordinate 3,852,390 of NC_140614.1, read as the reverse complement.
CATTTGAATGGGGAACTCGACCGAAACAAAGTATAGGTTTTCATTATGTGAATAACTTGGAAATCTTAGCTCAAACAGCTGCAAAACCTGTTTTCCCAGCACGGGAACCTTGAGTTCTATAAGATAAAGCCATAAACATGTGTATCCGAGTCTTCTATCAAAAGTTACAGCTATTTCTATGAAGTTGTACAAAAACGCTTTCTTTCGCCAAGACAGTGCGTTTCTCACTGTTACATGCATTTGAATGGGGAACTCGACCGAAACAAAGTATAGGTTTTCATTATGTGAATAACTTGGAAATCTTAGCTCAAACAGCTGCAAAAACCTGTTTTCCCAGCACGGGAACCTTGAGTTCTATAAGATAAAGCCATAAACATGTGTATCCGAGTCTTCTATCAAAAGTTACAGCTATTTCTATGAAGTTGTACAAAAACGCTTTCTTTCGCCAAGACAGTGCGTTTCTCACTGTTACATGCATTTGAATGGGGAACTCGACCGAAACAAAGTATAGGTTTTCATTATGTGAATAACTTGGAAATCTTAGCTCAAACAGCTGCAAAACCTGTTTTCCCAGCACGGGAACCTTGAGTTCTATAAGATAAAGCCATAAACATGTGTATCCGAGTCTTCTATCAAAAGTTACAGCTATTTCTATGAAGTTGTACAAAAACGCTTTCTTTCGCCAAGACAGTGCGTTTCTCACTGTTACATGCATTTGAATGGGGAACTCGACCGAAACAAAGTACAAGTTTTCATTATGTGAATAACTTGGAAATCTTAGCTCAAACAGCTGCAAAACCTGTTTTCCCAGCACGGAGACCTTGAGTTCTATAATATAAGGCCATAAACATGTTTGTCTGAGTCTTCTATCAAAAGTTACAGCTATTTCTATGAAGTTGTACAAAAACGCTTTCTTTCGCCAAGACAGTGCGTTTCTCACTGTTACATGCATTTGAATGGGGAACTCGACCGAAACAAAGTATAGGTTTTCATTATGTGAATAACTTGGAAATCTTAGCTCAAACAGCTGCAAAACCTGTTTTCCCAGCACGGGAACCTTGAGTTCTATAAGATAAAGCCATAAACATGTGTATCCGAGTCTTCTATCAAAAGTTACAGCTATTTCTATGAAGTTGTACAAAAACGCTTTCTTTCGCCAAGACAGTGCGTTTCTCACCGTTACATGCATTTGAATGGGGAACTCGACCGAAACAAAGTATAGGTTTTCATTATGTGAATAACTTGAAAATCTTAGCTCAAACAGCTGCAAAACCTGTTTTCCCAGCACGGGGACCTTGAGTTCTATAATATAAGGCCATAAACATGTTTGTCTGAGTCTTCTATCAAAAGTTACAGCTATTTCTATGAAGTTGTACAAAAACGCTTTCTTTCGCCAAGACAGTGCGTTTCTCACTGTTACATGCATTTGAATGGGGAACTCGACCGAAACAAAGTATAGGTTTTCATTATGTGAATAACTTGGAAATCTTAGCTCAAACAGCTGCAAAACCTGTTTTCCCAGCACGGGAACCTTGAGTTCTATAAGATAAAGCCATAAACATGTGTATCCGAGTCTTCTATCAAAAGTTACAGCTATTTCTATGAAGTTGTACAAAAACGCTTTCTTTCGCCAAGACAGTGCGTTTCTCACTGTTACATGCATTTGAATGGGGAACTCGACCGAAACAAAGTACAAGTTTTCATTATGTGAATAACTTGGAAATCTTAGCTCAAACAGCTGCAAAACCTGTTTTCCCAGCACGGAGACCTTGAGTTCTATAATATAAGGCCATAAACATGTTTGTCTGAGTCTTCTATCAAAAGTTACAGCTATTTCTATGAAGTTGTACAAAAACGCTTTCTTTCGCCAAGACAGTGCGTTTCTCACTGTTACATGCATTTGAATGGGGAACTCGACCGAAACAAAGTATAGGTTTTCATTATGTGAATAACTTGAAAATCTTAGCTCAAACAGCTGCAAAACCTGTTTTCCCAGCACGGGGACCTTGAGTTCTATAATATAAGGCCATAAACATGTTTGTCTGAGTCTTCTATCTAAAGTTACAGCTATTTCTATGAAGTTGTACAAAAATGCTTTCTTTCGCCAAGACAGTGCGTTTCTCACTGTTACATGCATTTGAATGGGGAACTCGACCGAAACAAAGTATAGGTTTTCATTATGTGAATAACTTGGAAATCTTAGCTCAAACAGCTGCAAAACCTGTTTTCCCAGCACGGGGACCTTGAGTTCTATAATATAAGGCCATAAACATGTTTGTCTGAGTCTTCTATCAAAAGTTACAGCTATTTCTATGAAGTTGTACAAAAACGCTTTCTTTCGCCAAGACAGTGCGTTTCTCACTGTTACATGCATTTGAATGGGGAACTCGACCGAAACAAAGTATAGGTTTTCATTATGTGAATAACTTGGAAATCTTAGCTCAAACAGCTGCAAAACCTGTTTTCCCAGCACGGGAACCTTGAGTTCTATAAGATAAAGCCATAAACATGTGTATCCGAGTCTTCTATCAAAAGTTACAGCTATTTCTATGAAGTTGTACAAAAACGCTTTCTTTCGCCAAGACAGTGCGTTTCTCACTGTTACATGCATTTGAATGGGGAACTCGACCGAAACAAAGTATAGGTTTTCATTATGTGAATAACTTGGAAATCTTAGCTCAAACAGCTGCAAAACCTGTTTTCCCAGCACGGGAACCTTGAGTTCTATAAGATAAAGCCATAAACATGTGTATCCGAGTCTTCTATCAAAAGTTACAGCTATTTCTATGAAGTTGTACAAAAACGCTTTCTTTCGCCAAGACAGTGCGTTTCTCACTGTTACATGCATTTGAATGGGGAACTCGACCGAAACAAAGTATAGGTTTTCATTATGTGAATAACTTGGAAATCTTAGCTCAAACAGCTGCAAAACCTGTTTTCCCAGCACGGGAACCTTGAGTTCTATAAGATAAAGCCATAAACATGTGTATCCGAGTCTTCTATCAAAAGTTACAGCTATTCATATGAAGTTGTACAAAAACGCTTTCTTTCGCCAAGACAGTGCGTTTCTCACTGTTACATGCATTTGAATGGGGAACTCGACCGAAACAAAGTACAAGTTTTCATTATGTGAATAACTTGGAAATCTTAGCTCAAACAGCTGCAAAACCTGTTTTCCCAGCACGGGGACCTTGAGTTCTATAAGATAAAGCCATAAACATGTGTATCCGAGTCTTCTATCAAAAGTTACAGCTATTTCTATGAAGTTGTACAAAAACGCTTTCTTTCGCCAAGACAGTGCGTTTCTCACTGTTACATGCATTTGAATGGGGAACTCGACCGAAACAAAGTATAGGTTTTCATTATGTGAATAACTTGGAAATCTTAGCTCAAACAGCTGCAAAACCTGTTTTCCCAGCACGGGGACCTTGAGTTCTATAATATAAGGCCATAAACATGTTTGTCTGAGTCTTCTATCAAAAGTTACAGCTATTTCTATGAAGTTGTACAAAAATGCTTTCTTTCGCCAAGACAGTGCGTTTCTCACTGTTACATGCATTTGAATGGGGAACTCGACCGAAACAAAGTATAGGTTTTCATTATGTGAATAACTTGAAAATCTTAGCTCAAACAGCTGCAAAACCTGTTTTCCCAGCACGGGGACCTTGAGTTCTATAATATAAGGCCATAAACATGTTTGTCTGAGTCTTCTATCAAAAGTTACAGCTATTTCTATGAAGTTGTACAAAAACGCTTTCTTTCGCCAAGACAGTGCGTTTCTCACTGTTACATGCATTTGAATGGGGAACTCGACCGAAACAAAGTATAGGTTTTCATTATGTGAATAACTTGGAAATCTTAGCTCAAACAGCTGCAAAACCTGTTTTCCCAGCACGGGAACCTTGAGTTCTATAAGATAAAGCCATAAACATGTGTATCCGAGTCTTCTATCAAAAGTTACAGCTATTTCTATGAAGTTGTACAAAAACGCTTTCTTTCGCCAAGACAGTGCGTTTCTCACTGTTACATGCATTTGAATGGGGAACTCGACCGAAACAAAGTATAGGTTTTCATTATGTGAATAACTTGGAAATCTTAGCTCAAACAGCTGCAAAACCTGTTTTCCCAGCACGGGAACCTTGAGTTCTATAAGATAAAGCCATAAACATGTGTATCCGAGTCTTCTATCAAAAGTTACAGCTATTTCTATGAAGTTGTACAAAAACGCTTTCTTTCGCCAAGACAGTGCGTTTCTCACTGTTACATGCATTTGAATGGGGAACTCGACCGAAACAAAGTATAGGTTTTCATTATGTGAATAACTTGGAAATCTTAGCTCAAACAGCTGCAAAACCTGTTTTCCCAGCACGGGAACCTTGAGTTCTATAAGATAAAGCCATAAACATGTGTATCCGAGTCTTCTATCAAAAGTTACAGCTATTTCTATGAAGTTGTACAAAAACGCTTTCTTTCGCCAAGACAGTGCGTTTCTCACTGTTACATGCATTTGAATGGGGAACTCGACCGAAACAAAGTATAGGTTTTCATTATGTGAATAACTTGGAAATCTTAGCTCAAACAGCTGCAAAACCTGTTTTCCCAGCACGGGAACCTTGAGTTCTATAAGATAAAGCCATAAACATGTGTATCCGAGTCTTCTATCAAAAGTTACAGCTATTTCTATAAAGTTGTACAAAAACGCTTTCTTTCGCCAAGACAGTGCGTTTCTCACTGTTACATGCATTTGAATGGGGAACTCGACCGAAACAAAGTATAGGTTTTCATTATGTGAATAACTTGGAAATCTTAGCTCAAACAGCTGCAAAACCTGTTTTCCCAGCACGGGAACCTTGAGTTCTATAAGATAAAGCCATAAACATGTGTATCCGAGTCTTCTATCAAAAGTTACAGCTATTTCTATGAAGTTGTACAAAAACGCTTTCTTTCGCCAAGACAGTGCGTTTCTCACTGTTACATGCATTTGAATGGGGAACTCGACCGAAACAAAGTACAAGTTTTCATTATGTGAATAACTTGGAAATCTTAGCTCAAACAGCTGCAAAACCTGTTTTCCCAGCACGGAGACCTTGAGTTCTATAATATAAGGCCATAAACATGTTTGTCTGAGTCTTCTATCAAAAGTTACAGCTATTTCTATGAAGTTGTACAAAAACGCTTTCTTTCGCCAAGACAGTGCGTTTCTCACTGTTACATGCATTTGAATGGGGAACTCGACCGAAACAAAGTATAGGTTTTCATTATGTGAATAACTTGGAAATCTTAGCTCAAACAGCTGCAAAACCTGTTTTCCCAGCACGGGAACCTTGAGTTCTATAAGATAAAGCCATAAACATGTGTATCCGAGTCTTCTATCAAAAGTTACAGCTATTTCTATGAAGTTGTACAAAAACGCTTTCTTTCGCCAAGACAGTGCGTTTCTCACCGTTACATGCATTTGAATGGGGAACTCGACCGAAACAAAGTATAGGTTTTCATTATGTGAATAACTTGAAAATCTTAGCTCAAACAGCTGCAAAACCTGTTTTCCCAGCACGGGGACCTTGAGTTCTATAATATAAGGCCATAAACATGTTTGTCTGAGTCTTCTATCAAAAGTTACAGCTATTTCTATGAAGTTGTACAAAAACGCTTTCTTTCGCCAAGACAGTGCGTTTCTCACTGTTACATGCATTTGAATGGGGAACTCGACCGAAACAAAGTATAGGTTTTCATTATGTGAATAACTTGGAAATCTTAGCTCAAACAGCTGCAAAACCTGTTTTCCCAGCACGGGAACCTTGAGTTCTATAAGATAAAGCCATAAACATGTGTATCCGAGTCTTCTATCAAAAGTTACAGCTATTTCTATGAAGTTGTACAAAAACGCTTTCTTTCGCCAAGACAGTGCGTTTCTCACTGTTACATGCATTTGAATGGGGAACTCGACCGAAACAAAGTACAAGTTTTCATTATGTGAATAACTTGGAAATCTTAGCTCAAACAGCTGCAAAACCTGTTTTCCCAGCACGGAGACCTTGAGTTCTATAATATAAGGCCATAAACATGTTTGTCTGAGTCTTCTATCAAAAGTTACAGCTATTTCTATGAAGTTGTACAAAAACGCTTTCTTTCGCCAAGACAGTGCGTTTCTCACTGTTACATGCATTTGAATGGGGAACTCGACCGAAACAAAGTATAGGTTTTCATTATGTGAATAACTTGAAAATCTTAGCTCAAACAGCTGCAAAACCTGTTTTCCCAGCACGGGGACCTTGAGTTCTATAATATAAGGCCATAAACATGTTTGTCTGAGTCTTCTATCTAAAGTTACAGCTATTTCTATGAAGTTGTACAAAAATGCTTTCTTTCGCCAAGACAGTGCGTTTCTCACTGTTACATGCATTTGAATGGGGAACTCGACCGAAACAAAGTATAGGTTTTCATTATGTGAATAACTTGGAAATCTTAGCTCAAACAGCTGCAAAACCTGTTTTCCCAGCACGGGGACCTTGAGTTCTATAATATAAGGCCATAAACATGTTTGTCTGAGTCTTCTATCAAAAGTTACAGCTATTTCTATGAAGTTGTACAAAAACGCTTTCTTTCGCCAAGACAGTGCGTTTCTCACTGTTACATGCATTTGAATGGGGAACTCGACCGAAACAAAGTATAGGTTTTCATTATGTGAATAACTTGGAAATCTTAGCTCAAACAGCTGCAAAACCTGTTTTCCCAGCACGGGAACCTTGAGTTCTATAAGATAAAGCCATAAACATGTGTATCCGAGTCTTCTATCAAAAGTTACAGCTATTTCTATGAAGTTGTACAAAAACGCTTTCTTTCGCCAAGACAGTGCGTTTCTCACTGTTACATGCATTTGAATGGGGAACTCGACCGAAACAAAGTATAGGTTTTCATTATGTGAATAACTTGGAAATCTTAGCTCAAACAGCTGCAAAACCTGTTTTCCCAGCACGGGAACCTTGAGTTCTATAAGATAAAGCCATAAACATGTGTATCCGAGTCTTCTATCAAAAGTTACAGCTATTTCTATGAAGTTGTACAAAAACGCTTTCTTTCGCCAAGACAGTGCGTTTCTCACTGTTACATGCATTTGAATGGGGAACTCGACCGAAACAAAGTATAGGTTTTCATTATGTGAATAACTTGGAAATCTTAGCTCAAACAGCTGCAAAACCTGTTTTCCCAGCACGGGAACCTTGAGTTCTATAAGATAAAGCCATAAACATGTGTATCCGAGTCTTCTATCAAAAGTTACAGCTATTCATATGAAGTTGTACAAAAACGCTTTCTTTCGCCAAGACAGTGCGTTTCTCACTGTTACATGCATTTGAATGGGGAACTCGACCGAAACAAAGTACAAGTTTTCATTATGTGAATAACTTGGAAATCTTAGCTCAAACAGCTGCAAAACCTGTTTTCCCAGCACGGGGACCTTGAGTTCTATAAGATAAAGCCATAAACATGTGTATCCGAGTCTTCTATCAAAAGTTACAGCTATTTCTATGAAGTTGTACAAAAACGCTTTCTTTCGCCAAGACAGTGCGTTTCTCACTGTTACATGCATTTGAATGGGGAACTCGACCGAAACAAAGTATAGGTTTTCATTATGTGAATAACTTGGAAATCTTAGCTCAAACAGCTGCAAAACCTGTTTTCCCAGCACGGGGACCTTGAGTTCTATAATATAAGGCCATAAACATGTTTGTCTGAGTCTTCTATCAAAAGTTACAGCTATTTCTATGAAGTTGTACAAAAATGCTTTCTTTCGCCAAGACAGTGCGTTTCTCACTGTTACATGCATTTGAATGGGGAACTCGACCGAAACAAAGTATAGGTTTTCATTATGTGAATAACTTGAAAATCTTAGCTCAAACAGCTGCAAAACCTGTTTTCCCAGCACGGGGACCTTGAGTTCTATAATATAAGGCCATAAACATGTTTGTCTGAGTCTTCTATCAAAAGTTACAGCTATTTCTATGAAGTTGTACAAAAACGCTTTCTTTCGCCAAGACAGTGCGTTTCTCACTGTTACATGCATTTGAATGGGGAACTCGACCGAAACAAAGTATAGGTTTTCATTATGTGAATAACTTGGAAATCTTAGCTCAAACAGCTGCAAAACCTGTTTTCCCAGCACGGGAACCTTGAGTTCTATAAGATAAAGCCATAAACATGTGTATCCGAGTCTTCTATCAAAAGTTACAGCTATTTCTATGAAGTTGTACAAAAACGCTTTCTTTCGCCAAGACAGTGCGTTTCTCACTGTTACATGCATTTGAATGGGGAACTCGACCGAAACAAAGTATAGGTTTTCATTATGTGAATAACTTGGAAATCTTAGCTCAAACAGCTGCAAAACCTGTTTTCCCAGCACGGGAACCTTGAGTTCTATAAGATAAAGCCATAAACATGTGTATCCGAGTCTTCTATCAAAAGTTACAGCTATTTCTATGAAGTTGTACAAAAATGCTTTCTTTCGCCAAGACAGTGCGTTTCTCACTGTTACATGCATTTGAATGGGGAACTCGACCGAAACAAAGTATAGGTTTTCATTATGTGAATAACTTGAAAATCTTAGCTCAAACAGCTGCAAAACCTGTTTTCCCAGCACGGGAACCTTGAGTTCTATAAGATAAAGCCATAAACATGTGTATCCGAGTCTTCTATCAAAAGTTACAGCTATTTCTATGAAGTTGTACAAAAACGCTTTCTTTCGCCAAGACAGTGCGTTTCTCACTGTTACATGCATTTGAATGGGGAACTCGACCGAAACAAAGTACAAGTTTTCATTATGTGAATAACTTGGAAATCTTAGCTCAAACAGCTGCAAAACCTGTTTTCCCAGCATGGGAACCTTGAGTTCTATAAGATAAAGCCATAAACATGTTTGTCTGAGTCTTCTATCAAAAGTTACAGCTATTTCTATGAAGTTGTACAAAAACGCTTTCTTTCGCCAAGACAGTGCGTTTCTCACTGTTACATGCATTTGAATGGGGAACTCGACCGAAACAAAGTATAGGTTTTCATTATGTGAATAACTTGGAAATCTTAGCTCAAACAGCTGCAAAACCTGTTTTCCCAGCACGGGAACCTTGAGTTCTATAAGATAAAGCCATAAACATGTGTATCCGAGTCTTCTATCAAAAGTTACAGCTATTTCTATGAAGTTGTACAAAAACGCTTTCTTTCGCCAAGACAGTGCGTTTCTCACTGTTACATGCATTTGAATGGGGAACTCGACCGAAACAAAGTACAAGTTTTCATTATGTGAATAACTTGGAAATCTTAGCTCAAACAGCTGCAAAACCTGTTTTCCCAGCACGGGGACCTTGAGTTCTATAAGATAAAGCCATAAACATGTGTATCCGAGTCTTCTATCAAAAGTTACAGCTATTTCTATGAAGTTGTACAAAAACGCTTTCTTTCGCCAAGACAGTGCGTTTCTCACTGTTACATGCATTTGAATGGGGAACTCGACCGAAACAAAGTATAGGTTTTCATTATGTGAATAACTTGGAAATCTTAGCTCAAACAGCTGCAAAACCTGTTTTCCCAGCACGGGGACCTTGAGTTCTATAATATAAGGCCATAAACATGTTTGTCTGAGTCTTCTATCAAAAGTTACAGCTATTTCTATGAAGTTGTACAAAAATGCTTTCTTTCGCCAAGACAGTGCGTTTCTCACTGTTACATGCATTTGAATGGGGAACTCGACCGAAACAAAGTATAGGTTTTCATTATGTGAATAACTTGAAAATCTTAGCTCAAACAGCTGCAAAACCTGTTTTCCCAGCACGGGGACCTTGAGTTCTATAATATAAGGCCATAAACATGTTTGTCTGAGTCTTCTATCAAAAGTTACAGCTATTTCTATGAAGTTGTACAAAAACGCTTTCTTTCGCCAAGACAGTGCGTTTCTCACTGTTACATGCATTTGAATGGGGAACTCGACCGAAACAAAGTATAGGTTTTCATTATGTGAATAACTTGGAAATCTTAGCTCAAACAGCTGCAAAACCTGTTTTCCCAGCACGGGAACCTTGAGTTCTATAAGATAAAGCCATAAACATGTGTATCCGAGTCTTCTATCAAAAGTTACAGCTATTTCTATGAAGTTGTACAAAAACGCTTTCTTTCGCCAAGACAGTGCGTTTCTCACTGTTACATGCATTTGAATGGGGAACTCGACCGAAACAAAGTATAGGTTTTCATTATGTGAATAACTTGGAAATCTTAGCTCAAACAGCTGCAAAACCTGTTTTCCCAGCACGGGAACCTTGAGTTCTATAAGATAAAGCCATAAACATGTGTATCCGAGTCTTCTATCAAAAGTTACAGCTATTTCTATGAAGTTGTACAAAAACGCTTTCTTTCGCCAAGACAGTGCGTTTCTCACTGTTACATGCATTTGAATGGGGAACTCGACCGAAACAAAGTATAGGTTTTCATTATGTGAATAACTTGGAAATCTTAGCTCAAACAGCTGCAAAACCTGTTTCCCCAGCACGGGAACCTTGAGTTCTATAAGATAAAGCCATAAACATGTGTATCCGAGTCTTCTATCAAAAGTTACAGCTATTTCTATGAAGTTGTACAAAAACGCTTTCTTTCGCCAAGACAGTGCGTTTCTCACTGTTACATGCATTTGAATGGGGAACTCGACCGAAACAAAGTATAGGTTTTCATTATGTGAATAACTTGGAAATCTTAGCTCAAACAGCTGCAAAACCTGTTTTCCCAGCACGGGAACCTTGAGTTCTATAAGATAAAGCCATAAACATGTGTATCCGAGTCTTCTATCAAAAGTTACAGCTATTTCTATAAAGTTGTACAAAAACGCTTTCTTTCGCCAAGACAGTGCGTTTCTCACTGTTACATGCATTTGAATGGGGAACTCGACCGAAACAAAGTATAGGTTTTCATTATGTGAATAACTTGGAAATCTTAGCTCAAACAGCTGCAAAACCTGTTTTCCCAGCACGGGAACCTTGAGTTCTATAAGATAAAGCCATAAACATGTGTATCCGAGTCTTCTATCAAAAGTTACAGCTATTTCTATGAAGTTGTACAAAAACGCTTTCTTTCGCCAAGACAGTGCGTTTCTCACTGTTACATGCATTTGAATGGGGAACTCGACCGAAACAAAGTACAAGTTTTCATTATGTGAATAACTTGGAAATCTTAGCTCAAACAGCTGCAAAACCTGTTTTCCCAGCACGGAGACCTTGAGTTCTATAATATAAGGCCATAAACATGTTTGTCTGAGTCTTCTATCAAAAGTTACAGCTATTTCTATGAAGTTGTACAAAAACGCTTTCTTTCGCCAAGACAGTGCGTTTCTCACTGTTACATGCATTTGAATGGGGAACTCGACCGAAACAAAGTATAGGTTTTCATTATGTGAATAACTTGGAAATCTTAGCTCAAACAGCTGCAAAACCTGTTTTCCCAGCACGGGAACCTTGAGTTCTATAAGATAAAGCCATAAACATGTGTATCCGAGTCTTCTATCAAAAGTTACAGCTATTTCTATGAAGTTGTACAAAAACGCTTTCTTTCGCCAAGACAGTGCGTTTCTCACCGTTACATGCATTTGAATGGGGAACTCGACCGAAACAAAGTATAGGTTTTCATTATGTGAATAACTTGAAAATCTTAGCTCAAACAGCTGCAAAACCTGTTTTCCCAGCACGGGGACCTTGAGTTCTATAATATAAGGCCATAAACATGTTTGTCTGAGTCTTCTATCAAAAGTTACAGCTATTTCTATGAAGTTGTACAAAAACGCTTTCTTTCGCCAAGACAGTGCGTTTCTCACTGTTACATGCATTTGAATGGGGAACTCGACCGAAACAAAGTATAGGTTTTCATTATGTGAATAACTTGGAAATCTTAGCTCAAACAGCTGCAAAACCTGTTTTCCCAGCACGGGAACCTTGAGTTCTATAAGATAAAGCCATAAACATGTGTATCCGAGTCTTCTATCAAAAGTTACAGCTATTTCTATGAAGTTGTACAAAAACGCTTTCTTTCGCCAAGACAGTGCGTTTCTCACTGTTACATGCATTTGAATGGGGAACTCGACCGAAACAAAGTACAAGTTTTCATTATGTGAATAACTTGGAAATCTTAGCTCAAACAGCTGCAAAACCTGTTTTCCCAGCACGGAGACCTTGAGTTCTATAATATAAGGCCATAAACATGTTTGTCTGAGTCTTCTATCAAAAGTTACAGCTATTTCTATGAAGTTGTACAAAAACGCTTTCTTTCGCCAAGACAGTGCGTTTCTCACTGTTACATGCATTTGAATGGGGAACTCGACCGAAACAAAGTATAGGTTTTCATTATGTGAATAACTTGAAAATCTTAGCTCAAACAGCTGCAAAACCTGTTTTCCCAGCACGGGGACCTTGAGTTCTATAATATAAGGCCATAAACATGTTTGTCTGAGTCTTCTATCAAAAGTTACAGCTATTTCTATGAAGTTGTACAAAAACGCTTTCTTTCGCCAAGACAGTGCGTTTCTCACTGTTACATGCATTTGAATGGGGAACTCGACCGAAACAAAGTATAGGTTTTCATTATGTGAATAACTTGGAAATCTTAGCTCAAACAGCTGCAAAACCTGTTTTCCCAGCACGGGAACCTTGAGTTCTATAAGATAAAGCCATAAACATGTGTATCCGAGTCTTCTATCAAAAGTTACAGCTATTTCTATGAAGTTGTACAAAAACGCTTTCTTTCGCCAAGACAGTGCGTTTCTCACTGTTACATGCATTTGAATGGGGAACTCGACCGAAACAAAGTATAGGTTTTCATTATGTGAATAACTTGGAAATCTTAGCTCAAACAGCTGCAAAACCTGTTTTCCCAGCACGGGAACCTTGAGTTCTATAAGATAAAGCCATAAACATGTGTATCCGAGTCTTCTATCAAAAGTTACAGCTATTTCTATGAAGTTGTACAAAAACGCTTTCTTTCGCCAAGACAGTGCGTTTCTCACTGTTACATGCATTTGAATGGGGAACTCGACCGAAACAAAGTATAGGTTTTCATTATGTGAATAACTTGGAAATCTTAGCTCAAACAGCTGCAAAACCTGTTTTCCCAGCACGGGGACCTTGAGTTCTATAATATAAGGCCATAAACATGTTTGTCTGAGTCTTCTATCAAAAGTTACAGCTATTTCTATGAAGTTGTACAAAAACGCTTTCTTTCGCCAAGACAGTGCGTTTCTCACTGTTACATGCATTTGAATGGGGAACTCGACCGAAACAAAGTATAGGTTTTCATTATGTGAATAACTTGGAAATCTTAGCTCAAACAGCTGCAAAACCTGTTTTCCCAGCACGGGAACCTTGAGTTCTATAAGATAAAGCCATAAACATGTGTATCCGAGTCTTCTATCAAAAGTTACAGCTATTTCTATGAAGTTGTACAAAAACGCTTTCTTTCGCCAAGACAGTGCGTTTCTCACTGTTACATGCATTTGAATGGGGAACTCGACCGAAACAAAGTATAGGTTTTCATTATGTGAATAACTTGGAAATCTTAGCTCAAACAGCTGCAAAACCTGTTTTCCCAGCACGGGAACCTTGAGTTCTATAAGATAAAGCCATAAACATGTGTATCCGAGTCTTCTATCAAAAGTTACAGCTATTTCTATGAAGTTGTACAAAAACGCTTTCTTTCGCCAAGACAGTGCGTTTCTCACTGTTACATGCATTTGAATGGGGAACTCGACCGAAACAAAGTATAGGTTTTCATTATGTGAATAACTTGGAAATCTTAGCTCAAACAGCTGCAAAACCTGTTTTCCCAGAACGGGAACCTTGAGTTCTATAAGATAAAGCCATAAACATGTGTATCCGAGTCTTCTATCAAAAGTTACAGCTATTCATATGAAGTTGTACAAAAACGCTTTCTTTCGCCAAGACAGTGCGTTTCTCACTGTTACATGCATTTGAATGGGGAACTCGACCGAAACAAAGTACAAGTTTTCATTATGTGAATAACTTGGAAATCTTAGCTCAAACAGCTGCAAAACCTGTTTTCCCAGCACGGGGACCTTGAGTTCTATAATATAAGGCCATAAACATGTTTGTCTGAGTCTTCTATCAAAAGTTACAGCTATTTCTATGAAGTTGTACAAAAACGCTTTCTTTCGCCAAGACAGTGCGTTTCTCACTGTTACATGCATTTGAATGGGGAACTCGACCGAAACAAAGTACAAGTTTTCATTATGTGAATAACTTGGAAATCTTAGCTCAAACAGCTGCAAAACCTGTTTTCCCAGCACGGAGACCTTGAGTTCTATAATATAAGGCCATAAACATGTTTGTCTGAGTCTTCTATCAAAAGTTACAGCTATTTCTATGAAGTTGTACAAAAACGCTTTCTTTCGCCAAGACAGTGCGTTTCTCACTGTTACATGCATTTGAATGGGGAACTCGACCGAAACAAAGTATAGGTTTTCATTATGTGAATAACTTGGAAATCTTAGCTCAAACAGCTGCAAAACCTGTTTTCCCAGCACAGGGACCTTGAGTTCTATAATATAAGGCCATAAACATGTTTGTCTGAGTCTTCTATCAAAAGTTACAGCTATTTCTATGAAGTTGTACAAAAATGCTTTCTTTCGCCAAGACAGTGCGTTTCTCACTGTTACATGCATTTGAATGGGGAACTCGACCGAAACAAAGTATAGGTTTTCATTATGTGAATAACTTGAAAATCTTAGCTCAAACAGCTGCAAAACCTGTTTTCCCAGCACGGGGACCTTGAGTTCTATAATATAAGGCCATAAACATGTTTGTCTGAGTCTTCTATCAAAAGTTACAGCTATTTCTATGAAGTTGTACAAAAACGCTTTCTTTCGCCAAGACAGTGCGTTTCTCACTGTTACATGCATTTGAATGGGGAACTCGACCGAAACAAAGTATAGGTTTTCATTATGTGAATAACTTGGAAATCTTAGCTCAAACAGCTGCAAAACCTGTTTTCCCAGCACGGGAACCTTGAGTTCTATAAGATAAAGCCATAAACATGTGTATCCGAGTCTTCTATCAAAAGTTACAGCTATTTCTATGAAGTTGTACAAAAACGCTTTCTTTCGCCAAGACAGTGCGTTTCTCACTGTTACATGCATTTGAATGGGGAACTCGACCGAAACAAAGTATAGGTTTTCATTATGTGAATAACTTGGAAATCTTAGCTCAAACAGCTGCAAAACCTGTTTTCCCAGCACGGGAACCTTGAGTTCTATAAGATAAAGCCATAAACATGTGTATCCGAGTCTTCTATCAAAAGTTACAGCTATTCATATGAAGTTGTACAAAAACGCTTTCTTTCGCCAAGACAGTGCGTTTCTCACTGTTACATGCATTTGAATGGGGAACTCGACCGAAACAAAGTATAGGTTTTCATTATGTGAATAACTTGGAAATCTTAGCTCAAACAGCTGCAAAACCTGTTTTCCCAGCACGGGAACCTTGAGTTCTATAAGATAAAGCCATAAACATGTGTATCCGAGTCTTCTATCAAAAGTTACAGCTATTTCTATGAAGTTGTACAAAAACGCTTTCTTTCGCCAAGACAGTGCGTTTCTCACTGTTACATGCATTTGAATGGGGAACTCGACCGAAACAAAGTATAGGTTTTCATTATGTGAATAACTTGGAAATCTTAGCTCAAACAGCTGCAAAACCTGTTTTCCCAGCACGGGAACCTTGAGTTCTATAAGATAAAGCCATAAACATGTGTATCCGAGTCTTCTATCAAAAGTTACAGCTATTTCTATGAAGTTGTACAAAAACGCTTTCTTTCGCCAAGACAGTGCGTTTCTCACTGTTACATGCATTTGAATGGGGAACTCGACCGAAACAAAGTATAGGTTTTCATTATGTGAATAACTTGGAAATCTTAGCTCAAACAGCTGCAAAACCTGTTTTCCCAGCACGGGAACCTTGAGTTCTATAAGATAAAGCCATAAACATGTGTATCCGAGTCTTCTATCAAAAGTTACAGCTATTTCTATGAAGTTGTACAAAAACGCTTTCTTTCGCCAAGACAGTGCGTTTCTCACTGTTACATGCATTTGAATGGGGAACTCGACCGAAACAAAGTATAGGTTTTCATTATGTGAATAACTTGGAAATCTTAGCTCAAACAGCTGCAAAACCTGTTTTCCCAGCACGGGAACCTTGAGTTCTATAAGATAAAGCCATAAACATGTGTATCCGAGTCTTCTATCAAAAGTTACAGCTATTTCTATGAAGTTGTACAAAAACGCTTTCTTTCGCCAAGACAGTGCGTTTCTCACTGTTACATGCATTTGAATGGGGAACTCGACCGAAACAAAGTATAGGTTTTCATTATGTGAATAACTTGGAAATCTTAGCTCAAACAGCTGCAAAACCTGTTTTCACAGCACGGGAACCTTGAGTTCTATAAGATAAAGCCATAAACATGTGTATCCGAGTCTTCTATCAAAAGTTACAGCTATTTCTATGAAGTTGTACAAAAACGCTTTCTTTCGCCAAGACAGTGCGTTTCTCACTGTTACATGCATTTGAATGTGGAACTCGACCGAAACAAAGTATAGGTTTTCATTATGTGAATAACTTGGAAATCTTAGCTCAAACAGCTGCAAAACCTGTTTTCCCAGCACGGGAACCTTGAGTTCTATAAGATAAAGCCATAAACATGTGTATCCGAGTCTTCTATCAAAAGTTACAGCTATTTCTATAAAGTTGTACAAAAACGCTTTCTTTCGCCAAGACAGTGCGTTTCTCACTGTTACATGCATTTGAATGGGGAACTCGACCGAAACAAAGTATAGGTTTTCATTATGTGAATAACTTGGAAATCTTAGCTCAAACAGCTGCAAAACCTGTTTTCCCAGCACGGGAACCTTGAGTTCTATAAGATAAAGCCATAAACATGTGTATCCGAGTCTTCTATCAAAAGTTACAGCTATTTCTATGAAGTTGTACAAAAACGCTTTCTTTCGCCAAGACAGTGCGTTTCTCACTGTTACATGCATTTGAATGGGGAACTCGACCGAAACAAAGTACAAGTTTTCATTATGTGAATAACTTGGAAATCTTAGCTCAAACAGCTGCAAAACCTGTTTTCCCAGCACGGAGACCTTGAGTTCTATAATATAAGGCCATAAACATGTTTGTCTGAGTCTTCTATCAAAAGTTACAGCTATTTCTATGAAGTTGTACAAAAACGCTTTCTTTCGCCAAGACAGTGCGTTTCTCACTGTTACATGCATTTGAATGGGGAACTCGACCGAAACAAAGTATAGGTTTTCATTATGTGAATAACTTGGAAATCTTAGCTCAAACAGCTGCAAAACCTGTTTTCCCAGCACGGGAACCTTGAGTTCTATAAGATAAAGCCATAAACATGTGTATCCGAGTCTTCTATCAAAAGTTACAGCTATTTCTATGAAGTTGTACAAAAACGCTTTCTTTCGCCAAGACAGTGCGTTTCTCACCGTTACATGCATTTGAATGGGGAACTCGACCGAAACAAAGTATAGGTTTTCATTATGTGAATAACTTGAAAATCTTAGCTCAAACAGCTGCAAAACCTGTTTTCCCAGCACGGGGACCTTGAGTTCTATAATATAAGGCCATAAACATGTTTGTCTGAGTCTTCTATCAAAAGTTACAGCTATTTCTATGAAGTTGTACAAAAACGCTTTCTTTCGCCAAGACAGTGCGTTTCTCACTGTTACATGCATTTGAATGGGGAACTCGACCGAAACAAAGTATAGGTTTTCATTATGTGAATAACTTGGAAATCTTAGCTCAAACAGCTGCAAAACCTGTTTTCCCAGCACGGGAACCTTGAGTTCTATAAGATAAAGCCATAAACATGTGTATCCGAGTCTTCTATCAAAAGTTACAGCTATTTCTATGAAGTTGTACAAAAACGCTTTCTTTCGCCAAGACAGTGCGTTTCTCACTGTTACATGCATTTGAATGGGGAACTCGACCGAAACAAAGTACAAGTTTTCATTATGTGAATAACTTGGAAATCTTAGCTCAAACAGCTGCAAAACCTGTTTTCCCAGCACGGAGACCTTGAGTTCTATAATATAAGGCCATAAACATGTTTGTCTGAGTCTTCTATCAAAAGTTACAGCTATTTCTATGAAGTTGTACAAAAACGCTTTCTTTCGCCAAGACAGTGCGTTTCTCACTGTTACATGCATTTGAATGGGGAACTCGACCGAAACAAAGTATAGGTTTTCATTATGTGAATAACTTGAAAATCTTAGCTCAAACAGCTGCAAAACCTGTTTTCCCAGCACGGGGACCTTGAGTTCTATAATATAAGGCCATAAACATGTTTGTCTGAGTCTTCTATCTAAAGTTACAGCTATTTCTATGAAGTTGTACAAAAATGCTTTCTTTCGCCAAGACAGTGCGTTTCTCACTGTTACATGCATTTGAATGGGGAACTCGACCGAAACAAAGTATAGGTTTTCATTATGTGAATAACTTGGAAATCTTAGCTCAAACAGCTGCAAAACCTGTTTTCCCAGCACGGGGACCTTGAGTTCTATAATATAAGGCCATAAACATGTTTGTCTGAGTCTTCTATCAAAAGTTACAGCTATTTCTATGAAGTTGTACAAAAACGCTTTCTTTCGCCAAGACAGTGCGTTTCTCACTGTTACATGCATTTGAATGGGGAACTCGACCGAAACAAAGTATAGGTTTTCATTATGTGAATAACTTGGAAATCTTAGCTCAAACAGCTGCAAAACCTGTTTTCCCAGCACGGGAACCTTGAGTTCTATAAGATAAAGCCATAAACATGTGTATCCGAGTCTTCTATCAAAAGTTACAGCTATTTCTATGAAGTTGTACAAAAACGCTTTCTTTCGCCAAGACAGTGCGTTTCTCACTGTTACATGCATTTGAATGGGGAACTCGACCGAAACAAAGTATAGGTTTTCATTATGTGAATAACTTGGAAATCTTAGCTCAAACAGCTGCAAAACCTGTTTTCCCAGCACGGGAACCTTGAGTTCTATAAGATAAAGCCATAAACATGTGTATCCGAGTCTTCTATCAAAAGTTACAGCTATTTCTATGAAGTTGTACAAAAACGCTTTCTTTCGCCAAGACAGTGCGTTTCTCACTGTTACATGCATTTGAATGGGGAACTCGACCGAAACAAAGTATAGGTTTTCATTATGTGAATAACTTGGAAATCTTAGCTCAAACAGCTGCAAAACCTGTTTTCCCAGCACGGGGACCTTGAGTTCTATAATATAAGGCCATAAACATGTTTGTCTGAGTCTTCTATCAAAAGTTACAGCTATTTCTATGAAGTTGTACAAAAACGCTTTCTTTCGCCAAGACAGTGCGTTTCTCACTGTTACATGCATTTGAATGGGGAACTCGACCGAAACAAAGTATAGGTTTTCATTATGTGAATAACTTGGAAATCTTAGCTCAAACAGCTGCAAAACCTGTTTTCCCAGCACGGGAACCTTGAGTTCTATAAGATAAAGCCATAAACATGTGTATCCGAGTCTTCTATCAAAAGTTACAGCTATTTCTATGAAGTTGTACAAAAACGCTTTCTTTCGCCAAGACAGTGCGTTTCTCACTGTTACATGCATTTGAATGGGGAACTCGACCGAAACAAAGTATAGGTTTTCATTATGTGAATAACTTGGAAATCTTAGCTCAAACAGCTGCAAAACCTGTTTTCCCAGCACGGGAACCTTGAGTTCTATAAGATAAAGCCATAAACATGTGTATCCGAGTCTTCTATCAAAAGTTACAGCTATTTCTATGAAGTTGTACAAAAACGCTTTCTTTCGCCAAGACAGTGCGTTTCTCACTGTTACATGCATTTGAATGGGGAACTCGACCGAAACAAAGTATAGGTTTTCATTATGTGAATAACTTGGAAATCTTAGCTCAAACAGCTGCAAAACCTGTTTTCCCAGAACGGGAACCTTGAGTTCTATAAGATAAAGCCATAAACATGTGTATCCGAGTCTTCTATCAAAAGTTACAGCTATTCATATGAAGTTGTACAAAAACGCTTTCTTTCGCCAAGACAGTGCGTTTCTCACTGTTACATGCATTTGAATGGGGAACTCGACCGAAACAAAGTACAAGTTTTCATTATGTGAATAACTTGGAAATCTTAGCTCAAACAGCTGCAAAACCTGTTTTCCCAGCACGGGGACCTTGAGTTCTATAATATAAGGCCATAAACATGTTTGTCTGAGTCTTCTATCAAAAGTTACAGCTATTTCTATGAAGTTGTACAAAAACGCTTTCTTTCGCCAAGACAGTGCGTTTCTCACTGTTACATGCATTTGAATGGGGAACTCGACCGAAACAAAGTACAAGTTTTCATTATGTGAATAACTTGGAAATCTTAGCTCAAACAGCTGCAAAACCTGTTTTCCCAGCACGGAGACCTTGAGTTCTATAATATAAGGCCATAAACATGTTTGTCTGAGTCTTCTATCAAAAGTTACAGCTATTTCTATGAAGTTGTACAAAAACGCTTTCTTTCGCCAAGACAGTGCGTTTCTCACTGTTACATGCATTTGAATGGGGAACTCGACCGAAACAAAGTATAGGTTTTCATTATGTGAATAACTTGGAAATCTTAGCTCAAACAGCTGCAAAACCTGTTTTCCCAGCACAGGGACCTTGAGTTCTATAATATAAGGCCATAAACATGTTTGTCTGAGTCTTCTATCAAAAGTTACAGCTATTTCTATGAAGTTGTACAAAAATGCTTTCTTTCGCCAAGACAGTGCGTTTCTCACTGTTACATGCATTTGAATGGGGAACTCGACCGAAACAAAGTATAGGTTTTCATTATGTGAATAACTTGAAAATCTTAGCTCAAACAGCTGCAAAACCTGTTTTCCCAGCACGGGGACCTTGAGTTCTATAATATAAGGCCATAAACATGTTTGTCTGAGTCTTCTATCAAAAGTTACAGCTATTTCTATGAAGTTGTACAAAAACGCTTTCTTTCGCCAAGACAGTGCGTTTCTCACTGTTACATGCATTTGAATGGGGAACTCGACCGAAACAAAGTATAGGTTTTCATTATGTGAATAACTTGGAAATCTTAGCTCAAACAGCTGCAAAACCTGTTTTCCCAGCACGGGAACCTTGAGTTCTATAAGATAAAGCCATAAACATGTGTATCCGAGTCTTCTATCAAAAGTTACAGCTATTTCTATGAAGTTGTACAAAAACGCTTTCTTTCGCCAAGACAGTGCGTTTCTCACTGTTACATGCATTTGAATGGGGAACTCGACCGAAACAAAGTATAGGTTTTCATTATGTGAATAACTTGGAAATCTTAGCTCAAACAGCTGCAAAACCTGTTTTCCCAGCACGGGAACCTTGAGTTCTATAAGATAAAGCCATAAACATGTGTATCCGAGTCTTCTATCAAAAGTTACAGCTATTCATATGAAGTTGTACAAAAACGCTTTCTTTCGCCAAGACAGTGCGTTTCTCACTGTTACATGCATTTGAATGGGGAACTCGACCGAAACAAAGTATAGGTTTTCATTATGTGAATAACTTGGAAATCTTAGCTCAAACAGCTGCAAAACCTGTTTTCCCAGCACGGGAACCTTGAGTTCTATAAGATAAAGCCATAAACATGTGTATCCGAGTCTTCTATCAAAAGTTACAGCTATTTCTATGAAGTTGTACAAAAACGCTTTCTTTCGCCAAGACAGTGCGTTTCTCACTGTTACATGCATTTGAATGGGGAACTCGACCGAAACAAAGTATAGGTTTTCATTATGTGAATAACTTGGAAATCTTAGCTCAAACAGCTGCAAAACCTGTTTTCCCAGCACGGGAACCTTGAGTTCTATAAGATAAAGCCATAAACATGTGTATCCGAGTCTTCTATCAAAAGTTACAGCTATTTCTATGAAGTTGTACAAAAACGCTTTCTTTCGCCAAGACAGTGCGTTTCTCACTGTTACATGCATTTGAATGGGGAACTCGACCGAAACAAAGTATAGGTTTTCATTATGTGAATAACTTGGAAATCTTAGCTCAAACAGCTGCAAAACCTGTTTTCCCAGCACGGGAACCTTGAGTTCTATAAGATAAAGCCATAAACATGTGTATCCGAGTCTTCTATCAAAAGTTACAGCTATTTCTATGAAGTTGTACAAAAACGCTTTCTTTCGCCAAGACAGTGCGTTTCTCACTGTTACATGCATTTGAATGGGGAACTCGACCGAAACAAAGTATAGGTTTTCATTATGTGAATAACTTGGAAATCTTAGCTCAAACAGCTGCAAAACCTGTTTTCCCAGCACGGGAACCTTGAGTTCTATAAGATAAAGCCATAAACATGTGTATCCGAGTCTTCTATCAAAAGTTACAGCTATTCATATGAAGTTGTACAAAAACGCTTTCTTTCGCCAAGACAGTGCGTTTCTCACTGTTACATGCATTTGAATGGGGAACTCGACCGAAACAAAGTACAAGTTTTCATTATGTGAATAACTTGGAAATCTTAGCTGAAACAGCTGCAAAACCTGTTTTCCCAGCACGGAGACCTTGAGTTCTATAATATAAGGCCATAAACATGTTTGTCTGAGTCTTCTATCAAAAGTTACAGCTATTTCTATGAAGTTGTACAAAAACGCTTTCTTTCGCCAAGACAGTGCGTTTCTCACTGTTACATGCATTTGAATGGGGAACTCGACCGAAACAAAGTACAAGTTTTCATTATGTGAATAACTTGGAAATCTTAGCTCAAACAGCTGCAAAACCTGTTTTCCCAGCACGGAGACCTTGAGTTCTATAATATAAGGCCATAAACATGTTTGTCTGAGTCTTCTATCAAAAGTTACAGCTATTTCTATGAAGTTGTACAAAAACGCTTTCTTTCGCCAAGACAGTGCGTTTCTCACTGTTACATGCATTTGAATGGGGAACTCGACCGAAACAAAGTATAGGTTTTCATTATGTGAATAACTTGGAAATCTTAGCTCAAACAGCTGCAAAACCTGTTTTCCCAGCACAGGGACCTTGAGTTCTATAATATAAGGCCATAAACATGTTTGTCTGAGTCTTCTATCAAAAGTTACAGCTATTTCTATGAAGTTGTACAAAAATGCTTTCTTTCGCCAAGACAGTGCGTTTCTCACTGTTACATGCATTTGAATGGGGAACTCGACCGAAACAAAGTATAGGTTTTCATTATGTGAATAACTTGAAAATCTTAGCTCAAACAGCTGCAAAACCTGTTTTCCCAGCACGGGGACCTTGAGTTCTATAATATAAGGCCATAAACATGTTTGTCTGAGTCTTCTATCAAAAGTTACAGCTATTTCTATGAAGTTGTACAAAAACGCTTTCTTTCGCCAAGACAGTGCGTTTCTCACTGTTACATGCATTTGAATGGGGAACTCGACCGAAACAAAGTATAGGTTTTCATTATGTGAATAACTTGGAAATCTTAGCTCAAACAGCTGCAAAACCTGTTTTCCCAGCACGGGAACCTTGAGTTCTATAAGATAAAGCCATAAACATGTGTATCCGAGTCTTCTATCAAAAGTTACAG
Source organism: Diplotaxodon limnothrissa (assembly GCF_057381915.1). Lineage (NCBI taxonomy): Eukaryota > Metazoa > Chordata > Actinopteri > Cichliformes > Cichlidae > Diplotaxodon > Diplotaxodon limnothrissa. The sequence continues at coordinate 3,828,756 of NC_140614.1, read as the reverse complement.
CTATTTCTATGAAGTTGTACAAAAACGCTTTCTTTCGCCAAGACAGTGCGTTTCTCACTGTTACATGCATTTGAATGGGGAACTCGACCGAAACAAAGTATAGGTTTTCATTATGTGAATAACTTGGAAATCTTAGCTCAAACAGCTGCAAAACCTGTTTTCCCAGCACGGGAACCTTGAGTTCTATAAGATAAAGCCATAAACATGTGTATCCGAGTCTTCTATCAAAAGTTACAGCTATTCATATGAAGTTGTACAAAAACGCTTTCTTTCGCCAAGACAGTGCGTTTCTCACTGTTACATGCATTTGAATGGGGAACTCGACCGAAACAAAGTACAAGTTTTCATTATGTGAATAACTTGGAAATCTTAGCTCAAACAGCTGCAAAACCTGTTTTCCCAGCACGGGGACCTTGAGTTCTATAATATAAGGCCATAAACATGTTTGTCTGAGTCTTCTATCAAAAGTTACAGCTATTTCTATGAAGTTGTACAAAAACGCTTTCTTTCGCCAAGACAGTGCGTTTCTCACTGTTACATGCATTTGAATGGGGAACTCGACCGAAACAAAGTATAGGTTTTCATTATGTGAATAACTTGGAAATCTTAGCTCAAACAGCTGCAAAACCTGTTTTCCCAGCACGGGAACCTTGAGTTCTATAAGATAAAGCCATAAACATGTGTATCCGAGTCTTCTATCAAAAGTTACAGCTATTTCTATGAAGTTGTACAAAAACGCTTTCTTTCGCCAAGACAGTGCGTTTCTCACTGTTACATGCATTTGAATGGGGAACTCGACCGAAACAAAGTATAGGTTTTCATTATGTGAATAACTTGGAAATCTTAGCTCAAACAGCTGCAAAACCTGTTTTCCCAGCACGGGAACCTTGAGTTCTATAAGATAAAGCCATAAACATGTGTATCCGAGTCTTCTATCAAAAGTTACAGCTATTTCTATGAAGTTGTACAAAAACGCTTTCTTTCGCCAAGACAGTGCGTTTCTCACTGTTACATGCATTTGAATGGGGAACTCGACCGAAACAAAGTACAAGTTTTCATTATGTGAATAACTTGGAAATCTTAGCTGAAACAGCTGCAAAACCTGTTTTCCCAGCACGGAGACCTTGAGTTCTATAATATAAGGCCATAAACATGTTTGTCTGAGTCTTCTATCAAAAGTTACAGCTATTTCTATGAAGTTGTACAAAAACGCTTTCTTTCGCCAAGACAGTGCGTTTCTCACTGTTACATGCATTTGAATGGGGAACTCGACCGAAACAAAGTACAAGTTTTCATTATGTGAATAACTTGGAAATCTTAGCTCAAACAGCTGCAAAACCTGTTTTCCCAGCACGGAGACCTTGAGTTCTATAATATAAGGCCATAAACATGTTTGTCTGAGTCTTCTATCAAAAGTTACAGCTATTTCTATGAAGTTGTACAAAAACGCTTTCTTTCGCCAAGACAGTGCGTTTCTCACTGTTACATGCATTTGAATGGGGAACTCGACCGAAACAAAGTATAGGTTTTCATTATGTGAATAACTTGGAAATCTTAGCTCAAACAGCTGCAAAACCTGTTTTCCCAGCACAGGGACCTTGAGTTCTATAATATAAGGCCATAAACATGTTTGTCTGAGTCTTCTATCAAAAGTTACAGCTATTTCTATGAAGTTGTACAAAAATGCTTTCTTTCGCCAAGACAGTGCGTTTCTCACTGTTACATGCATTTGAATGGGGAACTCGACTGAAACAAAGTATAGGTTTTCATTATGTGAATAACTTGAAAATCTTAGCTCAAACAGCTGCAAAACCTGTTTTCCCAGCACGGGGACCTTGAGTTCTATAATATAAGGCCATAAACATGTTTGTCTGAGTCTTCTATCAAAAGTTACAGCTATTTCTATGAAGTTGTACAAAAACGCTTTCTTTCGCCAAGACAGTGCGTTTCTCACTGTTACATGCATTTGAATGGGGAACTCGACCGAAACAAAGTATAGGTTTTCATTATGTGAATAACTTGGAAATCTTAGCTCAAACAGCTGCAAAACCTGTTTTCCCAGCACGGGAACCTTGAGTTCTATAAGATAAAGCCATAAACATGTGTATCCGAGTCTTCTATCAAAAGTTACAGCTATTTCTATGAAGTTGTACAAAAACGCTTTCTTTCGCCAAGACAGTGCGTTTCTCACTGTTACATGCATTTGAATGGGGAACTCGACCGAAACAAAGTATAGGTTTTCATTATGTGAATAACTTGGAAATCTTAGCTCAAACAGCTGCAAAACCTGTTTTCCCAGCACGGGAACCTTGAGTTCTATAAGATAAAGCCATAAACATGTGTATCCGAGTCTTCTATCAAAAGTTACAGCTATTTCTATGAAGTTGTACAAAAACGCTTTCTTTCGCCAAGACAGTGCGTTTCTCACTGTTACATGCATTTGAATGGGGAACTCGACCGAAACAAAGTACAAGTTTTCATTATGTGAATAACTTGGAAATCTTAGCTCAAACAGCTGCAAAACCTGTTTTCCCAGCACGGGGACCTTGAGTTCTATAAGATAAAGCCATAAACATGTGTATCCGAGTCTTCTATCAAAAGTTACAGCTATTTCTATGAAGTTGTACAAAAACGCTTTCTTTCGCCAAGACAGTGCGTTTCTCACTGTTACATGCATTTGAATGGGGAACTCGACCGAAACAAAGTATAGGTTTTCATTATGTGAATAACTTGGAAATCTTAGCTCAAACAGCTGCAAAACCTGTTTTCCCAGCACGGGGACCTTGAGTTCTATAATATAAGGCCATAAACATGTTTGTCCGAGTCTTCTATCAAAAGTTACAGCTATTTCTATGAAGTTGTACAAAAACGCTTTCTTTCGCCAAGACAGTGCGTTTCTCACTGTTACATGCATTTGAATGGGGAACTCGACCGAAACAAAGTATAGGTTTTCATTATGTGAATAACTTGGAAATCTTAGCTCAAACAGCTGCAAAACCTGTTTTCCCAGCACGGGAACCTTGAGTTCTATAAGATAAAGCCATAAACATGTGTATCCGAGTCTTCTATCAAAAGTTACAGCTATTCATATGAAGTTGTACAAAAACGCTTTCTTTCGCCAAGACAGTGCGTTTCTCACTGTTACATGCATTTGAATGGGGAACTCGACCGAAACAAAGTACAAGTTTTCATTATGTGAATAACTTGGAAATCTTAGCTCAAACAGCTGCAAAACCTGTTTTCCCAGCACGGGGACCTTGAGTTCTATAATATAAGGCCATAAACATGTTTGTCTGAGTCTTCTATCAAAAGTTACAGCTATTTCTATGAAGTTGTACAAAAACGCTTTCTTTCGCCAAGACAGTGCGTTTCTCACTGTTACATGCATTTGAATGGGGAACTCGACCGAAACAAAGTATAGGTTTTCATTATGTGAATAACTTGGAAATCTTAGCTCAAACAGCTGCAAAACCTGTTTTCCCAGCACGGGAACCTTGAGTTCTATAAGATAAAGCCATAAACATGTGTATCCGAGTCTTCTATCAAAAGTTACAGCTATTTCTATGAAGTTGTACAAAAACGCTTTCTTTCGCCAAGACAGTGCGTTTCTCACTGTTACATGCATTTGAATGGGGAACTCGACCGAAACAAAGTATAGGTTTTCATTATGTGAATAACTTGGAAATCTTAGCTCAAACAGCTGCAAAACCTGTTTTCCCAGCACGGGAACCTTGAGTTCTATAAGATAAAGCCATAAACATGTGTATCCGAGTCTTCTATCAAAAGTTACAGCTATTTCTATGAAGTTGTACAAAAACGCTTTCTTTCGCCAAGACAGTGCGTTTCTCACTGTTACATGCATTTGAATGGGGAACTCGACCGAAACAAAGTATAGGTTTTCATTATGTGAATAACTTGGAAATCTTAGCTCAAACAGCTGCAAAACCTGTTTTCCCAGCACGGGAACCTTGAGTTCTATAAGATAAAGCCATAAACATGTGTATCCGAGTCTTCTATCAAAAGTTACAGCTATTTCTATGAAGTTGTACAAAAACGCTTTCTTTCGCCAAGACAGTGCGTTTCTCACTGTTACATGCATTTGAATGGGGAACTCGACCGAAACAAAGTATAGGTTTTCATTATGTGAATAACTTGGAAATCTTAGCTCAAACAGCTGCAAAACCTGTTTTCCCAGCACGGGAACCTTGAGTTCTATAAGATAAAGCCATAAACATGTGTATCCGAGTCTTCTATCAAAAGTTACAGCTATTCATATGAAGTTGTACAAAAACGCTTTCTTTCGCCAAGACAGTGCGTTTCTCACTGTTACATGCATTTGAATGGGGAACTCGACCGAAACAAAGTACAAGTTTTCATTATGTGAATAACTTGGAAATCTTAGCTCAAACAGCTGCAAAACCTGTTTTCCCAGCACGGGGACCTTGAGTTCTATAACATAAGGCCATAAACATGTTTGTCTGAGTCTTCTATCAAAAGTTACAGCTATTTCTATGAAGTTGTACAAAAACGCTTTCTTTCGCCAAGACAGTGCGTTTCTCACTGTTACATGCATTTGAATGGGGAACTCGACCGAAACAAAGTATAGGTTTTCATTATGTGAATAACTTGGAAATCTTAGCTCAAACAGCTGCAAAACCTGTTTTCCCAGCACGGGAACCTTGAGTTCTATAAGATAAAGCCATAAACATGTGTATCCGAGTCTTCTATCAAAAGTTACAGCTATTTCTATGAAGTTGTACAAAAACGCTTTCTTTCGCCAAGACAGTGCGTTTCTCACTGTTACATGCATTTGAATGGGGAACTCGACCGAAACAAAGTATAGGTTTTCATTATGTGAATAACTTGGAAATCTTAGCTCAAACAGCTGCAAAACCTGTTTTCCCAGCACGGGAACCTTGAGTTCTATAAGATAAAGCCATAAACATGTGTATCCGAGTCTTCTATCAAAAGTTACAGCTATTTCTATGAAGTTGTACAAAAACGCTTTCTTTCGCCAAGACAGTGCGTTTCTCACTGTTACATGCATTTGAATGGGGAACTCGACCGAAACAAAGTACAAGTTTTCATTATGTGAATAACTTGGAAATCTTAGCTCAAACAGCTGCAAAACCTGTTTTCCCAGCACGGGGACCTTGAGTTCTATAATATAAGGCCATAAACATGTTTGTCTGAGTCTTCTATCAAAAGTTACAGCTATTTCTATGAAGTTGTACAAAAACGCTTTCTTTCGCCAAGACAGTGCGTTTCTCACTGTTACATGCATTTGAATGGGGAACTCGACCGAAACAAAGTATAGGTTTTCATTATGTGAATAACTTGGAAATCTTAGCTCAAACAGCTGCAAAACCTGTTTTCCCAGCACGGGAACCTTGAGTTCTATAAGATAAAGCCATAAACATGTGTATCCGAGTCTTCTATCAAAAGTTACAGCTATTTCTATGAAGTTGTACAAAAACGCTTTCTTTCGCCAAGACAGTGCGTTTCTCACTGTTACATGCATTTGAATGGGGAACTCGACCGAAACAAAGTATAGGTTTTCATTATGTGAATAACTTGGAAATCTTAGCTCAAACAGCTGCAAAACCTGTTTTCCCAGCACGGGAACCTTGAGTTCTATAAGATAAAGCCATAAACATGTGTATCCGAGTCTTCTATCAAAAGTTACAGCTATTTCTATGAAGTTGTACAAAAACGCTTTCTTTCGCCAAGACAGTGCGTTTCTCACTGTTACATGCATTTGAATGGGGAACTCGACCGAAACAAAGTATAGGTTTTCATTATGTGAATAACTTGGAAATCTTAGCTCAAACAGCTGCAAAACCTGTTTTCCCAGCACGGGAACCTTGAGTTCTATAAGATAAAGCCATAAACATGTGTATCCGAGTCTTCTATCAAAAGTTACAGCTATTTCTATGAAGTTGTACAAAAACGCTTTCTTTCGCCAAGACAGTGCGTTTCTCACTGTTACATGCATTTGAATGGGGAACTCGACCGAAACAAAGTATAGGTTTTCATTATGTGAATAACTTGGAAATCTTAGCTCAAACAGCTGCAAAACCTGTTTTCCCAGCACGGGAACCTTGAGTTCTATAAGATAAAGCCATAAACATGTGTATCCGAGTCTTCTATCAAAAGTTACAGCTATTCATATGAAGTTGTACAAAAACGCTTTCTTTCGCCAAGACAGTGCGTTTCTCACTGTTACATGCATTTGAATGGGGAACTCGACCGAAACAAAGTACAAGTTTTCATTATGTGAATAACTTGGAAATCTTAGCTCAAACAGCTGCAAAACCTGTTTTCCCAGCACGGGGACCTTGAGTTCTATAACATAAGGCCATAAACATGTTTGTCTGAGTCTTCTATCAAAAGTTACAGCTATTTCTATGAAGTTGTACAAAAACGCTTTCTTTCGCCAAGACAGTGCGTTTCTCACTGTTACATGCATTTGAATGGGGAACTCGACCGAAACAAAGTATAGGTTTTCATTATGTGAATAACTTGGAAATCTTAGCTCAAACAGCTGCAAAACCTGTTTTCCCAGCACGGGAACCTTGAGTTCTATAAGATAAAGCCATAAACATGTGTATCCGAGTCTTCTATCAAAAGTTACAGCTATTTCTATGAAGTTGTACAAAAACGCTTTCTTTCGCCAAGACAGTGCGTTTCTCACTGTTACATGCATTTGAATGGGGAACTCGACCGAAACAAAGTATAGGTTTTCATTATGTGAATAACTTGGAAATCTTAGCTCAAACAGCTGCAAAACCTGTTTTCCCAGCACGGGAACCTTGAGTTCTATAAGATAAAGCCATAAACATGTGTATCCGAGTCTTCTATCAAAAGTTACAGCTATTTCTATGAAGTTGTACAAAAACGCTTTCTTTCGCCAAGACAGTGCGTTTCTCACTGTTACATGCATTTGAATGGGGAACTCGACCGAAACAAAGTATAGGTTTTCATTATGTGAATAACTTGGAAATCTTAGCTCAAACAGCTGCAAAACCTGTTTTCCCAGCACGGGGACCTTGAGTTCTATAATATAAGGCCATAAACATGTTTGTCTGAGTCTTCTATCAAAGGTTACAGCTATTTCTATGAAGTTGTACAAAAACGCTTTCTTTCGCCAAGACAGTGCGTTTCTCACTGTTACATGCATTTGAATGGGGAACTCGACCGAAACAAAGTATAGGTTTTCATTATGTGAATAACTTGGAAATCTTAGCTCAAACAGCTGCAAAACCTGTTTTCCCAGCACGGGAACCTTGAGTTCTATAAGATAAAGCCATAAACATGTGTATCCGAGTCTTCTATCAAAAGTTACAGCTATTTCTATGAAGTTGTACAAAAACGCTTTCTTTCGCCAAGACAGTGCGTTTCTCACTGTTACATGCATTTGAATGGGGAACTCGACCGAAACAAAGTATAGGTTTTCATTATGTGAATAACTTGGAAATCTTAGCTCAAACAGCTGCAAAACCTGTTTTCCCAGCACGGGAACCTTGAGTTCTATAAGATAAAGCCATAAACATGTGTATCCGAGTCTTCTATCAAAAGATACAGCTATTTCTATGAAGTTGTACAAAAACGCTTTCTTTCGCCAAGACAGTGCGTTTCTCACTGTTACATGCATTTGAATGGGGAACTCGACCGAAACAAAGTACAAGTTTTCATTATGTGAATAACTTGGAAATCTTAGCTCAAACAGCTGCAAAACCTGTTTTCCCAGCACGGAGACCTTGAGTTCTATAATATAAGGCCATAAACATGTTTGTCTGAGTCTTCTATCAAAAGTTACAGCTATTTCTATGAAGTTGTACAAAAACGCTTTCTTTCGCCAAGACAGTGCGTTTCTCACTGTTACATGCATTTGAATGGGGAACTCGACCGAAACAAAGTACAAGTTTTCATTATGTGAATAACTTGGAAATCTTAGCTCAAACAGCTGCAAAACCTGTTTTCCCAGCACGGAGACCTTGAGTTCTATAATATAAGGCCATAAACATGTTTGTCTGAGTCTTCTATCAAAAGTTACAGCTATTTCTATGAAGTTGTACAAAAACGCTTTCTTTCGCCAAGACAGTGCGTTTCTCACTGTTACATGCATTTGAATGGGGAACTCGACCGAAACAAAGTATAGGTTTTCATTATGTGAATAACTTGGAAATCTTAGCTCAAACAGCTGCAAAACCTGTTTTCCCAGCACAGGGACCTTGAGTTCTATAATATAAGGCCATAAACATGTTTGTCTGAGTCTTCTATCAAAAGTTACAGCTATTTCTATGAAGTTGTACAAAAACGCTTTCTTTCGCCAAGACAGTGCGTTTCTCACTGTTACATGCATTTGAATGGGGAACTCGACCGAAACAAAGTATAGGTTTTCATTATGTGAATAACTTGGAAATCTTAGCTCAAACAGCTGCAAAACCTGTTTTCCCAGCACGGGAACCTTGAGTTCTATAAGATAAAGCCATAAACATGTGTATCCGAGTCTTCTATCAAAAGTTACAGCTATTTCTATGAAGTTGTACAAAAACGCTTTCTTTCGCCAAGACAGTGCGTTTCTCACTGTTACATGCATTTGAATGGGGAACTCGACCGAAACAAAGTATAGGTTTTCATTATGTGAATAACTTGGAAATCTTAGCTCAAACAGCTGCAAAACCTGTTTTCCCAGCACGGGGACCTTGAGTTCTATAATATAAGGCCATAAACATGTTTGTCTGAGTCTTCTATCAAAAGTTACAGCTATTTCTATGAAGTTGTACAAAAACGCTTTCTTTCGCCAAGACAGTGCGTTTCTCACTGTTACATGCATTTGAATGGGGAACTCGACCGAAACAAAGTATAGGTTTTCATTATGTGAATAACTTGGAAATCTTAGCTCAAACAGCTGCAAAACCTGTTTTCCCAGCACGGGAACCTTGAGTTCTATAAGATAAAGCCATAAACATGTGTATCCGAGTCTTCTATCAAAAGTTACAGCTATTTCTATGAAGTTGTACAAAAACGCTTTCTTTCGCCAAGACAGTGCGTTTCTCACTGTTACATGCATTTGAATGGGGAACTCGACCGAAACAAAGTATAGGTTTTCATTATGTGAATAACTTGGAAATCTTAGCTCAAACAGCTGCAAAACCTGTTTTCCCAGCACGGGAACCTTGAGTTCTATAAGATAAAGCCATAAACATGTGTATCCGAGTCTTCTATCAAAAGTTACAGCTATTTCTATGAAGTTGTACAAAAACGCTTTCTTTCGCCAAGACAGTGCGTTTCTCACTGTTACATGCATTTGAATGGGGAACTCGACCGAAACAAAGTACAAGTTTTCATTATGTGAATAACTTGGAAATCTTAGCTCAAACAGCTGCAAAACCTGTTTTCCCAGCACGGGGACCTTGAGTTCTATAATATAAGGCCATAAACATGTTTGTCTGAGTCTTCTATCAAAAGTTACAGCTATTTCTATGAAGTTGTACAAAAACGCTTTCTTTCGCCAAGACAGTGCGTTTCTCACTGTTACATGCATTTGAATGGGGAACTCGACCGAAACAAAGTATAGGTTTTCATTATGTGAATAACTTGGAAATCTTAGCTCAAACAGCTGCAAAACCTGTTTTCCCAGCACGGGAACCTTGAGTTCTATAAGATAAAGCCATAAACATGTGTATCCGAGTCTTCTATCAAAAGTTACAGCTATTTCTATGAAGTTGTACAAAAACGCTTTCTTTCGCCAAGACAGTGCGTTTCTCACTGTTACATGCATTTGAATGGGGAACTCGACCGAAACAAAGTATAGGTTTTCATTATGTGAATAACTTGGAAATCTTAGCTCAAACAGCTGCAAAACCTGTTTTCCCAGCACGGGAACCTTGAGTTCTATAAGATAAAGCCATAAACATGTGTATCCGAGTCTTCTATCAAAAGTTACAGCTATTTCTATGAAGTTGTACAAAAACGCTTTCTTTCGCCAAGACAGTGCGTTTCTCACTGTTACATGCATTTGAATGGGGAACTCGACCGAAACAAAGTATAGGTTTTCATTATGTGAATAACTTGGAAATCTTAGCTCAAACAGCTGCAAAACCTGTTTTCCCAGCACGGGAACCTTGAGTTCTATAAGATAAAGCCATAAACATGTGTATCCGAGTCTTCTATCAAAAGTTACAGCTATTTCTATGAAGTTGTACAAAAACGCTTTCTTTCGCCAAGACAGTGCGTTTCTCACTGTTACATGCATTTGAATGGGGAACTCGACCGAAACAAAGTATAGGTTTTCATTATGTGAATAACTTGGAAATCTTAGCTCAAACAGCTGCAAAACCTGTTTTCCCAGCACGGGAACCTTGAGTTCTATAAGATAAAGCCATAAACATGTGTATCCGAGTCTTCTATCAAAAGTTACAGCTATTCATATGAAGTTGTACAAAAACGCTTTCTTTCGCCAAGACAGTGCGTTTCTCACTGTTACATGCATTTGAATGGGGAACTCGACCGAAACAAAGTACAAGTTTTCATTATGTGAATAACTTGGAAATCTTAGCTCAAACAGCTGCAAAACCTGTTTTCCCAGCACGGGGACCTTGAGTTCTATAACATAAGGCCATAAACATGTTTGTCTGAGTCTTCTATCAAAAGTTACAGCTATTTCTATGAAGTTGTACAAAAACGCTTTCTTTCGCCAAGACAGTGCGTTTCTCACTGTTACATGCATTTGAATGGGGAACTCGACCGAAACAAAGTATAGGTTTTCATTATGTGAATAACTTGGAAATCTTAGCTCAAACAGCTGCAAAACCTGTTTTCCCAGCACGGGAACCTTGAGTTCTATAAGATAAAGCCATAAACATGTGTATCCGAGTCTTCTATCAAAAGTTACAGCTATTTCTATGAAGTTGTACAAAAACGCTTTCTTTCGCCAAGACAGTGCGTTTCTCACTGTTACATGCATTTGAATGGGGAACTCGACCGAAACAAAGTATAGGTTTTCATTATGTGAATAACTTGGAAATCTTAGCTCAAACAGCTGCAAAACCTGTTTTCCCAGCACGGGAACCTTGAGTTCTATAAGATAAAGCCATAAACATGTGTATCCGAGTCTTCTATCAAAAGTTACAGCTATTTCTATGAAGTTGTACAAAAACGCTTTCTTTCGCCAAGACAGTGCGTTTCTCACTGTTACATGCATTTGAATGGGGAACTCGACCGAAACAAAGTATAGGTTTTCATTATGTGAATAACTTGGAAATCTTAGCTCAAACAGCTGCAAAACCTGTTTTCCCAGCACGGGGACCTTGAGTTCTATAATATAAGGCCATAAACATGTTTGTCTGAGTCTTCTATCAAAGGTTACAGCTATTTCTATGAAGTTGTACAAAAACGCTTTCTTTCGCCAAGACAGTGCGTTTCTCACTGTTACATGCATTTGAATGGGGAACTCGACCGAAACAAAGTATAGGTTTTCATTATGTGAATAACTTGGAAATCTTAGCTCAAACAGCTGCAAAACCTGTTTTCCCAGCACGGGAACCTTGAGTTCTATAAGATAAAGCCATAAACATGTGTATCCGAGTCTTCTATCAAAAGTTACAGCTATTTCTATGAAGTTGTACAAAAACGCTTTCTTTCGCCAAGACAGTGCGTTTCTCACTGTTACATGCATTTGAATGGGGAACTCGACCGAAACAAAGTATAGGTTTTCATTATGTGAATAACTTGGAAATCTTAGCTCAAACAGCTGCAAAACCTGTTTTCCCAGCACGGGAACCTTGAGTTCTATAAGATAAAGCCATAAACATGTGTATCCGAGTCTTCTATCAAAAGATACAGCTATTTCTATGAAGTTGTACAAAAACGCTTTCTTTCGCCAAGACAGTGCGTTTCTCACTGTTACATGCATTTGAATGGGGAACTCGACCGAAACAAAGTACAAGTTTTCATTATGTGAATAACTTGGAAATCTTAGCTCAAACAGCTGCAAAACCTGTTTTCCCAGCACGGAGACCTTGAGTTCTATAATATAAGGCCATAAACATGTTTGTCTGAGTCTTCTATCAAAAGTTACAGCTATTTCTATGAAGTTGTACAAAAACGCTTTCTTTCGCCAAGACAGTGCGTTTCTCACTGTTACATGCATTTGAATGGGGAACTCGACCGAAACAAAGTACAAGTTTTCATTATGTGAATAACTTGGAAATCTTAGCTCAAACAGCTGCAAAACCTGTTTTCCCAGCACGGAGACCTTGAGTTCTATAATATAAGGCCATAAACATGTTTGTCTGAGTCTTCTATCAAAAGTTACAGCTATTTCTATGAAGTTGTACAAAAACGCTTTCTTTCGCCAAGACAGTGCGTTTCTCACTGTTACATGCATTTGAATGGGGAACTCGACCGAAACAAAGTATAGGTTTTCATTATGTGAATAACTTGGAAATCTTAGCTCAAACAGCTGCAAAACCTGTTTTCCCAGCACAGGGACCTTGAGTTCTATAATATAAGGCCATAAACATGTTTGTCTGAGTCTTCTATCAAAAGTTACAGCTATTTCTATGAAGTTGTACAAAAACGCTTTCTTTCGCCAAGACAGTGCGTTTCTCACTGTTACATGCATTTGAATGGGGAACTCGACCGAAACAAAGTATAGGTTTTCATTATGTGAATAACTTGGAAATCTTAGCTCAAACAGCTGCAAAACCTGTTTTCCCAGCACGGGAACCTTGAGTTCTATAAGATAAAGCCATAAACATGTGTATCCGAGTCTTCTATCAAAAGTTACAGCTATTTCTATGAAGTTGTACAAAAACGCTTTCTTTCGCCAAGACAGTGCGTTTCTCACTGTTACATGCATTTGAATGGGGAACTCGACCGAAACAAAGTATAGGTTTTCATTATGTGAATAACTTGGAAATCTTAGCTCAAACAGCTGCAAAACCTGTTTTCCCAGCACGGGGACCTTGAGTTCTATAATATAAGGCCATAAACATGTTTGTCTGAGTCTTCTATCAAAAGTTACAGCTATTTCTATGAAGTTGTACAAAAACGCTTTCTTTCGCCAAGACAGTGCGTTTCTCACTGTTACATGCATTTGAATGGGGAACTCGACCGAAACAAAGTATAGGTTTTCATTATGTGAATAACTTGGAAATCTTAGCTCAAACAGCTGCAAAACCTGTTTTCCCAGCACGGGAACCTTGAGTTCTATAAGATAAAGCCATAAACATGTGTATCCGAGTCTTCTATCAAAAGTTACAGCTATTTCTATGAAGTTGTACAAAAACGCTTTCTTTCGCCAAGACAGTGCGTTTCTCACTGTTACATGCATTTGAATGGGGAACTCGACCGAAACAAAGTACAAGTTTTCATTATGTGAATAACTTGGAAATCTTAGCTCAAACAGCTGCAAAACCTGTTTTCCCAGCACGGGGACCTTGAGTTCTATAAGATAAAGCCATAAACATGTGTATCCGAGTCTTCTATCAAAAGTTACAGCTATTTCTATGAAGTTGTACAAAAACGCTTTCTTTCGCCAAGACAGTGCGTTTCTCACTGTTACATGCATTTGAATGGGGAACTCGACCGAAACAAAGTATAGGTTTTCATTATGTGAATAACTTGGAAATCTTAGCTCAAACAGCTGCAAAACCTGTTTTCCCAGCACGGGAACCTTGAGTTCTATAAGATAAAGCCATAAACATGTGTATCCGAGTCTTCTATCAAAAGTTACAGCTATTTCTATGAAGTTGTACAAAAACGCTTTCTTTCGCCAAGACAGTGCGTTTCTCACTGTTACATGCATTTGAATGGGGAACTCGACCGAAACAAAGTATAGGTTTTCATTATGTGAATAACTTGGAAATCTTAGCTCAAACAGCTGCAAAACCTGTTTTCCCAGCACGGGAACCTTGAGTTCTATAAGATAAAGCCATAAACATGTGTATCCGAGTCTTCTATCAAAAGTTACAGCTATTTCTATAAAGTTGTACAAAAACGCTTTCTTTCGCCAAGACAGTGCGTTTCTCACTGTTACATGCATTTGAATGGGGAACTCGACCGAAACAAAGTATAGGTTTTCATTATGTGAATAACTTGGAAATCTTAGCTCAAACAGCTGCAAAACCTGTTTTCCCAGCACGGGAACCTTGAGTTCTATAAGATAAAGCCATAAACATGTGTATCCGAGTCTTCTATCAAAAGTTACAGCTATTTCTATGAAGTTGTACAAAAACGCTTTCTTTCGCCAAGACAGTGCGTTTCTCACTGTTACATGCATTTGAATGGGGAACTCGACCGAAACAAAGTATAGGTTTTCATTATGTGAATAACTTGGAAATCTTAGCTCAAACAGCTGCAAAACCTGTTTTCCCAGCACGGGGACCTTGAGTTCTATAATATAAGGCCATAAACATGTTTGTCTGAGTCTTCTATCAAAAGTTACAGCTATTTCTATGAAGTTGTACAAAAATGCTTTCTTTCGCCAAGACAGTGCGTTTCTCACTGTTACATGCATTTGAATGGGGAACTCGACCGAAACAAAGTATAGGTTTTCATTATGTGAATAACTTGGAAATCTTAGCTCAAACAGCTGCAAAACCTGTTTTCCCAGCACGGGAACCTTGAGTTCTATAAGATAAAGCCATAAACATGTGTATCCGAGTCTTCTATCAAAAGTTACAGCTATTCATATGAAGTTGTACAAAAACGCTTTCTTTCGCCAAGACAGTGCGTTTCTCACTGTTACATGCATTTGAATGGGGAACTCGACCGAAACAAAGTACAAGTTTTCATTATGTGAATAACTTGGAAATCTTAGCTCAAACAGCTGCAAAACCTGTTTTCCCAGCACGGAGACCTTGAGTTCTATAATATAAGGCCATAAACATGTTTGTCTGAGTCTTCTATCAAAAGTTACAGCTATTTCTATGAAGTTGTACAAAAACGCTTTCTTTCGCCAAGACAGTGCGTTTCTCACTGTTACATGCATTTGAATGGGGAACTCGACCGAAACAAAGTATAGGTTTTCATTATGTGAATAACTTGGAAATCTTAGCTCAAACAGCTGCAAAACCTGTTTTCCCAGCACAGGGACCTTGAGTTCTATAATATAAGGCCATAAACATGTTTGTCTGAGTCTTCTATCAAAAGTTACAGCTATTTCTATGAAGTTGTACAAAAACGCTTTCTTTCGCCAAGACAGTGCGTTTCTCACTGTTACATGCATTTGAATGGGGAACTCGACCGAAACAAAGTATAGGTTTTCATTATGTGAATAACTTGGAAATCTTAGCTCAAACAGCTGCAAAACCTGTTTTCCCAGCACGGGAACCTTGAGTTCTATAAGATAAAGCCATAAACATGTGTATCCGAGTCTTCTATCAAAAGTTACAGCTATTTCTATGAAGTTGTACAAAAACGCTTTCTTTCGCCAAGACAGTGCGTTTCTCACTGTTACATGCATTTGAATGGGGAACTCGACCGAAACAAAGTACAAGTTTTCATTATGTGAATAACTTGGAAATCTTAGCTCAAACAGCTGCAAAACCTGTTTTCCCAGCACGGGGACCTTGAGTTCTATAAGATAAAGCCATAAACATGTGTATCCGAGTCTTCTATCAAAAGTTACAGCTATTTCTATGAAGTTGTACAAAAACGCTTTCTTTCGCCAAGACAGTGCGTTTCTCACTGTTACATGCATTTGAATGGGGAACTCGACCGAAACAAAGTATAGGTTTTCATTATGTGAATAACTTGGAAATCTTAGCTCAAACAGCTGCAAAACCTGTTTTCCCAGCACGGGAACCTTGAGTTCTATAAGATAAAGCCATAAACATGTGTATCCGAGTCTTCTATCAAAAGTTACAGCTATTTCTATGAAGTTGTACAAAAACGCTTTCTTTCGCCAAGACAGTGCGTTTCTCACTGTTACATGCATTTGAATGGGGAACTCGACCGAAACAAAGTATAGGTTTTCATTATGTGAATAACTTGGAAATCTTAGCTCAAACAGCTGCAAAACCTGTTTTCCCAGCACGGGAACCTTGAGTTCTATAAGATAAAGCCATAAACATGTGTATCCGAGTCTTCTATCAAAAGTTACAGCTATTTCTATAAAGTTGTACAAAAACGCTTTCTTTCGCCAAGACAGTGCGTTTCTCACTGTTACATGCATTTGAATGGGGAACTCGACCGAAACAAAGTATAGGTTTTCATTATGTGAATAACTTGGAAATCTTAGCTCAAACAGCTGCAAAACCTGTTTTCCCAGCACGGGAACCTTGAGTTCTATAAGATAAAGCCATAAACATGTGTATCCGAGTCTTCTATCAAAAGTTACAGCTATTTCTATGAAGTTGTACAAAAACGCTTTCTTTCGCCAAGACAGTGCGTTTCTCACTGTTACATGCATTTGAATGGGGAACTCGACCGAAACAAAGTATAGGTTTTCATTATGTGAATAACTTGGAAATCTTAGCTCAAACAGCTGCAAAACCTGTTTTCCCAGCACGGGAACCTTGAGTTCTATAAGATAAAGCCATAAACATGTGTATCCGAGTCTTCTATCAAAAGTTACAGCTATTTCTATGAAGTTGTACAAAAACGCTTTCTTTCGCCAAGACAGTGCGTTTCTCACTGTTACATGCATTTGAATGGGGAACTCGACCGAAACAAAGTACAAGTTTTCATTATGTGAATAACTTGGAAATCTTAGCTCAAACAGCTGCAAAACCTGTTTTCCCAGCACGGGGACCTTGAGTTCTATAAGATAAAGCCATAAACATGTGTATCCGAGTCTTCTATCAAAAGTTACAGCTATTTCTATGAAGTTGTACAAAAACGCTTTCTTTCGCCAAGACAGTGCGTTTCTCACTGTTACATGCATTTGAATGGGGAACTCGACCGAAACAAAGTATAGGTTTTCATTATGTGAATAACTTGGAAATCTTAGCTCAAACAGCTGCAAAACCTGTTTTCCCAGCACGGGAACCTTGAGTTCTATAAGATAAAGCCATAAACATGTGTATCCGAGTCTTCTATCAAAAGTTACAGCTATTCATATGAAGTTGTACAAAAACGCTTTCTTTCGCCAAGACAGTGCGTTTCTCACTGTTACATGCATTTGAATGGGGAACTCGACCGAAACAAAGTACAAGTTTTCATTATGTGAATAACTTGGAAATCTTAGCTCAAACAGCTGCAAAACCTGTTTTCCCAGCACGGGGACCTTGAGTTCTATAATATAAGGCCATAAACATGTTTGTCTGAGTCTTCTATCAAAAGTTACAGCTATTTCTATGAAGTTGTACAAAAACGCTTTCTTTCGCCAAGACAGTGCGTTTCTCACTGTTACATGCATTTGAATGGGGAACTCGACCGAAACAAAGTATAGGTTTTCATTATGTGAATAACTTGGAAATCTTAGCTCAAACAGCTGCAAAACCTGTTTTCCCAGCACGGGAACCTTGAGTTCTATAAGATAAAGCCATAAACATGTGTATCCGAGTCTTCTATCAAAAGTTACAGCTATTCATATGAAGTTGTACAAAAACGCTTTCTTTCGCCAAGACAGTGCGTTTCTCACTGTTACATGCATTTGAATGGGGAACTCGACCGAAACAAAGTACAAGTTTTCATTATGTGAATAACTTGGAAATCTTAGCTCAAACAGCTGCAAAACCTGTTTTCCCAGCACGGGGACCTTGAGTTCTATAATATAAGGCCATAAACATGTTTGTCTGAGTCTTCTATCAAAAGTTACAGCTATTTCTATGAAGTTGTACAAAAACGCTTTCTTTCGCCAAGACAGTGCGTTTCTCACTGTTACATGCATTTGAATGGGGAACTCGACCGAAACAAAGTATAGGTTTTCATTATGTGAATAACTTGGAAATCTTAGCTCAAACAGCTGCAAAACCTGTTTTCCCAGCACGGGAACCTTGAGTTCTATAAGATAAAGCCATAAACATGTGTATCCGAGTCTTCTATCAAAAGTTACAGCTATTTCTATGAAGTTGTACAAAAACGCTTTCTTTCGCCAAGACAGTGCGTTTCTCACTGTTACATGCATTTGAATGGGGAACTCGACCGAAACAAAGTATAGGTTTTCATTATGTGAATAACTTGGAAATCTTAGCTCAAACAGCTGCAAAACCTGTTTTCCCAGCACGGGAACCTTGAGTTCTATAAGATAAAGCCATAAACATGTGTATCCGAGTCTTCTATCAAAAGTTACAGCTATTTCTATGAAGTTGTACAAAAACGCTTTCTTTCGCCAAGACAGTGCGTTTCTCACTGTTACATGCATTTGAATGGGGAACTCGACCGAAACAAAGTATAGGTTTTCATTATGTGAATAACTTGGAAATCTTAGCTCAAACAGCTGCAAAACCTGTTTTCCCAGCACGGGAACCTTGAGTTCTATAAGATAAAGCCATAAACATGTGTATCCGAGTCTTCTATCAAAAGTTACAGCTATTTCTATGAAGTTGTACAAAAACGCTTTCTTTCGCCAAGACAGTGCGTTTCTCACTGTTACATGCATTTGAATGGGGAACTCGACCGAAACAAAGTATAGGTTTTCATTATGTGAATAACTTGGAAATCTTAGCTCAAACAGCTGCAAAACCTGTTTTCCCAGCACGGGAACCTTGAGTTCTATAAGATAAAGCCATAAACATGTGTATCCGAGTCTTCTATCAAAAGTTACAGCTATTTCTATGAAGTTGTACAAAAACGCTTTCTTTCGCCAAGACAGTGCGTTTCTCACTGTTACATGCATTTGAATGGGGAACTCGACCGAAACAAAGTATAGGTTTTCATTATGTGAATAACTTGGAAATCTTAGCTCAAACAGCTGCAAAACCTGTTTTCCCAGCACGGGGACCTTGAGTTCTATAATATAAGGCCATAAACATGTTTGTCTGAGTCTTCTATCAAAAGTTACAGCTATTTCTATGAAGTTGTACAAAAATGCTTTCTTTCGCCAAGACAGTGCGTTTCTCACTGTTACATGCATTTGAATGGGGAACTCGACTGAAACAAAGTATAGGTTTTCATTATGTGAATAACTTGAAAATCTTAGCTCAAACAGCTGCAAAACCTGTTTTCCCAGCACGGGGACCTTGAGTTCTATAATATAAGGCCATAAACATGTTTGTCTGAGTCTTCTATCAAAAGTTACAGCTATTTCTATGAAGTTGTACAAAAACGCTTTCTTTCGCCAAGACAGTGCGTTTCTCACTGTTACATGCATTTGAATGGGGAACTCGACCGAAACAAAGTATAGGTTTTCATTATGTGAATAACTTGGAAATCTTAGCTCAAACAGCTGCAAAACCTGTTTTCCCAGCACGGGAACCTTGAGTTCTATAAGATAAAGCCATAAACATGTGTATCCGAGTCTTCTATCAAAAGTTACAGCTATTTCTATGAAGTTGTACAAAAACGCTTTCTTTCGCCAAGACAGTGCGTTTCTCACTGTTACATGCATTTGAATGGGGAACTCGACCGAAACAAAGTATAGGTTTTCATTATGTGAATAACTTGGAAATCTTAGCTCAAACAGCTGCAAAACCTGTTTTCCCAGCACGGGAACCTTGAGTTCTATAAGATAAAGCCATAAACATGTGTATCCGAGTCTTCTATCAAAAGTTACAGCTATTTCTATAAAGTTGTACAAAAACGCTTTCTTTCGCCAAGACAGTGCGTTTCTCACTGTTACATGCATTTGAATGGGGAACTCGACCGAAACAAAGTATAGGTTTTCATTATGTGAATAACTTGGAAATCTTAGCTCAAACAGCTGCAAAACCTGTTTTCCCAGCACGGGGACCTTGAGTTCTATAATATAAGGCCATAAACATGTTTGTCTGAGTCTTCTATCAAAAGTTACAGCTATTTCTATGAAGTTGTACAAAAATGCTTTCTTTCGCCAAGACAGTGCGTTTCTCACTGTTACATGCATTTGAATGGGGAACTCGACCGAAACAAAGTATAGGTTTTCATTATGTGAATAACTTGGAAATCTTAGCTCAAACAGCTGCAAAACCTGTTTTCCCAGCACGGGAACCTTGAGTTCTATAAGATAAAGCCATAAACATGTGTATCCGAGTCTTCTATCAAAAGTTACAGCTATTTCTATGAAGTTGTACAAAAACGCTTTCTTTCGCCAAGACAGTGCGTTTCTCACTGTTACATGCATTTGAATGGGGAACTCGACCGAAACAAAGTATAGGTTTTCATTATGTGAATAACTTGGAAATCTTAGCTCAAACAGCTGCAAAACCTGTTTTCCCAGCACGGGAACCTTGAGTTCTATAAGATAAAGCCATAAACATGTGTATCCGAGTCTTCTATCAAAAGTTACAGCTATTCATATGAAGTTGTACAAAAACGCTTTCTTTCGCCAAGACAGTGCGTTTCTCACTGTTACATGCATTTGAATGGGGAACTCGACCGAAACAAAGTACAAGTTTTCATTATGTGAATAACTTGGAAATCTTAGCTCAAACAGCTGCAAAACCTGTTTTCCCAGCACGGGGACCTTGAGTTCTATAACATAAGGCCATAAACATGTTTGTCTGAGTCTTCTATCAAAAGTTACAGCTATTTCTATGAAGTTGTACAAAAACGCTTTCTTTCGCCAAGACAGTGCGTTTCTCACTGTTACATGCATTTGAATGGGGAACTCGACCGAAACAAAGTATAGGTTTTCATTATGTGAATAACTTGGAAATCTTAGCTCAAACAGCTGCAAAACCTGTTTTCCCAGCACGGGAACCTTGAGTTCTATAAGATAAAGCCATAAACATGTGTATCCGAGTCTTCTATCAAAAGTTACAGCTATTTCTATGAAGTTGTACAAAAACGCTTTCTTTCGCCAAGACAGTGCGTTTCTCACTGTTACATGCATTTGAATGGGGAACTCGACCGAAACAAAGTATAGGTTTTCATTATGTGAATAACTTGGAAATCTTAGCTCAAACAGCTGCAAAACCTGTTTTCCCAGCACGGGAACCTTGAGTTCTATAAGATAAAGCCATAAACATGTGTATCCGAGTCTTCTATCAAAAGTTACAGCTATTTCTATGAAGTTGTACAAAAACGCTTTCTTTCGCCAAGACAGTGCGTTTCTCACTGTTACATGCATTTGAATGGGGAACTCGACCGAAACAAAGTATAGGTTTTCATTATGTGAATAACTTGGAAATCTTAGCTCAAACAGCTGCAAAACCTGTTTTCCCAGCACGGGGACCTTGAGTTCTATAATATAAGGCCATAAACATGTTTGTCTGAGTCTTCTATCAAAGGTTACAGCTATTTCTATGAAGTTGTACAAAAACGCTTTCTTTCGCCAAGACAGTGCGTTTCTCACTGTTACATGCATTTGAATGGGGAACTCGACCGAAACAAAGTATAGGTTTTCATTATGTGAATAACTTGGAAATCTTAGCTCAAACAGCTGCAAAACCTGTTTTCCCAGCACGGGAACCTTGAGTTCTATAAGATAAAGCCATAAACATGTGTATCCGAGTCTTCTATCAAAAGTTACAGCTATTTCTATGAAGTTGTACAAAAACGCTTTCTTTCGCCAAGACAGTGCGTTTCTCACTGTTACATGCATTTGAATGGGGAACTCGACCGAAACAAAGTATAGGTTTTCATTATGTGAATAACTTGGAAATCTTAGCTCAAACAGCTGCAAAACCTGTTTTCCCAGCACGGGAACCTTGAGTTCTATAAGATAAAGCCATAAACATGTGTATCCGAGTCTTCTATCAAAAGATACAGCTATTTCTATGAAGTTGTACAAAAACGCTTTCTTTCGCCAAGACAGTGCGTTTCTCACTGTTACATGCATTTGAATGGGGAACTCGACCGAAACAAAGTACAAGTTTTCATTATGTGAATAACTTGGAAATCTTAGCTCAAACAGCTGCAAAACCTGTTTTCCCAGCACGGAGACCTTGAGTTCTATAATATAAGGCCATAAACATGTTTGTCTGAGTCTTCTATCAAAAGTTACAGCTATTTCTATGAAGTTGTACAAAAACGCTTTCTTTCGCCAAGACAGTGCGTTTCTCACTGTTACATGCATTTGAATGGGGAACTCGACCGAAACAAAGTACAAGTTTTCATTATGTGAATAACTTGGAAATCTTAGCTCAAACAGCTGCAAAACCTGTTTTCCCAGCACGGAGATCTTGAGTTCTATAATATAAGGCCATAAACATGTTTGTCTGAGTCTTCTATCAAAAGTTACAGCTATTTCTATGAAGTTGTACAAAAACGCTTTCTTTCGCCAAGACAGTGCGTTTCTCACTGTTACATGCATTTGAATGGGGAACTCGACCGAAACAAAGTATAGGTTTTCATTATGTGAATAACTTGGAAATCTTAGCTCAAACAGCTGCAAAACCTGTTTTCCCAGCACAGGGACCTTGAGTTCTATAATATAAGGCCATAAACATGTTTGTCTGAGTCTTCTATCAAAAGTTACAGCTATTTCTATGAAGTTGTACAAAAATGCTTTCTTTCGCCAAGACAGTGCGTTTCTCACTGTTACATGCATTTGAATGGGGAACTCGACCGAAACAAAGTATAGGTTTTCATTATGTGAATAACTTGAAAATCTTAGCTCAAACAGCTGCAAAACCTGTTTTCCCAGCACGGGAACCTTGAGTTCTATAAGATAAAGCCATAAACATGTGTATCCGAGTCTTCTATCAAAAGTTACAGCTATTTCTATGAAGTTGTACAAAAACGCTTTCTTTCGCCAAGACAGTGCGTTTCTCACTGTTACATGCATTTGAATGGGGAACTCGACCGAAACAAAGTACAAGTTTTCATTATGTGAATAACTTGGAAATCTTAGCTCAAACAGCTGCAAAACCTGTTTTCCCAGCACGGGGACCTTGAGTTCTATAAGATAAAGCCATAAACATGTGTATCCGAGTCTTCTATCAAAAGTTACAGCTATTTCTATGAAGTTGTACAAAAACGCTTTCTTTCGCCAAGACAGTGCGTTTCTCACTGTTACATGCATTTGAATGGGGAACTCGACCGAAACAAAGTATAGGTTTTCATTATGTGAATAACTTGGAAATCTTAGCTCAAACAGCTGCAAAACCTGTTTTCCCAGCACGGGGACCTTGAGTTCTATAATATAAGGCCATAAACATGTTTGTCTGAGTCTTCTATCAAAAGTTACAGCTATTTCTATGAAGTTGTACAAAAACGCTTTCTTTCGCCAAGACAGTGCGTTTCTCACTGTTACATGCATTTGAATGGGGAACTCGACCGAAACAAAGTATAGGTTTTCATTATGTGAATAACTTGGAAATCTTAGCTCAAACAGCTGCAAAACCTGTTTTCCCAGCACGGGAACCTTGAGTTCTATAAGATAAAGCCATAAACATGTGTATCCGAGTCTTCTATCAAAAGTTACAGCTATTTCTATGAAGTTGTACAAAAACGCTTTCTTTCGCCAAGACAGTGCGTTTCTCACTGTTACATGCATTTGAATGGGGAACTCGACCGAAACAAAGTATAGGTTTTCATTATGTGAATAACTTGGAAATCTTAGCTCAAACAGCTGCAAAACCTGTTTTCCCAGCACGGGAACCTTGAGTTCTATAAGATAAAGCCATAAACATATGTATCCGAGTCTTCTATCAAAAGTTACAGCTATTTCTATAAAGTTGTACAAAAACGCTTTCTTTCGCCAAGACAGTGCGTTTCTCACTGTTACATGCATTTGAATGGGGAACTCGACCGAAACAAAGTATAGGTTTTCATTATGTGAATAACTTGGAAATCTTAGCTCAAACAGCTGCAAAACCTGTTTTCCCAGCACGGGAACCTTGAGTTCTATAAGATAAAGCCATAAACATGTGTATCCGAGTCTTCTATCAAAAGTTACAGCTATTTCTATGAAGTTGTACAAAAACGCTTTCTTTCGCCAAGACAGTGCGTTTCTCACTGTTACATGCATTTGAATGGGGAACTCGACCGAAACAAAGTATAGGTTTTCATTATGTGAATAACTTGGAAATCTTAGCTCAAACAGCTGCAAAACCTGTTTTCCCAGCACGGGGACCTTGAGTTCTATAATATAAGGCCATAAACATGTTTGTCTGAGTCTTCTATCAAAAGTTACAGCTATTTCTATGAAGTTGTACAAAAATGCTTTCTTTCGCCAAGACAGTGCGTTTCTCACTGTTACATGCATTTGAATGGGGAACTCGACCGAAACAAAGTATAGGTTTTCATTATGTGAATAACTTGAAAATCTTAGCTCAAACAGCTGCAAAACCTGTTTTCCCAGCACGGGGACCTTGAGTTCTATAATATAAGGCCATAAACATGTTTGTCTGAGTCTTCTATCAAAAGTTACAGCTATTTCTATGAAGTTGTACAAAAACGCTTTCTTTCGCCAAGACAGTGCGTTTCTCACTGTTACATGCATTTGAATGGGGAACTCGACCGAAACAAAGTATAGGTTTTCATTATGTGAATAACTTGGAAATCTTAGCTCAAACAGCTGCAAAACCTGTTTTCCCAGCACGGGAACCTTGAGTTCTATAAGATAAAGCCATAAACATGTGTATCCGAGTCTTCTATCAAAAGTTACAGCTATTTCTATGAAGTTGTACAAAAACGCTTTCTTTCGCCAAGACAGTGCGTTTCTCACTGTTACATGCATTTGAATGGGGAACTCGACCGAAACAAAGTATAGGTTTTCATTATGTGAATAACTTGGAAATCTTAGCTCAAACAGCTGCAAAACCTGTTTTCCCAGCACGGGAACCTTGAGTTCTATAAGATAAAGCCATAAACATGTGTATCCGAGTCTTCTATCAAAAGTTACAGCTATTTCTATAAAGTTGTACAAAAACGCTTTCTTTCGCCAAGACAGTGCGTTTCTCACTGTTACATGCATTTGAATGGGGAACTCGACCGAAACAAAGTATAGGTTTTCATTATGTGAATAACTTGGAAATCTTAGCTCAAACAGCTGCAAAACCTGTTTTCCCAGCACGGGAACCTTGAGTTCTATAAGATAAAGCCATAAACATGTGTATCCGAGTCTTCTATCAAAAGTTACAGCTATTTCTATGAAGTTGTACAAAAACGCTTTCTTTCGCCAAGACAGTGCGTTTCTCACTGTTACATGCATTTGAATGGGGAACTCGACCGAAACAAAGTATAGGTTTTCATTATGTGAATAACTTGGAAATCTTAGCTCAAACAGCTGCAAAACCTGTTTTCCCAGCACGGGGACCTTGAGTTCTATAATATAAGGCCATAAACATGTTTGTCTGAGTCTTCTATCAAAAGTTACAGCTATTTCTATGAAGTTGTACAAAAACGCTTTCTTTCGCCAAGACAGTGCGTTTCTCACTGTTACATGCATTTGAATGGGGAACTCGACCGAAACAAAGTATAGGTTTTCATTATGTGAATAACTTGGAAATCTTAGCTCAAACAGCTGCAAAACCTGTTTTCCCAGCACGGGGACCTTGAGTTCTATAATATAAGGCCATAAACATGTTTGTCTGAGTCTTCTATCAAAAGTTACAGCTATTTCTATGAAGTTGTACAAAAATGCTTTCTTTCGCCAAGACAGTGCGTTTCTCACTGTTACATGCATTTGAATGGGGAACTCGACCGAAACAAAGTATAGGTTTTCATTATGTGAATAACTTGAAAATCTTAGCTCAAACAGCTGCAAAACCTGTTTTCCCAGCACGGGGACCTTGAGTTCTATAATATAAGGCCATAAACATGTTTGTCTGAGTCTTCTATCAAAAGTTACAGCTATTTCTATGAAGTTGTACAAAAACGCTTTCTTTCGCCAAGACAGTGCGTTTCTCACTGTTACATGCATTTGAATGGGGAACTCGACCGAAACAAAGTATAGGTTTTCATTATGTGAATAACTTGGAAATCTTAGCTCAAACAGCTGCAAAACCTGTTTTCCCAGCACGGGAACCTTGAGTTCTATAAGATAAAGCCATAAACATGTGTATCCGAGTCTTCTATCAAAAGTTACAGCTATTTCTATGAAGTTGTACAAAAACGCTTTCTTTCGCCAAGACAGTGCGTTTCTCACTGTTACATGCATTTGAATGGGGAACTCGACCGAAACAAAGTATAGGTTTTCATTATGTGAATAACTTGGAAATCTTAGCTCAAACAGCTGCAAAACCTGTTTTCCCAGCACGGGGACCTTGAGTTCTATAATATAAGGCCATAAACATGTTTGTCTGAGTCTTCTATCAAAAGTTACAGCTATTTCTATGAAGTTGTACAAAAACGCTTTCTTTCGCCAAGACAGTGCGTTTCTCACTGTTACATGCATTTGAATGGGGAACTCGACCGAAACAAAGTATAGGTTTTCATTATGTGAATAACTTGGAAATCTTAGCTCAAACAGCTGCAAAACCTGTTTTCCCAGCACGGGAACCTTGAGTTCTATAAGATAAAGCCATAAACATGTGTATCCGAGTCTTCTATCAAAAGTTACAGCTATTTCTATGAAGTTGTACAAAAACGCTTTCTTTCGCCAAGACAGTGCGTTTCTCACTGTTACATGCATTTGAATGGGGAACTCGACCGAAACAAAGTATAGGTTTTCATTATGTGAATAACTTGGAAATCTTAGCTCAAACAGCTGCAAAACCTGTTTTCCCAGCACGGGAACCTTGAGTTCTATAAGATAAAGCCATAAACATGTGTATCCGAGTCTTCTATCAAAAGTTACAGCTATTTCTATGAAGTTGTACAAAAACGCTTTCTTTCGCCAAGACAGTGCGTTTCTCACTGTTACATGCATTTGAATGGGGAACTCGACCGAAACAAAGTATAGGTTTTCATTATGTGAATAACTTGGAAATCTTAGCTCAAACAGCTGCAAAACCTGTTTTCCCAGCACGGGAACCTTGAGTTCTATAAGATAAAGCCATAAACATGTGTATCCGAGTCTTCTATCAAAAGTTACAGCTATTTCTATGAAGTTGTACAAAAACGCTTTCTTTCGCCAAGACAGTGCGTTTCTCACTGTTACATGCATTTGAATGGGGAACTCGACCGAAACAAAGTATAGGTTTTCATTATGTGAATAACTTGGAAATCTTAGCTCAAACAGCTGCAAAACCTGTTTTCCCAGCACGGGAACCTTGAGTTCTATAAGATAAAGCCATAAACATGTGTATCCGAGTCTTCTATCAAAAGTTACAGCTATTTCTATGAAGTTGTACAAAAACGCTTTCTTTCGCCAAGACAGTGCGTTTCTCACTGTTACATGCATTTGAATGGGGAACTCGACCGAAACAAAGTATAGGTTTTCATTATGTGAATAACTTGGAAATCTTAGCTCAAACAGCTGCAAAACCTGTTTTCCCAGCACGGGAACCTTGAGTTCTATAATATAAAGCCATAAACATGTGTATCCGAGTCTTCTATCAAAAGTTACAGCTATTTCTATAAAGTTGTACAAAAACGCTTTCTTTCGCCAAGACAGTGCGTTTCTCACTGTTACATGCATTTGAATGGGGAACTCGACCGAAACAAAGTATAGGTTTTCATTATGTGAATAACTTGGAAATCTTAGCTCAAACAGCTGCAAAACCTGTTTTCCCAGCACGGGAACCTTGAGTTCTATAATATAAGGCCATAAACATGTTTGTCTGAGTCTTCTATCAAAAGTTACAGCTATTTCTATGAAGTTGTACAAAAACGCTTTCTTTCGCCAAGACAGTGCGTTTCTCACTGTTACATGCATTTGAATGGGGAACTCGACCGAAACAAAGTACAAGTTTTCATTATGTGAATAACTTGGAAATCTTAGCTCAAACAGCTGCAAAACCTGTTTTCCCAGCACGGGGACCTTGAGTTCTATAATATAAGGCCATAAACATGTTTGTCTGAGTCTTCTATCAAAAGTTACAGCTATTTCTATGAAGTTGTACAAAAACGCTTTCTTTCGCCAAGACAGTGCGTTTCTCACTGTTACATGCATTTGAATGGGGAACTCGACCGAAACAAAGTATAGGTTTTCATTATGTGAATAACTTGGAAATCTTAGCTCAAACAGCTGCAAAACCTGTTTTCCCAGCACGGGAACCTTGAGTTCTATAAGATAAAGCCATAAACATGTGTATCCGAGTCTTCTATCAAAAGTTACAGCTATTTCTATGAAGTTGTACAAAAACGCTTTCTTTCGCCAAGACAGTGCGTTTCTCACTGTTACATGCATTTGAATGGGGAACTCGACCGAAACAAAGTATAGGTTTTCATTATGTGAATAACTTGGAAATCTTAGCTCAAACAGCTGCAAAACCTGTTTTCCCAGCACGGGAACCTTGAGTTCTATAAGATAAAGCCATAAACATGTGTATCCGAGTCTTCTATCAAAAGTTACAGCTATTTCTATGAAGTTGTACAAAAACGCTTTCTTTCGCCAAGACAGTGCGTTTCTCACTGTTACATGCATTTGAATGGGGAACTCGACCGAAACAAAGTACAAGTTTTCATTATGTGAATAACTTGGAAATCTTAGCTCAAACAGCTGCAAAACCTGTTTTCCCAGCACGGAGACCTTGAGTTCTATAATATAAGGCCATAAACATGTTTGTCTGAGTCTTCTATCAAAAGTTACAGCTATTTCTATGAAGTTGTACAAAAACGCTTTCTTTCGCCAAGACAGTGCGTTTCTCACTGTTACATGCATTTGAATGGGGAACTCGACCGAAACAAAGTACAAGTTTTCATTATGTGAATAACTTGGAAATCTTAGCTCAAACAGCTGCAAAACCTGTTTTCCCAGCACGGAGACCTTGAGTTCTATAATATAAGGCCATAAACATGTTTGTCTGAGTCTTCTATCAAAAGTTACAGCTATTTCTATGAAGTTGTACAAAAACGCTTTCTTTCGCCAAGACAGTGCGTTTCTCACTGTTACATGCATTTGAATGGGGAACTCGACCGAAACAAAGTATAGGTTTTCATTATGTGAATAACTTGGAAATCTTAGCTCAAACAGCTGCAAAACCTGTTTTCCCAGCACGGGAACCTTGAGTTCTATAAGATAAAGCCATAAACATGTGTATCCGAGTCTTCTATCAAAAGTTACAGCTATTTCTATGAAGTTGTACAAAAACGCTTTCTTTCGCCAAGACAGTGCGTTTCTCACTGTTACATGCATTTGAATGGGGAACTCGACCGAAACAAAGTATAGGTTTTCATTATGTGAATAACTTGGAAATCTTAGCTCAAACAGCTGCAAAACCTGTTTTCCCAGCACGGGGACCTTGAGTTCTATAATATAAGGCCATAAACATGTTTGTCTGAGTCTTCTATCAAAAGTTACAGCTATTTCTATAAAGTTGTACAAAAACGCTTTCTTTCGCCAAGACAGTGCGTTTCTCACTGTTACATGCATTTGAATGGGGAACTCGACCGAAACAAAGTATAGGTTTTCATTATGTGAATAACTTGGAAATCTTAGCTCAAACAGCTGCAAAACCTGTTTTCCCAGCACGGGAACCTTGAGTTCTATAAGATAAAGCCATAAACATGTGTATCCGAGTCTTCTATCAAAAGTTACAGCTATTTCTATGAAGTTGTACAAAAACGCTTTCTTTCGCCAAGACAGTGCGTTTCTCACTGTTACATGCATTTGAATGGGGAACTCGACCGAAACAAAGTATAGGTTTTCATTATGTGAATAACTTGGAAATCTTAGCTCAAACAGCTGCAAAACCTGTTTTCCCAGCACGGGAACCTTGAGTTCTATAAGATAAAGCCATAAACATGTGTATCCGAGTCTTCTATCAAAAGTTACAGCTATTTCTATGAAGTTGTACAAAAACGCTTTCTTTCGCCAAGACAGTGCGTTTCTCACTGTTACATGCATTTGAATGGGGAACTCGACCGAAACAAAGTACAAGTTTTCATTATGTGAATAACTTGGAAATCTTAGCTCAAACAGCTGCAAAACCTGTTTTCCCAGCACGGGGACCTTGAGTTCTATAAGATAAAGCCATAAACATGTGTATCCGAGTCTTCTATCAAAAGTTACAGCTATTTCTATGAAGTTGTACAAAAACGCTTTCTTTCGCCAAGACAGTGCGTTTCTCACTGTTACATGCATTTGAATGGGGAACTCGACCGAAACAAAGTATAGGTTTTCATTATGTGAATAACTTGGAAATCTTAGCTCAAACAGCTGCAAAACCTGTTTTCCCAGCACGGGAACCTTGAGTTCTATAAGATAAAGCCATAAACATGTGTATCCGAGTCTTCTATCAAAAGTTACAGCTATTCATATGAAGTTGTACAAAAACGCTTTCTTTCGCCAAGACAGTGCGTTTCTCACTGTTACATGCATTTGAATGGGGAACTCGACCGAAACAAAGTACAAGTTTTCATTATGTGAATAACTTGGAAATCTTAGCTCAAACAGCTGCAAAACCTGTTTTCCCAGCACGGGGACCTTGAGTTCTATAATATAAGGCCATAAACATGTTTGTCTGAGTCTTCTATCAAAAGTTACAGCTATTTCTATGAAGTTGTACAAAAACGCTTTCTTTCGCCAAGACAGTGCGTTTCTCACTGTTACATGCATTTGAATGGGGAACTCGACCGAAACAAAGTATAGGTTTTCATTATGTGAATAACTTGGAAATCTTAGCTCAAACAGCTGCAAAACCTGTTTTCCCAGCACGGGAACCTTGAGTTCTATAAGATAAAGCCATAAACATGTGTATCCGAGTCTTCTATCAAAAGTTACAGCTATTCATATGAAGTTGTACAAAAACGCTTTCTTTCGCCAAGACAGTGCGTTTCTCACTGTTACATGCATTTGAATGGGGAACTCGACCGAAACAAAGTACAAGTTTTCATTATGTGAATAACTTGGAAATCTTAGCTCAAACAGCTGCAAAACCTGTTTTCCCAGCACGGGGACCTTGAGTTCTATAATATAAGGCCATAAACATGTTTGTCTGAGTCTTCTATCAAAAGTTACAGCTATTTCTATGAAGTTGTACAAAAACGCTTTCTTTCGCCAAGACAGTGCGTTTCTCACTGTTACATGCATTTGAATGGGGAACTCGACCGAAACAAAGTATAGGTTTTCATTATGTGAATAACTTGGAAATCTTAGCTCAAACAGCTGCAAAACCTGTTTTCCCAGCACGGGAACCTTGAGTTCTATAAGATAAAGCCATAAACATGTGTATCCGAGTCTTCTATCAAAAGTTACAGCTATTTCTATGAAGTTGTACAAAAACGCTTTCTTTCGCCAAGACAGTGCGTTTCTCACTGTTACATGCATTTGAATGGGGAACTCGACCGAAACAAAGTATAGGTTTTCATTATGTGAATAACTTGGAAATCTTAGCTCAAACAGCTGCAAAACCTGTTTTCCCAGCACGGGAACCTTGAGTTCTATAAGATAAAGCCATAAACATGTGTATCCGAGTCTTCTATCAAAAGTTACAGCTATTTCTATGAAGTTGTACAAAAACGCTTTCTTTCGCCAAGACAGTGCGTTTCTCACTGTTACATGCATTTGAATGGGGAACTCGACCGAAACAAAGTATAGGTTTTCATTATGTGAATAACTTGGAAATCTTAGCTCAAACAGCTGCAAAACCTGTTTTCCCAGCACGGGAACCTTGAGTTCTATAAGATAAAGCCATAAACATGTGTATCCGAGTCTTCTATCAAAAGTTACAGCTATTTCTATGAAGTTGTACAAAAACGCTTTCTTTCGCCAAGACAGTGCGTTTCTCACTGTTACATGCATTTGAATGGGGAACTCGACCGAAACAAAGTATAGGTTTTCATTATGTGAATAACTTGGAAATCTTAGCTCAAACAGCTGCAAAACCTGTTTTCCCAGCACGGGAACCTTGAGTTCTATAAGATAAAGCCATAAACATGTGTATCCGAGTCTTCTATCAAAAGTTACAGCTATTTCTATGAAGTTGTACAAAAACGCTTTCTTTCGCCAAGACAGTGCGTTTCTCACTGTTACATGCATTTGAATGGGGAACTCGACCGAAACAAAGTATAGGTTTTCATTATGTGAATAACTTGGAAATCTTAGCTCAAACAGCTGCAAAACCTGTTTTCCCAGCACGGGGACCTTGAGTTCTATAATATAAGGCCATAAACATGTTTGTCTGAGTCTTCTATCAAAAGTTACAGCTATTTCTATGAAGTTGTACAAAAATGCTTTCTTTCGCCAAGACAGTGCGTTTCTCACTGTTACATGCATTTGAATGGGGAACTCGACTGAAACAAAGTATAGGTTTTCATTATGTGAATAACTTGAAAATCTTAGCTCAAACAGCTGCAAAACCTGTTTTCCCAGCACGGGGACCTTGAGTTCTATAATATAAGGCCATAAACATGTTTGTCTGAGTCTTCTATCAAAAGTTACAGCTATTTCTATGAAGTTGTACAAAAACGCTTTCTTTCGCCAAGACAGTGCGTTTCTCACTGTTACATGCATTTGAATGGGGAACTCGACCGAAACAAAGTATAGGTTTTCATTATGTGAATAACTTGGAAATCTTAGCTCAAACAGCTGCAAAACCTGTTTTCCCAGCACGGGAACCTTGAGTTCTATAAGATAAAGCCATAAACATGTGTATCCGAGTCTTCTATCAAAAGTTACAGCTATTTCTATGAAGTTGTACAAAAACGCTTTCTTTCGCCAAGACAGTGCGTTTCTCACTGTTACATGCATTTGAATGGGGAACTCGACCGAAACAAAGTATAGGTTTTCATTATGTGAATAACTTGGAAATCTTAGCTCAAACAGCTGCAAAACCTGTTTTCCCAGCACGGGAACCTTGAGTTCTATAAGATAAAGCCATAAACATGTGTATCCGAGTCTTCTATCAAAAGTTACAGCTATTTCTATAAAGTTGTACAAAAACGCTTTCTTTCGCCAAGACAGTGCGTTTCTCACTGTTACATGCATTTGAATGGGGAACTCGACCGAAACAAAGTATAGGTTTTCATTATGTGAATAACTTGGAAATCTTAGCTCAAACAGCTGCAAAACCTGTTTTCCCAGCACGGGGACCTTGAGTTCTATAATATAAGGCCATAAACATGTTTGTCTGAGTCTTCTATCAAAAGTTACAGCTATTTCTATGAAGTTGTACAAAAATGCTTTCTTTCGCCAAGACAGTGCGTTTCTCACTGTTACATGCATTTGAATGGGGAACTCGACCGAAACAAAGTATAGGTTTTCATTATGTGAATAACTTGGAAATCTTAGCTCAAACAGCTGCAAAACCTGTTTTCCCAGCACGGGAACCTTGAGTTCTATAAGATAAAGCCATAAACATGTGTATCCGAGTCTTCTATCAAAAGTTACAGCTATTTCTATGAAGTTGTACAAAAACGCTTTCTTTCGCCAAGACAGTGCGTTTCTCACTGTTACATGCATTTGAATGGGGAACTCGACCGAAACAAAGTATAGGTTTTCATTATGTGAATAACTTGGAAATCTTAGCTCAAACAGCTGCAAAACCTGTTTTCCCAGCACGGGAACCTTGAGTTCTATAAGATAAAGCCATAAACATGTGTATCCGAGTCTTCTATCAAAAGTTACAGCTATTCATATGAAGTTGTACAAAAACGCTTTCTTTCGCCAAGACAGTGCGTTTCTCACTGTTACATGCATTTGAATGGGGAACTCGACCGAAACAAAGTACAAGTTTTCATTATGTGAATAACTTGGAAATCTTAGCTCAAACAGCTGCAAAACCTGTTTTCCCAGCACGGGGACCTTGAGTTCTATAACATAAGGCCATAAACATGTTTGTCTGAGTCTTCTATCAAAAGTTACAGCTATTTCTATGAAGTTGTACAAAAACGCTTTCTTTCGCCAAGACAGTGCGTTTCTCACTGTTACATGCATTTGAATGGGGAACTCGACCGAAACAAAGTATAGGTTTTCATTATGTGAATAACTTGGAAATCTTAGCTCAAACAGCTGCAAAACCTGTTTTCCCAGCACGGGAACCTTGAGTTCTATAATATAAGGCCATAAACATGTTTGTCTGAGTCTTCTATCAAAAGTTACAGCTATTTCTATGAAGTTGTACAAAAACGCTTTCTTTCGCCAAGACAGTGCGTTTCTCACTGTTACATGCATTTGAATGGGGAACTCGACCGAAACAAAGTACAAGTTTTCATTATGTGAATAACTTGGAAATCTTAGCTCAAACAGCTGCAAAACCTGTTTTCCCAGCACGGGGACCTTGAGTTCTATAATATAAGGCCATAAACATGTTTGTCTGAGTCTTCTATCAAAAGTTACAGCTATTTCTATGAAGTTGTACAAAAACGCTTTCTTTCGCCAAGACAGTGCGTTTCTCACTGTTACATGCATTTGAATGGGGAACTCGACCGAAACAAAGTATAGGTTTTCATTATGTGAATAACTTGGAAATCTTAGCTCAAACAGCTGCAAAACCTGTTTTCCCAGCACGGGAACCTTGAGTTCTATAAGATAAAGCCATAAACATGTGTATCCGAGTCTTCTATCAAAAGTTACAGCTATTTCTATGAAGTTGTACAAAAACGCTTTCTTTCGCCAAGACAGTGCGTTTCTCACTGTTACATGCATTTGAATGGGGAACTCGACCGAAACAAAGTATAGGTTTTCATTATGTGAATAACTTGGAAATCTTAGCTCAAACAGCTGCAAAACCTGTTTTCCCAGCACGGGAACCTTGAGTTCTATAAGATAAAGCCATAAACATGTGTATCCGAGTCTTCTATCAAAAGTTACAGCTATTTCTATGAAGTTGTACAAAAACGCTTTCTTTCGCCAAGACAGTGCGTTTCTCACTGTTACATGCATTTGAATGGGGAACTCGACCGAAACAAAGTACAAGTTTTCATTATGTGAATAACTTGGAAATCTTAGCTCAAACAGCTGCAAAACCTGTTTTCCCAGCACGGAGACCTTGAGTTCTATAATATAAGGCCATAAACATGTTTGTCTGAGTCTTCTATCAAAAGTTACAGCTATTTCTATGAAGTTGTACAAAAACGCTTTCTTTCGCCAAGACAGTGCGTTTCTCACTGTTACATGCATTTGAATGGGGAACTCGACCGAAACAAAGTACAAGTTTTCATTATGTGAATAACTTGGAAATCTTAGCTCAAACAGCTGCAAAACCTGTTTTCCCAGCACGGAGACCTTGAGTTCTATAATATAAGGCCATAAACATGTTTGTCTGAGTCTTCTATCAAAAGTTACAGCTATTTCTATGAAGTTGTACAAAAACGCTTTCTTTCGCCAAGACAGTGCGTTTCTCACTGTTACATGCATTTGAATGGGGAACTCGACCGAAACAAAGTATAGGTTTTCATTATGTGAATAACTTGGAAATCTTAGCTCAAACAGCTGCAAAACCTGTTTTCCCAGCACGGGAACCTTGAGTTCTATAAGATAAAGCCATAAACATGTGTATCCGAGTCTTCTATCAAAAGTTACAGCTATTTCTATGAAGTTGTACAAAAACGCTTTCTTTCGCCAAGACAGTGCGTTTCTCACTGTTACATGCATTTGAATGGGGAACTCGACCGAAACAAAGTATAGGTTTTCATTATGTGAATAACTTGGAAATCTTAGCTCAAACAGCTGCAAAACCTGTTTTCCCAGCACGGGGACCTTGAGTTCTAT
Source organism: Diplotaxodon limnothrissa (assembly GCF_057381915.1). Classification (NCBI taxonomy): domain Eukaryota; kingdom Metazoa; phylum Chordata; class Actinopteri; order Cichliformes; family Cichlidae; genus Diplotaxodon; species Diplotaxodon limnothrissa. Next base: position 3,793,019 of record NC_140614.1, on the reverse strand, counting down.
AATATAAGGCCATAAACATGTTTGTCTGAGTCTTCTATCAAAAGTTACAGCTATTTCTATAAAGTTGTACAAAAACGCTTTCTTTCGCCAAGACAGTGCGTTTCTCACTGTTACATGCATTTGAATGGGGAACTCGACCGAAACAAAGTATAGGTTTTCATTATGTGAATAACTTGGAAATCTTAGCTCAAACAGCTGCAAAACCTGTTTTCCCAGCACGGGAACCTTGAGTTCTATAAGATAAAGCCATAAACATGTGTATCCGAGTCTTCTATCAAAAGTTACAGCTATTTCTATGAAGTTGTACAAAAACGCTTTCTTTCGCCAAGACAGTGCGTTTCTCACTGTTACATGCATTTGAATGGGGAACTCGACCGAAACAAAGTATAGGTTTTCATTATGTGAATAACTTGGAAATCTTAGCTCAAACAGCTGCAAAACCTGTTTTCCCAGCACGGGAACCTTGAGTTCTATAAGATAAAGCCATAAACATGTGTATCCGAGTCTTCTATCAAAAGTTACAGCTATTTCTATGAAGTTGTACAAAAACGCTTTCTTTCGCCAAGACAGTGCGTTTCTCACTGTTACATGCATTTGAATGGGGAACTCGACCGAAACAAAGTACAAGTTTTCATTATGTGAATAACTTGGAAATCTTAGCTCAAACAGCTGCAAAACCTGTTTTCCCAGCACGGGGACCTTGAGTTCTATAAGATAAAGCCATAAACATGTGTATCCGAGTCTTCTATCAAAAGTTACAGCTATTTCTATGAAGTTGTACAAAAACGCTTTCTTTCGCCAAGACAGTGCGTTTCTCACTGTTACATGCATTTGAATGGGGAACTCGACCGAAACAAAGTATAGGTTTTCATTATGTGAATAACTTGGAAATCTTAGCTCAAACAGCTGCAAAACCTGTTTTCCCAGCACGGGAACCTTGAGTTCTATAAGATAAAGCCATAAACATGTGTATCCGAGTCTTCTATCAAAAGTTACAGCTATTCATATGAAGTTGTACAAAAACGCTTTCTTTCGCCAAGACAGTGCGTTTCTCACTGTTACATGCATTTGAATGGGGAACTCGACCGAAACAAAGTACAAGTTTTCATTATGTGAATAACTTGGAAATCTTAGCTCAAACAGCTGCAAAACCTGTTTTCCCAGCACGGGGACCTTGAGTTCTATAATATAAGGCCATAAACATGTTTGTCTGAGTCTTCTATCAAAAGTTACAGCTATTTCTATGAAGTTGTACAAAAACGCTTTCTTTCGCCAAGACAGTGCGTTTCTCACTGTTACATGCATTTGAATGGGGAACTCGACCGAAACAAAGTATAGGTTTTCATTATGTGAATAACTTGGAAATCTTAGCTCAAACAGCTGCAAAACCTGTTTTCCCAGCACGGGAACCTTGAGTTCTATAAGATAAAGCCATAAACATGTGTATCCGAGTCTTCTATCAAAAGTTACAGCTATTCATATGAAGTTGTACAAAAACGCTTTCTTTCGCCAAGACAGTGCGTTTCTCACTGTTACATGCATTTGAATGGGGAACTCGACCGAAACAAAGTACAAGTTTTCATTATGTGAATAACTTGGAAATCTTAGCTCAAACAGCTGCAAAACCTGTTTTCCCAGCACGGGGACCTTGAGTTCTATAATATAAGGCCATAAACATGTTTGTCTGAGTCTTCTATCAAAAGTTACAGCTATTTCTATGAAGTTGTACAAAAATGCTTTCTTTCGCCAAGACAGTGCGTTTCTCACTGTTACATGCATTTGAATGGGGAACTCGACCGAAACAAAGTATAGGTTTTCATTATGTGAATAACTTGGAAATCTTAGCTCAAACAGCTGCAAAACCTGTTTTCCCAGCACGGGAACCTTGAGTTCTATAAGATAAAGCCATAAACATGTGTATCCGAGTCTTCTATCAAAAGTTACAGCTATTTCTATGAAGTTGTACAAAAACGCTTTCTTTCGCCAAGACAGTGCGTTTCTCACTGTTACATGCATTTGAATGGGGAACTCGACCGAAACAAAGTATAGGTTTTCATTATGTGAATAACTTGGAAATCTTAGCTCAAACAGCTGCAAAACCTGTTTTCCCAGCACGGGAACCTTGAGTTCTATAAGATAAAGCCATAAACATGTGTATCCGAGTCTTCTATCAAAAGTTACAGCTATTTCTATGAAGTTGTACAAAAACGCTTTCTTTCGCCAAGACAGTGCGTTTCTCACTGTTACATGCATTTGAATGGGGAACTCGACCGAAACAAAGTACAAGTTTTCATTATGTGAATAACTTGGAAATCTTAGCTCAAACAGCTGCAAAACCTGTTTTCCCAGCACGGAGACCTTGAGTTCTATAATATAAGGCCATAAACATGTTTGTCTGAGTCTTCTATCAAAAGTTACAGCTATTTCTATGAAGTTGTACAAAAACGCTTTCTTTCGCCAAGACAGTGCGTTTCTCACTGTTACATGCATTTGAATGGGGAACTCGACCGAAACAAAGTACAAGTTTTCATTATGTGAATAACTTGGAAATCTTAGCTCAAACAGCTGCAAAACCTGTTTTCCCAGCACGGAGACCTTGAGTTCTATAATATAAGGCCATAAACATGTTTGTCTGAGTCTTCTATCAAAAGTTACAGCTATTTCTATGAAGTTGTACAAAAACGCTTTCTTTCGCCAAGACAGTGCGTTTCTCACTGTTACATGCATTTGAATGGGGAACTCGACCGAAACAAAGTATAGGTTTTCATTATGTGAATAACTTGGAAATCTTAGCTCAAACAGCTGCAAAACCTGTTTTCCCAGCACGGGAACCTTGAGTTCTATAAGATAAAGCCATAAACATGTGTATCCGAGTCTTCTATCAAAAGTTACAGCTATTTCTATGAAGTTGTACAAAAACGCTTTCTTTCGCCAAGACAGTGCGTTTCTCACTGTTACATGCATTTGAATGGGGAACTCGACCGAAACAAAGTATAGGTTTTCATTATGTGAATAACTTGGAAATCTTAGCTCAAACAGCTGCAAAACCTGTTTTCCCAGCACGGGGACCTTGAGTTCTATAATATAAGGCCATAAACATGTTTGTCTGAGTCTTCTATCAAAAGTTACAGCTATTTCTATAAAGTTGTACAAAAACGCTTTCTTTCGCCAAGACAGTGCGTTTCTCACTGTTACATGCATTTGAATGGGGAACTCGACCGAAACAAAGTATAGGTTTTCATTATGTGAATAACTTGGAAATCTTAGCTCAAACAGCTGCAAAACCTGTTTTCCCAGCACGGGAACCTTGAGTTCTATAAGATAAAGCCATAAACATGTGTATCCGAGTCTTCTATCAAAAGTTACAGCTATTTCTATGAAGTTGTACAAAAACGCTTTCTTTCGCCAAGACAGTGCGTTTCTCACTGTTACATGCATTTGAATGGGGAACTCGACCGAAACAAAGTATAGGTTTTCATTATGTGAATAACTTGGAAATCTTAGCTCAAACAGCTGCAAAACCTGTTTTCCCAGCACGGGAACCTTGAGTTCTATAAGATAAAGCCATAAACATGTGTATCCGAGTCTTCTATCAAAAGTTACAGCTATTTCTATGAAGTTGTACAAAAACGCTTTCTTTCGCCAAGACAGTGCGTTTCTCACTGTTACATGCATTTGAATGGGGAACTCGACCGAAACAAAGTACAAGTTTTCATTATGTGAATAACTTGGAAATCTTAGCTCAAACAGCTGCAAAACCTGTTTTCCCAGCACGGGGACCTTGAGTTCTATAAGATAAAGCCATAAACATGTGTATCCGAGTCTTCTATCAAAAGTTACAGCTATTTCTATGAAGTTGTACAAAAACGCTTTCTTTCGCCAAGACAGTGCGTTTCTCACTGTTACATGCATTTGAATGGGGAACTCGACCGAAACAAAGTATAGGTTTTCATTATGTGAATAACTTGGAAATCTTAGCTCAAACAGCTGCAAAACCTGTTTTCCCAGCACGGGAACCTTGAGTTCTATAAGATAAAGCCATAAACATGTGTATCCGAGTCTTCTATCAAAAGTTACAGCTATTCATATGAAGTTGTACAAAAACGCTTTCTTTCGCCAAGACAGTGCGTTTCTCACTGTTACATGCATTTGAATGGGGAACTCGACCGAAACAAAGTACAAGTTTTCATTATGTGAATAACTTGGAAATCTTAGCTCAAACAGCTGCAAAACCTGTTTTCCCAGCACGGGGACCTTGAGTTCTATAATATAAGGCCATAAACATGTTTGTCTGAGTCTTCTATCAAAAGTTACAGCTATTTCTATGAAGTTGTACAAAAACGCTTTCTTTCGCCAAGACAGTGCGTTTCTCACTGTTACATGCATTTGAATGGGGAACTCGACCGAAACAAAGTATAGGTTTTCATTATGTGAATAACTTGGAAATCTTAGCTCAAACAGCTGCAAAACCTGTTTTCCCAGCACGGGAACCTTGAGTTCTATAAGATAAAGCCATAAACATGTGTATCCGAGTCTTCTATCAAAAGTTACAGCTATTCATATGAAGTTGTACAAAAACGCTTTCTTTCGCCAAGACAGTGCGTTTCTCACTGTTACATGCATTTGAATGGGGAACTCGACCGAAACAAAGTACAAGTTTTCATTATGTGAATAACTTGGAAATCTTAGCTCAAACAGCTGCAAAACCTGTTTTCCCAGCACGGGGACCTTGAGTTCTATAATATAAGGCCATAAACATGTTTGTCTGAGTCTTCTATCAAAAGTTACAGCTATTTCTATGAAGTTGTACAAAAACGCTTTCTTTCGCCAAGACAGTGCGTTTCTCACTGTTACATGCATTTGAATGGGGAACTCGACCGAAACAAAGTATAGGTTTTCATTATGTGAATAACTTGGAAATCTTAGCTCAAACAGCTGCAAAACCTGTTTTCCCAGCACGGGAACCTTGAGTTCTATAAGATAAAGCCATAAACATGTGTATCCGAGTCTTCTATCAAAAGTTACAGCTATTTCTATGAAGTTGTACAAAAACGCTTTCTTTCGCCAAGACAGTGCGTTTCTCACTGTTACATGCATTTGAATGGGGAACTCGACCGAAACAAAGTATAGGTTTTCATTATGTGAATAACTTGGAAATCTTAGCTCAAACAGCTGCAAAACCTGTTTTCCCAGCACGGGAACCTTGAGTTCTATAAGATAAAGCCATAAACATGTGTATCCGAGTCTTCTATCAAAAGTTACAGCTATTTCTATGAAGTTGTACAAAAACGCTTTCTTTCGCCAAGACAGTGCGTTTCTCACTGTTACATGCATTTGAATGGGGAACTCGACCGAAACAAAGTATAGGTTTTCATTATGTGAATAACTTGGAAATCTTAGCTCAAACAGCTGCAAAACCTGTTTTCCCAGCACGGGAACCTTGAGTTCTATAAGATAAAGCCATAAACATGTGTATCCGAGTCTTCTATCAAAAGTTACAGCTATTTCTATGAAGTTGTACAAAAACGCTTTCTTTCGCCAAGACAGTGCGTTTCTCACTGTTACATGCATTTGAATGGGGAACTCGACCGAAACAAAGTATAGGTTTTCATTATGTGAATAACTTGGAAATCTTAGCTCAAACAGCTGCAAAACCTGTTTTCCCAGCACGGGAACCTTGAGTTCTATAAGATAAAGCCATAAACATGTGTATCCGAGTCTTCTATCAAAAGTTACAGCTATTTCTATGAAGTTGTACAAAAACGCTTTCTTTCGCCAAGACAGTGCGTTTCTCACTGTTACATGCATTTGAATGGGGAACTCGACCGAAACAAAGTATAGGTTTTCATTATGTGAATAACTTGGAAATCTTAGCTCAAACAGCTGCAAAACCTGTTTTCCCAGCACGGGGACCTTGAGTTCTATAATATAAGGCCATAAACATGTTTGTCTGAGTCTTCTATCAAAAGTTACAGCTATTTCTATGAAGTTGTACAAAAATGCTTTCTTTCGCCAAGACAGTGCGTTTCTCACTGTTACATGCATTTGAATGGGGAACTCGACTGAAACAAAGTATAGGTTTTCATTATGTGAATAACTTGAAAATCTTAGCTCAAACAGCTGCAAAACCTGTTTTCCCAGCACGGGGACCTTGAGTTCTATAATATAAGGCCATAAACATGTTTGTCTGAGTCTTCTATCAAAAGTTACAGCTATTTCTATGAAGTTGTACAAAAACGCTTTCTTTCGCCAAGACAGTGCGTTTCTCACTGTTACATGCATTTGAATGGGGAACTCGACCGAAACAAAGTATAGGTTTTCATTATGTGAATAACTTGGAAATCTTAGCTCAAACAGCTGCAAAACCTGTTTTCCCAGCACGGGAACCTTGAGTTCTATAAGATAAAGCCATAAACATGTGTATCCGAGTCTTCTATCAAAAGTTACAGCTATTTCTATGAAGTTGTACAAAAACGCTTTCTTTCGCCAAGACAGTGCGTTTCTCACTGTTACATGCATTTGAATGGGGAACTCGACCGAAACAAAGTATAGGTTTTCATTATGTGAATAACTTGGAAATCTTAGCTCAAACAGCTGCAAAACCTGTTTTCCCAGCACGGGAACCTTGAGTTCTATAAGATAAAGCCATAAACATGTGTATCCGAGTCTTCTATCAAAAGTTACAGCTATTTCTATAAAGTTGTACAAAAACGCTTTCTTTCGCCAAGACAGTGCGTTTCTCACTGTTACATGCATTTGAATGGGGAACTCGACCGAAACAAAGTATAGGTTTTCATTATGTGAATAACTTGGAAATCTTAGCTCAAACAGCTGCAAAACCTGTTTTCCCAGCACGGGGACCTTGAGTTCTATAATATAAGGCCATAAACATGTTTGTCTGAGTCTTCTATCAAAAGTTACAGCTATTTCTATGAAGTTGTACAAAAATGCTTTCTTTCGCCAAGACAGTGCGTTTCTCACTGTTACATGCATTTGAATGGGGAACTCGACCGAAACAAAGTATAGGTTTTCATTATGTGAATAACTTGGAAATCTTAGCTCAAACAGCTGCAAAACCTGTTTTCCCAGCACGGGAACCTTGAGTTCTATAAGATAAAGCCATAAACATGTGTATCCGAGTCTTCTATCAAAAGTTACAGCTATTTCTATGAAGTTGTACAAAAACGCTTTCTTTCGCCAAGACAGTGCGTTTCTCACTGTTACATGCATTTGAATGGGGAACTCGACCGAAACAAAGTATAGGTTTTCATTATGTGAATAACTTGGAAATCTTAGCTCAAACAGCTGCAAAACCTGTTTTCCCAGCACGGGAACCTTGAGTTCTATAAGATAAAGCCATAAACATGTGTATCCGAGTCTTCTATCAAAAGTTACAGCTATTCATATGAAGTTGTACAAAAACGCTTTCTTTCGCCAAGACAGTGCGTTTCTCACTGTTACATGCATTTGAATGGGGAACTCGACCGAAACAAAGTACAAGTTTTCATTATGTGAATAACTTGGAAATCTTAGCTCAAACAGCTGCAAAACCTGTTTTCCCAGCACGGGGACCTTGAGTTCTATAACATAAGGCCATAAACATGTTTGTCTGAGTCTTCTATCAAAAGTTACAGCTATTTCTATGAAGTTGTACAAAAACGCTTTCTTTCGCCAAGACAGTGCGTTTCTCACTGTTACATGCATTTGAATGGGGAACTCGACCGAAACAAAGTATAGGTTTTCATTATGTGAATAACTTGGAAATCTTAGCTCAAACAGCTGCAAAACCTGTTTTCCCAGCACGGGAACCTTGAGTTCTATAAGATAAAGCCATAAACATGTGTATCCGAGTCTTCTATCAAAAGTTACAGCTATTTCTATGAAGTTGTACAAAAACGCTTTCTTTCGCCAAGACAGTGCGTTTCTCACTGTTACATGCATTTGAATGGGGAACTCGACCGAAACAAAGTATAGGTTTTCATTATGTGAATAACTTGGAAATCTTAGCTCAAACAGCTGCAAAACCTGTTTTCCCAGCACGGGAACCTTGAGTTCTATAAGATAAAGCCATAAACATGTGTATCCGAGTCTTCTATCAAAAGTTACAGCTATTTCTATGAAGTTGTACAAAAACGCTTTCTTTCGCCAAGACAGTGCGTTTCTCACTGTTACATGCATTTGAATGGGGAACTCGACCGAAACAAAGTATAGGTTTTCATTATGTGAATAACTTGGAAATCTTAGCTCAAACAGCTGCAAAACCTGTTTTCCCAGCACGGGGACCTTGAGTTCTATAATATAAGGCCATAAACATGTTTGTCTGAGTCTTCTATCAAAGGTTACAGCTATTTCTATGAAGTTGTACAAAAACGCTTTCTTTCGCCAAGACAGTGCGTTTCTCACTGTTACATGCATTTGAATGGGGAACTCGACCGAAACAAAGTATAGGTTTTCATTATGTGAATAACTTGGAAATCTTAGCTCAAACAGCTGCAAAACCTGTTTTCCCAGCACGGGAACCTTGAGTTCTATAAGATAAAGCCATAAACATGTGTATCCGAGTCTTCTATCAAAAGATACAGCTATTTCTATGAAGTTGTACAAAAACGCTTTCTTTCGCCAAGACAGTGCGTTTCTCACTGTTACATGCATTTGAATGGGGAACTCGACCGAAACAAAGTATAGGTTTTCATTATGTGAATAACTTGGAAATCTTAGCTCAAACAGCTGCAAAACCTGTTTTCCCAGCACGGGAACCTTGAGTTCTATAAGATAAAGCCATAAACATGTGTATCCGAGTCTTCTATCAAAAGATACAGCTATTTCTATGAAGTTGTACAAAAACGCTTTCTTTCGCCAAGACAGTGCGTTTCTCACTGTTACATGCATTTGAATGGGGAACTCGACCGAAACAAAGTATAGGTTTTCATTATGTGAATAACTTGGAAATCTTAGCTCAAACAGCTGCAAAACCTGTTTTCCCAGCACGGGGACCTTGAGTTCTATAATATAAGGCCATAAACATGTTTGTCTGAGTCTTCTATCAAAGGTTACAGCTATTTCTATGAAGTTGTACAAAAACGCTTTCTTTCGCCAAGACAGTGCGTTTCTCACTGTTACATGCATTTGAATGGGGAACTCGACCGAAACAAAGTATAGGTTTTCATTATGTGAATAACTTGGAAATCTTAGCTCAAACAGCTGCAAAACCTGTTTTCCCAGCACGGGAACCTTGAGTTCTATAAGATAAAGCCATAAACATGTGTATCCGAGTCTTCTATCAAAAGATACAGCTATTTCTATGAAGTTGTACAAAAACGCTTTCTTTCGCCAAGACAGTGCGTTTCTCACTGTTACATGCATTTGAATGGGGAACTCGACCGAAACAAAGTATAGGTTTTCATTATGTGAATAACTTGGAAATCTTAGCTCAAACAGCTGCAAAACCTGTTTTCCCAGCACGGGAACCTTGAGTTCTATAAGATAAAGCCATAAACATGTGTATCCGAGTCTTCTATCAAAAGATACAGCTATTTCTATGAAGTTGTACAAAAACGCTTTCTTTCGCCAAGACAGTGCGTTTCTCACTGTTACATGCATTTGAATGGGGAACTCGACCGAAACAAAGTACAAGTTTTCATTATGTGAATAACTTGGAAATCTTAGCTCAAACAGCTGCAAAACCTGTTTTCCCAGCACGGAGACCTTGAGTTCTATAATATAAGGCCATAAACATGTTTGTCTGAGTCTTCTATCAAAAGTTACAGCTATTTCTATGAAGTTGTACAAAAACGCTTTCTTTCGCCAAGACAGTGCGTTTCTCACTGTTACATGCATTTGAATGGGGAACTCGACCGAAACAAAGTACAAGTTTTCATTATGTGAATAACTTGGAAATCTTAGCTCAAACAGCTGCAAAACCTGTTTTCCCAGCACGGAGATCTTGAGTTCTATAATATAAGGCCATAAACATGTTTGTCTGAGTCTTCTATCAAAAGTTACAGCTATTTCTATGAAGTTGTACAAAAACGCTTTCTTTCGCCAAGACAGTGCGTTTCTCACTGTTACATGCATTTGAATGGGGAACTCGACCGAAACAAAGTATAGGTTTTCATTATGTGAATAACTTGGAAATCTTAGCTCAAACAGCTGCAAAACCTGTTTTCCCAGCACAGGGACCTTGAGTTCTATAATATAAGGCCATAAACATGTTTGTCTGAGTCTTCTATCAAAAGTTACAGCTATTTCTATGAAGTTGTACAAAAATGCTTTCTTTCGCCAAGACAGTGCGTTTCTCACTGTTACATGCATTTGAATGGGGAACTCGACCGAAACAAAGTATAGGTTTTCATTATGTGAATAACTTGAAAATCTTAGCTCAAACAGCTGCAAAACCTGTTTTCCCAGCACGGGAACCTTGAGTTCTATAAGATAAAGCCATAAACATGTGTATCCGAGTCTTCTATCAAAAGTTACAGCTATTTCTATGAAGTTGTACAAAAACGCTTTCTTTCGCCAAGACAGTGCGTTTCTCACTGTTACATGCATTTGAATGGGGAACTCGACCGAAACAAAGTACAAGTTTTCATTATGTGAATAACTTGGAAATCTTAGCTCAAACAGCTGCAAAACCTGTTTTCCCAGCACGGGGACCTTGAGTTCTATAAGATAAAGCCATAAACATGTGTATCCGAGTCTTCTATCAAAAGTTACAGCTATTTCTATGAAGTTGTACAAAAACGCTTTCTTTCGCCAAGACAGTGCGTTTCTCACTGTTACATGCATTTGAATGGGGAACTCGACCGAAACAAAGTATAGGTTTTCATTATGTGAATAACTTGGAAATCTTAGCTCAAACAGCTGCAAAACCTGTTTTCCCAGCACGGGGACCTTGAGTTCTATAATATAAGGCCATAAACATGTTTGTCTGAGTCTTCTATCAAAAGTTACAGCTATTTCTATGAAGTTGTACAAAAACGCTTTCTTTCGCCAAGACAGTGCGTTTCTCACTGTTACATGCATTTGAATGGGGAACTCGACCGAAACAAAGTATAGGTTTTCATTATGTGAATAACTTGGAAATCTTAGCTCAAACAGCTGCAAAACCTGTTTTCCCAGCACGGGAACCTTGAGTTCTATAAGATAAAGCCATAAACATGTGTATCCGAGTCTTCTATCAAAAGTTACAGCTATTTCTATGAAGTTGTACAAAAACGCTTTCTTTCGCCAAGACAGTGCGTTTCTCACTGTTACATGCATTTGAATGGGGAACTCGACCGAAACAAAGTATAGGTTTTCATTATGTGAATAACTTGGAAATCTTAGCTCAAACAGCTGCAAAACCTGTTTTCCCAGCACGGGAACCTTGAGTTCTATAAGATAAAGCCATAAACATATGTATCCGAGTCTTCTATCAAAAGTTACAGCTATTTCTATAAAGTTGTACAAAAACGCTTTCTTTCGCCAAGACAGTGCGTTTCTCACTGTTACATGCATTTGAATGGGGAACTCGACCGAAACAAAGTATAGGTTTTCATTATGTGAATAACTTGGAAATCTTAGCTCAAACAGCTGCAAAACCTGTTTTCCCAGCACGGGAACCTTGAGTTCTATAAGATAAAGCCATAAACATGTGTATCCGAGTCTTCTATCAAAAGTTACAGCTATTTCTATGAAGTTGTACAAAAACGCTTTCTTTCGCCAAGACAGTGCGTTTCTCACTGTTACATGCATTTGAATGGGGAACTCGACCGAAACAAAGTATAGGTTTTCATTATGTGAATAACTTGGAAATCTTAGCTCAAACAGCTGCAAAACCTGTTTTCCCAGCACGGGGACCTTGAGTTCTATAATATAAGGCCATAAACATGTTTGTCTGAGTCTTCTATCAAAAGTTACAGCTATTTCTATGAAGTTGTACAAAAATGCTTTCTTTCGCCAAGACAGTGCGTTTCTCACTGTTACATGCATTTGAATGGGGAACTCGACCGAAACAAAGTATAGGTTTTCATTATGTGAATAACTTGAAAATCTTAGCTCAAACAGCTGCAAAACCTGTTTTCCCAGCACGGGGACCTTGAGTTCTATAATATAAGGCCATAAACATGTTTGTCTGAGTCTTCTATCAAAAGTTACAGCTATTTCTATGAAGTTGTACAAAAACGCTTTCTTTCGCCAAGACAGTGCGTTTCTCACTGTTACATGCATTTGAATGGGGAACTCGACCGAAACAAAGTATAGGTTTTCATTATGTGAATAACTTGGAAATCTTAGCTCAAACAGCTGCAAAACCTGTTTTCCCAGCACGGGAACCTTGAGTTCTATAAGATAAAGCCATAAACATGTGTATCCGAGTCTTCTATCAAAAGTTACAGCTATTTCTATGAAGTTGTACAAAAACGCTTTCTTTCGCCAAGACAGTGCGTTTCTCACTGTTACATGCATTTGAATGGGGAACTCGACCGAAACAAAGTATAGGTTTTCATTATGTGAATAACTTGGAAATCTTAGCTCAAACAGCTGCAAAACCTGTTTTCCCAGCACGGGAACCTTGAGTTCTATAAGATAAAGCCATAAACATGTGTATCCGAGTCTTCTATCAAAAGTTACAGCTATTTCTATAAAGTTGTACAAAAACGCTTTCTTTCGCCAAGACAGTGCGTTTCTCACTGTTACATGCATTTGAATGGGGAACTCGACCGAAACAAAGTATAGGTTTTCATTATGTGAATAACTTGGAAATCTTAGCTCAAACAGCTGCAAAACCTGTTTTCCCAGCACGGGAACCTTGAGTTCTATAAGATAAAGCCATAAACATGTGTATCCGAGTCTTCTATCAAAAGTTACAGCTATTTCTATGAAGTTGTACAAAAACGCTTTCTTTCGCCAAGACAGTGCGTTTCTCACTGTTACATGCATTTGAATGGGGAACTCGACCGAAACAAAGTATAGGTTTTCATTATGTGAATAACTTGGAAATCTTAGCTCAAACAGCTGCAAAACCTGTTTTCCCAGCACGGGGACCTTGAGTTCTATAATATAAGGCCATAAACATGTTTGTCTGAGTCTTCTATCAAAAGTTACAGCTATTTCTATGAAGTTGTACAAAAACGCTTTCTTTCGCCAAGACAGTGCGTTTCTCACTGTTACATGCATTTGAATGGGGAACTCGACCGAAACAAAGTATAGGTTTTCATTATGTGAATAACTTGGAAATCTTAGCTCAAACAGCTGCAAAACCTGTTTTCCCAGCACGGGGACCTTGAGTTCTATAATATAAGGCCATAAACATGTTTGTCTGAGTCTTCTATCAAAAGTTACAGCTATTTCTATGAAGTTGTACAAAAATGCTTTCTTTCGCCAAGACAGTGCGTTTCTCACTGTTACATGCATTTGAATGGGGAACTCGACCGAAACAAAGTATAGGTTTTCATTATGTGAATAACTTGAAAATCTTAGCTCAAACAGCTGCAAAACCTGTTTTCCCAGCACGGGGACCTTGAGTTCTATAATATAAGGCCATAAACATGTTTGTCTGAGTCTTCTATCAAAAGTTACAGCTATTTCTATGAAGTTGTACAAAAACGCTTTCTTTCGCCAAGACAGTGCGTTTCTCACTGTTACATGCATTTGAATGGGGAACTCGACCGAAACAAAGTATAGGTTTTCATTATGTGAATAACTTGGAAATCTTAGCTCAAACAGCTGCAAAACCTGTTTTCCCAGCACGGGAACCTTGAGTTCTATAAGATAAAGCCATAAACATGTGTATCCGAGTCTTCTATCAAAAGTTACAGCTATTTCTATGAAGTTGTACAAAAACGCTTTCTTTCGCCAAGACAGTGCGTTTCTCACTGTTACATGCATTTGAATGGGGAACTCGACCGAAACAAAGTATAGGTTTTCATTATGTGAATAACTTGGAAATCTTAGCTCAAACAGCTGCAAAACCTGTTTTCCCAGCACGGGGACCTTGAGTTCTATAATATAAGGCCATAAACATGTTTGTCTGAGTCTTCTATCAAAAGTTACAGCTATTTCTATGAAGTTGTACAAAAACGCTTTCTTTCGCCAAGACAGTGCGTTTCTCACTGTTACATGCATTTGAATGGGGAACTCGACCGAAACAAAGTATAGGTTTTCATTATGTGAATAACTTGGAAATCTTAGCTCAAACAGCTGCAAAACCTGTTTTCCCAGCACGGGAACCTTGAGTTCTATAAGATAAAGCCATAAACATGTGTATCCGAGTCTTCTATCAAAAGTTACAGCTATTTCTATGAAGTTGTACAAAAACGCTTTCTTTCGCCAAGACAGTGCGTTTCTCACTGTTACATGCATTTGAATGGGGAACTCGACCGAAACAAAGTATAGGTTTTCATTATGTGAATAACTTGGAAATCTTAGCTCAAACAGCTGCAAAACCTGTTTTCCCAGCACGGGAACCTTGAGTTCTATAAGATAAAGCCATAAACATGTGTATCCGAGTCTTCTATCAAAAGTTACAGCTATTTCTATGAAGTTGTACAAAAACGCTTTCTTTCGCCAAGACAGTGCGTTTCTCACTGTTACATGCATTTGAATGGGGAACTCGACCGAAACAAAGTATAGGTTTTCATTATGTGAATAACTTGGAAATCTTAGCTCAAACAGCTGCAAAACCTGTTTTCCCAGCACGGGAACCTTGAGTTCTATAAGATAAAGCCATAAACATGTGTATCCGAGTCTTCTATCAAAAGTTACAGCTATTTCTATGAAGTTGTACAAAAACGCTTTCTTTCGCCAAGACAGTGCGTTTCTCACTGTTACATGCATTTGAATGGGGAACTCGACCGAAACAAAGTATAGGTTTTCATTATGTGAATAACTTGGAAATCTTAGCTCAAACAGCTGCAAAACCTGTTTTCCCAGCACGGGAACCTTGAGTTCTATAAGATAAAGCCATAAACATGTGTATCCGAGTCTTCTATCAAAAGTTACAGCTATTTCTATGAAGTTGTACAAAAACGCTTTCTTTCGCCAAGACAGTGCGTTTCTCACTGTTACATGCATTTGAATGGGGAACTCGACCGAAACAAAGTATAGGTTTTCATTATGTGAATAACTTGGAAATCTTAGCTCAAACAGCTGCAAAACCTGTTTTCCCAGCACGGGAACCTTGAGTTCTATAAGATAAAGCCATAAACATGTGTATCCGAGTCTTCTATCAAAAGTTACAGCTATTTCTATAAAGTTGTACAAAAACGCTTTCTTTCGCCAAGACAGTGCGTTTCTCACTGTTACATGCATTTGAATGGGGAACTCGACCGAAACAAAGTATAGGTTTTCATTATGTGAATAACTTGGAAATCTTAGCTCAAACAGCTGCAAAACCTGTTTTCCCAGCACGGGAACCTTGAGTTCTATAAGATAAAGCCATAAACATGTGTATCCGAGTCTTCTATCAAAAGTTACAGCTATTTCTATGAAGTTGTACAAAAACGCTTTCTTTCGCCAAGACAGTGCGTTTCTCACTGTTACATGCATTTGAATGGGGAACTCGACCGAAACAAAGTACAAGTTTTCATTATGTGAATAACTTGGAAATCTTAGCTCAAACAGCTGCAAAACCTGTTTTCCCAGCACGGGGACCTTGAGTTCTATAATATAAGGCCATAAACATGTTTGTCTGAGTCTTCTATCAAAAGTTACAGCTATTTCTATGAAGTTGTACAAAAACGCTTTCTTTCGCCAAGACAGTGCGTTTCTCACTGTTACATGCATTTGAATGGGGAACTCGACCGAAACAAAGTATAGGTTTTCATTATGTGAATAACTTGGAAATCTTAGCTCAAACAGCTGCAAAACCTGTTTTCCCAGCACGGGAACCTTGAGTTCTATAAGATAAAGCCATAAACATGTGTATCCGAGTCTTCTATCAAAAGTTACAGCTATTTCTATGAAGTTGTACAAAAACGCTTTCTTTCGCCAAGACAGTGCGTTTCTCACTGTTACATGCATTTGAATGGGGAACTCGACCGAAACAAAGTATAGGTTTTCATTATGTGAATAACTTGGAAATCTTAGCTCAAACAGCTGCAAAACCTGTTTTCCCAGCACGGGAACCTTGAGTTCTATAAGATAAAGCCATAAACATGTGTATCCGAGTCTTCTATCAAAAGTTACAGCTATTTCTATGAAGTTGTACAAAAACGCTTTCTTTCGCCAAGACAGTGCGTTTCTCACTGTTACATGCATTTGAATGGGGAACTCGACCGAAACAAAGTACAAGTTTTCATTATGTGAATAACTTGGAAATCTTAGCTCAAACAGCTGCAAAACCTGTTTTCCCAGCACGGAGACCTTGAGTTCTATAATATAAGGCCATAAACATGTTTGTCTGAGTCTTCTATCAAAAGTTACAGCTATTTCTATGAAGTTGTACAAAAACGCTTTCTTTCGCCAAGACAGTGCGTTTCTCACTGTTACATGCATTTGAATGGGGAACTCGACCGAAACAAAGTACAAGTTTTCATTATGTGAATAACTTGGAAATCTTAGCTCAAACAGCTGCAAAACCTGTTTTCCCAGCACGGAGACCTTGAGTTCTATAATATAAGGCCATAAACATGTTTGTCTGAGTCTTCTATCAAAAGTTACAGCTATTTCTATGAAGTTGTACAAAAACGCTTTCTTTCGCCAAGACAGTGCGTTTCTCACTGTTACATGCATTTGAATGGGGAACTCGACCGAAACAAAGTATAGGTTTTCATTATGTGAATAACTTGGAAATCTTAGCTCAAACAGCTGCAAAACCTGTTTTCCCAGCACGGGAACCTTGAGTTCTATAAGATAAAGCCATAAACATGTGTATCCGAGTCTTCTATCAAAAGTTACAGCTATTTCTATGAAGTTGTACAAAAACGCTTTCTTTCGCCAAGACAGTGCGTTTCTCACTGTTACATGCATTTGAATGGGGAACTCGACCGAAACAAAGTATAGGTTTTCATTATGTGAATAACTTGGAAATCTTAGCTCAAACAGCTGCAAAACCTGTTTTCCCAGCACGGGGACCTTGAGTTCTATAATATAAGGCCATAAACATGTTTGTCTGAGTCTTCTATCAAAAGTTACAGCTATTTCTATAAAGTTGTACAAAAACGCTTTCTTTCGCCAAGACAGTGCGTTTCTCACTGTTACATGCATTTGAATGGGGAACTCGACCGAAACAAAGTATAGGTTTTCATTATGTGAATAACTTGGAAATCTTAGCTCAAACAGCTGCAAAACCTGTTTTCCCAGCACGGGAACCTTGAGTTCTATAAGATAAAGCCATAAACATGTGTATCCGAGTCTTCTATCAAAAGTTACAGCTATTTCTATAAAGTTGTACAAAAACGCTTTCTTTCGCCAAGACAGTGCGTTTCTCACTGTTACATGCATTTGAATGGGGAACTCGACCGAAACAAAGTATAGGTTTTCATTATGTGAATAACTTGGAAATCTTAGCTCAAACAGCTGCAAAACCTGTTTTCCCAGCACGGGAACCTTGAGTTCTATAAGATAAAGCCATAAACATGTGTATCCGAGTCTTCTATCAAAAGTTACAGCTATTTCTATGAAGTTGTACAAAAACGCTTTCTTTCGCCAAGACAGTGCGTTTCTCACTGTTACATGCATTTGAATGGGGAACTCGACCGAAACAAAGTACAAGTTTTCATTATGTGAATAACTTGGAAATCTTAGCTCAAACAGCTGCAAAACCTGTTTTCCCAGCACGGAGACCTTGAGTTCTATAATATAAGGCCATAAACATGTTTGTCTGAGTCTTCTATCAAAAGTTACAGCTATTTCTATGAAGTTGTACAAAAACGCTTTCTTTCGCCAAGACAGTGCGTTTCTCACTGTTACATGCATTTGAATGGGGAACTCGACCGAAACAAAGTATAGGTTTTCATTATGTGAATAACTTGAAAATCTTAGCTCAAACAGCTGCAAAACCTGTTTTCCCAGCACGGGGACCTTGAGTTCTATAATATAAGGCCATAAACATGTTTGTCTGAGTCTTCTATCTAAAGTTACAGCTATTTCTATGAAGTTGTACAAAAATGCTTTCTTTCGCCAAGACAGTGCGTTTCTCACTGTTACATGCATTTGAATGGGGAACTCGACCGAAACAAAGTATAGGTTTTCATTATGTGAATAACTTGGAAATCTTAGCTCAAACAGCTGCAAAACCTGTTTTCCCAGCACGGGGACCTTGAGTTCTATAATATAAGGCCATAAACATGTTTGTCTGAGTCTTCTATCAAAAGTTACAGCTATTTCTATGAAGTTGTACAAAAACGCTTTCTTTCGCCAAGACAGTGCGTTTCTCACTGTTACATGCATTTGAATGGGGAACTCGACCGAAACAAAGTATAGGTTTTCATTATGTGAATAACTTGGAAATCTTAGCTCAAACAGCTGCAAAACCTGTTTTCCCAGCACGGGAACCTTGAGTTCTATAAGATAAAGCCATAAACATGTGTATCCGAGTCTTCTATCAAAAGTTACAGCTATTTCTATGAAGTTGTACAAAAACGCTTTCTTTCGCCAAGACAGTGCGTTTCTCACTGTTACATGCATTTGAATGGGGAACTCGACCGAAACAAAGTATAGGTTTTCATTATGTGAATAACTTGGAAATCTTAGCTCAAACAGCTGCAAAACCTGTTTTCCCAGCACGGGAACCTTGAGTTCTATAAGATAAAGCCATAAACATGTGTATCCGAGTCTTCTATCAAAAGTTACAGCTATTCATATGAAGTTGTACAAAAACGCTTTCTTTCGCCAAGACAGTGCGTTTCTCACTGTTACATGCATTTGAATGGGGAACTCGACCGAAACAAAGTATAGGTTTTCATTATGTGAATAACTTGGAAATCTTAGCTCAAACAGCTGCAAAACCTGTTTTCCCAGCACGGGAACCTTGAGTTCTATAAGATAAAGCCATAAACATGTGTATCCGAGTCTTCTATCAAAAGTTACAGCTATTTCTATAAAGTTGTACAAAAACGCTTTCTTTCGCCAAGACAGTGCGTTTCTCACTGTTACATGCATTTGAATGGGGAACTCGACCGAAACAAAGTATAGGTTTTCATTATGTGAATAACTTGGAAATCTTAGCTCAAACAGCTGCAAAACCTGTTTTCCCAGCACGGGAACCTTGAGTTCTATAAGATAAAGCCATAAACATGTGTATCCGAGTCTTCTATCAAAAGTTACAGCTATTTCTATGAAGTTGTACAAAAACGCTTTCTTTCGCCAAGACAGTGCGTTTCTCACTGTTACATGCATTTGAATGGGGAACTCGACCGAAACAAAGTACAAGTTTTCATTATGTGAATAACTTGGAAATCTTAGCTCAAACAGCTGCAAAACCTGTTTTCCCAGCACGGGAACCTTGAGTTCTATAAGATAAAGCCATAAACATGTGTATCCGAGTCTTCTATCAAAAGTTACAGCTATTTCTATGAAGTTGTACAAAAACGCTTTCTTTCGCCAAGACAGTGCGTTTCTCACTGTTACATGCATTTGAATGGGGAACTCGACCGAAACAAAGTACAAGTTTTCATTATGTGAATAACTTGGAAATCTTAGCTCAAACAGCTGCAAAACCTGTTTTCCCAGCACGGAGACCTTGAGTTCTATAATATAAGGCCATAAACATTTTTGTCTGAGTCTTCTATCAAAAGTTACAGCTATTTCTATGAAGTTGTACAAAAACGCTTTCTTTCGCCAAGACAGTGCGTTTCTCACTGTTACATGCATTTGAATGGGGAACTCGACCGAAACAAAGTATAGGTTTTCATTATGTGAATAACTTGGAAATCTTAGCTCAAACAGCTGCAAAACCTGTTTTCCCAGCACGGGAACCTTGAGTTCTATAAGATAAAGCCATAAACATGTGTATCCGAGTCTTCTATCAAAAGTTACAGCTATTTCTATGAAGTTGTACAAAAACGCTTTCTTTCGCCAAGACAGTGCGTTTCTCACTGTTACATGCATTTGAATAGGGAACTCGACCGAAACAAAGTATAGGTTTTCATTATGTGAATAACTTGGAAATCTTAGCTCAAACAGCTGCAAAACCTGTTTTCCCAGCACGGGAACCTTGAGTTCTATAAGATAAAGCCATAAACATGTGTATCCGAGTCTTCTATCAAAAGTTACAGCTATTCATATGAAGTTGTACAAAAACGCTTTCTTTCGCCAAGACAGTGCGTTTCTCACTGTTACATGCATTTGAATGGGGAACTCGACCGAAACAAAGTACAAGTTTTCATTATGTGAATAACTTGGAAATCTTAGCTCAAACAGCTGCAAAACCTGTTTTCCCAGCACGGAGACCTTGAGTTCTATAATATAAGGCCATAAACATGTTTGTCTGAGTCTTCTATCAAAAGTTACAGCTATTTCTATGAAGTTGTACAAAAACGCTTTCTTTCGCCAAGACAGTGCGTTTCTCACTGTTACATGCATTTGAATGGGGAACTCGACCGAAACAAAGTATAGGTTTTCATTATGTGAATAACTTGAAAATCTTAGCTCAAACAGCTGCAAAACCTGTTTTCCCAGCACGGGGACCTTGAGTTCTATAATATAAGGCCATAAACATGTTTGTCTGAGTCTTCTATCAAAAGTTACAGCTATTTCTATGAAGTTGTACAAAAACGCTTTCTTTCGCCAAGACAGTGCGTTTCTCACTGTTACATGCATTTGAATGGGGAACTCGACCGAAACAAAGTATAGGTTTTCATTATGTGAATAACTTGGAAATCTTAGCTCAAACAGCTGCAAAACCTGTTTTCCCAGCACGGGAACCTTGAGTTCTATAAGATAAAGCCATAAACATGTGTATCCGAGTCTTCTATCAAAAGTTACAGCTATTTCTATGAAGTTGTACAAAAACGCTTTCTTTCGCCAAGACAGTGCGTTTCTCACTGTTACATGCATTTGAATGGGGAACTCGACCGAAACAAAGTATAGGTTTTCATTATGTGAATAACTTGGAAATCTTAGCTCAAACAGCTGCAAAACCTGTTTTCCCAGCACGGGGACCTTGAGTTCTATAATATAAGGCCATAAACATGTTTGTCTGAGTCTTCTATCAAAAGTTACAGCTATTTCTATGAAGTTGTACAAAAACGCTTTCTTTCGCCAAGACAGTGCGTTTCTCACTGTTACATGCATTTGAATGGGGAACTCGACCGAAACAAAGTATAGGTTTTCATTATGTGAATAACTTGGAAATCTTAGCTCAAACAGCTGCAAAACCTGTTTTCCCAGCACGGGAACCTTGAGTTCTATAAGATAAAGCCATAAACATGTGTATCCGAGTCTTCTATCAAAAGTTACAGCTATTTCTATGAAGTTGTACAAAAACGCTTTCTTTCGCCAAGACAGTGCGTTTCTCACTGTTACATGCATTTGAATGGGGAACTCGACCGAAACAAAGTATAGGTTTTCATTATGTGAATAACTTGGAAATCTTAGCTCAAACAGCTGCAAAACCTGTTTTCCCAGCACGGGAACCTTGAGTTCTATAAGATAAAGCCATAAACATGTGTATCCGAGTCTTCTATCAAAAGTTACAGCTATTTCTATGAAGTTGTACAAAAACGCTTTCTTTCGCCAAGACAGTGCGTTTCTCACTGTTACATGCATTTGAATGGGGAACTCGACCGAAACAAAGTATAGGTTTTCATTATGTGAATAACTTGGAAATCTTAGCTCAAACAGCTGCAAAACCTGTTTTCCCAGCACGGGAACCTTGAGTTCTATAAGATAAAGCCATAAACATGTGTATCCGAGTCTTCTATCAAAAGTTACAGCTATTTCTATGAAGTTGTACAAAAACGCTTTCTTTCGCCAAGACAGTGCGTTTCTCACTGTTACATGCATTTGAATGGGGAACTCGACCGAAACAAAGTATAGGTTTTCATTATGTGAATAACTTGGAAATCTTAGCTCAAACAGCTGCAAAACCTGTTTTCCCAGCACGGGAACCTTGAGTTCTATAAGATAAAGCCATAAACATGTGTATCCGAGTCTTCTATCAAAAGTTACAGCTATTTCTATGAAGTTGTACAAAAACGCTTTCTTTCGCCAAGACAGTGCGTTTCTCACTGTTACATGCATTTGAATGGGGAACTCGACCGAAACAAAGTATAGGTTTTCATTATGTGAATAACTTGGAAATCTTAGCTCAAACAGCTGCAAAACCTGTTTTCCCAGCACGGGAACCTTGAGTTCTATAAGATAAAGCCATAAACATGTGTATCCGAGTCTTCTATCAAAAGTTACAGCTATTCATATGAAGTTGTACAAAAACGCTTTCTTTCGCCAAGACAGTGCGTTTCTCACTGTTACATGCATTTGAATGGGGAACTCGACCGAAACAAAGTACAAGTTTTCATTATGTGAATAACTTGGAAATCTTAGCTCAAACAGCTGCAAAACCTGTTTTCCCAGCACGGGGACCTTGAGTTCTATAATATAAGGCCATAAACATGTTTGTCTGAGTCTTCTATCAAAAGTTACAGCTATTTCTATGAAGTTGTACAAAAACGCTTTCTTTCGCCAAGACAGTGCGTTTCTCACTGTTACATGCATTTGAATGGGGAACTCGACCGAAACAAAGTATAGGTTTTCATTATGTGAATAACTTGGAAATCTTAGCTCAAACAGCTGCAAAACCTGTTTTCCCAGCACGGGAACCTTGAGTTCTATAAGATAAAGCCATAAACATGTGTATCCGAGTCTTCTATCAAAAGTTACAGCTATTTCTATGAAGTTGTACAAAAACGCTTTCTTTCGCCAAGACAGTGCGTTTCTCACTGTTACATGCATTTGAATGGGGAACTCGACCGAAACAAAGTATAGGTTTTCATTATGTGAATAACTTGGAAATCTTAGCTCAAACAGCTGCAAAACCTGTTTTCCCAGCACGGGAACCTTGAGTTCTATAAGATAAAGCCATAAACATGTGTATCCGAGTCTTCTATCAAAAGTTACAGCTATTTCTATGAAGTTGTACAAAAACGCTTTCTTTCGCCAAGACAGTGCGTTTCTCACTGTTACATGCATTTGAATGGGGAACTCGACCGAAACAAAGTACAAGTTTTCATTATGTGAATAACTTGGAAATCTTAGCTCAAACAGCTGCAAAACCTGTTTTCCCAGCACGGAGACCTTGAGTTCTATAATATAAGGCCATAAACATGTTTGTCTGAGTCTTCTATCAAAAGTTACAGCTATTTCTATGAAGTTGTACAAAAACGCTTTCTTTCGCCAAGACAGTGCGTTTCTCACTGTTACATGCATTTGAATGGGGAACTCGACCGAAACAAAGTACAAGTTTTCATTATGTGAATAACTTGGAAATCTTAGCTCAAACAGCTGCAAAACCTGTTTTCCCAGCACGGAGACCTTGAGTTCTATAATATAAGGCCATAAACATGTTTGTCTGAGTCTTCTATCAAAAGTTACAGCTATTTCTATGAAGTTGTACAAAAACGCTTTCTTTCGCCAAGACAGTGCGTTTCTCACTGTTACATGCATTTGAATGGGGAACTCGACCGAAACAAAGTATAGGTTTTCATTATGTGAATAACTTGAAAATCTTAGCTCAAACAGCTGCAAAACCTGTTTTCCCAGCACGGGGACCTTGAGTTCTATAATATAAGGCCATAAACATGTTTGTCTGAGTCTTCTATCAAAAGTTACAGCTATTTCTATGAAGTTGTACAAAAACGCTTTCTTTCGCCAAGACAGTGCGTTTCTCACTGTTACATGCATTTGAATGGGGAACTCGACCGAAACAAAGTATAGGTTTTCATTATGTGAATAACTTGGAAATCTTAGCTCAAACAGCTGCAAAACCTGTTTTCCCAGCACGGGAACCTTGAGTTCTATAAGATAAAGCCATAAACATGTGTATCCGAGTCTTCTATCAAAAGTTACAGCTATTTCTATGAAGTTGTACAAAAACGCTTTCTTTCGCCAAGACAGTGCGTTTCTCACTGTTACATGCATTTGAATGGGGAACTCGACCGAAACAAAGTATAGGTTTTCATTATGTGAATAACTTGGAAATCTTAGCTCAAACAGCTGCAAAACCTGTTTTCCCAGCACGGGGACCTTGAGTTCTATAATATAAGGCCATAAACATGTTTGTCTGAGTCTTCTATCAAAAGTTACAGCTATTTCTATAAAGTTGTACAAAAACGCTTTCTTTCGCCAAGACAGTGCGTTTCTCACTGTTACATGCATTTGAATGGGGAACTCGACCGAAACAAAGTATAGGTTTTCATTATGTGAATAACTTGGAAATCTTAGCTCAAACAGCTGCAAAACCTGTTTTCCCAGCACGGGAACCTTGAGTTCTATAAGATAAAGCCATAAACATGTGTATCCGAGTCTTCTATCAAAAGTTACAGCTATTTCTATGAAGTTGTACAAAAACGCTTTCTTTCGCCAAGACAGTGCGTTTCTCACTGTTACATGCATTTGAATGGGGAACTCGACCGAAACAAAGTACAAGTTTTCATTATGTGAATAACTTGGAAATCTTAGCTCAAACAGCTGCAAAACCTGTTTTCCCAGCACGGAGACCTTGAGTTCTATAATATAAGGCCATAAACATGTTTGTCTGAGTCTTCTATCAAAAGTTACAGCTATTTCTATGAAGTTGTACAAAAACGCTTTCTTTCGCCAAGACAGTGCGTTTCTCACTGTTACATGCATTTGAATGGGGAACTCGACCGAAACAAAGTATAGGTTTTCATTATGTGAATAACTTGAAAATCTTAGCTCAAACAGCTGCAAAACCTGTTTTCCCAGCACGGGGACCTTGAGTTCTATAATATAAGGCCATAAACATGTTTGTCTGAGTCTTCTATCTAAAGTTACAGCTATTTCTATGAAGTTGTACAAAAATGCTTTCTTTCGCCAAGACAGTGCGTTTCTCACTGTTACATGCATTTGAATGGGGAACTCGACCGAAACAAAGTATAGGTTTTCATTATGTGAATAACTTGGAAATCTTAGCTCAAACAGCTGCAAAACCTGTTTTCCCAGCACGGGGACCTTGAGTTCTATAATATAAGGCCATAAACATGTTTGTCTGAGTCTTCTATCAAAAGTTACAGCTATTTCTATGAAGTTGTACAAAAACGCTTTCTTTCGCCAAGACAGTGCGTTTCTCACTGTTACATGCATTTGAATGGGGAACTCGACCGAAACAAAGTATAGGTTTTCATTATGTGAATAACTTGGAAATCTTAGCTCAAACAGCTGCAAAACCTGTTTTCCCAGCACGGGAACCTTGAGTTCTATAAGATAAAGCCATAAACATGTGTATCCGAGTCTTCTATCAAAAGTTACAGCTATTTCTATGAAGTTGTACAAAAACGCTTTCTTTTGCCAAGACAGTGCGTTTCTCACTGTTACATGCATTTGAATGGGGAACTCGACCGAAACAAAGTATAGGTTTTCATTATGTGAATAACTTGGAAATCTTAGCTCAAACAGCTGCAAAACCTGTTTTCCCAGCACGGGAACCTTGAGTTCTATAAGATAAAGCCATAAACATGTGTATCCGAGTCTTCTATCAAAAGTTACAGCTATTCATATGAAGTTGTACAAAAACGCTTTCTTTCGCCAAGACAGTGCGTTTCTCACTGTTACATGCATTTGAATGGGGAACTCGACCGAAACAAAGTATAGGTTTTCATTATGTGAATAACTTGGAAATCTTAGCTCAAACAGCTGCAAAACCTGTTTTCCCAGCACGGGAACCTTGAGTTCTATAAGATAAAGCCATAAACATGTGTATCCGAGTCTTCTATCAAAAGTTACAGCTATTTCTATAAAGTTGTACAAAAACGCTTTCTTTCGCCAAGACAGTGCGTTTCTCACTGTTACATGCATTTGAATGGGGAACTCGACCGAAACAAAGTATAGGTTTTCATCATGTGAATAACTTGGAAATCTTAGCTCAAACAGCTGCAAAACCTGTTTTCCCAGCACGGGAACCTTGAGTTCTATAAGATAAAGCCATAAACATGTGTATCCGAGTCTTCTATCAAAAGTTACAGCTATTTCTATGAAGTTGTACAAAAACGCTTTCTTTCGCCAAGACAGTGCGTTTCTCACTGTTACATGCATTTGAATGGGGAACTCGACCGAAACAAAGTACAAGTTTTCATTATGTGAATAACTTGGAAATCTTAGCTCAAACAGCTGCAAAACCTGTTTTCCCAGCACGGGAACCTTGAGTTCTATAAGATAAAGCCATAAACATGTGTATCCGAGTCTTCTATCAAAAGTTACAGCTATTTCTATGAAGTTGTACAAAAACGCTTTCTTTCGCCAAGACAGTGCGTTTCTCACTGTTACATGCATTTGAATGGGGAACTCGACCGAAACAAAGTACAAGTTTTCATTATGTGAATAACTTGGAAATCTTAGCTCAAACAGCTGCAAAACCTGTTTTCCCAGCACGGAGACCTTGAGTTCTATAATATAAGGCCATAAACATTTTTGTCTGAGTCTTCTATCAAAAGTTACAGCTATTTCTATGAAGTTGTACAAAAATGCTTTCTTTCGCCAAGACAGTGCGTTTCTCACTGTTACATGCATTTGAATGGGGAACTCGACCGAAACAAAGTATAGGTTTTCATTATGTGAATAACTTGGAAATCTTAGCTCAAACAGCTGCAAAACCTGTTTTCCCAGCACGGGAACCTTGAGTTCTATAAGATAAAGCCATAAACATGTGTATCCGAGTCTTCTATCAAAAGTTACAGCTATTTCTATGAAGTTGTACAAAAACGCTTTCTTTCGCCAAGACAGTGCGTTTCTCACTGTTACATGCATTTGAATGGGGAACTCGACCGAAACAAAGTATAGGTTTTCATTATGTGAATAACTTGGAAATCTTAGCTCAAACAGCTGCAAAACCTGTTTTCCCAGCACGGGAACCTTGAGTTCTATAAGATAAAGCCATAAACATGTTTGTCTGAGTCTTCTATCAAAAGTTACAGCTATTTCTATGAAGTTGTACAAAAACGCTTTCTTTCGCCAAGACAGTGCGTTTCTCACTGTTACATGCATTTGAATGGGGAACTCGACCGAAACAAAGTATAGGTTTTCATTATGTGAATAACTTGGAAATCTTAGCTCAAACAGCTGCAAAACCTGTTTTCCCAGCACGGGAACCTTGAGTTCTATAAGATAAAGCCATAAACATGTGTATCCGAGTCTTCTATCAAAAGTTACAGCTATTTCTATGAAGTTGTACAAAAACGCTTTCTTTCGCCAAGACAGTGCGTTTCTCACTGTTACATGCATTTGAATGGGGAACTCGACCGAAACAAAGTATAGGTTTTCATTATGTGAATAACTTGGAAATCTTAGCTCAAACAGCTGCAAAACCTGTTTTCCCAGCACGGGAACCTTGAGTTCTATAAGATAAAGCCATAAACATGTGTATCCGAGTCTTCTATCAAAAGTTACAGCTATTTCTATGAAGTTGTACAAAAACGCTTTCTTTCGCCAAGACAGTGCGTTTCTCACTGTTACATGCATTTGAATGGGGAACTCGACCGAAACAAAGTATAGGTTTTCATTATGTGAATAACTTGGAAATCTTAGCTCAAACAGCTGCAAAACCTGTTTTCCCAGCACGGGAACCTTGAGTTCTATAAGATAAAGCCATAAACATGTGTATCCGAGTCTTCTATCAAAAGTTACAGCTATTCATATGAAGTTGTACAAAAACGCTTTCTTTCGCCAAGACAGTGCGTTTCTCACTGTTACATGCATTTGAATGGGGAACTCGACCGAAACAAAGTACAAGTTTTCATTATGTGAATAACTTGGAAATCTTAGCTCAAACAGCTGCAAAACCTGTTTTCCCAGCACGGGGACCTTGAGTTCTATAATATAAGGCCATAAACATGTTTGTCTGAGTCTTCTATCAAAAGTTACAGCTATTTCTATGAAGTTGTACAAAAACGCTTTCTTTCGCCAAGACAGTGCGTTTCTCACTGTTACATGCATTTGAATGGGGAACTCGACCGAAACAAAGTATAGGTTTTCATTATGTGAATAACTTGAAAATCTTAGCTCAAACAGCTGCAAAACCTGTTTTCCCAGCACGGGGACCTTGAGTTCTATAATATAAGGCCATAAACATGTTTGTCTGAGTCTTCTATCAAAAGTTACAGCTATTTCTATGAAGTTGTACAAAAACGCTTTCTTTCGCCAAGACAGTGCGTTTCTCACTGTTACATGCATTTGAATGGGGAACTCGACCGAAACAAAGTATAGGTTTTCATTATGTGAATAACTTGGAAATCTTAGCTCAAACAGCTGCAAAACCTGTTTTCCCAGCACGGGAACCTTGAGTTCTATAAGATAAAGCCATAAACATGTGTATCCGAGTCTTCTATCAAAAGTTACAGCTATTTCTATGAAGTTGTACAAAAACGCTTTCTTTCGCCAAGACAGTGCGTTTCTCACTGTTACATGCATTTGAATGGGGAACTCGACCGAAACAAAGTATAGGTTTTCATTATGTGAATAACTTGGAAATCTTAGCTCAAACAGCTGCAAAACCTGTTTTCCCAGCACGGGGACCTTGAGTTCTATAATATAAGGCCATAAACATGTTTGTCTGAGTCTTCTATCAAAAGTTACAGCTATTTCTATAAAGTTGTACAAAAACGCTTTCTTTCGCCAAGACAGTGCGTTTCTCACTGTTACATGCATTTGAATGGGGAACTCGACCGAAACAAAGTATAGGTTTTCATTATGTGAATAACTTGGAAATCTTAGCTCAAACAGCTGCAAAACCTGTTTTCCCAGCACGGGAACCTTGAGTTCTATAAGATAAAGCCATAAACATGTGTATCCGAGTCTTCTATCAAAAGTTACAGCTATTTCTATGAAGTTGTACAAAAACGCTTTCTTTCGCCAAGACAGTGCGTTTCTCACTGTTACATGCATTTGAATGGGGAACTCGACCGAAACAAAGTACAAGTTTTCATTATGTGAATAACTTGGAAATCTTAGCTCAAACAGCTGCAAAACCTGTTTTCCCAGCACAGAGACCTTGAGTTCTATAATATAAGGCCATAAACATGTTTGTCTGAGTCTTCTATCAAAAGTTACAGCTATTTCTATGAAGTTGTACAAAAACGCTTTCTTTCGCCAAGACAGTGCGTTTCTCACTGTTACATGCATTTGAATGGGGAACTCGACCGAAACAAAGTATAGGTTTTCATTATGTGAATAACTTGAAAATCTTAGCTCAAACAGCTGCAAAACCTGTTTTCCCAGCACGGGGACCTTGAGTTCTATAATATAAGGCCATAAACATGTTTGTCTGAGTCTTCTATCTAAAGTTACAGCTATTTCTATGAAGTTGTACAAAAATGCTTTCTTTCGCCAAGACAGTGCGTTTCTCACTGTTACATGCATTTGAATGGGGAACTCGACCGAAACAAAGTATAGGTTTTCATTATGTGAATAACTTGGAAATCTTAGCTCAAACAGCTGCAAAACCTGTTTTCCCAGCACGGGGACCTTGAGTTCTATAAGATAAAGCCATAAACATGTGTATCCGAGTCTTCTATCAAAAGTTACAGCTATTTCTATGAAGTTGTACAAAAACGCTTTCTTTCGCCAAGACAGTGCGTTTCTCACTGTTACATGCATTTGAATGGGGAACTCGACCGAAACAAAGTATAGGTTTTCATTATGTGAATAACTTGGAAATCTTAGCTCAAACAGCTGCAAAACCTGTTTTCCCAGCACGGGAACCTTGAGTTCTATAAGATAAAGCCATAAACATGTGTATCCGAGTCTTCTATCAAAAGTTACAGCTATTCATATGAAGTTGTACAAAAACGCTTTCTTTCGCCAAGACAGTGCGTTTCTCACTGTTACATGCATTTGAATGGGGAACTCGACCGAAACAAAGTATAGGTTTTCATTATGTGAATAACTTGGAAATCTTAGCTCAAACAGCTGCAAAACCTGTTTTCCCAGCACGGGAACCTTGAGTTCTATAAGATAAAGCCATAAACATGTGTATCCGAGTCTTCTATCAAAAGTTACAGCTATTTCTATAAAGTTGTACAAAAACGCTTTCTTTCGCCAAGACAGTGCGTTTCTCACTGTTACATGCATTTGAATGGGGAACTCGACCGAAACAAAGTATAGGTTTTCATTATGTGAATAACTTGGAAATCTTAGCTCAAACAGCTGCAAAACCTGTTTTCCCAGCACGGGAACCTTGAGTTCTATAAGATAAAGCCATAAACATGTGTATCCGAGTCTTCTATCAAAAGTTACAGCTATTTCTATGAAGTTGTACAAAAACGCTTTCTTTCGCCAAGACAGTGCGTTTCTCACTGTTACATGCATTTGAATGGGGAACTCGACCGAAACAAAGTACAAGTTTTCATTATGTGAATAACTTGGAAATCTTAGCTCAAACAGCTGCAAAACCTGTTTTCCCAGCACGGGAACCTTGAGTTCTATAAGATAAAGCCATAAACATGTGTATCCGAGTCTTCTATCAAAAGTTACAGCTATTTCTATGAAGTTGTACAAAAACGCTTTCTTTCGCCAAGACAGTGCGTTTCTCACTGTTACATGCATTTGAATGGGGAACTCGACCGAAACAAAGTATAGGTTTTCATTATGTGAATAACTTGGAAATCTTAGCTCAAACAGCTGCAAAACCTGTTTTCCCAGCACGGGAACCTTGAGTTCTATAAGATAAAGCCATAAACATGTTTGTCTGAGTCTTCTATCAAAAGTTACAGCTATTTCTATGAAGTTGTACAAAAACGCTTTCTTTCGCCAAGACAGTGCGTTTCTCACTGTTACATGCATTTGAATGGGGAACTCGACCGAAACAAAGTATAGGTTTTCATTATGTGAATAACTTGGAAATCTTAGCTCAAACAGCTGCAAAACCTGTTTTCCCAGCACGGGAACCTTGAGTTCTATAAGATAAAGCCATAAACATGTGTATCCGAGTCTTCTATCAAAAGTTACAGCTATTTCTATGAAGTTGTACAAAAACGCTTTCTTTCGCCAAGACAGTGCGTTTCTCACTGTTACATGCATTTGAATGGGGAACTCGACCGAAACAAAGTATAGGTTTTCATTATGTGAATAACTTGGAAATCTTAGCTCAAACAGCTGCAAAACCTGTTTTCCCAGCACGGGAACCTTGAGTTCTATAAGATAAAGCCATAAACATGTGTATCCGAGTCTTCTATCAAAAGTTACAGCTATTTCTATAAAGTTGTACAAAAACGCTTTCTTTCGCCAAGACAGTGCGTTTCTCACTGTTACATGCATTTGAATGGGGAACTCGACCGAAACAAAGTATAGGTTTTCATTATGTGAATAACTTGGAAATCTTAGCTCAAACAGCTGCAAAACCTGTTTTCCCAGCACGGGGACCTTGAGTTCTATAATATAAGGCCATAAACATGTTTGTCTGAGTCTTCTATCAAAAGTTACAGCTATTTCTATGAAGTTGTACAAAAATGCTTTCTTTCGCCAAGACAGTGCGTTTCTCACTGTTACATGCATTTGAATGGGGAACTCGACCGAAACAAAGTATAGGTTTTCATTATGTGAATAACTTGGAAATCTTAGCTCAAACAGCTGCAAAACCTGTTTTCCCAGCACGGGAACCTTGAGTTCTATAAGATAAAGCCATAAACATGTGTATCCGAGTCTTCTATCAAAAGTTACAGCTATTTCTATGAAGTTGTACAAAAACGCTTTCTTTCGCCAAGACAGTGCGTTTCTCACTGTTACATGCATTTGAATGGGGAACTCGACCGAAACAAAGTATAGGTTTTCATTATGTGAATAACTTGGAAATCTTAGCTCAAACAGCTGCAAAACCTGTTTTCCCAGCACGGGAACCTTGAGTTCTATAAGATAAAGCCATAAACATGTGTATCCGAGTCTTCTATCAAAAGTTACAGCTATTCATATGAAGTTGTACAAAAACGCTTTCTTTCGCCAAGACAGTGCGTTTCTCACTGTTACATGCATTTGAATGGGGAACTCGACCGAAACAAAGTACAAGTTTTCATTATGTGAATAACTTGGAAATCTTAGCTCAAACAGCTGCAAAACCTGTTTTCCCAGCACGGGGACCTTGAGTTCTATAATATAAGGCCATAAACATGTTTGTCTGAGTCTTCTATCAAAAGTTACAGCTATTTCTATGAAGTTGTACAAAAACGCTTTCTTTCGCCAAGACAGTGCGTTTCTCACTGTTACATGCATTTGAATGGGGAACTCGACCGAAACAAAGTATAGGTTTTCATTATGTGAATAACTTGGAAATCTTAGCTCAAACAGCTGCAAAACCTGTTTTCCCAGCACGGGAACCTTGAGTTCTATAAGATAAAGCCATAAACATGTTTGTCTGAGTCTTCTATCAAAAGTTACAGCTATTTCTATGAAGTTGTACAAAAACGCTTTCTTTCGCCAAGACAGTGCGTTTCTCACTGTTACATGCATTTGAATGGGGAACTCGACCGAAACAAAGTATAGGTTTTCATTATGTGAATAACTTGGAAATCTTAGCTCAAACAGCTGCAAAACCTGTTTTCCCAGCACGGGAACCTTGAGTTCTATAAGATAAAGCCATAAACATGTGTATCCGAGTCTTCTATCAAAAGTTACAGCTATTCATATGAAGTTGTACAAAAACGCTTTCTTTCGCCAAGACAGTGCGTTTCTCACTGTTACATGCATTTGAATGGGGAACTCGACCGAAACAAAGTACAAGTTTTCATTATGTGAATAACTTGGAAATCTTAGCTCAAACAGCTGCAAAACCTGTTTTCCCAGCACGGGGACCTTGAGTTCTATAATATAAGGCCATAAACATGTTTGTCTGAGTCTTCTATCAAAAGTTACAGCTATTTCTATGAAGTTGTACAAAAACGCTTTCTTTCGCCAAGACAGTGCGTTTCTCACTGTTACATGCATTTGAATGGGGAACTCGACCGAAACAAAGTATAGGTTTTCATTATGTGAATAACTTGGAAATCTTAGCTCAAACAGCTGCAAAACCTGTTTTCCCAGCACGGGGACCTTGAGTTCTATAATATAAGGCCATAAACATGTTTGTCTGAGTCTTCTATCAAAAGTTACAGCTATTTCTATGAAGTTGTACAAAAACGCTTTCTTTCGCCAAGACAGTGCGTTTCTCACTGTTACATGCATTTGAATGGGGAACTCGACCGAAACAAAGTATAGGTTTTCATTATGTGAATAACTTGGAAATCTTAGCTCAAACAGCTGCAAAACCTGTTTTCCCAGCACGAGGACCTTGAGTTCTATAAGATAAAGCCATAAACATGTGTATCCGAGTCTTCTATCAAAAGTTACAGCTATTTATATGAAGTTGTACAAAAACGCTTTCTCTCGCCAAGACAGTGCGTTTATCAGTGTTACATACATTTTGAATGGCGAAGTTGACCGAAACTAAGTATAGGTTTTCATTATGTAAATAACTTGGAAATCTTAGCTCAAACAACTGTGAAACCTGTTTGCCCAGCACGGGGATATTGAGGTTCTATAATATAAAGCCATAAACATGTGTATCCGAGTCTTCTATCAAAAGTTACAGCTATTTCTATGAAGTTGTACAAAAACGCTTTCTTTCGCCAAGACAGTGCGTTTCTCACTGTTACATGCATTTGAATGGGGAACTCGACCGAAACAAAGTATAGGTTTTCATTATGTGAATAACTTGGAAATCTTAGCTCAAACAGCTGCAAAACCTGTTTTCCCAGCACGGGAACCTTGAGTTCTATAAGATAAAGCCATAAACATGTGTATCCGAGTCTTCTATCAAAAGTTACAGCTATTTCTATGAAGTTGTACAAAAACGCTTTCTTTCGCCAAGACAGTGCGTTTCTCACTGTTACATGCATTTGAATGGGGAACTCGACCGAAACAAAGTACAAGTTTTCATTATGTGAATAACTTGGAAATCTTAGCTCAAACAGCTGCAAAACCTGTTTTCCCAGCACGGAGACCTTGAGTTCTATAATATAAGGCCATAAACATGTTTGTCTGAGTCTTCTATCAAAAGTTACAGCTATTTCTATGAAGTTGTACAAAAACGCTTTCTTTCGCCAAGACAGTGCGTTTCTCACTGTTACATGCATTTGAATGGGGAACTCGACCGAAACAAAGTACAAGTTTTCATTATGTGAATAACTTGGAAATCTTAGCTCAAACAGCTGCAAAACCTGTTTTCCCAGCACGGAGACCTTGAGTTCTATAATATAAGGCCATAAACATGTTTGTCTGAGTCTTCTATCAAAAGTTACAGCTATTTCTATGAAGTTGTACAAAAACGCTTTCTTTCGCCAAGACAGTGCGTTTCTCACTGTTACATGCATTTGAATGGGGAACTCGACCGAAACAAAGTATAGGTTTTCATTATGTGAATAACTTGGAAATCTTAGCTCAAACAGCTGCAAAACCTGTTTTCCCAGCACAGGGACCTTGAGTTCTATAATATAAGGCCATAAACATGTTTGTCTGAGTCTTCTATCAAAAGTTACAGCTATTTCTATGAAGTTGTACAAAAATGCTTTCTTTCGCCAAGACAGTGCGTTTCTCACTGTTACATGCATTTGAATGGGGAACTCGACCGAAACAAAGTATAGGTTTTCATTATGTGAATAACTTGAAAATCTTAGCTCAAACAGCTGCAAAACCTGTTTTCCCAGCACGGGGACCTTGAGTTCTATAATATAAGGCCATAAACATGTTTGTCTGAGTCTTCTATCAAAAGTTACAGCTATTTCTATGAAGTTGTACAAAAACGCTTTCTTTCGCCAAGACAGTGCGTTTCTCACTGTTACATGCATTTGAATGGGGA
Organism: Diplotaxodon limnothrissa; assembly: GCF_057381915.1. Taxonomy (NCBI): domain Eukaryota; kingdom Metazoa; phylum Chordata; class Actinopteri; order Cichliformes; family Cichlidae; genus Diplotaxodon; species Diplotaxodon limnothrissa. The sequence continues at coordinate 3,758,047 of NC_140614.1, read as the reverse complement.
ACTCGACCGAAACAAAGTATAGGTTTTCATTATGTGAATAACTTGGAAATCTTAGCTCAAACAGCTGCAAAACCTGTTTTCCCAGCACGGGAACCTTGAGTTCTATAAGATAAAGCCATAAACATGTGTATCCGAGTCTTCTATCAAAAGTTACAGCTATTTCTATGAAGTTGTACAAAAACGCTTTCTTTCGCCAAGACAGTGCGTTTCTCACTGTTACATGCATTTGAATGGGGAACTCGACCGAAACAAAGTACAAGTTTTCATTATGTGAATAACTTGGAAATCTTAGCTTAAACAGCTGCAAAACCTGTTTTCCCAGCACGGGGACCTTGAGTTCTATAAGATAAAGCCATAAACATGTGTATCCGAGTCTTCTATCAAAAGTTACAGCTATTTCTATGAAGTTGTACAAAAACGCTTTCTTTCGCCAAGACAGTGCGTTTCTCACTGTTACATGCATTTGAATGGGGAACTCGACCGAAACAAAGTATAGGTTTTCATTATGTGAATAACTTGGAAATCTTAGCTCAAACAGCTGCAAAACCTGTTTTCCCAGCACGGGAACCTTGAGTTCTATAAGATAAAGCCATAAACATGTGTATCCGAGTCTTCTATCAAAAGTTACAGCTATTTCTATAAAGTTGTACAAAAACGCTTTCTTTCGCCAAGACAGTGCGTTTCTCACTGTTACATGCATTTGAATGGGGAACTCGACCGAAACAAAGTATAGGTTTTCATTATGTGAATAACTTGGAAATCTTAGCTCAAACAGCTGCAAAACCTGTTTTCCCAGCACGGGGACCTTGAGTTCTATAATATAAGGCCATAAACATGTTTGTCTGAGTCTTCTATCAAAAGTTACAGCTATTTCTATGAAGTTGTACAAAAATGCTTTCTTTCGCCAAGACAGTGCGTTTCTCACTGTTACATGCATTTGAATGGGGAACTCGACCGAAACAAAGTATAGGTTTTCATTATGTGAATAACTTGGAAATCTTAGCTCAAACAGCTGCAAAACCTGTTTTCCCAGCACGGGAACCTTGAGTTCTATAAGATAAAGCCATAAACATGTGTATCCGAGTCTTCTATCAAAAGTTACAGCTATTTCTATGAAGTTGTACAAAAACGCTTTCTTTCGCCAAGACAGTGCGTTTCTCACTGTTACATGCATTTGAATGGGGAACTCGACCGAAACAAAGTATAGGTTTTCATTATGTGAATAACTTGGAAATCTTAGCTCAAACAGCTGCAAAACCTGTTTTCCCAGCACGGGAACCTTGAGTTCTATAAGATAAAGCCATAAACATGTGTATCCGAGTCTTCTATCAAAAGTTACAGCTATTCATATGAAGTTGTACAAAAACGCTTTCTTTCGCCAAGACAGTGCGTTTCTCACTGTTACATGCATTTGAATGGGGAACTCGACCGAAACAAAGTACAAGTTTTCATTATGTGAATAACTTGGAAATCTTAGCTCAAACAGCTGCAAAACCTGTTTTCCCAGCACGGGGACCTTGAGTTCTATAATATAAGGCCATAAACATGTTTGTCTGAGTCTTCTATCAAAAGTTACAGCTATTTCTATGAAGTTGTACAAAAACGCTTTCTTTCGCCAAGACAGTGCGTTTCTCACTGTTACATGCATTTGAATGGGGAACTCGACCGAAACAAAGTATAGGTTTTCATTATGTGAATAACTTGGAAATCTTAGCTCAAACAGCTGCAAAACCTGTTTTCCCAGCACGGGAACCTTGAGTTCTATAAGATAAAGCCATAAACATGTTTGTCTGAGTCTTCTATCAAAAGTTACAGCTATTTCTATGAAGTTGTACAAAAACGCTTTCTTTCGCCAAGACAGTGCGTTTCTCACTGTTACATGCATTTGAATGGGGAACTCGACCGAAACAAAGTATAGGTTTTCATTATGTGAATAACTTGGAAATCTTAGCTCAAACAGCTGCAAAACCTGTTTTCCCAGCACGGGAACCTTGAGTTCTATAAGATAAAGCCATAAACATGTGTATCCGAGTCTTCTATCAAAAGTTACAGCTATTCATATGAAGTTGTACAAAAACGCTTTCTTTCGCCAAGACAGTGCGTTTCTCACTGTTACATGCATTTGAATGGGGAACTCGACCGAAACAAAGTACAAGTTTTCATTATGTGAATAACTTGGAAATCTTAGCTCAAACAGCTGCAAAACCTGTTTTCCCAGCACGGGGACCTTGAGTTCTATAATATAAGGCCATAAACATGTTTGTCTGAGTCTTCTATCAAAAGTTACAGCTATTTCTATGAAGTTGTACAAAAACGCTTTCTTTCGCCAAGACAGTGCGTTTCTCACTGTTACATGCATTTGAATGGGGAACTCGACCGAAACAAAGTATAGGTTTTCATTATGTGAATAACTTGGAAATCTTAGCTCAAACAGCTGCAAAACCTGTTTTCCCAGCACGGGGACCTTGAGTTCTATAATATAAGGCCATAAACATGTTTGTCTGAGTCTTCTATCAAAAGTTACAGCTATTTCTATGAAGTTGTACAAAAACGCTTTCTTTCGCCAAGACAGTGCGTTTCTCACTGTTACATGCATTTGAATGGGGAACTCGACCGAAACAAAGTATAGGTTTTCATTATGTGAATAACTTGGAAATCTTAGCTCAAACAGCTGCAAAACCTGTTTTCCCAGCACGAGGACCTTGAGTTCTATAAGATAAAGCCATAAACATGTGTATCCGAGTCTTCTATCAAAAGTTACAGCTATTTATATGAAGTTGTACAAAAACGCTTTCTCTCGCCAAGACAGTGCGTTTATCAGTGTTACATACATTTTGAATGGCGAAGTTGACCGAAACTAAGTATAGGTTTTCATTATGTAAATAACTTGGAAATCTTAGCTCAAACAACTGTGAAACCTGTTTGCCCAGCACGGGGATATTGAGGTTCTATAATATAAAGCCATAAACATGTGTATCCGAGTCTTCTATCAAAAGTTACAGCTATTTCTATGAAGTTGTACAAAAACGCTTTCTTTCGCCAAGACAGTGCGTTTCTCACTGTTACATGCATTTGAATGGGGAACTCGACCGAAACAAAGTATAGGTTTTCATTATGTGAATAACTTGGAAATCTTAGCTCAAACAGCTGCAAAACCTGTTTTCCCAGCACGGGAACCTTGAGTTCTATAAGATAAAGCCATAAACATGTGTATCCGAGTCTTCTATCAAAAGTTACAGCTATTTCTATGAAGTTGTACAAAAACGCTTTCTTTCGCCAAGACAGTGCGTTTCTCACTGTTACATGCATTTGAATGGGGAACTCGACCGAAACAAAGTACAAGTTTTCATTATGTGAATAACTTGGAAATCTTAGCTCAAACAGCTGCAAAACCTGTTTTCCCAGCACGGAGACCTTGAGTTCTATAATATAAGGCCATAAACATGTTTGTCTGAGTCTTCTATCAAAAGTTACAGCTATTTCTATGAAGTTGTACAAAAACGCTTTCTTTCGCCAAGACAGTGCGTTTCTCACTGTTACATGCATTTGAATGGGGAACTCGACCGAAACAAAGTACAAGTTTTCATTATGTGAATAACTTGGAAATCTTAGCTCAAACAGCTGCAAAACCTGTTTTCCCAGCACGGAGACCTTGAGTTCTATAATATAAGGCCATAAACATGTTTGTCTGAGTCTTCTATCAAAAGTTACAGCTATTTCTATGAAGTTGTACAAAAACGCTTTCTTTCGCCAAGACAGTGCGTTTCTCACTGTTACATGCATTTGAATGGGGAACTCGACCGAAACAAAGTATAGGTTTTCATTATGTGAATAACTTGGAAATCTTAGCTCAAACAGCTGCAAAACCTGTTTTCCCAGCACAGGGACCTTGAGTTCTATAATATAAGGCCATAAACATGTTTGTCTGAGTCTTCTATCAAAAGTTACAGCTATTTCTATGAAGTTGTACAAAAATGCTTTCTTTCGCCAAGACAGTGCGTTTCTCACTGTTACATGCATTTGAATGGGGAACTCGACCGAAACAAAGTATAGGTTTTCATTATGTGAATAACTTGAAAATCTTAGCTCAAACAGCTGCAAAACCTGTTTTCCCAGCACGGGGACCTTGAGTTCTATAATATAAGGCCATAAACATGTTTGTCTGAGTCTTCTATCAAAAGTTACAGCTATTTCTATGAAGTTGTACAAAAACGCTTTCTTTCGCCAAGACAGTGCGTTTCTCACTGTTACATGCATTTGAATGGGGAACTCGACCGAAACAAAGTATAGGTTTTCATTATGTGAATAACTTGGAAATCTTAGCTCAAACAGCTGCAAAACCTGTTTTCCCAGCACGGGAACCTTGAGTTCTATAAGATAAAGCCATAAACATGTGTATCCGAGTCTTCTATCAAAAGTTACAGCTATTTCTATGAAGTTGTACAAAAACGCTTTCTTTCGCCAAGACAGTGCGTTTCTCACTGTTACATGCATTTGAATGGGGAACTCGACCGAAACAAAGTACAAGTTTTCATTATGTGAATAACTTGGAAATCTTAGCTTAAACAGCTGCAAAACCTGTTTTCCCAGCACGGGGACCTTGAGTTCTATAAGATAAAGCCATAAACATGTGTATCCGAGTCTTCTATCAAAAGTTACAGCTATTTCTATGAAGTTGTACAAAAACGCTTTCTTTCGCCAAGACAGTGCGTTTCTCACTGTTACATGCATTTGAATGGGGAACTCGACCGAAACAAAGTATAGGTTTTCATTATGTGAATAACTTGGAAATCTTAGCTCAAACAGCTGCAAAACCTGTTTTCCCAGCACGGGGACCTTGAGTTCTATAATATAAGGCCATAAACATGTTTGTCTGAGTCTTCTATCAAAAGTTACAGCTATTTCTATGAAGTTGTACAAAAACGCTTTCTTTCGCCAAGACAGTGCGTTTCTCACTGTTACATGCATTTGAATGGGGAACTCGACCGAAACAAAGTATAGGTTTTCATTATGTGAATAACTTGGAAATCTTAGCTCAAACAGCTGCAAAACCTGTTTTCCCAGCACGGGAACCTTGAGTTCTATAAGATAAAGCCATAAACATGTGTATCCGAGTCTTCTATCAAAAGTTACAGCTATTTCTATGAAGTTGTACAAAAACGCTTTCTTTCGCCAAGACAGTGCGTTTCTCACTGTTACATGCATTTGAATGGGGAACTCGACCGAAACAAAGTACAAGTTTTCATTATGTGAATAACTTGGAAATCTTAGCTCAAACAGCTGCAAAACCTGTTTTCCCAGCACGGGGACCTTGAGTTCTATAAGATAAAGCCATAAACATGTGTATCCGAGTCTTCTATCAAAAGTTACAGCTATTTCTATGAAGTTGTACAAAAACGCTTTCTTTCGCCAAGACAGTGCGTTTCTCACTGTTACATGCATTTGAATGGGGAACTCGACCGAAACAAAGTATAGGTTTTCATTATGTGAATAACTTGGAAATCTTAGCTCAAACAGCTGCAAAACCTGTTTTCCCAGCACGGGGACCTTGAGTTCTATAATATAAGGCCATAAACATGTTTGTCTGAGTCTTCTATCAAAAGTTACAGCTATTACTATGAAGTTGTACAAAAACGCTTTCTTTCGCCAAGACAGTGCGTTTCTCACTGTTACATGCATTTGAATGGGGAACTTGACCGAAACAAAGTATAGGTTTTCATTATGTGAATAACTTGGAAATCTTAGCTCAAACAGCTGCGAAACCTGTTTTCCCAGCACGGGGACCTTGAGTTCTAAAAGATCAAGCCATAAACATGTTTGTCCGAGTCTTCTATCAAAAGTTACAGCTATTTATATGAAGTTGTACAAAAACGCTTTCTTTCGCCAAGACAGTGCGTTTCTCACTGTTACATGTATTTGAATGGGGAACTCGACCGAAACAAAGTATAGGTTTTCATTATGTGAATAACTTGGAAATCTTAGCTCAAACAGCTGCAAAACCTGTTTTCCCAGCACGAGGACCTTGAGTTCTATAAGATACAGCCATAAACATGTGTATCCGAGTCTTCTATCAAAAGTTACAGCTATTTATATGAAGTTGTACAAAAACGCTTTCTCTCGCCAAGACAGTGCGTTTATCAGTGTTACATACATTTTGAATGGCGAAGTTGACCGAAACTAAGTATAGGTTTTCATTATGTAAATAACTTGGAAATCTTAGCTCAAACAACTGCAAAACCTGTTTTCCCAGCACGAGGATATTGAGTTCTATAAGATACAGCCATAAACATGTGTATCTGAGTCTTCTATCAAAAGTTACAGCTATTTATATGAAGTTGTACAAAAACGCTTTCTTTCGCCAAGAAAGTGCGTTTCTCACTGTTACATGCATTTGAATGGGGAACTTGACCGAAACAAAGTATAGGTTTTCATTATGTGAATAACTTGGAAATCTTAGCTCAAACAGCTGCGAAACCTGTTTTCCCAGCACGGGGACCTTGAGTTCTAAAAGATCAAGCCATAAACATGTTTGTCCGAGTCTTCTATCAAAAGTTACAGCTATTTATATGAAGTTGTACAAAAACGCTTTCTTTCGCCAAGACAGTGCGTTTCTCACTGTTACATGCATTTGAATGGGGAACTCGACCGAAACAAAGTATAGGTTTTCATTATGTGAATAACTTGGAAATCTTAGCTCAAACAACTGCGAAACCTGTTTTCCCAGCATGGGGACCTTGAGTTCTATAAGATAAAGCCATAAACATGTGTATCCGAGTCTTCTATCAAAAGTTACAGCTATTTATATGAAGTTGTACAAAAACGCTTTCTCTCGCCAAGACAGTGCGTTTCTCACTGTTACATACATTTTGAATGGCGAAGTTGACCGAAACTAAGTATAGGTTTTCATTATGTGAATAACTTGGAAATCTTAGCTCAAACAACTGTGAAACCTGTTTTCCCAGCACGGGGACCTTGAGTTCTATAATATAAGGCCATAAACATGTTTGTCTGAGTCTTCTATCAAAAGTTACAGCTATTTATATGAAGTTGTACAAAAACGCTTTCTTTCGCCAAGACAGTGCGTTTCTCACTGTTACATGCATTTGAATGGGGAACTCGACCAAAACAAAGTATAGGTTTTCATTATGTGAATAACTTGGAAATCGTAGCTCAAACAGCTGTGAAACCTGTTTTCCCAGCACGGGGACCTTGAGTTCTATAAGATACAACCATAAACATGTTTGTCTGAGTCTTCTATCAAAAGTTACAGCTATTTATATGAAGTTGTACAAAAATCGCTTTCTTTCGCCAAGACAGTGCGTTTCTCACTGTTACATGCATTTGAATGGGGAACTCGACCAAAACAAAGTATAGGTTTTCATTATGTGAATAACTTGGAAATCTTAGCTCAAACAACTGTGAAACCTGTTTTCCCAGCACGGGGACCTTGAGTTCTATAAGATACAGCCATAAACATGTTTGTCTGAGTCTTCTATCAAAAGTTACAGCTATTTATATGAAGTTGTACAAAAACGCTTTCTTTCGCTAAGACAGTGCGTTTCTCACTGTTACATGCATTTGAATGGGGAACTTGACCGAAACAAAGTATAGGTTTTCATTATGTGAATAACTTGGAAATCTTAGCTCAAACAACTGTGAAACCTGTTTTCCCATCACGGGGACCTTGAGTTCTAAAAGATCAAGCCATAAACATGTTTATCCGAGTCTTCTATCAAAAGTTACAGCTATTTATATGAAGTTGTAAAAAAAAAACGCTTTCTTTCGCTAAGACAGTGCGTTTCTCACTGTTACATGCATTTGAATGGGGAACTCGACCGAAACAAAGTATAGGTTTTCATTATGTGAATAACTTGGAAATCTTAGCTCAAACAACTGCGAAACCTGTTTTCCCAGCACGGGGACCTTGAGTTCTATAAGATAAAGCCATAAACATGTGTATCCGAGTCTTCTATCAAAAGTTACAGCTATTTATATGAAGTTGTACAAAAACGCTTTCTTTCGCTAAGACAGTGCGTTTCTCACTGTTACATGCATTTGAATGGGGAACTTGACCGAAACAAAGTATAGGTTTTCATTATGTGAATAACTTGGAAATCTTAGCTCAAACAACTGTGAAACCTGTTTTCCCAGCACGGGTACCTTGAGTTCTAAAAGATCAAGCCATAAACATGTTTATCCGAGTCTTCTATCAAAAGTTACAGCTATTTATATGAAGTTGTACAAAAACGCTTTCTTTCGCTAAGACAGTGCGTTTCTCACTGTTACATGCATTTGAATGGGGAACTCGACCGAAACAAAGTATAGGTTTTCATTATGTGAATAACTTGGAAATCTTAGCTCAAACAACTGCGAAACCTGTTTTCCCAGCATGGGGACCTTGAGTTCTATAAGATAAAGCCATAAACATGTGTATCCGAGTCTTCTATCAAAAGTTACAGCTATTTATATGAAGTTGTACAAAAACGCTTTCTCTCGCCAAGACAGTGCGTTTCTCACTGTTACATACATTTTGAATGGCGAAGTTGACCGAAACTAAGTATAGGTTTTCATTATGTGAATAACTTGGAAATCTTAGCTCAAACAACTGTGAAACCTGTTTTCCCAGCACGGGGACCTTGAGTTCTATAATATAAGGCCATAAACATGTTTGTCTGAGTCTTCTATCAAAAGTTACAGCTATTTATATGAAGTTGTACAAAAACGCTTTCTTTCGCCAAGACAGTGCGTTTCTCACTGTTACATGCATTTGAATGGGGAACTCGACCAAAACAAAGTATAGGTTTTCATTATGTGAATAACTTGGAAATCGTAGCTCAAACAGCTGTGAAACCTGTTTTCCCAGCACGGGGACCTTGAGTTCTATAAGATACAACCATAAACATGTTTGTCTGAGTCTTCTATCAAAAGTTACAGCTATTTATATGAAGTTGTACAAAAATCGCTTTCTTTCGCCAAGACAGTGCGTTTCTCACTGTTACATGCATTTGAATGGGGAACTCGACCAAAACAAAGTATAGGTTTTCATTATGTGAATAACTTGGAAATCTTAGCTCAAACAGCTGTGAAACCTGTTTTCCCAGCACGGGGACCTTGAGTTCTATAAGATACAGCCATAAACATGTTTGTCTGAGTCTTCTATCAAAAGTTACAGCTATTTATATGAAGTTGTACAAAAACGCTTTCTTTCGCCAAGACAGTGCGTTTCTCACTGTTACATGCATTTGAATGGGGAACTCGACCAAAACAAAGTATAGGTTTTCATTATGTGAATAACTTGGAAATCTTAGCTCAAACAGCTGTGAAACCTGTTTTCCCAGCACGGGGACCTTGAGTTCTATAAGATACAGCCATAAACAAGTTTGTCTGAGTCTTCTATCAAAAGTTACAGCTATTTATATGAAGTTGTACAAAAACGCTTTCTTTCGATAAGACAGTGCGTTTCTCACTGTTACATGCATTTGAATGGGGAACTTGACCGAAACAAAGTATAGGTTTTCATTATGTGAATAACTTGGAAATCTTAGCTCAAACAACTGTGAAACCTGTTTTCCCAGCACGGGGACCTTGAGTTCTAAAAGATCAAGCCATAAACATGTTTATCCGAGTCTTCTATCAAAAGTTACAGCTATTTATATGAAGTTGTACAAAAACGCTTTCTTTCGCTAAGACAGTGCGTTTCTCACTGTTACATGCATTTGAATGGGGAACTCGACCGAAACAAAGTATAGGTTTTCATTATGTGAATAATTTTAAAATCTTAGCTCAAACAACTGCGAAACCTGTTTTCCCAGCATGGGGACCTTGAGTTCTATAAGATAAAGCCATAAACATGTTTGTCTGAGTCTTCTATCAAAAGTTACAGCTATTTATATGAAGTTGTACAAAAACGCTTTCTTTCGCCAAGACAGTGCGTTTCTCACTGTTACATGCATTTGAATGGGGAACTTGACCGAAACAATGTATAGGTTTTCATTATGTGAATAACTTGGAAATCTTAGCTCAAACAACTGTGAAACCTGTTTTCCCAGCACGGGGACCTTGAGTTCTAAAAGATCAAGCCATAAACATGTGTATCCGAGTCTTCTATCAAAAGTTACAGCTATTTATATGAAGTTGTACAAAAACGCTTTCTTTCGCTAAGACAGTGCGTTTCTCACTGTTACATACATTTTGAATGGCGAAGTTGACCGAAACTAAGTATAGGTTTTCATTATGTGAATAACTTGGAAATCTTAGCTCAAACAACTGTGAAACCTGTTTTCCCAGCACGGGGACCTTGAGTTCTATAAGATACAGCCATAAACATGTTTGTCTGAGTCTTCTATCAAAAGTTACAGCTATTTATATGAAGTTGTACAAAAACGCTTTCTTTCGCTAAGACAGTGCGTTTCTCACTGTTACATGCATTTGAATGGGGAACTTGACCGAAACAAAGTATAGGTTTTCATTATGTGAATAACTTGGAAATCTTAGCTCAAACAACTGTGAAACCTGTTTTCCCATCACGGGGACCTTGAGTTCTAAAAGATCAAGCCATAAACATGTTTATCCGAGTCTTCTATCAAAAGTTACAGCTATTTATATGAAGTTGTAAAAAAAAAACGCTTTCTTTCGCTAAGACAGTGCGTTTCTCACTGTTACATGCATTTGAATGGGGAACTCGACCGAAACAAAGTATAGGTTTTCATTATGTGAATAACTTGGAAATCTTAGCTCAAACAACTGCGAAACCTGTTTTCCCAGCACGGGGACCTTGAGTTCTATAAGATAAAGCCATAAACATGTGTATCCGAGTCTTCTATCAAAAGTTACAGCTATTTATATGAAGTTGTACAAAAACGCTTTCTTTCGCTAAGACAGTGCGTTTCTCACTGTTACATGCATTTGAATGGGGAACTTGACCGAAACAAAGTATAGGTTTTCATTATGTGAATAACTTGGAAATCTTAGCTCAAACAACTGTGAAACCTGTTTTCCCAGCACGGGTACCTTGAGTTCTAAAAGATCAAGCCATAAACATGTTTATCCGAGTCTTCTATCAAAAGTTACAGCTATTTATATGAAGTTGTACAAAAACGCTTTCTTTCGCTAAGACAGTGCGTTTCTCACTGTTACATGCATTTGAATGGGGAACTCGACCGAAACAAAGTATAGGTTTTCATTATGTGAATAACTTGGAAATCTTAGCTCAAACAACTGCGAAACCTGTTTTCCCAGCATGGGGACCTTGAGTTCTATAAGATAAAGCCATAAACACGTGTATCCGAGTCTTCTATCAAAAGTTACAGCTATTTATATGAAGTTGTACAAAAACGCTTTCTCTCGCCAAGACAGTGCGTTTCTCACTGTTACATACATTTTGAATGGCGAAGTTGACCGAAACTAAGTATAGGTTTTCATTATGTGAATAACTTGGAAATCTTAGCTCAAACAACTGTGAAACCTATTTGCCCAGCACGGGGATATTGAGTTCTATAAGATAAAGCCATAAACATGTTTGTCTGAGTCTTCTATCAAAAGTTACAGCTATTTATATGAAGTTGTACAAAAACGCTTTCTTTCGCCAAGACAGTGCGTTTCTCACTGTTACATGCATTTGAATGGGGAACTCGACCAAAACAAAGTATAGGTTTTCATTATGTGAATAACTTGGAAATCGTAGCTCAAACAGCTGTGAAACCTGTTTTCCCAGCACGGGGACCTTGAGTTCTATAAGATACAACCATAAACATGTTTGTCTGAGTCTTCTATCAAAAGTTACAGCTATTTATATGAAGTTGTACAAAAATCGCTTTCTTTCGCCAAGACAGTGCGTTTCTCACTGTTACATGCATTTGAATGGGGAACTCGACCAAAACAAAGTATAGGTTTTCATTATGTGAATAACTTGGAAATCTTAGCTCAAACAGCTGTGAAACCTGTTTTCCCAGCACGGGGACCTTGAGTTCTATAAGATACAGCCATAAACATGTTTGTCTGAGTCTTCTATCAAAAGTTACAGCTATTTATATGAAGTTGTACAAAAACGCTTTCTTTCGCCAAGACAGTGCGTTTCTCACTGTTACATGCATTTGAATGGGGAACTTGACCGAAACAAAGTATAGGTTTTCATTATGTGAATAACTTGGAAATCTTAGCTCAAACAACTGTGAAACCTGTTTTCCCAGCACGGGGACCTTGAGTTCTAAAAGATCAAGCCATAAACATGTTTATCCGAGTCTTCTATCAAAAGTTACAGCTATTTATATGAAGTTGTACAAAAACGCTTTCTTTCGCTAAGACAGTGCGTTTCTCACTGTTACATGCATTTGAATGGGGAACTCGACCGAAACAAAGTATAGGTTTTCATTATGTGAATAATTTTAAAATCTTAGCTCAAACAACTGCGAAACCTGTTTTCCCAGCATGGGGACCTTGAGTTCTATAAGATGAAGCCATAAACATGTGTATCCGAGTCTTCTATCAAAAGTTACAGCTATTTCTATGAAGTTGTACAAAAACGCTTTCTCTCGCCAAGACAGTGCGTTTCTCACTGTTACATACATTTTGAATGGCGAAGTTGACCGAAACTAAGTATAGGTTTTCATTATGTGAATAACTTGGAAATCTTAGCTCAAACAACTGTGAAACCTGTTTGCCCAGCACGGGGATATTGAGTTCTATAAGATAAAGCCATAAACATGTTTGTCTGAGTCTTCTATCAAAAGTTACAGCTATTTATATGAAGTTGTACAAAAACGCTTTCTTTCGCCAAGACAGTGCGTTTCTCACTGTTACATGCATTTGAATGGGGAACTCGACCAAAACAAAGTATAGGTTTTCATTATGTGAATAATTTTAAAATCTTAGCTCAAACAACTGCGAAACCTGTTTTCCCAGCATGGGGACCTTGAGTTCTATAAGATAAAGCCATAAACATGTGTATCCGAGTCTTCTATCAAAAGTTACAGCTATTTATATGAAGTTGTACAAAAACGCTTTCTTTCGCTAAGACAGTGCGTTTCTCACTGTTACATGCATTTGAATGGCGAAGTTGACCGAAACAAAGTATAGGTTTTCATTATGTGAATAACTTGGAAATCTTAGCTCAAACAGCTGCAAAACCTGTTTTCCCAGCACGAGGACCTTGCGTTCTATAAGATACAGCCATAAACATGTGTATCTGAGTCTTCTATCAAAAGTTACAGCTATTTATATGTTGTACAAAAACGCTTTCTTTCGCCAAGAAAGTGCGTTTCTCACTGTTACATGCATTTGAATGGGGAACTCGACCGAAACAAAGTATAGGTTTTCATTATGTGAATAATTTTAAAATCTTAGCTCAAACAACTGCGAAACCTGTTTTCCCAGCATGGGGACCTTGAGTTCTAAAAGATCAAGCCATAAACATGTTTGTCCGAGTCTTCTATCAAAAGTTACAGCTATTTATATGAAGTTGTACAAAAACGCTTTCTTTCGCCAAGACAGTGCGTTTCTCACTGTTACATGCATTTGAATGGGGAACTCGACCGAAACAAAGTATAGGTTTTCATTATGTGAATAATTTTAAAATCTTAGCTCAAACAACTGTGAAACCTGTTTTCCCAGCACGGGGACCTTGAGTTCTAAAAGATCAAGCCATAAACATGTTTGTCCGAGTCTTCTATCAAAAGTTACAGCTATTTATATGAAGTTGTACAAAAACGCTTTCTTTCGCCAAGACAGTGCGTTTCTCACTGTTACATGCATTTGAATGGGGAACTCGACCGAAACAAAGTATAGGTTTTCATTATGTGAATAATTTTAAAATTTTAGCTCAAACAACTGCGAAACCTGTTTTCCCAGCATGGGGACCTTGAGTTCTATAAGATAAAGCCATAAACATGTGTATCCGAGTCTTCTATCAAAAGTTACAGCTATTTATATGAAGTTGTACAAAAACGCTTTCTTTCGCCAAGACAGTGCGTTTCTCACTGTTACATGCATTTGAATGGGGAACTCGACCGAAACAAAGTATAGGTTTTCATTATGTGAATAACTTGGAAATCTTAGCTCAAACAGCTGCAAAACCTGTTTTCCCAGCACGAGGACCTTGAGTTCTATAAGATAAAGCCATAAACATGTGTATCCGAGTCTTCTATCAAAAGTTACAGCTATTTATATGAAGTTGTACAAAAACGCTTTCTTTCGCCAAGACAGTGCGTTTCTCACTGTTACATGCATTTGAATGGGGAACTAGACCGAAACAAAGTATAGGTTTTCATTATGTGAATAACTTGGAAATCTTAGCTCAAACAGCTGCAAAACCTGTTTTCCCAGCACGAGGATATTGAGTTCTATAAGATACAGCCATAAACATGTGTATCTGAGTCTTCTATCAAAAGTTACAGCTATTTATATGAAGTTGTACAAAAACGCTTTCTTTCGCCAAGAAAGTGCGTTTCTCACTGTTACATGCATTTGAATGGGGAACTTGACCGAAACAAAGTATAGGTTTTCATTATGTGAATAACTTGGAAATCTTAGCTCAAACAGCTGCGAAACCTGTTTTCCCAGCACGGGGACCTTGAGTTCTAAAAGATCAAGCCATAAACATGTTTGTCCGAGTCTTCTATCAAAAGTTACAGCTATTTATATGAAGTTGTACAAAAACGCTTTCTTTCGCCAAGACAGTGCGTTTCTCACTGTTACATGCATTTGAATGGGGAACTCGACCGAAACAAAGTATAGGTTTTCATTATGTGAATAACTTGGAAATCTTAGCTCAAACAGCTGCAAAACCTGTTTTCCCAGCACGAGGACCTTGAGTTCTATAAGATAAAGCCATAAACATGTGTATCCGAGTCTTCTATCAAAAGTTACAGCTATTTATATGAAGTTGTACAAAAACGCTTTCTCTCGCCAAGACAGTGCGTTTATCAGTGTTACATACATTTTGAATGGCGAAGTTGACCGAAACTAAGTATAGGTTTTCATTATGTGAATAACTTGGAAATCTTAGCTCAAACAACTGCGAAACCTGTTTTCCCAGCACGGGGACCTTGAGTTCTATAAGATAAAGCCATAAACATGTGTATCCGAGTCTTCTATCAAAAGTTACAGCTATTTATATGAAGTTGTACAAAAACGCTTTCTTTCGCTAAGACAGTGCGTTTCTCACTGTTACATGCATTTGAATGGGGAACTCGACCGAAACAAAGTATAGGTTTTCATTATGTGAATAATTTTAAAATCTTAGCTCAAACAACTGCGAAACCTGTTTTCCCAGCATGGGGACCTTGAGTTCTATAAGATAAAGCCATAAACATGTGTATCCGAGTCTTCTATCAAAAGTTACAGCTATTTATATGAAGTTGTACAAAAACGCTTTCTCTCGCCAAAGCAGTGCGTTTATCAGTGTTACATACATTTTGAATGGCGAAGTTGACCGAAACAAAGTATAGGTTTTCATTATGTGAATAACTTGGAAATCTTAGCTCAAACCACTGTGAAACCTGTTTTCCCAGCACGGGGACCTTGAGTTCTAAAAGATCAAGCCATAAACATGTTTGTCCGAGTCTTCTATCAAAAGTTACAGCTATTTATATGAAGTTGTACAAAAACGCTTTCTTTCGCCAAGACAGTGCGTTTCTCACTGTTACATGCATTTGAATGGGGAACTCGACCGAAACAAAGTATAGGTTTTCATTATGTGAATAATTTTAAAATTTTAGCTCAAACAACTGCGAAACCTGTTTTCCCAGCATGGGGACCTTGAGTTCTATAAGATAAAGCCATAAACATGTGTATCCGAGTCTTCTATCAAAAGTTACAGCTATTTATATGAAGTTGTACAAAAACGCTTTCTTTCGCCAAGACAGTGCGTTTCTCACTGTTACATGCATTTGAATGGGGAACTTGACCGAAACAAAGTATAGGTTTTCATTATGTGAATAACTTGGAAATCTTAGCTCAAACAGCTGCAAAACCTGTTTTCCCAGCACGGGGACCTTGAGTTCTATAAGATACAGCCATAAACATGTGTATCGGAATCTTCTATCAAAAGTTACAGCTATTTATATGAAGTTGTACAAAAACGCTTTCTTTCGCCAAGACAGTGCGTTTCTCACTGTTACATGCATTTGAATGGGGAACTCGACCGAAACAAAGTATAGGTTTTCATTATGTGAATAACTTGGAAATCTTAGCTCAAACAACTGTGAAACCTGTTTTCCCAGCACGGGGACCTTGAGTTCTATAAGATAAAGCCATAAACATGTTTGTATGAGTCTTCTATCAAAAGTTACAGCTATTTATATGAAGTTGTACAAAAACGCTTTCTTTCGCCAAGACAGTGCGTTTCTCACTGTTACATGCATTTGAATGGTGAACTTGACCGAAACAAAGTATAGGTTTTCATTATGTGAATAACTTGGAAATCTTAGCTCAAACAACTGTGAAACCTGTTTTCCCAGCACGGGGATATTGAGTTCTATAAGATAAAGCCATAAACATGTGTATCCGAGTCTTCTATCAAAAGTTACAGCGATTTATATGAAGTTGTACAAAAACGCTTTCTTTCGCCAAGACAGTGCGTTTCTCACTGTTACATGCATTTGAATGGGGAACTAGACCGAAACAAAGTATAGGTTTTCATTATGTGAATAACTTGGAAATCTTAGCTCAAACAGCTGCAAAACCTGTTTTCCCAGCACGGGGACCTTGAGTTCTATAAGATAAAGCCATAAACATGTTTGTCTGAGTCTTCTATCAAAAGTTACAGCTATTTATATGAAGTTGTACAAAAACGCTTTCTTTCGCCAAGACAGTGCGTTTCTCACTGTTACATGCATTTGAATGGGGAACTTGACCGAAACAAAGTATAGGTTTTCATTATGTGAATAACTTGGAAATCTTAGCTCAAACAACTGTGAAACCTGTTTTCCCAGCACGGGGACCTTGAGTTCTATAAGATAAAGCCATAAACATGTTTGTATGAGTCTTCTATCAAAAGTTACAGCTATTTATATGAAGTTGTACAAAAACGCTTTCTTTCGCCAAGACAGTGCGTTTCTCACTGTTACATGCATTTGAATGGTGAACTTGACCGAAACAAAGTATAGGTTTTCATTATGTGAATAACTTGGAAATCTTAGCTCAAACAACTGTGAAACCTGTTTTCCCAGCACGGGGATATTGAGTTCTATAAGATAAAGCCATAAACATGTGTATCCGAGTCTTCTATCAAAAGTTACAGCGATTTATATGAAGTTGTACAAAAACGCTTTCTTTCGCCAAGACAGTGCGTTTCTCACTGTTACATGCATTTGAATGGGGAACTCGACCGAAACAAAGTATAGGTTTTCATTATGTGAATAACTTGGAAATCTTAGCTCAAACAGCTGCAAAACCTGTTTTCCCAGCACGGGGACCTTGAGTTCTATAAGATACAGCCATAAACATGTGTATCGGAATCTTCTATCAAAAGTTACAGCTATTTATATGAAGTTGTACAAAAACGCTTTCTTTCGCCAAGACAGTGCGTTTCTCACTGTTACATGCATTTGAATGGGGAACTCGACCGAAACAAAGTATAGGTTTTCATTATGTGAATAACTTGGAAATCTTAGCTCAAACAACTGTGAAACCTGTTTTCCCAGCACGGGGACCTTGAGTTCTATAAGATAAAGCCATAAACATGTTTGTATGAGTCTTCTATCAAAAGTTACAGCTATTTATATGAAGTTGTACAAAAACGCTTTCTTTCGCCAAGACAGTGCGTTTCTCACTGTTACATGCATTTGAATGGTGAACTTGACCGAAACAAAGTATAGGTTTTCATTATGTGAATAACTTGGAAATCTTAGCTCAAACAACTGTGAAACCTGTTTTCCCAGCACGGGGATATTGAGTTCTATAAGATAAAGCCATAAACATGTGTATCCGAGTCTTCTATCAAAAGTTACAGCGATTTATATGAAGTTGTACAAAAACGCTTTCTTTCGCCAAGACAGTGCGTTTCTCACTGTTACATGCATTTGAATGGGGAACTAGACCGAAACAAAGTATAGGTTTTCATTATGTGAATAACTTGGAAATCTTAGCTCAAACAGCTGCAAAACCTGTTTTCCCAGCACGGGGACCTTGAGTTCTATAAGATAAAGCCATAAACATGTTTGTCTGAGTCTTCTATCAAAAGTTACAGCTATTTATATGAAGTTGTACAAAAACGCTTTCTTTCGCCAAGACAGTGCGTTTCTCACTGTTACATGCATTTGAATGGGGAACTTGACCGAAACAAAGTATAGGTTTTCATTATGTGAATAACTTGGAAATCTTAGCTCAAACAGCTGCAAAACCTGTTTTCCCAGCACGGGGACCTTGAGTTCTATAAGATACAGCCATAAACATGTGTATCGGAATCTTCTATCAAAAGTTACAGCTATTTATATGAAGTTGTACAAAAACGCTTTCTTTCGCCAAGACAGTGCGTTTCTCACTGTTACATGCATTTGAATGGGGAACTCGACCGAAACAAAGTATAGGTTTTCATTATGTGAATAACTTGGAAATCTTAGCTCAAACAACTGTGAAACCTGTTTTCCCAGCACGGGGACCTTGAGTTCTATAAGATAAAGCCATAAACATGTTTGTATGAGTCTTCTATCAAAAGTTACAGCTATTTATATGAAGTTGTACAAAAACGCTTTCTTTCGCCAAGACAGTGCGTTTCTCACTGTTACATGCATTTGAATGGTGAACTTGACCGAAACAAAGTATAGGTTTTCATTATGTGAATAACTTGGAAATCTTAGCTCAAACAACTGTGAAACCTGTTTTCCCAGCACGGGGATATTGAGTTCTATAAGATAAAGCCATAAACATGTGTATCCGAGTCTTCTATCAAAAGTTACAGCGATTTATATGAAGTTGTACAAAAACGCTTTCTTTCGCCAAGACAGTGCGTTTCTCACTGTTACATGCATTTGAATGGGGAACTAGACCGAAACAAAGTATAGGTTTTCATTATGTGAATAACTTGGAAATCTTAGCTCAAACAGCTGCAAAACCTGTTTTCCCAGCACGGGGACCTTGAGTTCTATAAGATAAAGCCATAAACATGTTTGTCTGAGTCTTCTATCAAAAGTTACAGCTATTTATATGAAGTTGTACAAAAACGCTTTCTTTCGCCAAGACAGTGCGTTTCTCACTGTTACATGCATTTGAATGGGGAACTTGACCGAAACAAAGTATAGGTTTTCATTATGTGAATAACTTGGAAATCTTAGCTCAAACAGCTGCAAAACCTGTTTTCCCAGCACGGGGACCTTGAGTTCTATAAGATACAGCCATAAACATGTGTATCGGAATCTTCTATCAAAAGTTACAGCTATTTATATGAAGTTGTACAAAAACGCTTTCTTTCGCCAAGACAGTGCGTTTCTCACTGTTACATGCATTTGAATGGGGAACTCGACCGAAACAAAGTATAGGTTTTCATTATGTGAATAACTTGGAAATCTTAGCTCAAACAACTGTGAAACCTGTTTTCCCAGCACGGGGACCTTGAGTTCTATAAGATAAAGCCATAAACATGTTTGTATGAGTCTTCTATCAAAAGTTACAGCTATTTATATGAAGTTGTACAAAAACGCTTTCTTTCGCCAAGACAGTGCGTTTCTCACTGTTACATGCATTTGAATGGTGAACTTGACCGAAACAAAGTATAGGTTTTCATTATGTGAATAACTTGGAAATCTTAGCTCAAACAACTGTGAAACCTGTTTTCCCAGCACGGGGATATTGAGTTCTATAAGATAAAGCCATAAACATGTGTATCCGAGTCTTCTATCAAAAGTTACAGCGATTTATATGAAGTTGTACAAAAACGCTTTCTTTCGCCAAGACAGTGCGTTTCTCACTGTTACATGCATTTGAATGGGGAACTAGACCGAAACAAAGTATAGGTTTTCATTATGTGAATAACTTGGAAATCTTAGCTCAAACAGCTGCAAAACCTGTTTTCCCAGCACGGGGACCTTGAGTTCTATAAGATAAAGCCATAAACATGTTTGTCTGAGTCTTCTATCAAAAGTTACAGCTATTTATATGAAGTTGTACAAAAACGCTTTCTTTCGCCAAGACAGTGCGTTTCTCACTGTTACATGCATTTGAATGGGGAACTTGACCGAAACAAAGTATAGGTTTTCATTATGTGAATAACTTGGAAATCTTAGCTCAAACAACTGTGAAACCTGTTTTCCCAGCACGGGGACCTTGAGTTCTATAAGATAAAGCCATAAACATGTTTGTATGAGTCTTCTATCAAAAGTTACAGCTATTTATATGAAGTTGTACAAAAACGCTTTCTTTCGCCAAGACAGTGCGTTTCTCACTGTTACATGCATTTGAATGGTGAACTTGACCGAAACAAAGTATAGGTTTTCATTATGTGAATAACTTGGAAATCTTAGCTCAAACAACTGTGAAACCTGTTTTCCCAGCACGGGGATATTGAGTTCTATAAGATAAAGCCATAAACATGTGTATCCGAGTCTTCTATCAAAAGTTACAGCGATTTATATGAAGTTGTACAAAAACGCTTTCTTTCGCCAAGACAGTGCGTTTCTCACTGTTACATGCATTTGAATGGGGAACTCGACCGAAACAAAGTATAGGTTTTCATTATGTGAATAACTTGGAAATCTTAGCTCAAACAGCTGCAAAACCTGTTTTCCCAGCACGGGGACCTTGAGTTCTATAAGATACAGCCATAAACATGTGTATCGGAATCTTCTATCAAAAGTTACAGCTATTTATATGAAGTTGTACAAAAACGCTTTCTTTCGCCAAGACAGTGCGTTTCTCACTGTTACATGCATTTGAATGGGGAACTCGACCGAAACAAAGTATAGGTTTTCATTATGTGAATAACTTGGAAATCTTAGCTCAAACAACTGTGAAACCTGTTTTCCCAGCACGGGGACCTTGAGTTCTATAAGATAAAGCCATAAACATGTTTGTATGAGTCTTCTATCAAAAGTTACAGCTATTTATATGAAGTTGTACAAAAACGCTTTCTTTCGCCAAGACAGTGCGTTTCTCACTGTTACATGCATTTGAATGGTGAACTTGACCGAAACAAAGTATAGGTTTTCATTATGTGAATAACTTGGAAATCTTAGCTCAAACAACTGTGAAACCTGTTTTCCCAGCACGGGGATATTGAGTTCTATAAGATAAAGCCATAAACATGTGTATCCGAGTCTTCTATCAAAAGTTACAGCGATTTATATGAAGTTGTACAAAAACGCTTTCTTTCGCCAAGACAGTGCGTTTCTCACTGTTACATGCATTTGAATGGGGAACTAGACCGAAACAAAGTATAGGTTTTCATTATGTGAATAACTTGGAAATCTTAGCTCAAACAGCTGCAAAACCTGTTTTCCCAGCACGGGGACCTTGAGTTCTATAAGATAAAGCCATAAACATGTTTGTCTGAGTCTTCTATCAAAAGTTACAGCTATTTATATGAAGTTGTACAAAAACGCTTTCTTTCGCCAAGACAGTGCGTTTCTCACTGTTACATGCATTTGAATGGGGAACTTGACCGAAACAAAGTATAGGTTTTCATTATGTGAATAACTTGGAAATCTTAGCTCAAACAACTGTGAAACCTGTTTTCCCAGCACGGGGACCTTGAGTTCTATAAGATAAAGCCATAAACATGTTTGTATGAGTCTTCTATCAAAAGTTACAGCTATTTATATGAAGTTGTACAAAAACGCTTTCTTTCGCCAAGACAGTGCGTTTCTCACTGTTACATGCATTTGAATGGTGAACTTGACCGAAACAAAGTATAGGTTTTCATTATGTGAATAACTTGGAAATCTTAGCTCAAACAACTGTGAAACCTGTTTTCCCAGCACGGGGATATTGAGTTCTATAAGATAAAGCCATAAACATGTGTATCCGAGTCTTCTATCAAAAGTTACAGCGATTTATATGAAGTTGTACAAAAACGCTTTCTTTCGCCAAGACAGTGCGTTTCTCACTGTTACATGCATTTGAATGGTGAACTTGACCGAAACAAAGTATAGGTTTTCATTATGTGAATAACTTGGAAATCTTAGCTCAAACAACTGTGAAACCTGTTTTCCCAGCACGGGGATATTGAGTTCTATAAGATAAAGCCATAAACATGTGTATCCGAGTCTTCTATCAAAAGTTACAGCGATTTATATGAAGTTGTACAAAAACGCTTTCTTTCGCCAAGACAGTGCGTTTCTCACTGTTACATGCATTTGAATGGGGAACTCGACCGAAACAAAGTATAGGTTTTCATTATGTGAATAACTTGGAAATCTTAGCTCAAACAGCTGCAAAACCTGTTTTCCCAGCACGGGGACCTTGAGTTCTATAAGATAACGCCATAAACATGTTTGTCTGAGTCTTCTATCAAAAGTTACAGCTATTTATATGAAGTTGTACAAAAATGCTTTCTTTCGCCAAGACAGTACGTTTCTCACTGTTACATGCATTTGAATGGGGAACTCAACCGAAACAAAGTATAGGTTTTCATTATGTGAATAACTTGGAAATCTTAGCTCAAACAACTGCGAAACCTGTTTTCCCAGCACGGGGACCTTGAGTTCTATAAGATAAAGCCATAAACATGTGTATCCGAGTCTTCTATCAAAAGTTACAGCTATTTATATGAAGTTGTACAAAAACGCTTTCTCTCGCCAAGACAGTGCGTTTTTCACTGTTACATGCATTTGAATGGGGAACTCGCACGAAACAAAGTATAGGTTTTCATTATGTTAATAACTTGAAAATCTTAGCTCACACAGCTGCAAAACCTGTCTGCCCAGCACGGGGATATTGAATTCTATAAGATAAAGCCATGAATACGTATATCTGAATTTTCTATCAAAAGTTACAGCTATTTATATGAAGTTGTACAAAAACGCTTTCTTTCGCCAAGACAGTGCCTTTCTGACTATTACATGCATTTGAATGGGGAACTCGCACGAAACAAAGTATAGGTTTTCATTAAGTGAATAACTTGAAAATCTTAGCTCAGACAGCTGAAAAAGCTGTTTTCCCAGCACGGGGATATTGAATTCTATAAGATAAAGCCATGAATACATATATCTGAGCCTTCTATCAAAAGTTACAGCTGTCTTCATGAAGTTGCACAAAAACACTTTATTTCGCCAAGACAGTGCGTTTCTCACTATTACATGCATTTGAATGCAGTTCTCGCACGAAACAAAGTATAGGTTTTCATCTTGTGAATATCTTGAAAATCTTAGCTCAAACCTGTTTGCTCAACACGGGTATATTGAATATTATAAGATAAAGCCATAAATACGTAAATCTGAGCCTTCTATCAAAAGTTACAGCTAACTTCATGAAGTTGTACAAAAAGGCTTTATTTCGCCGAGACAGTGCGTTTCTGACTATTACATGCATTTGAAAGGAGTTCTCACACGAAACAAAGTATAGCTTTTTATGTTGTGAATAACTTAAAAATCTTAGCTCACATAGCTTTAAAACTGTTTGCTCAACACGGGGATATTGAATTCTATAAGATAAAGCCATAAATACGCATATCTGAGTCTCCTATCAAAAGTTAGAGCTGTCTTCATGAAGTTGTGAACGCTTTATTTCAGTGCGTTTCTGACTATTACATGCATTTGAATGGAGTTGTCGCACGAAACAAAGTATAGGTATTCATTTTGTGAATAACTTGAAAATCTTAGATCAAACAGCTGCAAAACCTGTTTGCTCAACACGGGGATATCGAACTTTATAAGATAAAGCCATAAATATGTGTATATGCGTCTTCTATCAAAAGTTACAGCTGTCTGAATGAAAGCATTATAGCAGCTTACCTCGATCATGCGGTAGAACAGACACATGGGTCACCTACGTGTCCTCCTACGGCAGGAGTAGTTGCCACAAACCTGCAAATCAAAAAGAAATGATCAGGTGACATGAACAGATTTATACAGCCATAAGCAAGAGATTCTTCCTGCCTGTGGGCGTCAAACTGAACCCCCCCCCCCCCCCCCCCCCCCTCCTTACTGTAACTATCAAAACTATCATAGTCTAAAACTATCATCTCATATCAAAACTATTATAATCACATTATCTGACTTTATCAGTTATAACAATGAAAAACGGTAAACAATTTGGCAAATAAATGACTTATAATTGTGCTTACCTGGTCCAGATGATCCACAGCCCCTTTGCATTTGTTATAATCCAGGATGATGTGGGGCTTTCTCTTCCCAGAGTCCTGGACTTGGTAGCAGGAAACAGAAGAGCCCTGTCTCCCCATTTCACAGGCTTGTTGTCGTTTCATGTTGAGACCTGTACAGGCCAGCCAGCATCACAAGCCCCATGTAAGCCTGCAACTCCTCATCTATGTCCTTCCAGTCTTTTACTGACCTGTTGCCCCTGCAGGTTGGTGAAATGCAGGATTAGCTGCATAATGTCCTCTGCAAAAAAAAGATGGAAAGTGCTCACAGGGCTGCTGATCCTATACGAATTGCATAATGGGTTGGTCCTGGGGTTAAAATGGGGGGAGGAAAAAATGGCAGGACCTCTTCGTGTGTGGGTTGCCACATGATTTCTCCATTTTTAGATCTCCACTGGCCATCCTCCAGTCTTGTCTCTTCCTCCTGCTCTTCTTCCTTCTTCTCCTTCTCCTCCTCCGCACATGAGCTGCAAAGCTCCTCGGTGCCTGGCAAAAATTCTTCTTCGCTGTCAGAAGTATCTCCACTGCTTGTGGAGAGTGCAAAACTGCAGCAACAGCCTCCTCTAAACTGAGTGCACGCTTCATTGTGTCTGTGCAGAAATGACCACTCAGACCAGGCTGCAAAGTATTCTCATAGACTTCAAAGGTGCACCTGAATAAACATGCTATACCATACATCCAATAAGAGAGAGGAGGCACACTCTTGATCAAGAAAAAACATAAACGCACGCCTTTGATCTCTCTCCCCCCCCCCCTCTCTTTCTCTCTCTCTCTCACACACACACACATGCACATACATACACACACAATACCATTTTATGGTGGTTAGCTGTTTTATTGTCATGCATTTTACAAGGTAAGATAACCATGTCCTGCATTCAAAACCACTGAAAATGTCTATGGTGGTGCTGTGCCTAATATTGTGCTGGTGTATGCTGGGTAATGGCACAGCTAGCGACTGGGTGACTTTATTCACCCGCTTCGGCTGTTATCAGTCCATACAATGGGCGTTATTAGCACAAATCAGTCCCATAGATATGGAACATCTCCTGCTAGATTGTTCAGAAGGTTGTTATCATCCATCCAGATGGAGGATCACTAACAGGAGCGTGGGAAGACTCCAGAATCCACTCTGGCTGCAATCCGGTGGATACAGCAGTGTTTACAGGTAATACCATTTAAACGGACAGCATTTATAGAAAAAGTCAGCGAGTGTCAATAATGTTAATGTGGTTATCTTAGTAATACACCGAGTGCTAATATAACAGCTTTAAGATGCATTTGTAGATGTTATTACGTGTTTTACCGTCTTTATTGGTGCTAGCTTAAAGTTACGGTGTAAACGTTAGCTTATATTGGAGTAAAGTTGTTACTGTTTAAACGATGTTAGCACAGAAGTATTAGCTTCTGTCATGACTGACGAAGTACTAGTTAATAAAGTTTCCAGTAAAGTGTTTAATCGCAGCCACAGACTGACAGCAAATATCTCGATTAGCTTCAGTGCATCTGTAATAAATATGTGCAAGTTTCAGTGCTTCGTTTAAACTGTATGATACTTATACTGACCCAGGGTCAGTGTAAAATACAATCCTAGCTGTGTGAACAAAGCCTGGCTCCTTTAATCCTGCATGAAAAACCTCAGGATGCAGGCTATTATTACTCTTTCCTGCTGGCACACCTGTCACACCTGAGAGTCAGCTAGAAACGTACAGTGACGTGGACATCATGCAAAGACTGCCAGACTCTGTAATACTGCAAATGATCAGTGACTCAAGTTAACACTAAACTCTCTGTGTGCTGAACATTTAGGATTGAGTCAGGCTGCATCTGTGTTAGTCCTCTGACAGACTGGTGACCTGTCCAGGTGTGCTCTACCTATGACTACTGGGACAGGCTCTAGCTCCTGTAATAGAAATTTTATGTTATTCTCATTTAAAGCATTTAAGTGCTTATGCATATGCTTAGTTGTGACACTGTTATAGACTGTTCAATGAAAGTTTCTAAAACTAGATGAACTTACTTCAGCAGTTTGAGAAAACAACTCCCTTTACAGGTGCTGATAACGCTGAAGTAGCAGAGCTGACATGACTGAACTGTAATGTTTGATGTGTGTTTGCTCTCCTGTGCGCAGTAATAAATAGCTTGATCACAGCTCTTTCTGTGTTGCAGACTTTATTTAAAAAATTCCACGACACCCCCCACCCTCCCACTGTGAACATGAATTGAATATTCAGAAGACATTTGTTTAAATAGTTCTAGAAATCTGAGCTGTTGGTGTGTCCTTGGATTGTGTGGTAATAATATTAGAGCCTGCAATCTTTCTTACTGAATCTCTACTATGAGTCATGTTACCTGAGATTAATTCTATGTTTACCTGTCAGCCTGGACGAATGTGCTGTGTGAAGGAAATTAAATTAAATCAGATCTGAAATGCGTACATTTAAGGAACCTGTTCATATTTAATTGAAATATGAACCAGTGATTTTTTGATTGCTGATTCCAAGAGAGTCTTTGTGGAAATCCTCTTTGACTTTTTGTTATTTTAATTCTCTTTTCTGTTTTCCAGAACAGTTCTCCACAGTCACTGTCCATATGGGTCAGTGGGACCAAGAAGCACTCTGCTAATGTGTGGACTCTGACCAGCAACATCCAGCAAGACCCAGACAGCGTTTTCTATCTCCCAGCTGGAGTTTTTTGTTTGTCTGTGACTGGAGAGTCAGATTTTTGTTGAGCTTCATACTTGCAGAGGTAAGTCAGTTTGCAGAGATCCCTCCCACCCTGGCTTTTATGTGCTAGATTTCTTATCTGAAACAGTAATATTTCAGTGACTGCTGCTTATACCACAGGTTAATACTGTTACTGATCCCTGATAGGAGAATCATCAATTTTGCCAGCAAAGAAGCCTGGTGGATGTTTGTTTACAGTCTGATGGTGGGACATCATGCTCTGCATCTTTAAAGTTTGTCTCTTGATTATTATTCATACCCAGTAATGTGAAGTATGCTCATATCTACTATAACTGAACCAACCTGGTGCTCTTCATTTATGGAGGCTGTTGAGTCTGAATGTTGGATGTTGTGTATCTCGTGTTCTCTGGGCTTTGTTGTCCTCAGTCTTTTTGCAGGATCAGAAAACAAAACCAGGAGGCGCGTAAATGTTTCTTCTCCATGATGTTTCTTCAAATGTTTCTTCTGGATGATGATATGACCGTGACACGGGATGCCACCTTTGGTCTTATGATGAAGCAAAGCTCAGGAAGAAGTGTGATTAAATGGTACCCACATGTGTGCTGCTGAGAAGGATGTACAGGGGCACCTGCAGCCAAATCCAAGCTTCAGGTTAGTTGTAGTTGCAGAACGCTATAGGACTGAGACAGCTGAGGCATCAAATGTTTGATTAAACGGATGAAAAAGAGAAGTTTTTTCCCTATAATTATCACTTCTTAAAATCTGTAGCAACTTCAAGTCTTTCAGCATGCTGAGCATGCTCAGAATGTGACAATATATTTTTGTTCAATATTTAATTTCTTTCAGTTGCAATTGTTAAATGAAAAAAAATATATTCTTATAATTTAGCAAACTAATTTATCAAAAAAAATATATATACATATATCTGTAGTAGTTTTAATGAATTAATTTGACACCTGTATTGAAAATACCATATTGTATTCATACAGAATCAGTATGGTATCATTGTTTGTCTGTTCACTGATTGTTGAAGCTAAGAGCTACTTTGATCTGTTTAGATCTAAAGTATCCAAAGTTGAGCTCTAATGTTTCTTCACCCCTGTGTGTGTGATATGTGATTTCCTACATGCTGGCAGAGCAGCAGTTTGTGCTCACAAATGGTGACGGTGTGGAGAGACGGTGGTGTTTCCTCAGAAGAACCAGCAGAGTCACAAAGGACACCAGTCCATCTCACCACCTTGACTTGCTGACTGATGTTCGTCTGCACTGCACAGAGGAAATCAACTAACCGAGGTTTGTCCAGTGACGTGTTATGAAATGTATATTTGTTTTATGCTTACAGATATGTTTTTCTTGACAGAGGCTCTGCAGAGGTTAGACAAAGCAGAGAAAACATGTGCTTTACATTTTACTGTGATTTATTGAGATATTTGTTGCCTGATGTTCAGCAGGAATGGAGAAATAGAATCAAAGGGAGATGTTTTTGATGTTTTTGTAATGATGTAAGTAAATCTTCAATATTATTTATTTGCTTGGTTATATTAGGAGTGTTTCTGAGTGAGGGGGAGAGGAGTCATCATCCAGGTAAAGTGACGTAGATCAGTGGATACACTTGTCTCCCCTTTAAAGGAGACGATCCAAGTCATCCTTAAATGTTAGTGCTTTCAAATACACAAACATTTTTAAAGGACAAAAATGAACATCCAACTTTGACTGTAATACAAAATAAATCTTTGCATGTGTGTTTTCAAACTCTCAGATGGGCAGCATATCAGTCTTGGACTGTCTAACCTGCCGGAGCAGCACTGAATGACCACCGCACGAGCATGTTCCTGCAACATTCAGCATCTGATCTGTCATCTGTGTGCTTCTGCTTTTGGTAAGTAGAGTTACCCAACTCCAGTAACTCTAAACACATGCCATCCATTTCTAACGGCCTGGTTACTTCCTGTCAGTTACTTTAGAAACCATGTGGTCACCTGACCTAACACTGTTTCTTCTTCTTCCCCTTAATGTTGAAGTGTCAAATGTCACACAGCTGGAGAGGAAACTACACCAGTGTACTGGGATGTTTCAGCAACACGTGCCAGATGCTGTTCCTTCATGGTGACATCACCAGAGACAGTCCCGCCCACCTCAGGACCCATTGATTATGATGATCTGATCCATCAAATCCCCAGCAGGTGAACCTTATTCATGACATAACACCGCAACAATGTAAAAAATTAAACAGCAACAGTCTAAATGTAAAGTGCATTCTAAAGTCCTCTTCAATAAATTGTATGCAAAGAGTCATTCAGGTCACTACAGAACCCAGAGTCTTCATCATTAAATCTCTGGTTGCTTCATTTTTATATCCTATATCAGATATTTTAAAGGTTAGCTTAGGTAAAGTTCCATTCTCATGGTGAGGCAAAATGCTTTATGTGTGTGTGTGTGTCATGAACGGCTATAAAAGGCCTATAATTAAAGAACAAAGCGGGGTTTGAGTTCGAGTTGCGGCAGACTGTCACTACTTGTAAATGGAACGCAGCCTTCCTACGGCAGACAGCTAATAACAGGAATCGGACGCGGTCCAGCCAAGTCCACAGCAACCACCATAGCAACCGCCTAGCATGACCTTAAAAACATATTCTGTCTTCATAACTATCAAAATCGTGAAATGATTTGCAAAGTGTGAAAGTGTTACAGCTGCAGATACCTGCTATGGTGGTATCTATGGAAGCTGTTTACATAGATAATAATATACGATGTAACCATGGAGACAGTCAGTCACGTGAGCTAGCGGTGCACGTTTACTACAGTGAATAAGGTGATTGAGTGCACAGCGTCCACACTCTGCAGGGGGTAAAGACATTACTTCAATATTGTTTTATATTGATATATATTTGCCTTCTGTTGACCATCACCTCAGGTTCACCATTACAGTTTCAGCATACAAATGCACACTGTCTAAACACATTCAAAAACTCATGTCTCAGAAATAAGCACAGCTGTTCATGTTTGTCATTAGAGTTTTATTTGTAAGAAAATTATGAACTTCATATTGTGCATTAAATAAAAGAACATTTCACAACTCTTGAGTCAACAGAAACAGGTAACAGAAATGTCTCTAATGTGTACAGTGTAGTGTAAGCATTAAAAGATCATAAAGGAAACACTAACATTTATGTGAAACTAATTGTAATAAAAAATGAGCAGGTGCTTTATAGATTTAAAAGAAAGAATCTGAAAACAACACTTTTTTGGTCTAAGTGATCAAAGTAGAAAACAGAACTGATGTTCAAGAACAAACCGTAGCTGCACTAATATTACACATCTCGATCGTTGTACTGAACAGACATGTTGCTTTTAAAACCACATGCAGTGTGTGACCATGACTGTTCACTGAGACCATGAACGCCACTTCGCTGAAGCATTCTTATTCTTCTTCTTGCCATTAAATTGGAAGCAGAAGCAGCACGAGCTGATTTGATCTACTGAAAGGAAAAAGCAGAACATCTGAGTTGAAACCAGTCAGCTGAAATCATTAAGACAGGAACAAATTCAATGCAGTGTCTCAAGTGGCTTAGCCTGTTACAACTGTTGATACAAGCTAAATACGGTTAACACACAGTGTCAGGGAGCTCCAGTGTGGGAACTAGTGGCTTTAGGTTTGTAGTCATTTAACTTTCATCCATTCATTCATTTAATTCAGGAGGAAGAAATGCCAGGTTGGTGCAGGCTGGTTACATGCATTTGGTCCCATGCTGTCTTTAATTAAATGACTTGGTTCATTTTATGGCTGGGCTGTATGTGGGGTTATATCATGTTATTTGGGCAGGAGTACCTGTCCCCTGTTAGACTTAGAAAGTTTCTCCATAAGTAGAGTTTCTAACTCTTCTAGCACATCTGTGGCTGGCAGCTTTTTGGTGGCTCTTTTTACCCCACACTGGTTGTGAGTGTGTAAATAGCCCCACTAGTTCTTTTGGGTTGCAGTTAACTTGGGAGGAAGGGGTGGGTATGCCATGATTAGGTGAATAACAATTATATGGGATACATAAATTTCACAATGCATGCATATATCTCTATCAATTAAACCTGGCCTGAGGGCTGCCATTTTTTACATTCAGTTATTTCTCTTAGAAATGTTGGAACTAAATAATGAATGTGTTACAGTTAAAGTGAAACACTGGTCAGTGTAAATGGCTCATTGGGACACAGAAACCTTTAAATTAAACCTGATATCTAGTGTCAAACAATATCAAAGCTGTAAAAGATGTTTACAGTCAGAATTTATAAAACTATGATTGTAAATAAATTCAAACAAGTGAGCTTTTCTCTTTGTGCTGAATATCAACACTGTGGTTTCTTAGACTGTAAGCTTTACTTTAGTGCAACCAGTTGCAGAAGCTGCCACTCCAAATGTCTTTTGATAACAAGAAAAAAATACCTTTTCAGTACACGGCCTGAAGTTCTTCTCCGACATCTTCTGCAATCGGCTTTGTCTGCTGGTTTGTAGACAATAAACCACAAAAAAGATGATTTAGTCACTTTGTCTGTGTCATGCAGCTCGAATGTGTCGTGTAACGATGTTGAATAGCCGTCGTTATCCCTCTGCTTTGAGCCTTTTATCAAAAGTTACAGCTAACTTCATGAAGTTGTACAAAAAGGCTTCATTTCGCCGAGACAGTGCGTTTCTGACTATTACATGCATTTGAATGGAGTTCTTGCACGAAACAAAGTATAAGTTTTCATTATGTGAATAACTTGTATTTTACACTGACCCTGGGTCAGTATCAACTTCATGAAGACAGCTGTAACTTTTGATAGAGGACTCACACACACACATATTTATGGCTTTGCCTTATAGAATTCAGCATCTCCGTGCTGAGGAAATAGGTTTTGCAGCTGTTTGAGCTAAGATTTTCAAGTTATTCACAAATTAAAACCTATACTTTGTGTCGGAGGAGAACTCCATTCAAAATGCATGTAATAGCGAGAAACGCACTAACGTGGTGAAATAAAGTAAACTTCATAAAGACAGCTGTAAATTTTGAGAGAAGACTCACACACACATATTTATGGCTTTGCCTTATAGACTATAGATAAATAGATAAATATGTTTGTCTGAGTCTTCTATCAAAAGTTACAGCTATTTATATGAAGTTGTACAAAAACGCTTTATTTTGTCAACACAGTGCGTTTCTGACGATTACATGCATTTGAATGGGGAACTCGCCCGAAACAAAGTATAGGTTTTCATTATGTGAATAACTTGAAAATCTTAGCTCACACAGCTTTAAAACCTATTTCCTCAGCACTGAGATGCTGAATTCTATAAGGCAAAGCCATAAATATGTGTGTATCAACAGTTACAGCTGTCTTCTTGAAGTTGATACTGACCCAGGGTTAGTGTAAAATACAATCCTAGCTGTGTGAACAAAGCTTGGCTCCTTTAATCCTGCATGACAAACCTCAGGATGCAGGTTATTATTACTCTTTCCTGCTGGCACACCTGAGAGTCAGCTAGAAACTTACAGTGACGTGGACATCATGCAAAGACTTCCAGACTCTGTAATACTGTGAATGATCAGTGACTCAAGTTAACACTAAACTTTAAACAGTACCTCTGTGTCTCTGTGTGCTGAACATTTAGGATTGAGTCTGCATTGACTTTATTTATTGAGACTTTAATGTGTTAAAAGCAGGTTGAAGACGGCTCAGAAACATTTGAAGATTAAAATTTAGCATTATAGCTTCTGGTGGTTTGTAAAGCCTATACTCAGCTGTAGTTTTTGTTACTAATTTATGTTTGTTGTTATTTAACACAGATTTCAGAAGAGCAAATATGCTTAATAGTTTAACTAGATTTCATTTGTCAGTGTGGGACTGCTGAGTCACCTGAAGAACTCATTTCATTCATTCTCCACATGATGTTCATTTACAGAAATGTTTCACAGGAACTGATTCCTCCCAAACTGTGAACTAGTGTCTTTCCATAGATTATCTCTGTATGAATGTACTTTTAAATGAAGGCAAGTGTTTGTCCTTTTTTGTTCCTCAGTTACAGTACGTGATATCTTGATATCAGGCGGTCAACACTGGGGGAAGACAAGAAGCAGACGTACTTCCAAGAGGGAGCTGCAGTGAGGACACAGCCAGGTCACTGAGGTCAGAGGTCAGAATCTGAAACAGCTCAGGTTTATATTTTAGGGGTTATAAAAAATCTAAATGTATTTATGAAGAAACCTTTAAATAATAGTCATAATTATGATTATTATAAGAAATATCAAACATTTAAGTGGATTTTCTGTTACACATATTGTGTTAACCCTGCAATAAACTGGCAGCCTGTCTTTGTCCTGTATCAGCTGGGATAGGCTTCATCCTCCCGCAATCCTGAATTGGATACATTGTATTCCAATTATGTAATCTGATTATTTACAAAATCAAGGTATCTAATCAAAATGTAAGTAATAATTATAAAATGGGAAAGCAGAAATAAGTGTGACATGAATGTAACCGTGTTAGCTGACATAGAGGACAGCTACATGTAGTCTGAAAAACCTTTGTTGTCAAGTTTGCAGGTATATCAGCACGAGACATTCTTACATAGAAGAGACGTTAAAGTCTCTAACTCAGTGAAGCATTATTGGTCCCATCTGTTTGGATAAATATAGTAAGTTGATGTTTGTCCATTTATTGACACATTTTCTTAAGTGCTTATCCAGTTCAGGATCACAGTGGAGCTGCAGCTGGATATGTTCACTAAATAAACCTTACAAAAGTTAACAATAAACCTGCATCCATGTACGTTGTTGTCCACAGGATGAGAAAATCAAACTGGAACACTGTGGAACATGTTAATAAATGTTTGTGTGTTTATGCCTGCGTCTTTCACAGGAGGCGCTGGAAGGTTTCCCTAATAGTTCCTGGTGAATCAAAGCAGAACCATAAAGGTTGCTGGATTGCATGATGGCATTACCCCTGAGCAGTCATCCTGTTAAAGGAGGAACCAGTTAGAAGCTGTTTTCAAAGTAGCTGAGCAGATTTCATCTCAAGTAAGCGATTAACTGTTTGTTCATCTGTTCTGCCACTTAAAGAGCATATAAGGACATCTTTCGAGTGTCCAGCTGAATTAATTCTACTGGCTCTCATGGTCATTTGTTATTATAGACATATTTTTCATGTTCATCCAGCTATTTAGTAAATTCTATCTATTTAGTAATATCCGTCAGCTATAAAATGTAATATAAATATAAAAATATCTAAATATCTCCTGCCCTTTATGTTTTAATGATGTAAGTCTGTTATCGTGTTACATTAGCATTCCTCACATATCAATGAGATGCTGTACAGTAAAATCCTACTGACGCAGCAGAGGGATAACGACGGCTATTCAACATCTTTACACGACACATTCGAGCTGCATGACACAGACAAAGTGACTAAATCATCTTTTTTGTGGTTTATTGTCTTCAAACCAGCAGACAAAGCCGATTGCAGAAGATGTCGGAGAAGAACTTCAGGCCGTGGACTGAAAAGGTATTTTTTTCTTGTTATCAAAAGACATTTGGAGTGGCAGCTTCTGCAACTGGTTGCACTAAAGTAAAGCTTACAGTCTAAGAAACCACAGTGTTGATATTCAGCACAAAGAGAAAAGCTCACTTGTTTGAATTTATTTACAATCAAAGTTTTATAAATTCTGACTGTAAACATCTTTTACAGCTTTGATATTGTTTGACACTAGATATCAGGTTTAATTTAAAGGTTTCTGTGTCCCAATGAGCCATTTACACTGACCAGTGTTTCACTTTAACTGTAACACATTCATTATTTAGTTCCAACATTTCTAAGAGAAATAACTGAATGTAAAAAATGGCAGCCCTCAGGCCAGGTTTAATTGATAGAGATATATGCATGCATTGTGAAATTTATGTATCCCATATAATTGTTATTCACCTAATCATGGCATACCCACCCCTTCCTCCCAAGTTAACTGCAACCCAAAAGAACTAGTGGGGCTATTTACACACTCACAACCAGTGTGGGGTAAAAAGAGCCACCAAAAAGCTGCCAGCCACAGATGTGCTAGAAGAGTTAGAAACTCTACTTATGGAGAAACTTTCTAAGTCTAACAGGGGACAGGTACTCCTGCCCAAATAACATGATATAACCCCACATACAGCCCAGCCATAAAATGAACCAAGTCATTTAATTAAAGACAGCATGGGACCAAATGCATGTAACCAGCCTGCACCAACCTGGCATTTCTTCCTCCTGAATTAAATGAATGAATGGATGAAAGTTAAATGACTACAAACCTAAAGCCACTAGTTCCCACACTGGAGCTCCCTGACACTGTGTGTTAACCGTATTTAGCTTGTATCAACAGTTGTAACAGGCTAAGCCACTTGAGACACTGCATTGAATTTGTTCCTGTCTTAATGATTTCAGCTGACTGGTTTCAACTCAGATGTTCTGCTTTTTCCTTTCAGTAGATCAAATCAGCTCGTGCTGCTTCTGCTTCCAATTTAATGGCAAGAAGAAGAATAAGAATGCTTCAGCGAAGTGGCGTTCATGGTCTCAGTGAACAGTCATGGTCACACACTGCATGTGGTTTTAAAAGCAACATGTCTGTTCAGTACAACGATCGAGATGTGTAATATTAGTGCAGCTACGGTTTGTTCTTGAACATCAGTTCTGTTTTCTACTTTGATCACTTAGACCAAAAAAGTGTTGTTTTCAGATTCTTTCTTTTAAATCTATAAAGCACCTGCTCATTTTTTATTACAATTAGTTTCACATAAATGTTAGTGTTTCCTTTATGATCTTTTAATGCTTACACTACACTGTACACATTAGAGACATTTCTGTTACCTGTTTCTGTTGACTCAAGAGTTGTGAAATGTTCTTTTATTTAATGCACAATATGAAGTTCATAATTTTCTTACAAATAAAACTCTAATGACAAACATGAACAGCTGTGCTTATTTCTGAGACATGAGTTTTTGAATGTGTTTAGACAGTGTGCATTTGTATGCTGAAACTGTAATGGTGAACCTGAGGTGATGGTCAACAGAAGGCAAATATATATCAATATAAAACAATATTGAAGTAATGTCTTTACCCCCTGCAGAGTGTGGACGCTGTGCACTCAATCACCTTATTCACTGTAGTAAACGTGCACCGCTAGCTCACGTGACTGACTGTCTCCATGGTTACATCGTATATTATTATCTATGTAAACAGCTTCCATAGATACCACCATAGCAGGTATCTGCAGCTGTAACACTTTCACACTTTGCAAATCATTTCACGATTTTGATAGTTATGAAGACAGAATATGTTTTTAAGGTCATGCTAGGCGGTTGCTATGGTGGTTGCTGTGGACTTGGCTGGACCGCGTCCGATTCCTGTTATTAGCTGTCTGCCGTAGGAAGGCTGCGTTCCATTTACAAGTAGTGACAGTCTGCCGCAACTCGAACTCAAACCCCGCTTTGTTCTTTAATTATAGGCCTTTTATAGCCGTTCATGACACACACACACACATAAAGCATTTTGCCTCACCATGAGAATGGAACTTTACCTAAGCTAACCTTTAAAATATCTGATATAGGATATAAAAATGAAGCAACCAGAGATTTAATGATGAAGACTCTGGGTTCTGTAGTGACCTGAATGACTCTTTGCATACAATTTATTGAAGAGGACTTTAGAATGCACTTTACATTTAGACTGTTGCTGTTTAATTTTTTACATTGTTGCGGTGTTATGTCATGAATAAGGTTCACCTGCTGGGGATTTGATGGATCAGATCATCATAATCAATGGGTCCTGAGGTGGGCGGGACTGTCTCTGGTGATGTCACCATGAAGGAACAGCATCTGGCACGTGTTGCTGAAACATCCCAGTACACTGGTGTAGTTTCCTCTCCAGCTGTGTGACATTTGACACTTCAACATTAAGGGGAAGAAGAAGAAACAGTGTTAGGTCAGGTGACCACATGGTTTCTAAAGTAACTGACAGGAAGTAACCAGGCCGTTAGAAATGGATGGCATGTGTTTAGAGTTACTGGAGTTGGGTAACTCTACTTACCAAAAGCAGAAGCACACAGATGACAGATCAGATGCTGAATGTTGCAGGAACATGCTCGTGCGGTGGTCATTCAGTGCTGCTCCGGCAGGTTAGACAGTCCAAGACTGATATGCTGCCCATCTGAGAGTTTGAAAACACACATGCAAAGATTTATTTTGTATTACAGTCAAAGTTGGATGTTCATTTTTGTCCTTTAAAAATGTTTGTGTATTTGAAAGCACTAACATTTAAGGATGACTTGGATCGTCTCCTTTAAAGGGGAGACAAGTGTATCCACTGATCTACGTCACTTTACCTGGATGATGACTCCTCTCCCCCTCACTCAGAAACACTCCTAATATAACCAAGCAAATAAATAATATTGAAGATTTACTTACATCATTACAAAAACATCAAAAACATCTCCCTTTGATTCTATTTCTCCATTCCTGCTGAACATCAGGCAACAAATATCTCAATAAATCACAGTAAAATGTAAAGCACATGTTTTCTCTGCTTTGTCTAACCTCTGCAGAGCCTCTGTCAAGAAAAACATATCTGTAAGCATAAAACAAATATACATTTCATAACACGTCACTGGACAAACCTCGGTTAGTTGATTTCCTCTGTGCAGTGCAGACGAACATCAGTCAGCAAGTCAAGGTGGTGAGATGGACTGGTGTCCTTTGTGACTCTGCTGGTTCTTCTGAGGAAACACCACCGTCTCTCCACACCGTCACCATTTGTGAGCACAAACTGCTGCTCTGCCAGCATGTAGGAAATCACATATCACACACACAGGGGTGAAGAAACATTAGAGCTCAACTTTGGATACTTTAGATCTAAACAGATCAAAGTAGCTCTTAGCTTCAACAATCAGTGAACAGACAAACAATGATACCATACTGATTCTGTATGAATACAATATGGTATTTTCAATACAGGTGTCAAATTAATTCATTAAAACTACTACAGATATATGTATATATATTTTTTTTGATAAATTAGTTTGCTAAATTATAAGAATATATTTTTTTTCATTTAACAATTGCAACTGAAAGAAATTAAATATTGAACAAAAATATATTGTCACATTCTGAGCATGCTCAGCATGCTGAAAGACTTGAAGTTGCTACAGATTTTAAGAAGTGATAATTATAGGGAAAAAACTTCTCTTTTTCATCCGTTTAATCAAACATTTGATGCCTCAGCTGTCTCAGTCCTATAGCGTTCTGCAACTACAACTAACCTGAAGCTTGGATTTGGCTGCAGGTGCCCCTGTACATCCTTCTCAGCAGCACACATGTGGGTACCATTTAATCACACTTCTTCCTGAGCTTTGCTTCATCATAAGACCAAAGGTGGCATCCCGTGTCACGGTCATATCATCATCCAGAAGAAACATTTGAAGAAACATCATGGAGAAGAAACATTTACGCGCCTCCTGGTTTTGTTTTCTGATCCTGCAAAAAGACTGAGGACAACAAAGCCCAGAGAACACGAGATACACAACATCCAACATTCAGACTCAACAGCCTCCATAAATGAAGAGCACCAGGTTGGTTCAGTTATAGTAGATATGAGCATACTTCACATTACTGGGTATGAATAATAATCAAGAGACAAACTTTAAAGATGCAGAGCATGATGTCCCACCATCAGACTGTAAACAAACATCCACCAGGCTTCTTTGCTGGCAAAATTGATGATTCTCCTATCAGGGATCAGTAACAGTATTAACCTGTGGTATAAGCAGCAGTCACAGAAATATTACTGTTTCAGATAAGAAATCTAGCACATAAAAGCCAGGGTGGGAGGGATCTCTGCAAACTGACTTACCTCTGCAAGTATGAAGCTCAACAAAAATCTGACTCTCCAGTCACAGACAAACAAAAAACTCCAGCTGGGAGATAGAAAACGCTGTCTGGGTCTTGCTGGATGTTGCTGGTCAGAGTCCACACATTAGCAGAGTGCTTCTTGGTCCCACTGACCCATATGGACAGTGACTGTGGAGAACTGTTCTGGAAAACAGAAAAGAGAATTAAAATAACAAAAAGCCAAAGAGGATTTCCACAAAGATTTCCTTCACACAGCACATTCGTCCAGGCTGACAGGTAAACATAGAATTAATCTCAGGTAACATGACTCATAGTAGAGATTCAGTAAGAAAGATTGCAGGGGGGGGGGGGGGTCATGGAATTTTTTAGATAAAGTCTGCAACACAGAAAGAGCTCTGATCAAGCTATTTTTTACTGCGCCAGCACACGACACACATTGCAGTTCAGTCATGTCAGTGCTGCCACAGAGGTGGTGCTCCTACTCCTTTATGCATTCTAAGGAAGAGGGAGGAAGTTACAAACTGATCCTACATATTTGTGGCTTTACCTACATCTTCATATAAATAGCTGTAACTTTTGATAGAAGATTCAGATATACGTATTTATGGCTTTATCTTATAGAATTCAATATCCCCGTGCTGGGCAAACAGGTTTTGCAGCTGTTTGAGCTAAGATTTTAAAATTATTCACATAATGAGAACCTATACTTTGTTTCGTGCGAGTTCCCCATTCAAATGCATGTAATAGCGAGAAACGCACTGTCTTGGCGAAATAAAGCAGTTTTGTACAACTTCATGAAGACAGCTGTAATTTTTGATAGAAGGCTCAGACACACAAATTCATGGCTTTATCTTATACAATTCAATATCCCAGTGCTGGGCAAACATCTTTTGCAGCTGTTTGAGCTAAGATTTTCAAGTTATTCACATAATAAAAACTTATACTTTGTTTTGGGCGAGTTCGCCATTCAAAATGCACGTAATAGCGAGAAACGCACTGTCTTGACGAAATAAAGCGTTTTTAATGGTCTTCATAAAGACAGCTGTAACTTTTGATAGAAGACTCAGAAATACATATTCATGGCTTTATCTTATAGAACTCAATATCCGCGTGCTGGGAAAACAGGTTTTGTTTGAGCTAAGATTTTCAAGTTATTCACATAATGAAAACCTATACTTTGTTTCGTGCGAGTTCCCCATTCAAATGCATGTAATAGTCAGAAACGCACTGTCTTGGCGAAATAAAGCCTTTTTGTACAACTTCATGAAGACAGCTGTAATTTTTGATAGAAGGCTCAGACACACAAATTTATGGCTTTATCTTATACAATTCAATATACCCGTGCTGGGCAAACAGGTTTTGCAGCTGTTTGAGCTAAGATTTTCAAGTTATTCACATAATGAAAACTTAAACTTTGTTTTGGGCGAGTTTGCCATTCAAATGCATGTAATAGCGAGAAACGCACTAACGTGGTCAAATAAAGCGTTTTTAATGGTCTTCATAAAGACAGCTGTAACTTTTGATAGAAGACTCAGACAAACATGTTTATGGCTTTATCTTATAGAACTCAATATCCCCGTGCTGAGCAAACAGGTTTTGCAGCCGTTTGAGCTAAGATTTTAAAATTATTCACATAATGAAAACCTATACTTTGTTTCAGGCGAGTTTCCCATTCAAATGCATGTAACAGTGAGAAACACATTGTCTTGGCGAAATAAAGCGTTTTTGTACAACTTTATATAAATCGGTGTAACTTTTGATAGACGACTCAGACACACATGTCTATGGCTTCATCTTAAAGAATTCAATATCCTCGTGCTGGGCAAACAGGTTTTGCAGCCGTTTGAGCTAAGATTTTAAAATTATTCACATAATGAAAACCTATACTTTGTCTCGGGCGAGTTTCCCATTCAAATGCATGTAACAGTGAGAAACACACTGTCTTGGCGAAATAAAGCGTTTTTGAACAACTTCATATAAATCGCTGTAACTTTTGATAGAAGACTCAGACAAACATGTTTATGGCTTTATCTTATAGAACTCAATATCCCCGTGCTGAGCAAACAGGTCTTGCAGCCGTTTGAGCTAAGATTTTAAAATTATTCACATAATGAAAACCTATACTTTGTTTCAGGCGAGTTTCCCATTCAAATGCATGTAACAGTGAGAAACACACTGTGTTGGCGAAATAAAGCGTTTTTGAACAACTCCATCGCTGTAACTTTTGATAGAAGACTCAGACACACATGTTCATGGCTTTATCTTATAGAACTCAATATCCCCGTGCTGGGCAAATATGTTTTGCAGCCGTTTGAGCTAAGATTTTAAAATTATTCATATAATGAAAACCTATACTTTGTCTCAGGCGAGTTTCCCATTCAAATGCATGTAACAGTGAGAAACACACTGTCTTGGCGAAATAAAGCGTTTTTGAACAACTCCATATAAATCGCTGTAACTTTTGATAGAAGACTCAGACAAACATGTTTATGGCTTTATCTTATAGAACTCAATATCCCCGTGCTGGGCAAACAGGTTTTGCAGCCGTTTGAGCTAAGATTTTAAAATTATTCACATAATGAAAACCTATACTTTGTTTCAGGCGAGTTTCCCATTCAAATGCATGTAACAGTGAGAAAGGCATTGTCTTAGCGAAAGAAAGCGTTTTTGAACAACTTCATATAAATCGCTGTAACTTTTGATAGAAGACTCAGACAAACATGTTTATGGCTTTATCTTATAGAACTCAATATCCCCGTGCTGAGCAAACAGGTTTTGCAGCCGTTTGAGCTAAGATTTTAAAATTATTCACATAATGAAAACCTATACTTTGTTTCAGGCGAGTTTCCCATTCAAATGCATGTAACAGTGAGAAACACATTGTCTTGGCGAAATAAAGCGTTTTTGTACAACTTTATATAAATCGGTGTAACTTTTGATAGACGACTCAGACACACATGTCTATGGCTTCATCTTAAAGAATTCAATATCCTCGTGCTGGGCAAACAGGTTTTGCAGCCGTTTGAGCTAAGATTTTAAAATTATTCATATAATGAAAACCTATACTTTGTTTCAGGCGAGTTTCCCATTCAAATGCATGTAACAGTGAGAAACACACTGTCTTGGCGAAATAAAGCGTTTTTGAACAACTCCATATAAATCGCTGTAACTTTTGATAGAAGACTCAGACAAACATGTTTATGGCT
Organism: Diplotaxodon limnothrissa; assembly: GCF_057381915.1. Classification (NCBI taxonomy): domain Eukaryota; kingdom Metazoa; phylum Chordata; class Actinopteri; order Cichliformes; family Cichlidae; genus Diplotaxodon; species Diplotaxodon limnothrissa. The sequence goes on along the minus strand of NC_140614.1, from coordinate 3,716,010 downwards.
TTATCTTATAGAACTCAATATCCCCGTGCTGGGCAAACAGGTTTTGCAGCCGTTTGAGCTAAGATTTTAAAATTATTCACATAATGAAAACCTATACTTTGTTTCAGGCGAGTTTCCCATTCAAATGCATGTAACAGTGAGAAAGGCATTGTCTTGGCGAAATAAAGCGTTTTTGTACAACTTTATATAAATCGGTGTAACTTTTGATAGACGACTCAGACACACATGTCTATGGCTTCATCTTAAAGAATTCAATATCCTCGTGCTGGGCAAACAGGTTTTGCAGCCGTTTGAGCTAAGATTTTAAAATTATTCACATAATGAAAACCTATACTTTGTCTCGGGCGAGTTTCCCATTCAAATGCATGTAACAGTGAGAAACACACTGTCTTGGCGAAATAAAGCGTTTTTGCACAACTTTATATAAATCGGTGTAACTTTTGATAGACGACTCAGACACACATGTCTATGGCTTCATCTTAAAGAATTCAATATCCTCGTGCTGGGCAAACAGGTTTTGCAGCCGTTTGAGCTAAGATTTTAAAATTATTCACATAATGAAAACCTATACTTTGTCTCGGGCGAGTTTCCCATTCAAATGCATGTAACAGTGAGAAACACACTGTCTTGGCGAAATAAAGCGTTTTTGCACAACTTTATATAAATCGCTGTAACTTTTGATAGACGACTCAGACACACATGTCTATGGCTTCATCTTAAAGAATTCAATATCCTCGTGCTGGGCAAACAGGTTTTGCAGCCGTTTGAGCTAAGATTTTAAAATTATTCACATAATGAAAACCTATACTTTGTCTCGGGCGAGTTTCCCATTCAAATGCATGTAACAGTGAGAAACACACTGTCTTGGCGAAATAAAGCGTTTTTGAACAACTTCATATAAATCGCTCTAACTTTTGATAGAAGACTCAGACAAACATGTTTATGGCTTTATCTTATAGAACTCAATATCCCCGTGCTGAGCAAACAGGTTTTGCAGCCGTTTGAGCTAAGATTTTAAAATTATTCACATAATGAAAACCTATACTTTGTTTTGGTCGAGTTTCCCATTCAAATGCATGTAACAGTGAGAAACACACTGTCTTGGCGAAAGAAAGCATTTTCGTACAACTTCATATAAATCGCTGTAACTTTTGATAGAAGACTCAGAAACACATGTTTATGGCTTTATCTTATAGAACTCAATATCCCCGTGCTGGGCAAACAGGTTTTGCAGCCGTTTGAGCTAAGATTTTAAAATTATTCACATAATGAAAACCTATACTTTGTCTTGGGCGAGTTTCCCATTCAAATGCATGTAACAGTGAGAAACACATTGTCTTGGCGAAATAAAGCGTTTTTGAACAACTTTATATAAATCGGTGTAACTTTTGATAGACGACTCAGACACACATGTCTATGGCTTCATCTTAAAGAATTCAATATCCTCGTGCTGGGCAAACAGGTTTTGCAGCCGTTTGAGCTAAGATTTTAAAATTATTCACATAATGAAAACCTATACTTTGTCTCGGGCGAGTTTCCCATTCAAATGCATGTAACAGTGAGAAACACACTGTCTTGGCGAAATAAAGCGTTTTTGAACAACTTCATATAAATCGCTGTAACTTTTGATAGAAGACTCAGAAACACATGTTTATGGCTTTATCTTATAGAACTCAATATCCCCGTGCTGGGCAAACAGGTTTTGCAGCCGTTTGAGCTAAGATTTTAAAATTATTCACATAATGAAAACCTATACTTTGTCTTGGGCGAGTTTCCCATTCAAATGCATGTAACAGTGAGAAACACATTGTCTTGGCGAAATAAAGCGTTTTTGAACAACTTTATATAAATCGGTGTAACTTTTGATAGACGACTCAGACACACATGTCTATGGCTTCATCTTAAAGAATTCAATATCCTCGTGCTGGGCAAACAGGTTTTGCAGCCGTTTGAGCTAAGATTTTAAAATTATTCACATAATGAAAACCTATACTTTGTCTCGGGCGAGTTTCCCATTCAAATGCATGTAACAGTGAGAAACACACTGTCTTGGCGAAATAAAGCGTTTTTGAACAACTTCATATAAATCGCTGTAACTTTTGATAGAAGACTCAGACAAACATGTTTATGGCTTTATCTTATAGAACTCAATATCCTCGTGCTGGGCAAACAGGTTTTGCAGCCGTTTGAGCTAAGATTTTAAAATTATTCACATAATGAAAACCTATACTTTGTCTCGGGCGAGTTTCCCATTCAAATGCATGTAACAGTGAGAAACACACTGTCTTGGCGAAATAAAGCGTTTTTGAACAACTTCATATAAATCGCTCTAACTTTTGATAGAAGACTCAGACAAACATGTTTATGGCTTTATCTTATAGAACTCAATATCCCCGTGCTGAGCAAACAGGTTTTGCAGCCGTTTGAGCTAAGATTTTAAAATTATTCACATAATGAAAACCTATACTTTGTCTCGGGCGAGTTTCCCATTCAAATGCATGTAACAGTGAGAAACACATTGTCTTGGCGAAATAAAGCGTTTTTGAACAACTTTATATAAATCGGTGTAACTTTTGATAGACGACTCAGACACACATGTCTATGGCTTCATCTTAAAGAATTCAATATCCTCGTGCTGGGCAAACAGGTTTTGCAGCCGTTTGAGCTAAGATTTTAAAATTATTCACATAATGAAAACCTATACTTTGTCTCGGGCGAGTTTCCCATTCAAATGCATGTAACAGTGAGAAACACACTGTCTTGGCGAAATAAAGCGTTTTTGAACAACTTCATATAAATCGCTGTAACTTTTGATAGAAGACTCAGACAAACATGTTTATGGCTTTATCTTATAGAACTCAATATCCTCGTGCTGGGCAAACAGGTTTTGCAGCCGTTTGAGCTAAGATTTTAAAATTATTCACATAATGAAAACCTATACTTTGTCTCGGGCGAGTTTCCCATTCAAATGCATGTAACAGTGAGAAACACACTGTCTTGGCGAAATAAAGCGTTTTTGAACAACTTCATATAAATCGCTCTAACTTTTGATAGAAGACTCAGACAAACATGTTTATGGCTTTATCTTATAGAACTCAATATCCCCGTGCTGAGCAAACAGGTTTTGCAGCCGTTTGAGCTAAGATTTTAAAATTATTCACATAATGAGAACCTATACTTTGTTTCGTGCGAGTTCCCCATTCAAATGCATGTAATAGCGAGAAACGCACTGTCTTGGCGAAATAAAGCAGTTTTGTACAACTTCATGAAGACAGCTGTAATTTTTGATAGAAGGCTCAGACACACAAATTCATGGCTTTATCTTATACAATTCAATATCCCAGTGCTGGGCAAACATCTTTTGCAGCTGTTTGAGCTAAGATTTTCAAGTTATTCACATAATAAAAACTTATACTTTGTTTTGGGCGAGTTCGCCATTCAAAATGCACGTAATAGCGAGAAACGCACTGTCTTGACGAAATAAAGCGTTTTTAATGGTCTTCATAAAGACAGCTGTAACTTTTGATAGAAGACTCAGAAATACATATTCATGGCTTTATCTTATAGAACTCAATATCCGCGTGCTGGGAAAACAGGTTTTGTTTGAGCTAAGATTTTCAAGTTATTCACATAATGAAAACCTATACTTTGTTTCGTGCGAGTTCCCCATTCAAATGCATGTAATAGTCAGAAACGCACTGTCTTGGCGAAATAAAGCCTTTTTGTACAACTTCATGAAGACAGCTGTAATTTTTGATAGAAGGCTCAGACACACAAATTTATGGCTTTATCTTATACAATTCAATATACCCGTGCTGGGCAAACAGGTTTTGCAGCTGTTTGAGCTAAGATTTTCAAGTTATTCACATAATGAAAACTTAAACTTTGTTTTGGGCGAGTTTGCCATTCAAATGCATGTAATAGCGAGAAACGCACTAACGTGGTCAAATAAAGCGTTTTTAATGGTCTTCATAAAGACAGCTGTAACTTTTGATAGAAGACTCAGACAAACATGTTTATGGCTTTATCTTATAGAACTCAATATCCCCGTGCTGAGCAAACAGGTTTTGCAGCCGTTTGAGCTAAGATTTTAAAATTATTCACATAATGAAAACCTATACTTTGTTTCAGGCGAGTTTCCCATTCAAATGCATGTAACAGTGAGAAACACATTGTCTTGGCGAAATAAAGCGTTTTTGTACAACTTTATATAAATCGGTGTAACTTTTGATAGACGACTCAGACACACATGTCTATGGCTTCATCTTAAAGAATTCAATATCCTCGTGCTGGGCAAACAGGTTTTGCAGCCGTTTGAGCTAAGATTTTAAAATTATTCACATAATGAAAACCTATACTTTGTCTCGGGCGAGTTTCCCATTCAAATGCATGTAACAGTGAGAAACACACTGTCTTGGCGAAATAAAGCGTTTTTGAACAACTTCATATAAATCGCTGTAACTTTTGATAGAAGACTCAGACAAACATGTTTATGGCTTTATCTTATAGAACTCAATATCCCCGTGCTGAGCAAACAGGTCTTGCAGCCGTTTGAGCTAAGATTTTAAAATTATTCACATAATGAAAACCTATACTTTGTTTCAGGCGAGTTTCCCATTCAAATGCATGTAACAGTGAGAAACACACTGTGTTGGCGAAATAAAGCGTTTTTGAACAACTCCATCGCTGTAACTTTTGATAGAAGACTCAGACACACATGTTCATGGCTTTATCTTATAGAACTCAATATCCCCGTGCTGGGCAAATATGTTTTGCAGCCGTTTGAGCTAAGATTTTAAAATTATTCATATAATGAAAACCTATACTTTGTTTCAGGCGAGTTTCCCATTCAAATGCATGTAACAGTGAGAAACACACTGTCTTGGCGAAATAAAGCGTTTTTGAACAACTCCATATAAATCGCTGTAACTTTTGATAGAAGACTCAGACAAACATGTTTATGGCTTTATCTTATAGAACTCAATATCCCCGTGCTGGGCAAACAGGTTTTGCAGCCGTTTGAGCTAAGATTTTAAAATTATTCACATAATGAAAACCTATACTTTGTTTCAGGCGAGTTTCCCATTCAAATGCATGTAACAGTGAGAAAGGCATTGTCTTGGCGAAATAAAGCGTTTTTGTACAACTTTATATAAATCGGTGTAACTTTTGATAGACGACTCAGACACACATGTCTATGGCTTCATCTTAAAGAATTCAATATCCTCGTGCTGGGCAAACAGGTTTTGCAGCCGTTTGAGCTAAGATTTTAAAATTATTCACATAATGAAAACCTATACTTTGTCTCGGGCGAGTTTCCCATTCAAATGCATGTAACAGTGAGAAACACACTGTCTTGGCGAAATAAAGCGTTTTTGCACAACTTTATATAAATCGGTGTAACTTTTGATAGACGACTCAGACACACATGTCTATGGCTTCATCTTAAAGAATTCAATATCCTCGTGCTGGGCAAACAGGTTTTGCAGCCGTTTGAGCTAAGATTTTAAAATTATTCACATAATGAAAACCTATACTTTGTCTCGGGCGAGTTTCCCATTCAAATGCATGTAACAGTGAGAAACACACTGTCTTGGCGAAATAAAGCGTTTTTGCACAACTTTATATAAATCGCTGTAACTTTTGATAGACGACTCAGACACACATGTCTATGGCTTCATCTTAAAGAATTCAATATCCTCGTGCTGGGCAAACAGGTTTTGCAGCCGTTTGAGCTAAGATTTTAAAATTATTCACATAATGAAAACCTATACTTTGTCTCGGGCGAGTTTCCCATTCAAATGCATGTAACAGTGAGAAACACACTGTCTTGGCGAAATAAAGCGTTTTTGAACAACTTCATATAAATCGCTCTAACTTTTGATAGAAGACTCAGACAAACATGTTTATGGCTTTATCTTATAGAACTCAATATCCCCGTGCTGAGCAAACAGGTTTTGCAGCCGTTTGAGCTAAGATTTTAAAATTATTCACATAATGAAAACCTATACTTTGTTTTGGTCGAGTTTCCCATTCAAATGCATGTAACAGTGAGAAACACACTGTCTTGGCGAAAGAAAGCATTTTCGTACAACTTCATATAAATCGCTGTAACTTTTGATAGAAGACTCAGAAACACATGTTTATGGCTTTATCTTATAGAACTCAATATCCCCGTGCTGGGCAAACAGGTTTTGCAGCCGTTTGAGCTAAGATTTTAAAATTATTCACATAATGAAAACCTATACTTTGTCTTGGGCGAGTTTCCCATTCAAATGCATGTAACAGTGAGAAACACATTGTCTTGGCGAAATAAAGCGTTTTTGAACAACTTTATATAAATCGGTGTAACTTTTGATAGACGACTCAGACACACATGTCTATGGCTTCATCTTAAAGAATTCAATATCCTCGTGCTGGGCAAACAGGTTTTGCAGCCGTTTGAGCTAAGATTTTAAAATTATTCACATAATGAAAACCTATACTTTGTCTCGGGCGAGTTTCCCATTCAAATGCATGTAACAGTGAGAAACACACTGTCTTGGCGAAATAAAGCGTTTTTGAACAACTTCATATAAATCGCTGTAACTTTTGATAGAAGACTCAGACAAACATGTTTATGGCTTTATCTTATAGAACTCAATATCCTCGTGCTGGGCAAACAGGTTTTGCAGCCGTTTGAGCTAAGATTTTAAAATTATTCACATAATGAAAACCTATACTTTGTCTCGGGCGAGTTTCCCATTCAAATGCATGTAACAGTGAGAAACACACTGTCTTGGCGAAATAAAGCGTTTTTGAACAACTTCATATAAATCGCTCTAACTTTTGATAGAAGACTCAGACAAACATGTTTATGGCTTTATCTTATAGAACTCAATATCCCCGTGCTGAGCAAACAGGTTTTGCAGCCGTTTGAGCTAAGATTTTAAAATTATTCACATAATGAAAACCTATACTTTGTCTCGGGCGAGTTTCCCATTCAAATGCATGTAACAGTGAGAAACACATTGTCTTGGCGAAATAAAGCGTTTTTGAACAACTTTATATAAATCGGTGTAACTTTTGATAGACGACTCAGACACACATGTCTATGGCTTCATCTTAAAGAATTCAATATCCTCGTGCTGGGCAAACAGGTTTTGCAGCCGTTTGAGCTAAGATTTTAAAATTATTCACATAATGAAAACCTATACTTTGTCTCGGGCGAGTTTCCCATTCAAATGCATGTAACAGTGAGAAACACACTGTCTTGGCGAAATAAAGCGTTTTTGAACAACTTCATATAAATCGCTGTAACTTTTGATAGAAGACTCAGACAAACATGTTTATGGCTTTATCTTATAGAACTCAATATCCTCGTGCTGGGCAAACAGGTTTTGCAGCCGTTTGAGCTAAGATTTTAAAATTATTCACATAATGAAAACCTATACTTTGTCTCGGGCGAGTTTCCCATTCAAATGCATGTAACAGTGAGAAACACACTGTCTTGGCGAAATAAAGCGTTTTTGAACAACTTCATATAAATCGCTCTAACTTTTGATAGAAGACTCAGACAAACATGTTTATGGCTTTATCTTATAGAACTCAATATCCCCGTGCTGAGCAAACAGGTTTTGCAGCCGTTTGAGCTAAGATTTTAAAATTATTCACATAATGAAAACCTATACTTTGTCTCGGGCGAGTTTCCCATTCAAATGCATGTAACAGTGAGAAACACATTGTCTTGGCGAAATAAAGCGTTTTTGAACAACTTTATATAAATCGGTGTAACTTTTGATAGACGACTCAGACACACATGTCTATGGCTTCATCTTAAAGAATTCAATATCCTCGTGCTGGGCAAACAGGTTTTGCAGCCGTTTGAGCTAAGATTTTAAAATTATTCACATAATGAAAACCTATACTTTGTCTCGGGCGAGTTTCCCATTCAAATGCATGTAACAGTGAGAAACACACTGTCTTGGCGAAATAAAGCGTTTTTGAACAACTTTATATAAATCGGTGTAACTTTTGATAGACGACTCAGACACACATGTCTATGGCTTCATCTTAAAGAATTCAATATCCTCGTGCTGGGCAAACAGGTTTTGCAGCCGTTTGAGCTAAGATTTTAAAATTATTCACATAATGAAAACCTATACTTTGTCTCGGGCGAGTTTCCCATTCAAATGCATGTAACAGTGAGAAACACACTGTCTTGGCGAAATAAAGCGTTTTTGAACAACTTCATATAAATCGCTGTAACTTTTGATAGAAGACTCAGACAAACATGTTTATGGCTTTATCTTATAGAACTCAATATCCCCGTGCTGAGCAAACAGGTTTTACAGCCGTTTGAGCTAAGATTTTAAAATTATTCACATAATGAAAACCTATACTTTGTTTCAGGCGAGTTTCCCATTCAAATGCATGTTACAGTGAGAAACGCATTGTCTTGGCGAAATAAAGCGCTTTTGAACAACTCCATATAAATCGCTGTAACTTTTGATAGAAGACTCAGACAAACATGTTTATGGCTTTATCTTATAGAACTCAATATCCCCGTGCTGAGCAAACAGGTTTTGCAGCCATTTGAGCTAAGATTTTAAAATTATTCACATAATGAAAACCTATACTTTGTCTCGGGCGAGTTTCCCATTCAAATGCATGTAACAGTGAGAAACACATTGTCTTGGCGAAATAAAGCGTTTTTGAACAACTTTATATAAATCGGTGTAACTTTTGATAGACGACTCAGACACACATGTCTATGGCTTCATCTTAAAGAATTCAATATCCTCGTGCTGGGCAAACAGGTTTTGCAGCCGTTTGAGCTAAGATTTTAAAATTATTCACATAATGAAAACCTATACTTTGTCTCGGGCGAGTTTCCCATTCAAATGCATGTTACAGTGAGAAACGCATTGTCTTGGCGAAATAAAGCGCTTTTGAACAACTCCATATAAATCGCTGTAACTTTTGATAGAAGACTCAGACAAACATGTCTATGGCTTCATCTTAAAGAATTCAATATCCTCGTGCTGGGCAAACAGGTTTTGCAGCCGTTTGAGCTAAGATTTTAAAATTATTCACATAATGAAAACCTATACTTTGTCTCGGGCGAGTTTCCCATTCAAATGCATGTTACAGTGAGAAACGCATTGTCTTGGCGAAATAAAGCGCTTTTGAACAACTCCATATAAATCGCTGTAACTTTTGATAGAAGACTCAGACAAACATGTCTATGGCTTCATCTTAAAGAATTCAATATCCTCGTGCTGGGCAAACAGGTTTTGCAGCCGTTTGAGCTAAGATTTTAAAATTATTCACATAATGAAAACCTATACTTTGTCTCAGGCGAGTTTCCCATTCAAATGCATGTAACAGTGAGAAACACACTGTCTTGGCGAAAGAAAGCGTTTTTGAACAACTTCATATAAATCGCTCTAACTTTTGATAGAAGACTCAGACAAACATGTTTATGGCTTTATCTTATAGAACTCAAGGTCCCCATGCTGGGAAACAGGTTTTGCAGCCGTTTGAGCTAAGATTTTAAAATTATTCACATAATGAAAACCTATACTTTGTCTCGGGCGAGTTTCCCATTCAAATGCATGTAACAGTGAGAAACACACTGTCTTGGCGAAATAAAGCGTTTTTGAACAACATATAAATCGCTGTAACTTTTGATAGAAGACTCAGACAAACATGTTTATGGCTTTATCTTATAGAACTCAATATCCCCGTGCTGAGCAAACAGGTTTTGCAGCCGTTTGAGCTAAGATTTTAAAATTATTCACATAATGAAAACCTATACTTTGTCTCGGGCGAGTTTCCCATTCAAATGCATGTAACAGTGAGAAACACATTGTCTTGGCGAAATAAAGCGTTTTTGAACAACTTTATATAAATCGGTGTAACTTTTGATAGACGACTCAGACACACATGTCTATGGCTTCATCTTAAAGAATTCAATATCCTCGTGCTGGGCAAACAGGCTTTGCAGCCGTTTGAGCTAAGATTTTAAAATTATTCACATAATGAAAACCTATACTTTGTCTCGGGCGAGTTTCCCATTCAAATGCATGTTACAGTGAGAAACGCATTGTCTTGGCGAAATAAAGCGCTTTTGAACAACTCCATATAAATCGCTGTAACTTTTGATAGAAGACTCAGACAAACATGTCTATGGCTTCATCTTAAAGAATTCAATATCCTCGTGCTGGGCAAACAGGTTTTGCAGCCGTTTGAGCTAAGATTTTAAAATTATTCACATAATGAAAACCTATACTTTGTCTCAGGCGAGTTTCCCATTCAAATGCATGTAACAGTGAGAAACACATTGTCTTGGCAAAATAAAGCGTTTTTGCACAACTTCATATAAATCGCTGTAACTTTTGATAGACGACTCAGAAACACATGTCTATGGCTTCATCTTAAAGAATTCAATATCCTCGTGCTGGGCAAACAGGTTTTGCAGCCGTTTGAGCTAAGATTTTAAAATTATTCACATAATGAAAACCTATACTTTGTCTCGGGCGAGTTTCCCATTCAAATGCATGTTACAGTGAGAAACGCATTGTCTTGGCGAAATAAAGCGCTTTTGAACAACTCCATATAAATCGCTGTAACTTTTGATAGAAGACTCAGACAAACATGTCTATGGCTTCATCTTAAAGAATTCAATATCCTCGTGCTGGGCAAACAGGTTTTGCAGCCGTTTGAGCTAAGATTTTAAAATTATTCACATAATGAAAACCTATACTTTGTCTCAGGCGAGTTTCCCATTCAAATGCATGTAACAGTGAGAAACACACTGTCTTGGCGAAAGAAAGCGTTTTTGAACAACTTCATATAAATCGCTCTAACTTTTGATAGAAGACTCAGACAAACATGTTTATGGCTTTATCTTATAGAACTCAAGGTCCCCATGCTGGGAAACAGGTTTTGCAGCCGTTTGAGCTAAGATTTTAAAATTATTCACATAATGAAAACCTATACTTTGTCTCGGGCGAGTTTCCCATTCAAATGCATGTAACAGTGAGAAACACATTGTCTTGGCGAAATAAAGCGTTTTTGCACAACTTTATATAAATCGGTGTAACTTTTGATAGACGACTCAGACACACATGTCTATGGCTTCATCTTAAAGAATTCAATATCCTCGTGCTGGGCAAACAGGTTTTGCAGCCGTTTGAGCTAAGATTTTAAAATTATTCACATAATGAAAACCTATACTTTGTCTCGGGCGAGTTTCCCATTCAAATGCATGTAACAGTGAGAAACACACTGTCTTGGCGAAATAAAGCGTTTTTGAACAACATATAAATCGCTCTAACTTTTGATAGAAGACTCAGACAAACATGTTTATGGCTTTATCTTATAGAACTCAATATCCCCGTGCTGAGCAAACAGGTTTTGCAGCCGTTTGAGCTAAGATTTTAAAATTATTCACATAATGAAAACCTATACTTTGTCTCGGGCGAGTTTCCCATTCAAATGCATGTAACAGTGAGAAACACATTGTCTTGGCGAAATAAAGCGTTTTTGAACAACTTTATATAAATCGGTGTAACTTTTGATAGACGACTCAGACACACATGTCTATGGCTTCATCTTAAAGAATTCAATATCCTCGTGCTGGGCAAACAGGTTTTGCAGCCGTTTGAGCTAAGATTTTAAAATTATTCACATAATGAAAACCTATACTTTGTCTCGGGCGAGTTTCCCATTCAAATGCATGTTACAGTGAGAAACGCATTGTCTTGGCGAAATAAAGCGCTTTTGAACAACTCCATATAAATCGCTGTAACTTTTGATAGAAGACTCAGACAAACATGTCTATGGCTTCATCTTAAAGAATTCAATATCCTCGTGCTGGGCAAACAGGTTTTGCAGCCGTTTGAGCTAAGATTTTAAAATTATTCACATAATGAAAACCTATACTTTGTCTCAGGCGAGTTTCCCATTCAAATGCATGTAACAGTGAGAAACACATTGTCTTGGCAAAATAAAGCGTTTTTGCACAACTTCATATAAATCGCTGTAACTTTTGATAGACGACTCAGAAACACATGTCTATGGCTTCATCTTAAAGAATTCAATATCCTCGTGCTGGGCAAACAGGTTTTGCAGCCGTTTGAGCTAAGATTTTAAAATTATTCACATAATGAAAACCTATACTTTGTCTCGGGCGAGTTTCCCATTCAAATGCATGTTACAGTGAGAAACGCATTGTCTTGGCGAAATAAAGCGCTTTTGAACAACTCCATATAAATCGCTGTAACTTTTGATAGAAGACTCAGACACACATGTCTATGGCTTCATCTTAAAGAATTCAATATCCTCGTGCTGGGCAAACAGGTTTTGCAGCCGTTTGAGCTAAGATTTTAAAATTATTCACATAATGAAAACCTATACTTTGTCTCAGGCGAGTTTCCCATTCAAATGCATGTAACAGTGAGAAACACACTGTCTTGGCGAAAGAAAGCGTTTTTGAACAACTTCATATAAATCGCTCTAACTTTTGATAGAAGACTCAGACAAACATGTTTATGGCTTTATCTTATAGAACTCAAGGTCCCCATGCTGGGAAACAGGTTTTGCAGCCGTTTGAGCTAAGATTTTAAAATTATTCACATAATGAAAACCTATACTTTGTCTCGGGCGAGTTTCCCATTCAAATGCATGTAACAGTGAGAAACACATTGTCTTGGCGAAATAAAGCGTTTTTGCACAACTTTATATAAATCGGTGTAACTTTTGATAGACGACTCAGACACACATGTCTATGGCTTCATCTTAAAGAATTCAATATCCTCGTGCTGGGCAAACAGGTTTTGCAGCCGTTTGAGCTAAGATTTTAAAATTATTCACATAATGAAAACCTATACTTTGTCTCGGGCGAGTTTCCCATTCAAATGCATGTAACAGTGAGAAACACACTGTCTTGGCGAAATAAAGCGTTTTTGAACAACATATAAATCGCTCTAACTTTTGATAGAAGACTCAGACAAACATGTTTATGGCTTTATCTTATAGAACTCAATATCCCCGTGCTGAGCAAACAGGTTTTGCAGCCGTTTGAGCTAAGATTTTAAAATTATTCACATAATGAAAACCTATACTTTGTTTTGGTCGAGTTTCCCATTCAAATGCATGTAACAGTGAGAAACACACTGTCTTGGCGAAAGAAAGCATTTTCGTACAACTTCATATAAATCGCTGTAACTTTTGATAGAAGACTCAGAAACACATGTTTATGGCTTTATCTTATAGAACTCAATATCCCCGTGCTGGGCAAACAGGTTTTGCAGCCGTTTGAGCTAAGATTTTAAAATTATTCACATAATGAAAACCTATACTTTGTCTCGGGCGAGTTTCCCATTCAAATGCATGTAACAGTGAGAAACACATTGTCTTGGCGAAATAAAGCGTTTTTGCACAACTTTATATAAATCGGTGTAACTTTTGATAGAAGACTCAGACACACATGTCTATGGCTTCATCTTAAAGAATTCAATATCCCCGTGCTGGGCAAACAGGTTTTGCAGCCGTTTGAGCTAAGATTTTAAAATTATTCACATAATGAAAACCTATACTTTGTCTCGGGCGAGTTTCCCATTCAAATGCATGTAACAGTGAGAAACACATTGTCTTGGCGAAATAAAGCGTTTTTGCACAACTTTATATAAATCGGTGCAACTTTTGATAGAAGACTCAGACACACATGTCTATGGCTTCATCTTAAAGAATTCAATATCCTCGTGCTGGGCAAACAGGTTTTGCAGCCGTTTGAGCTAAGATTTTAAAATTATTCACATAATGAAAACCTATACTTTGTCTCGGGCGAGTTTCCCATTCAAATGCATGTTACAGTGAGAAACGCATTGTCTTGGCGAAATAAAGCGCTTTTGAACAACTCCATATAAATCGCTGTAACTTTTGATAGAAGACTCAGACAAACATGTCTATGGCTTCATCTTAAAGAATTCAATATCCTCGTGCTGGGCAAACAGGTTTTGCAGCCGTTTGAGCTAAGATTTTAAAATTATTCACATAATGAAAACCTATACTTTGTCTCAGGCGAGTTTCCCATTCAAATGCATGTAACAGTGAGAAACACACTGTCTTGGCGAAAGAAAGCGTTTTTGAACAACTTCATATAAATCGCTCTAACTTTTGATAGAAGACTCAGACAAACATGTTTATGGCTTTATCTTATAGAACTCAAGGTCCCCATGCTGGGAAACAGGTTTTGCAGCCGTTTGAGCTAAGATTTTAAAATTATTCACATAATGAAAACCTATACTTTGTCTCGGGCGAGTTTCCCATTCAAATGCATGTAACAGTGAGAAACACATTGTCTTGGCGAAATAAAGCGTTTTTGCACAACTTTATATAAATCGGTGTAACTTTTGATAGACGACTCAGACACACATGTCTATGGCTTCATCTTAAAGAATTCAATATCCTCGTGCTGGGCAAACAGGTTTTGCAGCCGTTTGAGCTAAGATTTTAAAATTATTCACATAATGAAAACCTATACTTTGTCTCGGGCGAGTTTCCCATTCAAATGCATGTAACAGTGAGAAACACACTGTCTTGGCGAAATAAAGCGTTTTTGAACAACATATAAATCGCTCTAACTTTTGATAGAAGACTCAGACAAACATGTTTATGGCTTTATCTTATAGAACTCAATATCCCCGTGCTGAGCAAACAGGTTTTGCAGCCGTTTGAGCTAAGATTTTAAAATTATTCACATAATGAAAACCTATACTTTGTCTCGGGCGAGTTTCCCATTCAAATGCATGTAACAGTGAGAAACACATTGTCTTGGCGAAATAAAGCGTTTTTGAACAACTTTATATAAATCGGTGTAACTTTTGATAGACGACTCAGACACACATGTCTATGGCTTCATCTTAAAGAATTCAATATCCTCGTGCTGGGCAAACAGGTTTTGCAGCCGTTTGAGCTAAGATTTTAAAATTATTCACATAATGAAAACCTATACTTTGTCTCGGGCGAGTTTCCCATTCAAATGCATGTTACAGTGAGAAACGCATTGTCTTGGCGAAATAAAGCGCTTTTGAACAACTCCATATAAATCGCTGTAACTTTTGATAGAAGACTCAGACAAACATGTCTATGGCTTCATCTTAAAGAATTCAATATCCTCGTGCTGGGCAAACAGGTTTTGCAGCCGTTTGAGCTAAGATTTTAAAATTATTCACATAATGAAAACCTATACTTTGTCTCAGGCGAGTTTCCCATTCAAATGCATGTAACAGTGAGAAACACATTGTCTTGGCAAAATAAAGCGTTTTTGCACAACTTCATATAAATCGCTGTAACTTTTGATAGACGACTCAGAAACACATGTCTATGGCTTCATCTTAAAGAATTCAATATCCTCGTGCTGGGCAAACAGGTTTTGCAGCCGTTTGAGCTAAGATTTTAAAATTATTCACATAATGAAAACCTATACTTTGTCTCGGGCGAGTTTCCCATTCAAATGCATGTTACAGTGAGAAACGCATTGTCTTGGCGAAATAAAGCGCTTTTGAACAACTCCATATAAATCGCTGTAACTTTTGATAGAAGACTCAGACACACATGTCTATGGCTTCATCTTAAAGAATTCAATATCCTCGTGCTGGGCAAACAGGTTTTGCAGCCGTTTGAGCTAAGATTTTAAAATTATTCACATAATGAAAACCTATACTTTGTCTCAGGCGAGTTTCCCATTCAAATGCATGTAACAGTGAGAAACACACTGTCTTGGCGAAAGAAAGCGTTTTTGAACAACTTCATATAAATCGCTCTAACTTTTGATAGAAGACTCAGACAAACATGTTTATGGCTTTATCTTATAGAACTCAAGGTCCCCATGCTGGGAAACAGGTTTTGCAGCCGTTTGAGCTAAGATTTTAAAATTATTCACATAATGAAAACCTATACTTTGTCTCGGGCGAGTTTCCCATTCAAATGCATGTAACAGTGAGAAACACATTGTCTTGGCGAAATAAAGCGTTTTTGCACAACTTTATATAAATCGGTGTAACTTTTGATAGACGACTCAGACACACATGTCTATGGCTTCATCTTAAAGAATTCAATATCCTCGTGCTGGGCAAACAGGTTTTGCAGCCGTTTGAGCTAAGATTTTAAAATTATTCACATAATGAAAACCTATACTTTGTCTCGGGCGAGTTTCCCATTCAAATGCATGTAACAGTGAGAAACACACTGTCTTGGCGAAATAAAGCGTTTTTGAACAACATATAAATCGCTCTAACTTTTGATAGAAGACTCAGACAAACATGTTTATGGCTTTATCTTATAGAACTCAATATCCCCGTGCTGAGCAAACAGGTTTTGCAGCCGTTTGAGCTAAGATTTTAAAATTATTCACATAATGAAAACCTATACTTTGTTTTGGTCGAGTTTCCCATTCAAATGCATGTAACAGTGAGAAACACACTGTCTTGGCGAAAGAAAGCATTTTCGTACAACTTCATATAAATCGCTGTAACTTTTGATAGAAGACTCAGAAACACATGTTTATGGCTTTATCTTATAGAACTCAATATCCCCGTGCTGGGCAAACAGGTTTTGCAGCCGTTTGAGCTAAGATTTTAAAATTATTCACATAATGAAAACCTGTACTTTGTCTCGGGCGAGTTTCCCATTCAAATGCATGTAACAGTGAGAAACACATTGTCTTGGCGAAATAAAGCGTTTTTGCACAACTTTATATAAATCGGTGCAACTTTTGATAGAAGACTCAGACACACATGTCTATGGCTTCATCTTAAAGAATTCAATATCCCCGTGCTGGGCAAACAGGTTTTGCAGCCGTTTGAGCTAAGATTTTAAAATTATTCACATAATGAAAACCTATACTTTGTCTCAGGCGAGTTTCCCATTCAAATGCATGTAACAGTGAGAAACACATTGTCTTGGCAAAATAAAGCGTTTTTGCACAACTTCATATAAATCGCTGTAACTTTTGATAGACGACTCAGAAACACATGTCTATGGCTTCATCTTAAAGAATTCAATATCCTCGTGCTGGGCAAACAGGTTTTGCAGCCGTTTGAGCTAAGATTTTAAAATTATTCACATAATGAAAACCTATACTTTGTCTCGGGCGAGTTTCCCATTCAAATGCATGTTACAGTGAGAAACGCATTGTCTTGGCGAAATAAAGCGCTTTTGAACAACTCCATATAAATCGCTGTAACTTTTGATAGAAGACTCAGACAAACATGTCTATGGCTTCATCTTAAAGAATTCAATATCCTCGTGCTGGGCAAACAGGTTTTGCAGCCGTTTGAGCTAAGATTTTAAAATTATTCACATAATGAAAACCTATACTTTGTCTCAGGCGAGTTTCCCATTCAAATGCATGTAACAGTGAGAAACACACTGTCTTGGCGAAAGAAAGCGTTTTTGAACAACTTCATATAAATCGCTCTAACTTTTGATAGAAGACTCAGACAAACATGTTTATGGCTTTATCTTATAGAACTCAAGGTCCCCATGCTGGGAAACAGGTTTTGCAGCCGTTTGAGCTAAGATTTTAAAATTATTCACATAATGAAAACCTATACTTTGTCTCGGGCGAGTTTCCCATTCAAATGCATGTAACAGTGAGAAACACATTGTCTTGGCGAAATAAAGCGTTTTTGCACAACTTTATATAAATCGGTGTAACTTTTGATAGACGACTCAGACACACATGTCTATGGCTTCATCTTAAAGAATTCAATATCCTCGTGCTGGGCAAACAGGTTTTGCAGCCGTTTGAGCTAAGATTTTAAAATTATTCACATAATGAAAACCTATACTTTGTCTCGGGCGAGTTTCCCATTCAAATGCATGTAACAGTGAGAAACACACTGTCTTGGCGAAATAAAGCGTTTTTGAACAACATATAAATCGCTCTAACTTTTGATAGAAGACTCAGACAAACATGTTTATGGCTTTATCTTATAGAACTCAATATCCCCGTGCTGAGCAAACAGGTTTTGCAGCCGTTTGAGCTAAGATTTTAAAATTATTCACATAATGAAAACCTATACTTTGTCTCGGGCGAGTTTCCCATTCAAATGCATGTAACAGTGAGAAACACATTGTCTTGGCGAAATAAAGCGTTTTTGAACAACTTTATATAAATCGGTGTAACTTTTGATAGACGACTCAGACACACATGTCTATGGCTTCATCTTAAAGAATTCAATATCCTCGTGCTGGGCAAACAGGTTTTGCAGCCGTTTGAGCTAAGATTTTAAAATTATTCACATAATGAAAACCTATACTTTGTCTCGGGCGAGTTTCCCATTCAAATGCATGTTACAGTGAGAAACGCATTGTCTTGGCGAAATAAAGCGCTTTTGAACAACTCCATATAAATCGCTGTAACTTTTGATAGAAGACTCAGACAAACATGTCTATGGCTTCATCTTAAAGAATTCAATATCCTCGTGCTGGGCAAACAGGTTTTGCAGCCGTTTGAGCTAAGATTTTAAAATTATTCACATAATGAAAACCTATACTTTGTCTCAGGCGAGTTTCCCATTCAAATGCATGTAACAGTGAGAAACACATTGTCTTGGCAAAATAAAGCGTTTTTGCACAACTTCATATAAATCGCTGTAACTTTTGATAGACGACTCAGAAACACATGTCTATGGCTTCATCTTAAAGAATTCAATATCCTCGTGCTGGGCAAACAGGTTTTGCAGCCGTTTGAGCTAAGATTTTAAAATTATTCACATAATGAAAACCTATACTTTGTCTCGGGCGAGTTTCCCATTCAAATGCATGTTACAGTGAGAAACGCATTGTCTTGGCGAAAGAAAGCGTTTTTGAACAACTTCATATAAATCGCTCTAACTTTTGATAGAAGACTCAGACAAACATGTTTATGGCTTTATCTTATAGAACTCAAGGTCCCCATGCTGGGAAACAGGTTTTGCAGCCGTTTGAGCTAAGATTTTAAAATTATTCACATAATGAAAACCTATACTTTGTCTCGGGCGAGTTTCCCATTCAAATGCATGTAACAGTGAGAAACACATTGTCTTGGCGAAATAAAGCGTTTTTGAACAACTTTATATAAATCGGTGTAACTTTTGATAGACGACTCAGACACACATGTCTATGGCTTCATCTTAAAGAATTCAATATCCTCGTGCTGGGCAAACAGGTTTTGCAGCCGTTTGAGCTAAGATTTTAAAATTATTCACATAATGAAAACCTATACTTTGTCTCGGGCGAGTTTCCCATTCAAATGCATGTAACAGTGAGAAACACACTGTCTTGGCGAAATAAAGCGTTTTTGAACAACTTCATATAAATCGCTGTAACTTTTGATAGAAGACTCAGACAAACATGTTTATGGCTTTATCTTATAGAACTCAATATCCCCGTGCTGAGCAAACAGGTTTTACAGCCGTTTGAGCTAAGATTTTAAAATTATTCACATAATGAAAACCTATACTTTGTTTCAGGCGAGTTTCCCATTCAAATGCATGTTACAGTGAGAAACGCATTGTCTTGGCGAAATAAAGCGCTTTTGAACAACTCCATATAAATAGCTGTAACTTTTGATAGAAGACTCAGACAAACATGTCTATGGCTTCATCTTAAAGAATTCAATATCCTCGTGCTGGGCAAACAGGTTTTGCAGCCGTTTGAGCTAAGATTTTAAAATTATTCACATAATGAAAACCTATACTTTGTCTCGGGCGAGTTTCCCATTCAAATGCATGTAACAGTGAGAAACACACTGTCTTGGCGAAATAAAGCGTTTTTGAACAACTTCATATAAATCGCTGTAACTTTTGATAGAAGACTCAGACAAACATGTTTATGGCTTTATCTTATAGAACTCAATATCCCCGTGCTGAGCAAACAGGTTTTACAGCCGTTTGAGCTAAGATTTTAAAATTATTCACATAATGAAAACCTATACTTTGTCTCAGGCGAGTTTCCCATTCAAATGCATGTAACAGTGAGAAACACACTGTCTTGGCGAAAGAAAGCGTTTTTGAACAACTTCATATAAATCGGTGTAACTTTTGATAGACGACTCAGACACACATGTCTATGGCTTCATCTTAAAGAATTCAATATCCTCGTGCTGGGCAAACAGGTTTTGCAGCCGTTTGAGCTCAGATTTTAAAATTATTCACATAATGAAAACCTATACTTTGTCTCGGGCGAGTTTCCCATTCAAATGCATGTAACAGTGAGAAACACACTGTCTTGGCGAAATAAAGCGTTTTTGAACAACTTCATATAAATCGCTGTAACTTTTGATAGAAGACTCAGACAAACATGTTTATGGCTTTATCTTATAGAACTCAATATCCCCGTGCTGAGCAAACAGGTTTTACAGCCGTTTGAGCTAAGATTTTAAAATTATTCACATAATGAAAACCTATACTTTGTTTCAGGCGAGTTTCCCATTCAAATGCATGTTACAGTGAGAAACGCATTGTCTTGGCGAAATAAAGCGCTTTTGAACAACTCCATATAAATCGCTGTAACTTTTGATAGAAGACTCAGACAAACATGTCTATGGCTTCATCTTAAAAAATTCAATATCCTCGTGCTGGGCAAACAGGTTTTGCAGCCGTTTGAGCTAAGATTTTAAAATTATTCACATAATGAAAACCTATACTTTGTTTCAGGCGAGTTTCCCATTCAAATGCATGTAACAGTGAGAAACACATTGTCTTGGCGAAATAAAGCGTTTTTGCACAACTTTATATAAATCGGTGTAACTTTTGATAGACGACTCAGACACACATGTCTATGGCTTCATCTTAAAGAATTCAATATCCTCATGCTGGGCAAACAGGTTTTGCAGCCGTTTGAGCTAAGATTTTAAAATTATTCACATAATGAAAACCTATACTTTGTCTCGGGCGAGTTTCCCATTCAAATGCATGTAACAGTGAGAAACACACTGTCTTGGCGAAAGAAAGCATTTTCGTACAACTTCATATAAATCGCTGTAACTTTTGATAGACGACTCAGAAACACATGTCTATGGCTTCATCTTAAAGAATTCAATATCCTCGTGCTGGGCAAACAGGTTTTGCAGCCGTTTGAGCTAAGATTTTAAAATTATTCACATAATGAAAACCTATACTTTGTCTCGGGCGAGTTTCCCATTCAAATGCATGTAACAGTGAGAAACACACTGTCTTGGCGAAAGAAAGCATTTTCGTACAACTTCATATAAATCGCTGTAACTTTTGATAGAAGACTCAGAAACACATGTTTATGGCTTTATCTTATAGAACTCAATATCCCCGTGCTGGGCAAACAGGTTTTGCAGCCGTTTGAGCTAAGATTTTAAAATTATTCACATAATGAAAACCTATACTTTGTCTCGGGCGAGTTTCCCATTCAAATGCATGTAACAGTGAGAAACACACTGTCTTGGCGACAGAAAGCGTTTTCGTACAACTTCATATAAATCGCTGTAACTTTTGATAGAAGACTCAGAAACACATGATCATGGCTTTATCTTATAGAACTCAATATCCCCGTGCTGGGCAAACAGGTTTTGCAGCCGATTGAGCTAAGATTTTAAAATTATTCACATAATGAAAACCTGTACTTTGTCTCGGGCGAGTTTCCCATTCAAATGCATGTAACAGTGAGAAACACATTGTCTTGGCGAAATAAAGCGTTTTTGCACAACTTCATATAAATCGCTGTAACTTTTGATAGACGACTCAGAAACACATGTCTATGGCTTCATCTTAAAGAATTCAATATCCTCGTGCTGGGCAAACAGGTTTTGCAGCCGTTTGAGCTAAGATTTTAAAATTATTCACATAATGAAAACCTATACTTTGTCTCGGGCGAGTTTCCCATTCAAATGCATGTAACAGTGAGAAACACACTGTCTTGGCGAAAGAAAGCATTTTCGTACAACTTCATATAAATCGCTGTAACTTTTGATAGAAGACTCAGAAACACATGTTTATGGCTTCATCTTAAAGAATTCAATATCCTCGTGCTGGGCAAACAGGTTTTGCAGCCGTTTGAGCTAAGATTTTAAAATTATTCACATAATGAAAACCTATACTTTGTCTCGGGCGAGTTTCCCATTCAAATGCATGTAACAGTGAGAAACACATTGTCTTGGCGAAATAAAGCGTTTTTGCACAACTTTATATAAATCGGTGCAACTTTTGATAGACGACTCAGACACACATGTCTATGGCTTCATCTTAAAGAATTCAATATCCTCGTGCTGGGCAAACAGGTTTTGCAGCCGTTTGAGCTAAGATTTTAAAATTATTCACATAATGAAAACCTATACTTTGTCTCGGGCGAGTTTCCCATTCAAATGCATGTAACAGTGAGAAACACACTGTCTTGGCGAAAGAAAGCATTTTCGTACAACTTCATATAAATCGCTGTAACTTTTGATAGACGACTCAGAAACACATGTTTATGGCTTTATCTTATAGAACTCAATATCCCCGTGCTGGGCAAACAGGTTTTGCAGCCGTTTGAGCTAAGATTTTAAAATTATTCACATAATGAAAACCTATACTTTGTCTCGGGCGAGTTTCCCATTCAAATGCATGTAACAGTGAGAAACACACTGTCTTGGCGACAGAAAGCGTTTTCGTACAACTTCATATAAATCGCTGTAACTTTTGATAGAAGACTCAGAAACACATGATCATGGCTTTATCTTATAGAACTCAATATCCCCGTGCTGGGCAAACAGGTTTTGCAGCCGATTGAGCTAAGATTTTAAAATTATTCACATAATGAAAACCTGTACTTTGTCTCGGGCGAGTTTCCCATTCAAATGCATGTAACAGTGAGAAACACATTGTCTTGGCGAAATAAAGCGTTTTTGCACAACTTCATATAAATCGCTGTAACTTTTGATAGACGACTCAGAAACACATGTCTATGGCTTCATCTTAAAGAATTCAATATCCTCGTGCTGGGCAAACAGGTTTTGCAGCCGTTTGAGCTAAGATTTTAAAATTATTCACATAATGAAAACCTATACTTTGTCTCGGGCGAGTTTCCCATTCAAATGCATGTAACAGTGAGAAACACACTGTCTTGGCGAAAGAAAGCATTTTCGTACAACTTCATATAAATCGCTGTAACTTTTGATAGAAGACTCAGAAACACATGTTTATGGCTTTATCTTATAGAACTCAATATCCCCGTGCTGGGCAAACAGGTTTTGCAGCCGTTTGAGCTAAGATTTTAAAATTATTCACATAATGAAAACCTGTACTTTGTCTCGGGCGAGTTTCCCATTCAAATGCATGTAACAGTGAGAAACACATTGTCTTGGCAAAATAAAGCGTTTTTGCACAACTTCATATAAATCGCTGTAACTTTTGATAGACGACTCAGAAACACATGTCTATGGCTTCATCTTAAAGAATTCAATATCCTCGTGCTGGGCAAACAGGTTTTGCAGCCGTTTGAGCTAAGATTTTAAAATTATTCACATAATGAAAACCTATACTTTGTCTCGGGCGAGTTTCCCATTCAAATGCATGTAACAGTGAGAAACACATTGTCTTGGCGAAATAAAGCGTTTTTGCACAACTTTATATAAATCGGTGCAACTTTTGATAGACGACTCAGACACACATGTCTATGGCTTCATCTTAAAGAATTCAATATCCTCGTGCTGGGCAAACAGGTTTTGCAGCCGTTTGAGCTAAGATTTTAAAATTATTCACATAATGAAAACCTATACTTTGTCTCGGGCGAGTTTCCCATTCAAATGCATGTAACAGTGAGAAACACACTGTCTTGGCGAAAGAAAGCATTTTCGTACAACTTCATATAAATCGCTGTAACTTTTGATAGACGACTCAGAAACACATGTCTATGGCTTCATCTTAAAGAATTCAATATCCTCGTGCTGGGCAAACAGGTTTTGCAGCCGTTTGAGCTAAGATTTTAAAATTATTCACATAATGAAAACCTATACTTTGTCTCGGGCGAGTTTCCCATTCAAATGCATGTAACAGTGAGAAACACACTGTCTTGGCGAAAGAAAGCATTTTCGTACAACTTCATATAAATCGCTGTAACTTTTGATAGAAGACTCAGAAACACATGATCATGGCTTTATCTTATAGAACTCAATATCCCCGTGCTGGGCAAACAGGTTTTGCAGCCGATTGAGCTAAGATTTTAAAATTATTCACATAATGAAAACCTGTACTTTGTCTCGGGCGAGTTTCCCATTCAAATGCATGTAACAGTGAGAAACACATTGTCTTGGCGAAATAAAGCGTTTTTGCACAACTTCATATAAATCGGTGCAACTTTTGATAGACGACTCAGACACACATGTCTATGGCTTCATCTTAAAGAATTCAATATCCTCGTGCTGGGCAAACAGGTTTTGCAGCCGTTTGAGCTAAGATTTTAAAATTATTCACATAATGAAAACCTATACTTTGTCTCGGGCGAGTTTCCCATTCAAATGCATGTAACAGTGAGAAACACACTGTCTTGGCGAAAGAAAGCATTTTCGTACAACTTCATATAAATCGCTGTAACTTTTGATAGACGACTCAGAAACACATGTTTATGGCTTTATCTTATAGAACTCAATATCCCCGTGCTGGGCAAACAGGTTTTGCAGCCGTTTGAGCTAAGATTTTAAAATTATTCACATAATGAAAACCTATACTTTGTCTCGGGCGAGTTTCCCATTCAAATGCATGTAACAGTGAGAAACACACTGTCTTGGCGACAGAAAGCGTTTTCGTACAACTTCATATAAATCGCTGTAACTTTTGATAGAAGACTCAGAAACACATGATCATGGCTTTATCTTATAGAACTCAATATCCCCGTGCTGGGCAAACAGGTTTTGCAGCCGATTGAGCTAAGATTTTAAAATTATTCACATAATGAAAACCTGTACTTTGTCTCGGGCGAGTTTCCCATTCAAATGCATGTAACAGTGAGAAACACATTGTCTTGGCGAAATAAAGCGTTTTTGCACAACTTCATATAAATCGCTGTAACTTTTGATAGACGACTCAGAAACACATGTCTATGGCTTCATCTTAAAGAATTCAATATCCTCGTGCTGGGCAAACAGGTTTTGCAGCCGTTTGAGCTAAGATTTTAAAATTATTCACATAATGAAAACCTATACTTTGTCTCGGGCGAGTTTCCCATTCAAATGCATGTAACAGTGAGAAACACACTGTCTTGGCGAAAGAAAGCATTTTCGTACAACTTCATATAAATCGCTGTAACTTTTGATAGAAGACTCAGAAACACATGTTTATGGCTTTATCTTATAGAACTCAATATCCCCGTGCTGGGCAAACAGGTTTTGCAGCCGTTTGAGCTAAGATTTTAAAATTATTCACATAATGAAAACCTGTACTTTGTCTCGGGCGAGTTTCCCATTCAAATGCATGTAACAGTGAGAAACACATTGTCTTGGCAAAATAAAGCGTTTTTGCACAACTTCATATAAATCGCTGTAACTTTTGATAGACGACTCAGAAACACATGTCTATGGCTTCATCTTAAAGAATTCAATATCCTCGTGCTGGGCAAACAGGTTTTGCAGCCGTTTGAGCTAAGATTTTAAAATTATTCACATAATGAAAACCTATACTTTGTCTCGGGCGAGTTTCCCATTCAAATGCATGTAACAGTGAGAAACACACTGTCTTGGCGAAAGAAAGCATTTTCGTACAACTTCATATAAATCGCTGTAACTTTTGATAGAAGACTCAGAAACACATGTTTATGGCTTTATCTTATAGAACTCAATATCCCCGTGCTGGGCAAACAGGTTTTGCAGCCGTTTGAGCTAAGATTTTAAAATTATTCACATAATGAAAACCTATACTTTGTCTCGGGCGAGTTTCCCATTCAAATGCATGTAACAGTGAGAAACACACTGTCTTGGCGACAGAAAGCGTTTTCGTACAACTTCATATAAATCGCTGTAACTTTTGATAGAAGACTCAGAAACACATGATCATGGCTTTATCTTATAGAACTCAATATCCCCGTGCTGGGCAAACAGGTTTTGCAGCCGATTGAGCTAAGATTTTAAAATTATTCACATAATGAAAACCTGTACTTTGTCTCGGGCGAGTTTCCCATTCAAATGCATGTAACAGTGAGAAACACATTGTCTTGGCGAAATAAAGCGTTTTTGCACAACTTCATATAAATCGCTGTAACTTTTGATAGACGACTCAGAAACACATGTCTATGGCTTCATCTTAAAGAATTCAATATCCTCGTGCTGGGCAAACAGGTTTTGCAGCCGTTTGAGCTAAGATTTTAAAATTATTCACATAATGAAAACCTATACTTTGTCTCGGGCGAGTTTCCCATTCAAATGCATGTAACAGTGAGAAACACACTGTCTTGGCGAAAGAAAGCATTTTCGTACAACTTCATATAAATCGCTGTAACTTTTGATAGAAGACTCAGAAACACATGTTTATGGCTTTATCTTATAGAACTCAATATCCCCGTGCTGGGCAAACAGGTTTTGCAGCCGTTTGAGCTAAGATTTTAAAATTATTCACATAATGAAAACCTGTACTTTGTCTCGGGCGAGTTTCCCATTCAAATGCATGTAACAGTGAGAAACACATTGTCTTGGCAAAATAAAGCGTTTTTGCACAACTTCATATAAATCGCTGTAACTTTTGATAGACGACTCAGAAACACATGTCTATGGCTTCATCTTAAAGAATTCAATATCCTCGTGCTGGGCAAACAGGTTTTGCAGCCGTTTGAGCTAAGATTTTAAAATTATTCACATAATGAAAACCTATACTTTGTCTCGGGCGAGTTTCCCATTCAAATGCATGTAACAGTGAGAAACACACTGTCTTGGCGAAAGAAAGCATTTTCGTACAACTTCATATAAATCGCTGTAACTTTTGATAGAAGACTCAGAAACACATGTTTATGGCTTTATCTTATAGAACTCAATATCCCCGTGCTGAGCAAACAGGTTTTGCAGCCGTTTGAGCTAAGATTTTAAAATTATTCACATAATGAAAACCTATACTTTGTCTCGGGCGAGTTTCCCATTCAAATGCATGTAACAGTGAGAAACGCATTGTCTTGGCGAAATAAAGCGCTTTTGAACAACTCCATATAAATCGCTGTAACTTTTGATAGAAGACTCAGACAAACATGTTTATGGCTTTATCTTATAGAACTCAATATCCCCGTGCTGAGCAAACAGGTTTTGCAGCCGATTGAGCTAAGATTTTAAAATTATTCACATAATGAAAACCTGTACTTTGTCTCGGGCGAGTTTCCCATTCAAATGCATGTAACAGTGAGAAACACATTGTCTTGGCGAAATAAAGCGTTTTTGCACAACTTCATATAAATCGCTGTAACTTTTGATAGACGACTCAGAAACACATGTCTATGGCTTCATCTTAAAGAATTCAATATCCTCGTGCTGGGCAAACAGGTTTTGCAGCCGTTTGAGCTAAGATTTTAAAATTATTCACATAATGAAAACCTATACTTTGTCTCGGGCGAGTTTCCCATTCAAATGCATGTAACAGTGAGAAACACACTGTCTTGGCGAAAGAAAGCATTTTCGTACAACTTCATATAAATCGCTGTAACTTTTGATAGAAGACTCAGAAACACATGATCATGGCTTTATCTTATAGAACTCAATATCCCCGTGCTGGGCAAACAGGTTTTGCAGCCGATTGAGCTAAGATTTTAAAATTATTCACATAATGAAAACCTGTACTTTGTCTCGGGCGAGTTTCCCATTCAAATGCATGTAACAGTGAGAAACACATTGTCTTGGCGAAATAAAGCGTTTTTGCACAACTTCATATAAATCGCTGTAACTTTTGATAGACGACTCAGAAACACATGTCTATGGCTTCATCTTAAAGAATTCAATATCCTCGTGCTGGGCAAACAGGTTTTGCAGCCGTTTGAGCTAAGATTTTAAAATTATTCACATAATGAAAACCTATACTTTGTCTCGGGCGAGTTTCCCATTCAAATGCATGTAACAGTGAGAAACACACTGTCTTGGCGAAAGAAAGCATTTTCGTACAACTTCATATAAATCGCTGTAACTTTTGATAGAAGACTCAGAAACACATGTTTATGGCTTCATCTTAAAGAATTCAATATCCTCGTGCTGGGCAAACAGGTTTTGCAGCCGATTGAGCTAAGATTTTAAAATTATTCACATAATGAAAACCTGTACTTTGTCTCGGGCGAGTTTCCCATTCAAATGCATGTAACAGTGAGAAACACATTGTCTTGGCGAAATAAAGCGTTTTTGCACAACTTCATATAAATCGCTGTAACTTTTGATAGACGACTCAGAAACACATGTCTATGGCTTTATCTTATAGAACTCAATATCCCCGTGCTGGGCAAACAGGTTTTGCAGCCGTTTGAGCTAAGATTTTAAAATTATTCACATAATGAAAACCTATACTTTGTCTCGGGCGAGTTTCCCATTCAAATGCATGTAACAGTGAGAAACACACTGTCTTGGCGAAAGAAAGCATTTTCGTACAACTTCATATAAATCGCTGTAACTTTTGATAGAAGACTCAGAAACACATGTTTATGGCTTTATCTTATAGAACTCAATATCCCCGTGCTGGGCAAACAGGTTTTGCAGCCGTTTGAGCTAAGATTTTAAAATTATTCACATAATGAAAACCTATACTTTGTCTCGGGCGAGTTTCCCATTCAAATGCATGTAACAGTGAGAAACACACTGTCTTGGCGAAAGAAAGCATTTTCGTACAACTTCATATAAATCGCTGTAACTTTTGATAGAAGACTCAGAAACACATGTTTATGGCTTTATCTTATAGAACTCAATATCCCCGTGCTGGGCAAACAGGTTTTGCAGCCGTTTGAGCTAAGATTTTAAAATTATTCACATAATGAAAACCTGTACTTTGTCTCGGGCGAGTTTCCCATTCAAATGCATGTAACAGTGAGAAACACATTGTCTTGGCAAAATAAAGCGTTTTTGCACAACTTCATATAAATCGCTGTAACTTTTGATAGACGACTCAGAAACACATGTCTATGGCTTCATCTTAAAGAATTCAATATCCTCGTGCTGGGCAAACAGGTTTTGCAGCCGTTTGAGCTAAGATTTTAAAATTATTCACATAATGAAAACCTATACTTTGTCTCGGGCGAGTTTCCCATTCAAATGCATGTAACAGTGAGAAACACACTGTCTTGGCGAAAGAAAGCATTTTCGTACAACTTCATATAAATCGCTGTAACTTTTGATAGAAGACTCAGAAACACATGTTTATGGCTTTATCTTATAGAACTCAATATCCCCGTGCTGAGCAAACAGGTTTTGCAGCCGTTTGAGCTAAGATTTTAAAATTATTCACATAATGAAAACCTATACTTTGTCTCGGGCGAGTTTCCCATTCAAATGCATGTAACAGTGAGAAACGCATTGTCTTGGCGAAATAAAGCGCTTTTGAACAACTCCATATAAATCGCTGTAACTTTTGATAGAAGACTCAGACAAACATGTTTATGGCTTTATCTTATAGAACTCAATATCCCCGTGCTGAGCAAACAGGTTTTGCAGCCGTTTGAGCTAAGATTTTAAAATTATTCACATAATGAAAACCTATACTTTGTCTCGGGCGAGTTTCCCATTCAAATGCATGTAACAGTGAGAAACGCATTGTCTTGGCGACAGAAAGCGTTTTCGTACAACTTCATATAAATCGCTGTAACTTTTGATAGAAGACTCAGAAACACATGATCATGGCTTTATCTTATAGAACTCAATATCCCCGTGCTGGGCAAACAGGTTTTGCAGCCGATTGAGCTAAGATTTTAAAATTATTCACATAATGAAAACCTATACTTTGTCTCGGGCGAGTTTCCCATTCAAATGCATGTAACAGTGAGAAACACACTGTCTTGGCGAAATAAAGCGTTTTCGTACAACTTCATATAAATCGCTGTAACTTTTGATAGAAGACTCAGAAACACATGATCATGGCTTTATCTTATAGAACTCAATATCCCCGTGCTGGGCAAACAGGTTTTGCAGCCGATTGAGCTAAGATTTTAAAATTATTCACATAATGAAAACCTGTACTTTGTCTCGGGCGAGTTTCCCATTCAAATGCATGTAACAGTGAGAAACACATTGTCTTGGCAAAATAAAGCGTTTTTGCACAACTTCATATAAATCGCTGTAACTTTTGATAGACGACTCAGAAACACATGTCTATGGCTTCATCTTAAAGAATTCAATATCCTCGTGCTGGGCAAACAGGTTTTGCAGCCGTTTGAGCTAAGATTTTAAAATTATTCACATAATGAAAACCTATACTTTGTCTCGGGCGAGTTTCCCATTCAAATGCATGTAACAGTGAGAAACACTGTCTTGGCGAAAGAAAGCATTATCGTACAACTTCATATAAATCGCTGTAACTTTTGATAGAAGACTCAGAAACACATGTTTATGGCTTTATCTTATAGAACTCAATATCCCCGTGCTGAGCAAACAGGTTTTGCAGCCGATTGAGCTAAGATTTTAAAATTATTCACATAATGAAAACCTGTACTTTGTCTCGGGCGAGTTTCCCATTCAAATGCATGTAACAGTGAGAAACGCATTGTCTTGGCGAAATAAAGCGCTTTTGAACAACTCCATATAAATCGCTGTAACTTTTGATAGAAGACTCAGACAAACATGTTTATGGCTTTATCTTATAGAACTCAATATCCCCGTGCTGAGCAAACAGGTTTTGCAGCCGATTGAGCTAAGATTTTAAAATTATTCACATAATGAAAACCTGTACTTTGTCTCGGGCGAGTTTCCCATTCAAATGCATGTAACAGTGAGAAACACATTGTCTTGGCGAAATAAAGCGTTTTTGCACAACTTCATATAAATCGCTGTAACTTTTGATAGACGACTCAGAAACACATGTCTATGGCTTTATCTTATAGAACTCAATATCCCCGTGCTGGGCAAACAGGTTTTGCAGCCGTTTGAGCTAAGATTTTAAAATTATTCACATAATGAAAACCTATACTTTGTCTCGGGCGAGTTTCCCATTCAAATGCATGTAACAGTGAGAAACACACTGTCTTGGCGAAAGAAAGCATTTTCGTACAACTTCATATAAATCGCTGTAACTTTTGATAGAAGACTCAGAAACACATGTTTATGGCTTTATCTTATAGAACTCAATATCCCCGTGCTGGGCAAACAGGTTTTGCAGCCGTTTGAGCTAAGATTTTAAAATTATTCACATAATGAAAACCTATACTTTGTCTCGGGCGAGTTTCCCATTCAAATGCATGTAACAGTGAGAAACGCATTGTCTTGGCGACAGAAAGCGTTTTCGTACAACTTCATATAAATCGCTGTAACTTTTGATAGAAGACTCAGAAACACATGATCATGGCTTTATCTTATAGAACTCAATATCCCCGTGCTGAGCAAACAGGTTTTGCAGCCGATTGAGCTAAGATTTTAAAATTATTCACATAATGAAAACCTGTACTTTGTCTCGGGCGAGTTTCCCATTCAAATGCATGTAACAGTGAGAAACACATTGTCTTGGCGAAATAAAGCGTTTTTGCACAACTTCATATAAATCGCTGTAACTTTTGATAGACGACTCAGAAACACATGTCTATGGCTTTATCTTATAGAACTCAATATCCCCGTGCTGGGCAAACAGGTTTTGCAGCCGTTTGAGCTAAGATTTTAAAATTATTCACATAATGAAAACCTATACTTTGTCTCGGGCGAGTTTCCCATTCAAATGCATGTAACAGTGAGAAACACACTGTCTTGGCGAAAGAAAGCATTTTCGTACAACTTCATATAAATCGCTGTAACTTTTGATAGAAGACTCAGAAACACATGTTTATGGCTTTATCTTATAGAACTCAATATCCCCGTGCTGGGCAAACAGGTTTTGCAGCCGTTTGAGCTAAGATTTTAAAATTATTCACATAATGAAAACCTATACTTTGTCTCGGGCGAGTTTCCCATTCAAATGCATGTAACAGTGAGAAACGCATTGTCTTGGCGACAGAAAGCGTTTTCGTACAACTTCATATAAATCGCTGTAACTTTTGATAGAAGACTCAGAAACACATGATCATGGCTTTATCTTATAGAACTCAATATCCCCGTGCTGGGCAAACAGGTTTTGCAGCCGATTGAGCTAAGATTTTAAAATTATTCACATAATGAAAACCTATACTTTGTCTCGGGCGAGTTTCCCATTCAAATGCATGTAACAGTGAGAAACACACTGTCTTGGCGAAATAAAGCATTTTCGTACAACTTCATATAAATCGCTGTAACTTTTGATAGAAGACTCAGAAACACATGTTTATGGCTTTATCTTATAGAACTCAATATCCCCGTGCTGGGCAAACAGGTTTTGCAGCCGATTGAGCTAAGATTTTAAAATTATTCACATAATGAAAACCTGTACTTTGTCTCGGGCGA
This sequence comes from Diplotaxodon limnothrissa, assembly GCF_057381915.1. Taxonomy (NCBI): domain Eukaryota; kingdom Metazoa; phylum Chordata; class Actinopteri; order Cichliformes; family Cichlidae; genus Diplotaxodon; species Diplotaxodon limnothrissa. The sequence continues at coordinate 3,683,468 of NC_140614.1, read as the reverse complement.
GTTTCCCATTCAAATGCATGTAACAGTGAGAAACACATTGTCTTGGCGAAATAAAGCGTTTTTGCACAACTTCATATAAATCGCTGTAACTTTTGATAGACGACTCAGAAACACATGTCTATGGCTTTATCTTATAGAACTCAATATCCCCGTGCTGGGCAAACAGGTTTTGCAGCCGTTTGAGCTAAGATTTTAAAATTATTCACATAATGAAAACCTATACTTTGTCTCGGGCGAGTTTCCCATTCAAATGCATGTAACAGTGAGAAACACACTGTCTTGGCGAAAGAAAGCATTTTCGTACAACTTCATATAAATCGCTGTAACTTTTGATAGAAGACTCAGAAACACATGTTTATGGCTTTATCTTATAGAACTCAATATCCCCGTGCTGGGCAAACAGGTTTTGCAGCCGTTTGAGCTAAGATTTTAAAATTATTCACATAATGAAAACCTATACTTTGTCTCGGGCGAGTTTCCCATTCAAATGCATGTAACAGTGAGAAACACACTGTCTTGGCGAAAGAAAGCATTTTCGTACAACTTCATATAAATCGCTGTAACTTTTGATAGAAGACTCAGAAACACATGTCTATGGCTTCATCTTAAAGAATTCAATATCCTCGTGCTGGGCAAACAGGTTTTGCAGCCGTTTGAGCTAAGATTTTAAAATTATTCACATAATGAAAACCTATACTTTGTCTCGGGCGAGTTTCCCATTCAAATGCATGTAACAGTGAGAAACACACTGTCTTGGCGAAAGAAAGCATTTTCGTACAACTTCATATAAATCGCTGTAACTTTTGATAGAAGACTCAGAAACACATGATCATGGCTTTATCTTATAGAACTCAATATCCCCGTGCTGGGCAAACAGGTTTTGCAGCCGATTGAGCTAAGATTTTAAAATTATTCACATAATGAAAACCTGTACTTTGTCTCGGGCGAGTTTCCCATTCAAATGCATGTAACAGTGAGAAACACATTGTCTTGGCGAAATAAAGCGTTTTTGCACAACTTCATATAAATCGCTGTAACTTTTGATAGACGACTCAGAAACACATGTCTATGGCTTCATCTTAAAGAATTCAATATCCTCGTGCTGGGCAAACAGGTTTTGCAGCCGTTTGAGCTAAGATTTTAAAATTATTCACATAATGAAAACCTATACTTTGTCTCGGGCGAGTTTCCCATTCAAATGCATGTAACAGTGAGAAACACACTGTCTTGGCGAAAGAAAGCATTTTCGTACAACTTCATATAAATCGCTGTAACTTTTGATAGAAGACTCAGAAACACATGTTTATGGCTTCATCTTAAAGAATTCAATATCCTCGTGCTGGGCAAACAGGTTTTGCAGCCGATTGAGCTAAGATTTTAAAATTATTCACATAATGAAAACCTGTACTTTGTCTCGGGCGAGTTTCCCATTCAAATGCATGTAACAGTGAGAAACACATTGTCTTGGCGAAATAAAGCGTTTTTGCACAACTTCATATAAATCGCTGTAACTTTTGATAGACGACTCAGAAACACATGTCTATGGCTTTATCTTATAGAACTCAATATCCCCGTGCTGGGCAAACAGGTTTTGCAGCCGTTTGAGCTAAGATTTTAAAATTATTCACATAATGAAAACCTATACTTTGTCTCGGGCGAGTTTCCCATTCAAATGCATGTAACAGTGAGAAACACACTGTCTTGGCGAAAGAAAGCATTTTCGTACAACTTCATATAAATCGCTGTAACTTTTGATAGAAGACTCAGAAACACATGTTTATGGCTTTATCTTATAGAACTCAATATCCCCGTGCTGGGCAAACAGGTTTTGCAGCCGTTTGAGCTAAGATTTTAAAATTATTCACATAATGAAAACCTATACTTTGTCTCGGGCGAGTTTCCCATTCAAATGCATGTAACAGTGAGAAACACACTGTCTTGGCGAAAGAAAGCATTTTCGTACAACTTCATATAAATCGCTGTAACTTTTGATAGAAGACTCAGAAACACATGTTTATGGCTTTATCTTATAGAACTCAATATCCCCGTGCTGGGCAAACAGGTTTTGCAGCCGTTTGAGCTAAGATTTTAAAATTATTCACATAATGAAAACCTGTACTTTGTCTCGGGCGAGTTTCCCATTCAAATGCATGTAACAGTGAGAAACACATTGTCTTGGCAAAATAAAGCGTTTTTGCACAACTTCATATAAATCGCTGTAACTTTTGATAGACGACTCAGAAACACATGTCTATGGCTTCATCTTAAAGAATTCAATATCCTCGTGCTGGGCAAACAGGTTTTGCAGCCGTTTGAGCTAAGATTTTAAAATTATTCACATAATGAAAACCTATACTTTGTCTCGGGCGAGTTTCCCATTCAAATGCATGTAACAGTGAGAAACACACTGTCTTGGCGAAAGAAAGCATTTTCGTACAACTTCATATAAATCGCTGTAACTTTTGATAGAAGACTCAGAAACACATGTTTATGGCTTTATCTTATAGAACTCAATATCCCCGTGCTGAGCAAACAGGTTTTGCAGCCGTTTGAGCTAAGATTTTAAAATTATTCACATAATGAAAACCTATACTTTGTCTCGGGCGAGTTTCCCATTCAAATGCATGTAACAGTGAGAAACGCATTGTCTTGGCGAAATAAAGCGCTTTTGAACAACTCCATATAAATCGCTGTAACTTTTGATAGAAGACTCAGACAAACATGTTTATGGCTTTATCTTATAGAACTCAATATCCCCGTGCTGAGCAAACAGGTTTTGCAGCCGATTGAGCTAAGATTTTAAAATTATTCACATAATGAAAACCTGTACTTTGTCTCGGGCGAGTTTCCCATTCAAATGCATGTAACAGTGAGAAACACATTGTCTTGGCGAAATAAAGCGTTTTTGCACAACTTCATATAAATCGCTGTAACTTTTGATAGACGACTCAGAAACACATGTCTATGGCTTCATCTTAAAGAATTCAATATCCTCGTGCTGGGCAAACAGGTTTTGCAGCCGTTTGAGCTAAGATTTTAAAATTATTCACATAATGAAAACCTATACTTTGTCTCGGGCGAGTTTCCCATTCAAATGCATGTAACAGTGAGAAACGCATTGTCTTGGCGACAGAAAGCGTTTTCGTACAACTTCATATAAATCGCTGTAACTTTTGATAGAAGACTCAGAAACACATGATCATGGCTTTATCTTATAGAACTCAATATCCCCGTGCTGGGCAAACAGGTTTTGCAGCCGATTGAGCTAAGATTTTAAAATTATTCACATAATGAAAACCTATACTTTGTCTCGGGCGAGTTTCCCATTCAAATGCATGTAACAGTGAGAAACACACTGTCTTGGCGAAATAAAGCGTTTTCGTACAACTTCATATAAATCGCTGTAACTTTTGATAGAAGACTCAGAAACACATGATCATGGCTTTATCTTATAGAACTCAATATCCCCGTGCTGGGCAAACAGGTTTTGCAGCCGATTGAGCTAAGATTTTAAAATTATTCACATAATGAAAACCTGTACTTTGTCTCGGGCGAGTTTCCCATTCAAATGCATGTAACAGTGAGAAACACATTGTCTTGGCAAAATAAAGCGTTTTTGCACAACTTCATATAAATCGCTGTAACTTTTGATAGACGACTCAGAAACACATGTCTATGGCTTCATCTTAAAGAATTCAATATCCTCGTGCTGGGCAAACAGGTTTTGCAGCCGTTTGAGCTAAGATTTTAAAATTATTCACATAATGAAAACCTATACTTTGTCTCGGGCGAGTTTCCCATTCAAATGCATGTAACAGTGAGAAACACTGTCTTGGCGAAAGAAAGCATTTTCGTACAACTTCATATAAATCGCTGTAACTTTTGATAGAAGACTCAGAAACACATGTTTATGGCTTTATCTTATAGAACTCAATATCCCCGTGCTGAGCAAACAGGTTTTGCAGCCGATTGAGCTAAGATTTTAAAATTATTCACATAATGAAAACCTGTACTTTGTCTCGGGCGAGTTTCCCATTCAAATGCATGTAACAGTGAGAAACGCATTGTCTTGGCGAAATAAAGCGCTTTTGAACAACTCCATATAAATCGCTGTAACTTTTGATAGAAGACTCAGACAAACATGTTTATGGCTTTATCTTATAGAACTCAATATCCCCGTGCTGAGCAAACAGGTTTTGCAGCCGATTGAGCTAAGATTTTAAAATTATTCACATAATGAAAACCTGTACTTTGTCTCGGGCGAGTTTCCCATTCAAATGCATGTAACAGTGAGAAACACATTGTCTTGGCGAAATAAAGCGTTTTTGCACAACTTCATATAAATCGCTGTAACTTTTGATAGACGACTCAGAAACACATGTCTATGGCTTCATCTTAAAGAATTCAATATCCTCGTGCTGGGCAAACAGGTTTTGCAGCCGTTTGAGCTAAGATTTTAAAATTATTCACATAATGAAAACCTATACTTTGTCTCGGGCGAGTTTCCCATTCAAATGCATGTAACAGTGAGAAACGCATTGTCTTGGCGACAGAAAGCGTTTTCGTACAACTTCATATAAATCGCTGTAACTTTTGATAGAAGACTCAGAAACACATGATCATGGCTTTATCTTATAGAACTCAATATCCCCGTGCTGGGCAAACAGGTTTTGCAGCCGATTGAGCTAAGATTTTAAAATTATTCACATAATGAAAACCTATACTTTGTCTCGGGCGAGTTTCCCATTCAAATGCATGTAACAGTGAGAAACACACTGTCTTGGCGAAATAAAGCGTTTTCGTACAACTTCATATAAATCGCTGTAACTTTTGATAGAAGACTCAGAAACACATGATCATGGCTTTATCTTATAGAACTCAATATCCCCGTGCTGGGCAAACAGGTTTTGCAGCCGATTGAGCTAAGATTTTAAAATTATTCACATAATGAAAACCTGTACTTTGTCTCGGGCGAGTTTCCCATTCAAATGCATGTAACAGTGAGAAACACATTGTCTTGGCAAAATAAAGCGTTTTTGCACAACTTCATATAAATCGCTGTAACTTTTGATAGACGACTCAGAAACACATGTCTATGGCTTCATCTTAAAGAATTCAATATCCTCGTGCTGGGCAAACAGGTTTTGCAGCCGTTTGAGCTAAGATTTTAAAATTATTCACATAATGAAAACCTATACTTTGTCTCGGGCGAGTTTCCCATTCAAATGCATGTAACAGTGAGAAACACTGTCTTGGCGAAAGAAAGCATTTTCGTACAACTTCATATAAATCGCTGTAACTTTTGATAGAAGACTCAGAAACACATGTTTATGGCTTTATCTTATAGAACTCAATATCCCCGTGCTGAGCAAACAGGTTTTGCAGCCGATTGAGCTAAGATTTTAAAATTATTCACATAATGAAAACCTGTACTTTGTCTCGGGCGAGTTTCCCATTCAAATGCATGTAACAGTGAGAAACGCATTGTCTTGGCGAAATAAAGCGCTTTTGAACAACTCCATATAAATCGCTGTAACTTTTGATAGAAGACTCAGACAAACATGTTTATGGCTTTATCTTATAGAACTCAATATCCCCGTGCTGGGCAAACAGGTTTTGCAGCCGTTTGAGCTAAGATTTTAAAATTATTCACATAATGAAAACCTATACTTTGTCTCGGGCGAGTTTCCCATTCAAATGCATGTAACAGTGAGAAACGCATTGTCTTGGCGACAGAAAGCGTTTTCGTACAACTTCATATAAATCGCTGTAACTTTTGATAGAAGACTCAGAAACACATGATCATGGCTTTATCTTATAGAACTCAATATCCCCGTGCTGGGCAAACAGGTTTTGCAGCCGATTGAGCTAAGATTTTAAAATTATTCACATAATGAAAACCTATACTTTGTCTCGGGCGAGTTTCCCATTCAAATGCATGTAACAGTGAGAAACACACTGTCTTGGCGAAATAAAGCATTTTCGTACAACTTCATATAAATCGCTGTAACTTTTGATAGAAGACTCAGAAACACATGTTTATGGCTTTATCTTATAGAACTCAATATCCCCGTGCTGGGCAAACAGGTTTTGCAGCCGATTGAGCTAAGATTTTAAAATTATTCACATAATGAAAACCTGTACTTTGTCTCGGGCGAGTTTCCCATTCAAATGCATGTAACAGTGAGAAACACATTGTCTTGGCGAAATAAAGCGTTTTTGCACAACTTCATATAAATCGCTGTAACTTTTGATAGACGACTCAGAAACACATGTCTATGGCTTTATCTTATAGAACTCAATATCCCCGTGCTGGGCAAACAGGTTTTGCAGCCGTTTGAGCTAAGATTTTAAAATTATTCACATAATGAAAACCTATACTTTGTCTCGGGCGAGTTTCCCATTCAAATGCATGTAACAGTGAGAAACACACTGTCTTGGCGAAAGAAAGCATTTTCGTACAACTTCATATAAATCGCTGTAACTTTTGATAGAAGACTCAGAAACACATGTTTATGGCTTTATCTTATAGAACTCAATATCCCTGTGCTGGGCAAACAGGTTTTGCAGCCGTTTGAGCTAAGATTTTAAAATTATTCACATAATGAAAACCTATACTTTGTCTCGGGCGAGTTTCCCATTCAAATGCATGTAACAGTGAGAAACACACTGTCTTGGCGAAAGAAAGCATTTTCGTACAACTTCATATAAATCGCTGTAACTTTTGATAGAAGACTCAGAAACACATGTTTATGGCTTTATCTTATAGAACTCAATATCCCCGTGCTGGGCAAACAGGTTTTGCAGCCGTTTGAGCTAAGATTTTAAAATTATTCACATAATGAAAACCTATACTTTGTCTCGGGCGAGTTTCCCATTCAAATGCATGTAACAGTGAGAAACACTGTCTTGGCGAAAGAAAGCATTTTCGTACAACTTCATATAAATCGCTGTAACTTTTGATAGAAGACTCAGAAACACATGTTTATGGCTTTATCTTATAGAACTCAATATCCCCGTGCTGAGCAAACAGGTTTTGCAGCCGTTTGAGCTAAGATTTTAAAATTATTCACATAATGAAAACCTATACTTTGTCTCGGGCGAGTTTCCCATTCAAATGCATGTAACAGTGAGAAACACTGTCTTGGCGAAAGAAAGCATTTTCGTACAACTTCATATAAATCGCTGTAACTTTTGATAGAAGACTCAGAAACACATGTTTATGGCTTTATCTTATAGAACTCAATATCCCCGTGCTGAGCAAACAGGTTTTGCAGCCGATTGAGCTAAGATTTTAAAATTATTCACATAATGAAAACCTGTACTTTGTCTCGGGCGAGTTTCCCATTCAAATGCATGTAACAGTGAGAAACGCATTGTCTTGGCGAAATAAAGCGCTTTTGAACAACTCCATATAAATCGCTGTAACTTTTGATAGAAGACTCAGACAAACATGTTTATGGCTTTATCTTATAGAACTCAATATCCCCGTGCTGGGCAAACAGGTTTTGCAGCCGATTGAGCTAAGATTTTAAAATTATTCACATAATGAAAACCTGTACTTTGTCTCGGGCGAGTTTCCCATTCAAATGCATGTAACAGTGAGAAACACATTGTCTTGGCGAAATAAAGCGTTTTTGCACAACTTCATATAAATCGCTGTAACTTTTGATAGACGACTCAGAAACACATGTCTATGGCTTTATCTTATAGAACTCAATATCCCCGTGCTGGGCAAACAGGTTTTGCAGCCGTTTGAGCTAAGATTTTAAAATTATTCACATAATGAAAACCTGTACTTTGTCTCGGGCGAGTTTCCCATTCAAATGCATGTAACAGTGAGAAACGCATTGTCTTGGCGAAATAAAGCGCTTTTGAACAACTCCATATAAATCGCTGTAACTTTTGATAGAAGACTCAGACAAACATGTTTATGGCTTTATCTTATAGAACTCAATATCCCCGTGCTGGGCAAACAGGTTTTGCAGCCGATTGAGCTAAGATTTTAAAATTATTCACATAATGAAAACCTATACTTTGTCTCGGGCGAGTTTCCCATTCAAATGCATGTAACAGTGAGAAACACACTGTCTTGGCGAAATAAAGCATTTTCGTACAACTTCATATAAATCGCTGTAACTTTTGATAGAAGACTCAGAAACACATGTTTATGGCTTTATCTTATAGAACTCAATATCCCCGTGCTGGGCAAACAGGTTTTGCAGCCGATTGAGCTAAGATTTTAAAATTATTCACATAATGAAAACCTGTACTTTGTCTCGGGCGAGTTTCCCATTCAAATGCATGTAACAGTGAGAAACACATTGTCTTGGCGAAATAAAGCGTTTTTGCACAACTTCATATAAATCGCTGTAACTTTTGATAGACGACTCAGAAACACATGTCTATGGCTTTATCTTATAGAACTCAATATCCCCGTGCTGGGCAAACAGGTTTTGCAGCCGTTTGAGCTAAGATTTTAAAATTATTCACATAATGAAAACCTATACTTTGTCTCGGGCGAGTTTCCCATTCAAATGCATGTAACAGTGAGAAACACACTGTCTTGGCGAAAGAAAGCATTTTCGTACAACTTCATATAAATCGCTGTAACTTTTGATAGAAGACTCAGAAACACATGTTTATGGCTTTATCTTATAGAACTCAATATCCCCGTGCTGGGCAAACAGGTTTTGCAGCCGATTGAGCTAAGATTTTAAAATTATTCACATAATGAAAACCTGTACTTTGTCTCGGGCGAGTTTCCCATTCAAATGCATGTAACAGTGAGAAACACATTGTCTTGGCGAAATAAAGCGTTTTTGCACAACTTCATATAAATCGCTGTAACTTTTGATAGACGACTCAGAAACACATGTCTATGGCTTTATCTTATAGAACTCAATATCCCCGTGCTGGGCAAACAGGTTTTGCAGCCGTTTGAGCTAAGATTTTAAAATTATTCACATAATGAAAACCTATACTTTGTCTCGGGCGAGTTTCCCATTCAAATGCATGTAACAGTGAGAAACACACTGTCTTGGCGAAAGAAAGCATTTTCGTACAACTTCATATAAATCGCTGTAACTTTTGATAGAAGACTCAGAAACACATGTTTATGGCTTTATCTTATAGAACTCAATATCCCCGTGCTGGGCAAACAGGTTTTGCAGCCGTTTGAGCTAAGATTTTAAAATTATTCACATAATGAAAACCTATACTTTGTCTCGGGCGAGTTTCCCATTCAAATGCATGTAACAGTGAGAAACACTGTCTTGGCGAAAGAAAGCATTTTCGTACAACTTCATATAAATCGCTGTAACTTTTGATAGAAGACTCAGAAACACATGTTTATGGCTTTATCTTATAGAACTCAATATCCCCGTGCTGAGCAAACAGGTTTTGCAGCCGTTTGAGCTAAGATTTTAAAATTATTCACATAATGAAAACCTATACTTTGTCTCGGGCGAGTTTCCCATTCAAATGCATGTAACAGTGAGAAACACTGTCTTGGCGAAAGAAAGCATTTTCGTACAACTTCATATAAATCGCTGTAACTTTTGATAGAAGACTCAGAAACACATGTTTATGGCTTTATCTTATAGAACTCAATATCCCCGTGCTGAGCAAACAGGTTTTGCAGCCGATTGAGCTAAGATTTTAAAATTATTCACATAATGAAAACCTGTACTTTGTCTCGGGCGAGTTTCCCATTCAAATGCATGTAACAGTGAGAAACGCATTGTCTTGGCGAAATAAAGCGCTTTTGAACAACTCCATATAAATCGCTGTAACTTTTGATAGAAGACTCAGACAAACATGTTTATGGCTTTATCTTATAGAACTCAATATCCCCGTGCTGAGCAAACAGGTTTTGCAGCCGATTGAGCTAAGATTTTAAAATTATTCACATAATGAAAACCTGTACTTTGTCTCGGGCGAGTTTCCCATTCAAATGCATGTAACAGTGAGAAACACATTGTCTTGGCGAAATAAAGCGTTTTTGCACAACTTCATATAAATCGCTGTAACTTTTGATAGACGACTCAGAAACACATGTCTATGGCTTTATCTTATAGAACTCAATATCCCCGTGCTGGGCAAACAGGTTTTGCAGCCGTTTGAGCTAAGATTTTAAAATTATTCACATAATGAAAACCTATACTTTGTCTCGGGCGAGTTTCCCATTCAAATGCATGTAACAGTGAGAAACACACTGTCTTGGCGAAAGAAAGCATTTTCGTACAACTTCATATAAATCGCTGTAACTTTTGATAGAAGACTCAGAAACACATGTTTATGGCTTTATCTTATAGAACTCAATATCCCCGTGCTGGGCAAACAGGTTTTGCAGCCGTTTGAGCTAAGATTTTAAAATTATTCACATAATGAAAACCTATACTTTGTCTCGGGCGAGTTTCCCATTCAAATGCATGTAACAGTGAGAAACACTGTCTTGGCGAAAGAAAGCATTTTCGTACAACTTCATATAAATCGCTGTAACTTTTGATAGAAGACTCAGAAACACATGTTTATGGCTTTATCTTATAGAACTCAATATCCCCGTGCTGAGCAAACAGGTTTTGCAGCCGTTTGAGCTAAGATTTTAAAATTATTCACATAATGAAAACCTATACTTTGTCTCGGGCGAGTTTCCCATTCAAATGCATGTAACAGTGAGAAACACTGTCTTGGCGAAAGAAAGCATTTTCGTACAACTTCATATAAATCGCTGTAACTTTTGATAGAAGACTCAGAAACACATGTTTATGGCTTTATCTTATAGAACTCAATATCCCCGTGCTGAGCAAACAGGTTTTGCAGCCGATTGAGCTAAGATTTTAAAATTATTCACATAATGAAAACCTGTACTTTGTCTCGGGCGAGTTTCCCATTCAAATGCATGTAACAGTGAGAAACGCATTGTCTTGGCGAAATAAAGCGCTTTTGAACAACTCCATATAAATCGCTGTAACTTTTGATAGAAGACTCAGACAAACATGTTTATGGCTTTATCTTATAGAACTCAATATCCCCGTGCTGAGCAAACAGGTTTTGCAGCCGATTGAGCTAAGATTTTAAAATTATTCACATAATGAAAACCTGTACTTTGTCTCGGGCGAGTTTCCCATTCAAATGCATGTAACAGTGAGAAACACATTGTCTTGGCGAAATAAAGCGTTTTTGCACAACTTCATATAAATCGCTGTAACTTTTGATAGACGACTCAGAAACACATGTCTATGGCTTTATCTTATAGAACTCAATATCCCCGTGCTGGGCAAACAGGTTTTGCAGCCGTTTGAGCTAAGATTTTAAAATTATTCACATAATGAAAACCTATACTTTGTCTCGGGCGAGTTTCCCATTCAAATGCATGTAACAGTGAGAAACACACTGTCTTGGCGAAAGAAAGCATTTTCGTACAACTTCATATAAATCGCTGTAACTTTTGATAGAAGACTCAGAAACACATGTTTATGGCTTTATCTTATAGAACTCAATATCCCCGTGCTGGGCAAACAGGTTTTGCAGCCGTTTGAGCTAAGATTTTAAAATTATTCACATAATGAAAACCTATACTTTGTCTCGGGCGAGTTTCCCATTCAAATGCATGTAACAGTGAGAAACGCATTGTCTTGGCGACAGAAAGCGTTTTCGTACAACTTCATATAAATCGCTGTAACTTTTGATAGAAGACTCAGAAACACATGATCATGGCTTTATCTTATAGAACTCAATATCCCCGTGCTGGGCAAACAGGTTTTGCAGCCGATTGAGCTAAGATTTTAAAATTATTCACATAATGAAAACCTATACTTTGTCTCGGGCGAGTTTCCCATTCAAATGCATGTAACAGTGAGAAACACACTGTCTTGGCGAAATAAAGCATTTTCGTACAACTTCATATAAATCGCTGTAACTTTTGATAGAAGACTCAGAAACACATGTTTATGGCTTTATCTTATAGAACTCAATATCCCCGTGCTGGGCAAACAGGTTTTGCAGCCGTTTGAGCTAAGATTTTAAAATTATTCACATAATGAAAACCTGTACTTTGTCTCGGGCGAGTTTCCCATTCAAATGCATGTAACAGTGAGAAACGCATTGTCTTGGCGAAATAAAGCGCTTTTGAACAACTCCATATAAATCGCTGTAACTTTTGATAGAAGACTCAGACAAACATGTTTATGGCTTTATCTTATAGAACTCAATATCCCCGTGCTGAGCAAACAGGTTTTGCAGCCGATTGAGCTAAGATTTTAAAATTATTCACATAATGAAAACCTGTACTTTGTCTCGGGCGAGTTTCCCATTCAAATGCATGTAACAGTGAGAAACACATTGTCTTGGCGAAATAAAGCGTTTTTGCACAACTTCATATAAATCGCTGTAACTTTTGATAGACGACTCAGAAACACATGTCTATGGCTTTATCTTATAGAACTCAATATCCCCGTGCTGGGCAAACAGGTTTTGCAGCCGTTTGAGCTAAGATTTTAAAATTATTCACATAATGAAAACCTATACTTTGTCTCGGGCGAGTTTCCCATTCAAATGCATGTAACAGTGAGAAACACACTGTCTTGGCGAAAGAAAGCATTTTCGTACAACTTCATATAAATCGCTGTAACTTTTGATAGAAGACTCAGAAACACATGTTTATGGCTTTATCTTATAGAACTCAATATCCCCGTGCTGGGCAAACAGGTTTTGCAGCCGTTTGAGCTAAGATTTTAAAATTATTCACATAATGAAAACCTATACTTTGTCTCGGGCGAGTTTCCCATTCAAATGCATGTAACAGTGAGAAACGCATTGTCTTGGCGACAGAAAGCGTTTTCGTACAACTTCATATAAATCGCTGTAACTTTTGATAGAAGACTCAGACACACATGTCTATGGCTTCATCTTAAAGAATTCAATATCCTCGTGCTGGGCAAACAGGTTTTGCAGCCGATTGAGCTAAGATTTTAAAATTATTCACATAATGAAAACCTGTACTTTGTCTCGGGCGAGTTTCCCATTCAAATGCATGTAACAGTGAGAAACACATTGTCTTGGCAAAATAAAGCGTTTTTGCACAACTTCATATAAATCGCTGTAACTTTTGATAGACGACTCAGAAACACATGTCTATGGCTTCATCTTAAAGAATTCAATATCCTCGTGCTGGGCAAACAGGTTTTGCAGCCGTTTGAGCTAAGATTTTAAAATTATTCACATAATGAAAACCTATACTTTGTCTCGGGCGAGTTTCCCATTCAAATGCATGTAACAGTGAGAAACACTGTCTTGGCGAAAGAAAGCATTTTCGTACAACTTCATATAAATCGCTGTAACTTTTGATAGAAGACTCAGAAACACATGTTTATGGCTTTATCTTATAGAACTCAATATCCCCGTGCTGAGCAAACAGGTTTTGCAGCCGTTTGAGCTAAGATTTTAAAATTATTCACATAATGAAAACCTATACTTTGTCTCGGGCGAGTTTCCCATTCAAATGCATGTAACAGTGAGAAACGCATTGTCTTGGCGAAATAAAGCGCTTTTGAACAACTCCATATAAATCGCTGTAACTTTTGATAGAAGACTCAGACAAACATGTTTATGGCTTTATCTTATAGAACTCAATATCCCCGTGCTGAGCAAACAGGTTTTGCAGCCGATTGAGCTAAGATTTTAAAATTATTCACATAATGAAAACCTGTACTTTGTCTCGGGCGAGTTTCCCATTCAAATGCATGTAACAGTGAGAAACACATTGTCTTGGCGAAATAAAGCGTTTTTGCACAACTTCATATAAATCGCTGTAACTTTTGATAGACGACTCAGAAACACATGTCTATGGCTTTATCTTATAGAACTCAATATCCCCGTGCTGGGCAAACAGGTTTTGCAGCCGTTTGAGCTAAGATTTTAAAATTATTCACATAATGAAAACCTATACTTTGTCTCGGGCGAGTTTCCCATTCAAATGCATGTAACAGTGAGAAACACACTGTCTTGGCGAAAGAAAGCATTTTCGTACAACTTCATATAAATCGCTGTAACTTTTGATAGACGACTCAGAAACACATGTTTATGGCTTTATCTTATAGAACTCAATATCCCCGTGCTGGGCAAACAGGTTTTGCAGCCGTTTGAGCTAAGATTTTAAAATTATTCACATAATGAAAACCTATACTTTGTCTCGGGCGAGTTTCCCATTCAAATGCATGTAACAGTGAGAAACACACTGTCTTGGCGAAAGAAAGCATTTTCGTACAACTTCATATAAATCGCTGTAACTTTTGATAGAAGACTCAGACAAACATGTTTATGGCTTTATCTTATAGAACTCAATATCCCCGTGCTGAGCAAACAGGTTTTACAGCCGTTTGAGCTAAGATTTTAAAATTATTCACATAATGAAAACCTATACTTTGTCTCAGGCGAGTTTCCCATTCAAATGCATGTAACAGTGAGAAACGCATTGTCTTGGCGACAGAAAGCGTTTTCGTACAACTTCATATAAATCGCTGTAACTTTTGATAGAAGACTCAGAAACACATGATCATGGCTTTATCTTATAGAACTCAATATCCCCGTGCTGGGCAAACAGGTTTTGCAGCCGATTGAGCTAAGATTTTAAAATTATTCACATAATGAAAACCTATACTTTGTCTCGGGCGAGTTTCCCATTCAAATGCATGTAACAGTGAGAAACACATTGTCTTGGCAAAATAAAGCGTTTTTGCACAACTTCATATAAATCGCTGTAACTTTTGATAGACGACTCAGAAACACATGTCTATGGCTTCATCTTAAAGAATTCAATATCCTCGTGCTGAGCAAACAGGTTTTGCAGCCGATTGAGCTAAGATTTTAAAATTATTCACATAATGAAAACCTGTACTTTGTCTCGGGCGAGTTTCCCATTCAAATGCATGTAACAGTGAGAAACACATTGTCTTGGCGAAATAAAGCGTTTTTGCACAACTTCATATAAATCGCTGTAACTTTTGATAGACGACTCAGAAACACATGTCTATGGCTTTATCTTATAGAACTCAATATCCCCGTGCTGGGCAAACAGGTTTTGCAGCCGTTTGAGCTAAGATTTTAAAATTATTCACATAATGAAAACCTATACTTTGTCTCGGGCGAGTTTCCCATTCAAATGCATGTAACAGTGAGAAACACACTGTCTTGGCGAAAGAAAGCATTTTCGTACAACTTCATATAAATCGCTGTAACTTTTGATAGACGACTCAGAAACACATGTTTATGGCTTTATCTTATAGAACTCAATATCCCCGTGCTGGGCAAACAGGTTTTGCAGCCGTTTGAGCTAAGATTTTAAAATTATTCACATAATGAAAACCTATACTTTGTCTCGGGCGAGTTTCCCATTCAAATGCATGTAACAGTGAGAAACACATTGTCTTGGCAAAATAAAGCGTTTTTGCACAACTTCATATAAATCGCTGTAACTTTTGATAGACGACTCAGAAACACATGTTTATGGCTTTATCTTATAGAACTCAATATCCCCGTGCTGGGCAAACAGGTTTTGCAGCCGTTTGAGCTAAGATTTTAAAATTATTCACATAATGAAAACCTATACTTTGTCTCGGGCGAGTTTCCCATTCAAATGCATGTAACAGTGAGAAACACACTGTCTTGGCGAAAGAAAGCATTTTCGTACAACTTCATATAAATCGCTGTAACTTTTGATAGAAGACTCAGACAAACATGTTTATGGCTTTATCTTATAGAACTCAATATCCCCGTGCTGGGCAAACATGTTTTGCAGCCGTTTGAGCTAAGATTTTAAAATTATTCACATAATGAAAACCTATACTTTGTCTCGGGCGAGTTTCCCATTCAAATGCATGTAACAGTGAGAAACGCATTGTCTTGGCGACAGAAAGCGTTTTCGTACAACTTCATATAAATCGCTGTAACTTTTGATAGAAGACTCAGAAACACATGATCATGGCTTTATCTTATAGAACTCAATATCCCCGTGCTGGGCAAACAGGTTTTGCAGCCGATTGAGCTAAGATTTTAAAATTATTCACATAATGAAAACCTGTACTTTGTCTCGGGCGAGTTTCCCATTCAAATGCATGTAACAGTGAGAAACACATTGTCTTGGCAAAATAAAGCGTTTTTGCACAACTTCATATAAATCGCTGTAACTTTTGATAGACGACTCAGAAACACATGTCTATGGCTTCATCTTAAAGAATTCAATATCCTCGTGCTGGGCAAACAGGTTTTGCAGCCGTTTGAGCTAAGATTTTAAAATTATTCACATAATGAAAACCTATACTTTGTCTCGGGCGAGTTTCCCATTCAAATGCATGTAACAGTGAGAAACGCATTGTCTTGGCGAAATAAAGCGCTTTTGAACAACTCCATATAAATCGCTGTAACTTTTGATAGAAGACTCAGACAAACATGTTTATGGCTTTATCTTATAGAACTCAATATCCCCGTGCTGAGCAAACAGGTTTTGCAGCCGATTGAGCTAAGATTTTAAAATTATTCACATAATGAAAACCTGTACTTTGTCTCGGGCGAGTTTCCCATTCAAATGCATGTAACAGTGAGAAACACATTGTCTTGGCGAAATAAAGCGTTTTTGCACAACTTCATATAAATCGCTGTAACTTTTGATAGACGACTCAGAAACACATGTCTATGGCTTCATCTTAAAGAATTCAATATCCTCGTGCTGGGCAAACAGGTTTTGCAGCCGTTTGAGCTAAGATTTTAAAATTATTCACATAATGAAAACCTATACTTTGTCTCGGGCGAGTTTCCCATTCAAATGCATGTAACAGTGAGAAACGCATTGTCTTGGCGACAGAAAGCGTTTTCGTACAACTTCATATAAATCGCTGTAACTTTTGATAGAAGACTCAGAAACACATGATCATGGCTTTATCTTATAGAACTCAATATCCCCGTGCTGGGCAAACAGGTTTTGCAGCCGATTGAGCTAAGATTTTAAAATTATTCACATAATGAAAACCTGTACTTTGTCTCGGGCGAGTTTCCCATTCAAATGCATGTAACAGTGAGAAACACATTGTCTTGGCAAAATAAAGCGTTTTTGCACAACTTCATATAAATCGCTGTAACTTTTGATAGACGACTCAGAAACACATGTCTATGGCTTCATCTTAAAGAATTCAATATCCTCGTGCTGGGCAAACAGGTTTTGCAGCCGTTTGAGCTAAGATTTTAAAATTATTCACATAATGAAAACCTATACTTTGTCTCGGGCGAGTTTCCCATTCAAATGCATGTAACAGTGAGAAACGCATTGTCTTGGCGAAATAAAGCGCTTTTGAACAACTCCATATAAATCGCTGTAACTTTTGATAGAAGACTCAGACAAACATGTTTATGGCTTTATCTTATAGAACTCAATATCCCCGTGCTGAGCAAACAGGTTTTGCAGCCGATTGAGCTAAGATTTTAAAATTATTCACATAATGAAAACCTGTACTTTGTCTCGGGCGAGTTTCCCATTCAAATGCATGTAACAGTGAGAAACACATTGTCTTGGCGAAATAAAGCGTTTTTGCACAACTTCATATAAATCGCTGTAACTTTTGATAGACGACTCAGAAACACATGTCTATGGCTTCATCTTAAAGAATTCAATATCCTCGTGCTGGGCAAACAGGTTTTGCAGCCGTTTGAGCTAAGATTTTAAAATTATTCACATAATGAAAACCTATACTTTGTCTCGGGCGAGTTTCCCATTCAAATGCATGTAACAGTGAGAAACGCATTGTCTTGGCGACAGAAAGCGTTTTCGTACAACTTCATATAAATCGCTGTAACTTTTGATAGAAGACTCAGAAACACATGATCATGGCTTTATCTTATAGAACTCAATATCCCCGTGCTGGGCAAACAGGTTTTGCAGCCGATTGAGCTAAGATTTTAAAATTATTCACATAATGAAAACCTGTACTTTGTCTCGGGCGAGTTTCCCATTCAAATGCATGTAACAGTGAGAAACACATTGTCTTGGCGAAATAAAGCGTTTTTGCACAACTTCATATAAATCGCTGTAACTTTTGATAGACGACTCAGAAACACATGTCTATGGCTTCATCTTAAAGAATTCAATATCCTCGTGCTGGGCAAACAGGTTTTGCAGCCGTTTGAGCTAAGATTTTAAAATTATTCACATAATGAAAACCTATACTTTGTCTCGGGCGAGTTTCCCATTCAAATGCATGTAACAGTGAGAAACACACTGTCTTGGCGAAAGAAAGCATTTTTGTACAACTTCATATAAATCGCTGTAACTTTTGATAGAAGACTCAGAAACACATGTTTATGGCCTTATATTATAGAACTCAAGGTCCCTGTGCTGGGAAAACAGGTTTTGCAGCTGTTTGAGCTAAGATTTTAAAATTATTCACATAATGAAAACCTATACTTTGTCTCGGGCGAGTTTCCCATTCAAATGCATGTAACAGTGAGAAACACATTGTCTTGGCGAAATAAAGCGTTTTTGCACAACTTTATATAAATCGGTGCAACTTTTGAAAGACGACTCAGAAACACATGTCTATGGCTTCATCTTAAAGAATTCAATATCCTCGTGCTGGGCAAACAGGTTTTGCAGCCGTTTGAGCTAAGATTTTAAAATTATTCACATAATGAAAACCTATACTTTGTCTCGGGCGAGTTTCCCATTCAAATGCATGTAACAGTGAGAAACACACTGTCTTGGCGAAAGAAAGCATTTTCGTACAACTTCATATAAATCGCTGTAACTTTTGATAGAAGACTCAGAAACACATGTTTATGGCTTTATCTTATAGAACTCAATATCCCCGTGCTGGGCAAACAGGTTTTGCAGCCGTTTGAGCTAAGATTTTAAAATTATTCACATAATGAAAACCTGTACTTTGTCTCGGGCGAGTTTCCCATTCAAATGCATGTAACAGTGAGAAACACATTGTCTTGGCGAAATAAAGCGTTTTTGCACAACTTTATATAAATCGGTGCAACTTTTGATAGACGACTCAGAAACACATGTCTATGGCTTCATCTTAAAGAATTCAATATCCTAGTGCTGGGCAAACAGGTTTTGCAGCCGTTTGAGCTAAGATTTTAAAATTATTCACATAATGAAAACCTATACTTTGTCTCGGGCGAGTTTCCCATTCAAATGCATGTAACAGTGAGAAACACATTGTCTTGGCGAAATAAAGCGTTTTTGCACAACTTTATATAAATCGGTGCAACTTTTGATAGACGACTCAGACACACATGTCTATGGCTTCATCTTAAAGAATTCAATATCCTAGTGCTGGGCAAACAGGTTTTGCAGCCGTTTGAGCTAAGATTTTAAAATTATTCACATAATGAAAACCTGTACTTTGTCTCGGGCGAGTTTCCCATTCAAATGCATGTAACAGTGAGAAACACATTGTCTTGGCGAAATAAAGCGTTTTTGCACAACTTTATATAAATCGGTGCAACTTTTGATAGACGACTCAGAAACACATGTCTATGGCTTCATCTTAAAGAATTCAATATCCTCGTGCTGGGCAAACAGGTTTTGCAGCCGTTTGAGCTAAGATTTTAAAATTATTCACATAATGAAAACCTATACTTTGTCTCGGGCGAGTTTCCCATTCAAATGCATGTAACAGTGAGAAACACACTGTCTTGGCGAAAGAAAGCATTTTCGTACAACTTCATATAAATCGCTGTAACTTTTGATAGAAGACTCAGAAACACATGTTTATGGCTTTATCTTATAGAACTCAATATCCCCGTGCTGGGCAAACAGGTTTTGCAGCCGTTTGAGCTAAGATTTTAAAATTATTCACATAATGAAAACCTATACTTTGTCTCGGGCGAGTTTCCCATTCAAATGCATGTAACAGTGAGAAACACATTGTCTTGGCGAAATAAAGCGTTTTTGCACAACTTTATATAAATCGGTGCAACTTTTGATAGACGACTCAGACACACATGTCTATGGCTTCATCTTAAAGAATTCAATATCCTCGTGCTGGGCAAACAGGTTTTGCAGCCGTTTGAGCTAAGATTTTAAAATTATTCACATAATGAAAACCTATACTTTGTCTCGGGCGAGTTTCCCATTCAAATGCATGTAACAGTGAGAAACACACTGTCTTGGCGAAAGAAAGCATTTTCGTACAACTTCATATAAATCGCTGTAACTTTTGATAGACGACTCAGAAACACATGTCTATGGCTTCATCTTAAAGAATTCAATATCCTCGTGCTGGGCAAACAGGTTTTGCAGCCGTTTGAGCTAAGATTTTAAAATTATTCACATAATGAAAACCTATACTTTGTCTCGGGCGAGTTTCCCATTCAAATGCATGTAACAGTGAGAAACACACTGTCTTGGCGAAAGAAAGCATTTTCGTACAACTTCATATAAATCGCTGTAACTTTTGATAGAAGACTCAGAAACACATGTTTATGGCTTTATCTTATAGAACTCAATATCCCCGTGCTGGGCAAACAGGTTTTGCAGCCGTTTGAGCTAAGATTTTAAAATTATTCACATAATGAAAACCTATACTTTGTCTCGGGCGAGTTTCCCATTCAAATGCATGTAACAGTGAGAAACACACTGTCTTGGCGAAATAAAGCGTTTTTGAACAACTTCATATAAATCGCTGTAACTTTTGATAGAAGACTCAGACAAACATGTTTATGGCTTTATCTTATAGAACTCAATATCCCCGTGCTGGGCAAACAGGTTTTGCAGCCGTTTGAGCTAAGATTTTAAAATTATTCACATAATGAAAACCTATACTTTGTCTCGGGCGAGTTTCCCATTCAAATGCATGTAACAGTGAGAAACGCATTGTCTTGGCGACAGAAAGCGTTTTCGTACAACTTCATATAAATCGCTGTAACTTTTGATAGAAGACTCAGACACACATGTCTATGGCTTCATCTTAAAGAATTCAATATCCTCGTGCTGGGCAAACAGGTTTTGCAGCCGTTTGAGCTAAGATTTTAAAATTATTCACATAATGAAAACCTATACTTTGTCTCGGGCGAGTTTCTCATTCAAATGCATGTAACAGTGAGAAACACACT
This sequence comes from Diplotaxodon limnothrissa, assembly GCF_057381915.1. Taxonomy (NCBI): domain Eukaryota; kingdom Metazoa; phylum Chordata; class Actinopteri; order Cichliformes; family Cichlidae; genus Diplotaxodon; species Diplotaxodon limnothrissa. Next base: position 3,662,354 of record NC_140614.1, on the reverse strand, counting down.
GTCTTGGCGAAAGAAAGCGTTTTTGAACAACTTCATATAAATCGCTGTAACTTTTGATAGAAGACTCAGAAACACATGTTTATGGCTTTATCTTATAGAACTCAATATCCCCGTGCTGGGCAAACAGGTTTTGCAGCCGTTTGAGCTAAGATTTTAAAATTATTCACATAATGAAAACCTATACTTTGTCTCGGGCGAGTTTCCCATTCAAATGCATGTAACAGTGAGAAACACATTGTCTTGGCGAAATAAAGCGTTTTTGCACAACTTTATATAAATCGGTGCAACTTTTGATAGAAGACTCAGACACACATGTCTATGGCTTCATCTTAAAGAATTCAATATTCCCGTGCTGGGCAAACAGGTTTTGCAGCCGTTTGAGCTAAGATTTTAAAATTATTCACATAATGAAAACCTAAACTTTGTCTCGGGCGAGTTTCCCATTCAAATGCATGTAACAGTGAGAAACACACTGTCTTGGCGAAAGAAAGCATTTTCGTACAACTTCATATAAATCGCTGTAACTTTTGATAGAAGACTCAGAAACACATGTTTATGGCTTTATCTTATAGAACTCAATATCCCCGTGCTGGGCAAACAGGTTTTGCAGCCGTTTGAGCTAAGATTTTAAAATTATTCACATAATGAAAACCTGTACTTTGTCTCGGGCGAGTTTCCCATTCAAATGCATGTAACAGTGAGAAACACATTGTCTTGGCGAAATAAAGCGTTTTTGCACAACTTTATATAAATCGGTGCAACTTTTGATAGAAGACTCAGACACACATGTCTATGGCTTCATCTTAAAGAATTCAATATCCCCGTGCTGGGCAAACAGGTTTTGCAGCCGTTTGAGCTAAGATTTTAAAATTATTCACATAATGAAAACCTATACTTTGTCTCGGGCGAGTTTCCCATTCAAATGCATGTAACAGTGAGAAACACACTGTCTTGGCGAAAGAAAGCGTTTTTGAACAACTTCATATAAATCGCTGTAACTTTTGATAGAAGACTCAGAAACACATGTTTATGGCTTTATCTTATAGAACTCAATATCCCCGTGCTGGGCAAACAGGTTTTGCAGCCGTTTGAGCTAAGATTTTAAAATTATTCACATAATGAAAACCTATACTTTGTCTCGGGCGAGTTTCCCATTCAAATGCATGTAACAGTGAGAAACACATTGTCTTGGCGAAATAAAGCGTTTTTGCACAACTTTATATAAATCGGTGCAACTTTTGATAGAAGACTCAGACACACATGTCTATGGCTTCATCTTAAAGAATTCAATATCCTCGTGCTGGGCAAACAGGTTTTGCAGCCGTTTGAGCTAAGATTTTAAAATTTTTCACATAATGAAAACCTATACTTTGTCTCGGGCGAGTTTCCCATTCAAATGCATGTAACAGTGAGAAACACACTGTCTTGGCGAAAGAAAGCGCTTTTGAACAACTCCATATAAATCGCTGTAACTTTTGATAGAAGACTCAGACAAACATGTTTATGGCTTCATCTTAAAGAATTCAATATCCTCGTGCTGGGCAAACAGGTTTTGCAGCCGTTTGAGCTAAGATTTTAAAATTATTCACATAATGAAAACCTATACTTTGTCTCGGGCGAGTTTCCCATTCAAATGCATGTAACAGTGAGAAACACACTGTCTTGGCGAAATAAAGCGTTTTTGAACAACTTCATATAAATCGCTGTAACTTTTGATAGAAGACTCAGACAAACATGTTTATGGCTTTATCTTATAGAACTCAATATCCCCGTGCTGGGCAAACAGGTTTTGCAGCCGTTTGAGCTAAGATTTTAAAATTATTCACATAATGAAAACCTATACTTTGTCTCGGGCGAGTTTCCCATTCAAATGCATGTAACAGTGAGAAACACACTGTCTTGGCGAAATAAAGCGTTTTTGAACAACTTCATATAAATCGCTGTAACTTTTGATAGAAGACTCAGACAAACATGTTTATGGCTTTATCTTATAGAACTCAATATCCCCGTGCTGGGCAAACAGGTTTTGCAGCCGATTGAGCTAAGATTTTAAAATTATTCACATAATGAAAACCTGTACTTTGTCTCGGGCGAGTTTCCCATTCAAATGCATGTAACAGTGAGAAACACATTGTCTTGGCGAAATAAAGCGTTTTTGCACAACTTTATATAAATCGGTGCAACTTTTGATAGAAGACTCAGACACACATGTCTATGGCTTCATCTTAAAGAATTCAATATCCTCGTGCTGGGCAAACAGGTTTTGCAGCCGATTGAGCTAAGATTTTAAAATTATTCACATAATGAAAACCTGTACTTTGTCTCGGGCGAGTTTCCCATTCAAATGCATGTAACAGTGAGAAACACATTGTCTTGGCGAAATAAAGCGTTTTTGCACAACTTTATATAAATCGGTGCAACTTTTGATAGAAGACTCAGACACACATGTCTATGGCTTCATCTTAAAGAATTCAATATCCTCGTGCTGGGCAAACAGGTTTTGCAGCCGTTTGAGCTAAGATTTTAAAATTATTCACATAATGAAAACCTATACTTTGTCTCGGGCGAGTTTCCCATTCAAATGCATGTAACAGTGAGAAACACACTGTCTTGGCGAAAGAAAGCGTTTTTGAACAACTTCATATAAATCGCTGTAACTTTTGATAGAAGACTCAGACAAACATGTTTATGGCTTTATCTTATAGAACTCAATATGCCCGTGCTGGGCAAACAGGTTTTGCAGCCGTTTGAGCTAAGATTTTAAAATTATTCACATAATGAAAACCTATACTTTGTCTCGGGCGAGTTTCCCATTCAAATGCATGTAACAGTGAGAAACGCATTGTCTTGGCGACAGAAAGCGTTTTCGTACAACTTCATATAAATCGCTGTAACTTTTGATAGAAGACTCAGACACACATGTCTATGGCTTCATCTTAAAGAATTCAATATCCTCGTGCTGGGCAAACAGGTTTTGCAGCCGTTTGAGCTAAGATTTTAAAATTATTCACATAATGAAAACCTATACTTTGTCTCGGGCGAGTTTCCCATTCAAATGCATGTAACAGTGAGAAACACACTGTCTTGGCGAAAGAAAGCATTTTCGTACAACTTCATATAAATCGCTGTAACTTTTGATAGAAGACTCAGACAAACATGTTTATGGCTTTATCTTATAGAACTCAATATCCCCGTGCTGGGCAAACAGGTTTTGCAGCCGTTTGAGCTAAGATTTTAAAATTATTCACATAATGAAAACCTATACTTTGTCTCGGGCGAGTTTCCCATTCAAATGCATGTAACAGTGAGAAACGCATTGTCTTGGCGACAGAAAGCGTTTTCGTACAACTTCATATAAATCGCTGTAACTTTTGATAGAAGACTCAGACACACATGTCTATGGCTTCATCTTAAAGAATTCAATATCCTCGTGCTGGGCAAACAGGTTTTGCAGCCGTTTGAGCTAAGATTTTAAAATTATTCACATAATGAAAACCTATACTTTGTCTCGGGCGAGTTTCCCATTCAAATGCATGTAACAGTGAGAAACGCATTGTCTTGGCGACAGAAAGCGTTTTCGTACAACTTCATATAAATCGCTGTAACTTTTGATAGACGACTCAGAAACACATGTTTATGGCTTTATCTTATAGAACTCAATATCCCCGTGCTGGGCAAACAGGTTTTGCAGCCGTTTGAGCTAAGATTTTAAAATTATTCACATAATGAAAACCTATACTTTGTCTCGGGCGAGTTTCCCATTCAAATGCATGTAACAGTGAGAAACACATTGTCTTGGCGAAAGAAAGCATTTTTGTACAACTTCATATAAATCGCTGTAACTTTTGATAGAAGACTCAGAAACACATGTTTATGGCTTTATCTTATAGAACTCAATATCCCCGTGCTGGGCAAACAGGTTTTGCAGCCGTTTGAGCTAAGATTTTAAAATTATTCACATAATGAAAACCTATACTTTGTCTCGGGCGAGTTTCCCATTCAAATGCATGTAACAGTGAGAAACACACTGTCTTGGCGAAAGAAAGCGTTTTTGAACAACTTCATATAAATCGCTGTAACTTTTGATAGAAGACTCAGACAAACATGTTTATGGCTTTATCTTATAGAACTCAATATCCCCGTGCTGGGCAAACAGGTTTTGCAGCCGATTGAGCTAAGATTTTAAAATTATTCACATAATGAAAACCTGTACTTTGTCTCGGGCGAGTTTCCCATTCAAATGCATGTAACAGTGAGAAACACATTGTCTTGGCGAAATAAAGCGTTTTTGCACAACTTTATATAAATCGGTGCAACTTTTGATAGAAGACTCAGACACACATGTCTATGGCTTCATCTTAAAGAATTCAATATCCTCGTGCTGGGCAAACAGGTTTTGCAGCCGTTTGAGCTAAGATTTTAAAATTATTCACATAATGAAAACCTATACTTTGTCTCGGGCGAGTTTCCCATTCAAATGCATGTAACAGTGAGAAACACACTGTCTTGGCGAAATAAAGCGTTTTTGAACAACTTCATATAAATCGCTGTAACTTTTGATAGAAGACTCAGACAAACATGTTTATGGCTTTATCTTATAGAACTCAATATCCCCGTGCTGGGCAAACAGGTTTTGCAGCCGTTTGAGCTAAGATTTTAAAATTATTCACATAATGAAAACCTATACTTTGTCTCGGGCGAGTTTCCCATTCAAATGCATGTAACAGTGAGAAACGCATTGTCTTGGCGACAGAAAGCGTTTTCGTACAACTTCATATAAATCGCTGTAACTTTTGATAGAAGACTCAGACACACATGTCTATGGCTTCATCTTAAAGAATTCAATATCCTCGTGCTGGGCAAACAGGTTTTGCAGCCGATTGAGCTAAGATTTTAAAATTATTCACATAATGAAAACCTGTACTTTGTCTCGGGCGAGTTTCCCATTCAAATGCATGTAACAGTGAGAAACACATTGTCTTGGCGAAATAAAGCGTTTTTGCACAACTTTATATAAATCGGTGCAACTTTTGATAGAAGACTCAGACACACATGTCTATGGCTTCATCTTAAAGAATTCAATATCCTCGTGCTGGGCAAACAGGTTTTGCAGCCGTTTGAGCTAAGATTTTAAAATTATTCACATAATGAAAACCTATACTTTGTCTCGGGCGAGTTTCCCATTCAAATGCATGTAACAGTGAGAAACACACTGTCTTGGCGAAAGAAAGCGTTTTTGAACAACTTCATATAAATCGCTGTAACTTTTGATAGAAGACTCAGACAAACATGTTTATGGCTTTATCTTATAGAACTCAATATCCCCGTGCTGGGCAAACAGGTTTTGCAGCCGTTTGAGCTAAGATTTTAAAATTATTCACATAATGAAAACCTATACTTTGTCTCGGGCGAGTTTCCCATTCAAATGCATGTAACAGTGAGAAACGCATTGTCTTGGCGACAGAAAGCGTTTTCGTACAACTTCATATAAATCGCTGTAACTTTTGATAGAAGACTCAGACACACATGTCTATGGCTTCATCTTAAAGAATTCAATATCCTCGTGCTGGGCAAACAGGTTTTGCAGCCGTTTGAGCTAAGATTTTAAAATTATTCACATAATGAAAACCTATACTTTGTCTCGGGCGAGTTTCCCATTCAAATGCATGTAACAGTGAGAAACACACTGTCTTGGCGAAAGAAAGCATTTTCGTACAACTTCATATAAATCGCTGTAACTTTTGATAGAAGACTCAGACAAACATGTTTATGGCTTTATCTTATAGAACTCAATATCCCCGTGCTGGGCAAACAGGTTTTGCAGCCGTTTGAGCTAAGATTTTAAAATTATTCACATAATGAAAACCTATACTTTGTCTCGGGCGAGTTTCCCATTCAAATGCATGTAACAGTGAGAAACGCATTGTCTTGGCGACAGAAAGCGTTTTCGTACAACTTCATATAAATCGCTGTAACTTTTGATAGAAGACTCAGACACACATGTCTATGGCTTCATCTTAAAGAATTCAATATCCTCGTGCTGGGCAAACAGGTTTTGCAGCCGTTTGAGCTAAGATTTTAAAATTATTCACATAATGAAAACCTATACTTTGTCTCGGGCGAGTTTCCCATTCAAATGCATGTAACAGTGAGAAACGCATTGTCTTGGCGACAGAAAGCGTTTTCGTACAACTTCATATAAATCGCTGTAACTTTTGATAGACGACTCAGAAACACATGTTTATGGCTTTATCTTATAGAACTCAATATCCCCGTGCTGGGCAAACAGGTTTTGCAGCCGTTTGAGCTAAGATTTTAAAATTATTCACATAATGAAAACCTATACTTTGTCTCGGGCGAGTTTCCCATTCAAATGCATGTAACAGTGAGAAACACATTGTCTTGGCGAAAGAAAGCATTTTTGTACAACTTCATATAAATCGCTGTAACTTTTGATAGAAGACTCAGAAACACATGTTTATGGCTTTATCTTATAGAACTCAATATCCCCGTGCTGGGCAAACAGGTTTTGCAGCCGTTTGAGCTAAGATTTTAAAATTATTCACATAATGAAAACCTATACTTTGTCTCGGGCGAGTTTCCCATTCAAATGCATGTAACAGTGAGAAACGCATTGTCTTGGCGAAAGAAAGCGTTTTCGTACAACTTCATATAAATCGCTGTAACTTTTGATAGAAGACTCAGAAACACATGTTTATGGCTTTATCTTATAGAACTCAATATCCCCGTGCTGGGCAAACAGGTTTTGCAGCCGTTTGAGCTAAGATTTTAAAATTATTCACATAATGAAAACCTATACTTTGTCTCGGGCGAGTTTCCCATTCAAATGCATGTAACAGTGAGAAACACACTGTCTTGGCGAAATAAAGCGTTTTTGCACAACTTTATATAAATCGGTGCAACTTTTGATAGACGACTCAGACACACATGTCTATGGCTTCATCTTAAAGAATTCAATATCCTCGTGCTGGGCATACAGGTTTTGCAGCCGATTGAGCTAAGATTTTAAAATTATTCACATAATGAAAACCTGTACTTTGTCTCGGGCGAGTTTCCCATTCAAATGCATGTAACAGTGAGAAACACATTGTCTTGGCGAAAGAAAGTATTTTCGTACAACTTCATATAAATCGCTGTAACTTTTGATAGAAGACTCAGAAACACATGTCTATGGCTTCATCTTAAAGAATTCAATATCCTCGTGCTGGGCAAACAGGTTTTGCAGCCGTTTGAGCTAAGATTTTAAAATTATTCACATAATGAAAACCTATACTTTGTCTCGGGCGAGTTTCCCATTCAAATGCATGTAACAGTGAGAAACACATTGTCTTGGCGAAATAAAGCGTTTTTGCACAACTTTATATAAATCGGTGCAACTTTTGATAGACGACTCAGACACACATGTCTATGGCTTCATCTTAAAGAATTCAATATCCTCGTGCTGGGCAAACAGGTTTTGCAGCCGATTGAGCTAAGATTTTAAAATTATTCACATAATGAAAACCTGTACTTTGTCTCGGGCGAGTTTCCCATTCAAATGCATGTAACAGTGAGAAACACATTGTCTTGGCGAAATAAAGGGTTTTTGCACAACTTTATATAAATCGGTGCAACTTTTGATAGACGACTCAGACACACATGTCTATGGCTTCATCTTAAAGAATTCAATATCCTCGTGCTGGGCAAACAGGTTTTGCAGCCGATTGAGCTAAGATTTTAAAATTATTCACATAATGAAAACCTGTACTTTGTCTCGGGCGAGTTTCCCATTCAAATGCATGTAACAGTGAGAAACACATTGTCTTGGCGAAATAAAGCGTTTTTGCACAACTTCATATAAATCGCTGTAACTTTTGATAGACGACTCAGAAACACATGTCTATGGCTTCATCTTAAAGAATTCAATATCCTCGTGCTGGGCAAACAGGTTTTGCAGCCGTTTGAGCTAAGATTTTAAAATTATTCACATAATGAAAACCTATACTTTGTCTCGGGCGAGTTTCCCATTCAAATGCATGTAACAGTGAGAAACACACTGTCTTGGCGAAAGAAAGCATTTTCGTACAACTTCATATAAATCGCTGTAACTTTTGATAGAAGACTCAGAAACACATGTTTATGGCTTTATCTTATAGAACTCAATATCCCCGTGCTGGGCAAACAGGTTTTGCAGCCGATTGAGCTAAGATTTTAAAATTATTCACATAATGAAAACCTATACTTTGTCTCGGGCCAGTTTCCCATTCAAATGCATGTAACAGTGAGAAACACATTGTCTTGGCGAAATAAAGCGTTTTTGCACAACTTTATATAAATCGGTGCAACTTTTGATAGACGACTCAGACACACATGTCTATGGCTTCATCTTAAAGAATTCAATATCCTCGTGCTGGGCAAACAGGTTTTGCAGCCGTTTGAGCTAAGATTTTAAAATTATTCACATAATGAAAACCTATACTTTGTCTCGGGCGAGTTTCCCATTCAAATGCATGTAACAGTGAGAAACACACTGTCTTGGCGAAAGAAAGCATTTTCGTACAACTTCATATAAATCGCTGTAACTTTTGATAGAAGACTCAGAAACACATGTTTATGGCTTTATCTTATAGAACTCAATATCCCCGTGCTGGGCAAACAGGTTTTGCAGCCGTTTGAGCTAAGATTTTAAAATTATTCACATAATGAAAACCTATACTTTGTCTCGGGCGAGTTTCCCATTCAAATGCATGTAACAGTGAGAAACGCATTGTCTTGGCGACAGAAAGCGTTTTCGTACAACTTCATATAAATCGCTGTAACTTTTGATAGACGACTCAGAAACACATGTTTATGGCTTTATCTTATAGAACTCAATATCCCCGTGCTGGGCAAACAGGTTTTGCAGCCGTTTGAGCTAAGATTTTAAAATTATTCACATAATGAAAACCTATACTTTGTCTCGGGCGAGTTTCCCATTCAAATGCATGTAACAGTGAGAAACGCATTGTCTTGGCGACAGAAAGCGTTTTCGTACAACTTCATATAAATCGCTGTAACTTTTGATAGAAGACTCAGAAACACATGATCATGGCTTTATCTTATAGAACTCAATATCCCCGTGCTGGGCAAACAGGTTTTGCAGCCGTTTGAGCTAAGATTTTAAAATTATTCACATAATGAAAACCTATACTTTGTCTCGGGCGAGTTTCCCATTCAAATGCATGTAACAGTGAGAAACACATTGTCTTGGCGAAATAAAGCGTTTTTGCACAACTTTATATAAATCGGTGCAACTTTTGATAGACGACTCAGACACACATGTCTATGGCTTCATCTTAAAGAATTCAATATCCTCGTGCTGGGCAAACAGGTTTTGCAGCCGATTGAGCTAAGATTTTAAAATTATTCACATAATGAAAACCTGTACTTTGTCTTGGGCGAGTTTCCCATTCAAATGCATGTAACAGTGAGAAACACATTGTCTTGGCGAAATAAAGCGTTTTTGCACAACTTCATATAAATCGCTGTAACTTTTGATAGACGACTCAGAAACACATGTCTATGGCTTCATCTTAAAGAATTCAATATCCTCGTGCTGGGCAAACAGGTTTTGCAGCCGTTTGAGCTAAGATTTTAAAATTATTCACATAATGAAAACCTATACTTTGTCTCGGGCGAGTTTCCCATTCAAATGCATGTAACAGTGAGAAACACATTGTCTTGGCGAAATAAAGCGTTTTTGCACAACTTTATATAAATCGGTGCAACTTTTGATAGACGACTCAGACACACATGTCTATGGCTTCATCTTAAAGAATTCAATATCCTCGTGCTGGGCAAACAGGTTTTGCAGCCGATTGAGCTAAGATTTTAAAATTATTCACATAATGAAAACCTGTACTTTGTCTCGGGCGAGTTTCCCATTCAAATGCATGTAACAGTGAGAAACACATTGTCTTGGCGAAATAAAGGGTTTTTGCACAACTTTATATAAATCGGTGCAACTTTTGATAGACGACTCAGACACACATGTCTATGGCTTCATCTTAAAGAATTCAATATCCTCGTGCTGGGCAAACAGGTTTTGCAGCCGATTGAGCTAAGATTTTAAAATTATTCACATAATGAAAACCTGTACTTTGTCTCGGGCGAGTTTCCCATTCAAATGCATGTAACAGTGAGAAACACATTGTCTTGGCGAAATAAAGCGTTTTTGCACAACTTCATATAAATCGCTGTAACTTTTGATAGACGACTCAGAAACACATGTCTATGGCTTCATCTTAAAGAATTCAATATCCTCGTGCTGGGCAAACAGGTTTTGCAGCCGTTTGAGCTAAGATTTTAAAATTATTCACATAATGAAAACCTATACTTTGTCTCGGGCGAGTTTCCCATTCAAATGCATGTAACAGTGAGAAACACACTGTCTTGGCGAAAGAAAGCATTTTCGTACAACTTCATATAAATCGCTGTAACTTTTGATAGAAGACTCAGACAAACATGTTTATGGCTTTATCTTATAGAACTCAATATCCCCGTGCTGGGCAAACAGGTTTTGCAGCCGTTTGAGCTAAGATTTTAAAATTATTCACATAATGAAAACCTATACTTTGTCTCGGGCGAGTTTCCCATTCAAATGCATGTAACAGTGAGAAACGCATTGTCTTGGCGACAGAAAGCGTTTTCGTACAACTTCATATAAATCGCTGTAACTTTTGATAGAAGACTCAGACACACATGTCTATGGCTTCATCTTAAAGAATTCAATATCCTCGTGCTGGGCAAACAGGTTTTGCAGCCGTTTGAGCTAAGATTTTAAAATTATTCACATAATGAAAACCTATACTTTGTCTCGGGCGAGTTTCCCATTCAAATGCATGTAACAGTGAGAAACGCATTGTCTTGGCGACAGAAAGCGTTTTCGTACAACTTCATATAAATCGCTGTAACTTTTGATAGACGACTCAGAAACACATGTTTATGGCTTTATCTTATAGAACTCAATATCCCCGTGCTGGGCAAACAGGTTTTGCAGCCGTTTGAGCTAAGATTTTAAAATTATTCACATAATGAAAACCTATACTTTGTCTCGGGCGAGTTTCCCATTCAAATGCATGTAACAGTGAGAAACACATTGTCTTGGCGAAAGAAAGCATTTTTGTACAACTTCATATAAATCGCTGTAACTTTTGATAGAAGACTCAGAAACACATGTTTATGGCTTTATCTTATAGAACTCAATATCCCCGTGCTGGGCAAACAGGTTTTGCAGCCGTTTGAGCTAAGATTTTAAAATTATTCACATAATGAAAACCTATACTTTGTCTCGGGCGAGTTTCCCATTCAAATGCATGTAACAGTGAGAAACGCATTGTCTTGGCGAAAGAAAGCGTTTTCGTACAACTTCATATAAATCGCTGTAACTTTTGATAGAAGACTCAGAAACACATGTTTATGGCTTTATCTTATAGAACTCAATATCCCCGTGCTGGGCAAACAGGTTTTGCAGCCGTTTGAGCTAAGATTTTAAAATTATTCACATAATGAAAACCTATACTTTGTCTCGGGCGAGTTTCCCATTCAAATGCATGTAACAGTGAGAAACACACTGTCTTGGCGAAATAAAGCGTTTTTGCACAACTTTATATAAATCGGTGCAACTTTTGATAGACGACTCAGACACACATGTCTATGGCTTCATCTTAAAGAATTCAATATCCTCGTGCTGGGCATACAGGTTTTGCAGCCGATTGAGCTAAGATTTTAAAATTATTCACATAATGAAAACCTGTACTTTGTCTCGGGCGAGTTTCCCATTCAAATGCATGTAACAGTGAGAAACACATTGTCTTGGCGAAAGAAAGTATTTTCGTACAACTTCATATAAATCGCTGTAACTTTTGATAGAAGACTCAGAAACACATGTCTATGGCTTCATCTTAAAGAATTCAATATCCTCGTGCTGGGCAAACAGGTTTTGCAGCCGTTTGAGCTAAGATTTTAAAATTATTCACATAATGAAAACCTATACTTTGTCTCGGGCGAGTTTCCCATTCAAATGCATGTAACAGTGAGAAACACATTGTCTTGGCGAAATAAAGCGTTTTTGCACAACTTTATATAAATCGGTGCAACTTTTGATAGACGACTCAGACACACATGTCTATGGCTTCATCTTAAAGAATTCAATATCCTCGTGCTGGGCAAACAGGTTTTGCAGCCGATTGAGCTAAGATTTTAAAATTATTCACATAATGAAAACCTGTACTTTGTCTCGGGCGAGTTTCCCATTCAAATGCATGTAACAGTGAGAAACACATTGTCTTGGCGAAATAAAGGGTTTTTGCACAACTTTATATAAATCGGTGCAACTTTTGATAGACGACTCAGACACACATGTCTATGGCTTCATCTTAAAGAATTCAATATCCTCGTGCTGGGCAAACAGGTTTTGCAGCCGATTGAGCTAAGATTTTAAAATTATTCACATAATGAAAACCTGTACTTTGTCTCGGGCGAGTTTCCCATTCAAATGCATGTAACAGTGAGAAACACATTGTCTTGGCGAAATAAAGCGTTTTTGCACAACTTCATATAAATCGCTGTAACTTTTGATAGACGACTCAGAAACACATGTCTATGGCTTCATCTTAAAGAATTCAATATCCTCGTGCTGGGCAAACAGGTTTTGCAGCCGTTTGAGCTAAGATTTTAAAATTATTCACATAATGAAAACCTATACTTTGTCTCGGGCGAGTTTCCCATTCAAATGCATGTAACAGTGAGAAACACACTGTCTTGGCGAAAGAAAGCATTTTCGTACAACTTCATATAAATCGCTGTAACTTTTGATAGAAGACTCAGAAACACATGTTTATGGCTTTATCTTATAGAACTCAATATCCCCGTGCTGGGCAAACAGGTTTTGCAGCCGATTGAGCTAAGATTTTAAAATTATTCACATAATGAAAACCTATACTTTGTCTCGGGCCAGTTTCCCATTCAAATGCATGTAACAGTGAGAAACACATTGTCTTGGCGAAATAAAGCGTTTTTGCACAACTTTATATAAATCGGTGCAACTTTTGATAGACGACTCAGACACACATGTCTATGGCTTCATCTTAAAGAATTCAATATCCTCGTGCTGGGCAAACAGGTTTTGCAGCCGTTTGAGCTAAGATTTTAAAATTATTCACATAATGAAAACCTATACTTTGTCTCGGGCGAGTTTCCCATTCAAATGCATGTAACAGTGAGAAACACACTGTCTTGGCGAAAGAAAGCATTTTCGTACAACTTCATATAAATCGCTGTAACTTTTGATAGAAGACTCAGAAACACATGTTTATGGCTTTATCTTATAGAACTCAATATCCCCGTGCTGGGCAAACAGGTTTTGCAGCCGTTTGAGCTAAGATTTTAAAATTATTCACATAATGAAAACCTATACTTTGTCTCGGGCGAGTTTCCCATTCAAATGCATGTAACAGTGAGAAACGCATTGTCTTGGCGACAGAAAGCGTTTTCGTACAACTTCATATAAATCGCTGTAACTTTTGATAGACGACTCAGAAACACATGTTTATGGCTTTATCTTATAGAACTCAATATCCCCGTGCTGGGCAAACAGGTTTTGCAGCCGTTTGAGCTAAGATTTTAAAATTATTCACATAATGAAAACCTATACTTTGTCTCGGGCGAGTTTCCCATTCAAATGCATGTAACAGTGAGAAACGCATTGTCTTGGCGACAGAAAGCGTTTTCGTACAACTTCATATAAATCGCTGTAACTTTTGATAGAAGACTCAGAAACACATGATCATGGCTTTATCTTATAGAACTCAATATCCCCGTGCTGGGCAAACAGGTTTTGCAGCCGTTTGAGCTAAGATTTTAAAATTATTCACATAATGAAAACCTATACTTTGTCTCGGGCGAGTTTCCCATTCAAATGCATGTAACAGTGAGAAACACATTGTCTTGGCGAAATAAAGCGTTTTTGCACAACTTTATATAAATCGGTGCAACTTTTGATAGACGACTCAGACACACATGTCTATGGCTTCATCTTAAAGAATTCAATATCCTCGTGCTGGGCAAACAGGTTTTGCAGCCGATTGAGCTAAGATTTTAAAATTATTCACATAATGAAAACCTGTACTTTGTCTTGGGCGAGTTTCCCATTCAAATGCATGTAACAGTGAGAAACACATTGTCTTGGCGAAATAAAGCGTTTTTGCACAACTTCATATAAATCGCTGTAACTTTTGATAGACGACTCAGAAACACATGTCTATGGCTTCATCTTAAAGAATTCAATATCCTCGTGCTGGGCAAACAGGTTTTGCAGCCGTTTGAGCTAAGATTTTAAAATTATTCACATAATGAAAACCTATACTTTGTCTCGGGCGAGTTTCCCATTCAAATGCATGTAACAGTGAGAAACACATTGTCTTGGCGAAATAAAGCGTTTTTGCACAACTTTATATAAATCGGTGCAACTTTTGATAGACGACTCAGACACACATGTCTATGGCTTCATCTTAAAGAATTCAATATCCTCGTGCTGGGCAAACAGGTTTTGCAGCCGATTGAGCTAAGATTTTAAAATTATTCACATAATGAAAACCTGTACTTTGTCTCGGGCGAGTTTCCCATTCAAATGCATGTAACAGTGAGAAACACATTGTCTTGGCGAAATAAAGGGTTTTTGCACAACTTTATATAAATCGGTGCAACTTTTGATAGACGACTCAGACACACATGTCTATGGCTTCATCTTAAAGAATTCAATATCCTCGTGCTGGGCAAACAGGTTTTGCAGCCGATTGAGCTAAGATTTTAAAATTATTCACATAATGAAAACCTGTACTTTGTCTCGGGCGAGTTTCCCATTCAAATGCATGTAACAGTGAGAAACACATTGTCTTGGCGAAATAAAGCGTTTTTGCACAACTTCATATAAATCGCTGTAACTTTTGATAGACGACTCAGAAACACATGTCTATGGCTTCATCTTAAAGAATTCAATATCCTCGTGCTGGGCAAACAGGTTTTGCAGCCGTTTGAGCTAAGATTTTAAAATTATTCACATAATGAAAACCTATACTTTGTCTCGGGCGAGTTTCCCATTCAAATGCATGTAACAGTGAGAAACGCATTGTCTTGGTGACAGAAAGCGTTTTCGTACAACTTCATATAAATCGCTGTAACTTTTGATAGAAGACTCAGAAACACATGTTTATGGCTTTATCTTATAGAACTCAATATCCCCGTGCTGGGCAAACAGGTTTTGCAGCCGATTGAGCTAAGATTTTAAAATTATTCACATAATGAAAACCTATACTTTGTCTCGGGCGAGTTTCCCATTCAAATGCATGTAACAGTGAGAAACGCATTGTCTTGGCGACAGAAAGCGTTTTCGTACAACTTCATATAAATCGCTGTAACTTTTGATAGACGACTCAGAAACACATGTTTATGGCTTTATCTTATAGAACTCAATATCCCCGTGCTGGGCAAACAGGTTTTGCAGCCGTTTGAGCTAAGATTTTAAAATTATTCACATAATGAAAACCTATACTTTGTCTCGGGCGAGTTTCCCATTCAAATGCATGTAACAGTGAGAAACGCATTGTCTTGGCGACAGAAAGCGTTTTTGTACAACTTCATATAAATCGCTGTAACTTTTGATAGACGACTCAGAAACACATGTTTATGGCGTTATCTTATAGAACTCAATATCCCCGTGCTGGGCAAACAGGTTTTGCAGCCGTTTGAGCTAAGATTTTAAAATTATTCACATAATGAAAACCTATACTTTGTCTCGGGCGAGTTTCCCATTCAAATGCATGTAACAGTGAGAAACACATTGTCTTGGCGAAATAAAGCGTTTTTGCACAACTTTATATAAATCGGTGCAACTTTTGATAGACGACTCAGACACACATGTCTATGGCTTCATCTTAAAGAATTCAATATCCTCGTGCTGGGCAAACAGGTTTTGCAGCCGTTTGAGCTAAGATTTTAAAATTATTCACATAATGAAAACCTATACTTTGTCTCGGGCGAGTTTCCCATTCAAATGCATGTAACAGTGAGAAACGCATTGTCTTGGCGACAGAAAGCGTTTTCGTACAACTTCATATAAATCGCTGTAACTTTTGATAGACGACTCAGAAACACATGTTTATGGCTTTATCTTATAGAACTCAATATCCCCGTGCTGGGCAAACAGGTTTTGCAGCCGTTTGAGCTAAGATTTTAAAATTATTCACATAATGAAAACCTATACTTTGTCTCGGGCGAGTTTCCCATTCAAATGCATGTAACAGTGAGAAACACATTGTCTTGGCGAAAGAAAGCATTTTTGTACAACTTCATATAAATCGCTGTAACTTTTGATAGAAGACTCAGAAACACATGTTTATGGCTTTATCTTATAGAACTCAATATCCCCGTGCTGGGCAAACAGGTTTTGCAGCCGTTTGAGCTAAGATTTTAAAATTATTCACATAATGAAAACCTATACTTTGTCTCGGGCGAGTTTCCCATTCAAATGCATGTAACAGTGAGAAACGCATTGTCTTGGCGAAAGAAAGCGTTTTCGTACAACTTCATATAAATCGCTGTAACTTTTGATAGAAGACTCAGAAACACATGTTTATGGCTTTATCTTATAGAACTCAATATCCCCGTGCTGGGCAAACAGGTTTTGCAGCCGTTTGAGCTAAGATTTTAAAATTATTCACATAATGAAAACCTATACTTTGTCTCGGGCGAGTTTCCCATTCAAATGCATGTAACAGTGAGAAACACACTGTCTTGGCGAAATAAAGCGTTTTTGCACAACTTTATATAAATCGGTGCAACTTTTGATAGACGACTCAGACACACATGTCTATGGCTTCATCTTAAAGAATTCAATATCCTCGTGCTGGGCATACAGGTTTTGCAGCCGATTGAGCTAAGATTTTAAAATTATTCACATAATGAAAACCTGTACTTTGTCTCGGGCGAGTTTCCCATTCAAATGCATGTAACAGTGAGAAACACATTGTCTTGGCTAAATAAAGCGTTTTTGCACAACTTCATATAAATCGCTGTAACTTTTGATAGACGACTCAGAAACACATGTCTATGGCTTCATCTTAAAGAATTCAATATCCTCGTGCTGGGCAAACAGGTTTTGCAGCCGTTTGAGCTAAGATTTTAAAATTATTCACATAATGAAAACCTATACTTTGTCTCGGGCGAGTTTCCCATTCAAATGCATGTAACAGTGAGAAACACACTGTCTTGGCGAAAGAAAGTATTTTCGTACAACTTCATATAAATCGCTGTAACTTTTGATAGAAGACTCAGAAACACATGTCTATGGCTTCATCTTAAAGAATTCAATATCCTCGTGCTGGGCAAACAGGTTTTGCAGCCGTTTGAGCTAAGATTTTAAAATTATTCACATAATGAAAACCTATACTTTGTCTCGGGCGAGTTTCCCATTCAAATGCATGTAACAGTGAGAAACGCATTGTCTTGGCGACAGAAAGCGTTTTCGTACAACTTCATATAAATCGCTGTAACTTTTGATAGACGACTCAGAAACACATGTTTATGGCTTTATCTTATAGAACTCAATATCCCCGTGCTGGGCAAACAGGTTTTGCAGCCGTTTGAGCTAAGATTTTAAAATTATTCACATAATGAAAACCTATACTTTGTCTCGGGCGAGTTTCCCATTCAAATGCATGTAACAGTGAGAAACGCATTGTCTTGGCGACAGAAAGCGTTTTCGTACAACTTCATATAAATCGCTGTAACTTTTGATAGAAGACTCAGAAACACATGATCATGGCTTTATCTTATAGAACTCAATATCCCCGTGCTGGGCAAACAGGTTTTGCAGCCGTTTGAGCTAAGATTTTAAAATTATTCACATAATGAAAACCTATACTTTGTCTCGGGCGAGTTTCCCATTCAAATGCATGTAACAGTGAGAAACACATTGTCTTGGCGAAATAAAGCGTTTTTGCACAACTTTATATAAATCGGTGCAACTTTTGATAGACGACTCAGACACACATGTCTATGGCTTCATCTTAAAGAATTCAATATCCTCGTGCTGGGCAAACAGGTTTTGCAGCCGATTGAGCTAAGATTTTAAAATTATTCACATAATGAAAACCTGTACTTTGTCTTGGGCGAGTTTCCCATTCAAATGCATGTAACAGTGAGAAACACATTGTCTTGGCGAAATAAAGCGTTTTTGCACAACTTCATATAAATCGCTGTAACTTTTGATAGACGACTCAGAAACACATGTCTATGGCTTCATCTTAAAGAATTCAATATCCTCGTGCTGGGCAAACAGGTTTTGCAGCCGTTTGAGCTAAGATTTTAAAATTATTCACATAATGAAAACCTATACTTTGTCTCGGGCGAGTTTCCCATTCAAATGCATGTAACAGTGAGAAACACATTGTCTTGGCGAAATAAAGCGTTTTTGCACAACTTTATATAAATCGGTGCAACTTTTGATAGACGACTCAGACACACATGTCTATGGCTTCATCTTAAAGAATTCAATATCCTCGTGCTGGGCAAACAGGTTTTGCAGCCGATTGAGCTAAGATTTTAAAATTATTCACATAATGAAAACCTGTACTTTGTCTCGGGCGAGTTTCCCATTCAAATGCATGTAACAGTGAGAAACACATTGTCTTGGCGAAATAAAGCGTTTTTGCACAACTTCATATAAATCGCTGTAACTTTTGATAGACGACTCAGAAACACATGTCTATGGCTTCATCTTAAAGAATTCAATATCCTCGTGCTGGGCAAACAGGTTTTGCAGCCGTTTGAGCTAAGATTTTAAAATTATTCACATAATGAAAACCTATACTTTGTCTCGGGCGAGTTTCCCATTCAAATGCATGTAACAGTGAGAAACGCATTGTCTTGGTGACAGAAAGCGTTTTCGTACAACTTCATATAAATCGCTGTAACTTTTGATAGAAGACTCAGAAACACATGTTTATGGCTTTATCTTATAGAACTCAATATCCCCGTGCTGGGCAAACAGGTTTTGCAGCCGATTGAGCTAAGATTTTAAAATTATTCACATAATGAAAACCTATACTTTGTCTCGGGCGAGTTTCCCATTCAAATGCATGTAACAGTGAGAAACGCATTGTCTTGGCGACAGAAAGCGTTTTCGTACAACTTCATATAAATCGCTGTAACTTTTGATAGACGACTCAGAAACACATGTTTATGGCTTTATCTTATAGAACTCAATATCCCCGTGCTGGGCAAACAGGTTTTGCAGCCGTTTGAGCTAAGATTTTAAAATTATTCACATAATGAAAACCTATACTTTGTCTCGGGCGAGTTTCCCATTCAAATGCATGTAACAGTGAGAAACGCATTGTCTTGGCGACAGAAAGCGTTTTTGTACAACTTCATATAAATCGCTGTAACTTTTGATAGACGACTCAGAAACACATGTTTATGGCGTTATCTTATAGAACTCAATATCCCCGTGCTGGGCAAACAGGTTTTGCAGCCGTTTGAGCTAAGATTTTAAAATTATTCACATAATGAAAACCTATACTTTGTCTCGGGCGAGTTTCCCATTCAAATGCATGTAACAGTGAGAAACACATTGTCTTGGCGAAATAAAGCGTTTTTGCACAACTTTATATAAATCGGTGCAACTTTTGATAGACGACTCAGACACACATGTCTATGGCTTCATCTTAAAGAATTCAATATCCTCGTGCTGGGCAAACAGGTTTTGCAGCCGTTTGAGCTAAGATTTTAAAATTATTCACATAATGAAAACCTATACTTTGTCTCGGGCGAGTTTCCCATTCAAATGCATGTAACAGTGAGAAACGCATTGTCTTGGCGACAGAAAGCGTTTTCGTACAACTTCATATAAATCGCTGTAACTTTTGATAGACGACTCAGAAACACATGTTTATGGCTTTATCTTATAGAACTCAATACCCCCGTGCTGGGCAAACAGGTTTTGCAGCCGTTTGAGCTAAGATTTTAAAATTATTCACATAATGAAAACCTATACTTTGTCTCGGGCGAGTTTCCCATTCAAATGCATGTAACAGTGAGAAACACATTGTCTTGGCGAAAGAAAGCATTTTTGTACAACTTCATATAAATCGCTGTAACTTTTGATAGAAGACTCAGAAACACATGTTTATGGCTTTATCTTATAGAACTCAATATCCCCGTGCTGGGCAAACAGGTTTTGCAGCCGTTTGAGCTAAGATTTTAAAATTATTCACATAATGAAAACCTATACTTTGTCTCGGGCGAGTTTCCCATTCAAATGCATGTAACAGTGAGAAACGCATTGTCTTGGCGAAAGAAAGCGTTTTCGTACAACTTCATATAAATCGCTGTAACTTTTGATAGAAGACTCAGAAACACATGTTTATGGCTTTATCTTATAGAACTCAATATCCCCGTGCTGGGCAAACAGGTTTTGCAGCCGTTTGAGCTAAGATTTTAAAATTATTCACATAATGAAAACCTATACTTTGTCTCGGGCGAGTTTCCCATTCAAATGCATGTAACAGTGAGAAACACACTGTCTTGGCGAAATAAAGCGTTTTTGCACAACTTTATATAAATCGGTGCAACTTTTGATAGACGACTCAGACACACATGTCTATGGCTTCATCTTAAAGAATTCAATATCCTCGTGCTGGGCATACAGGTTTTGCAGCCGATTGAGCTAAGATTTTAAAATTATTCACATAATGAAAACCTGTACTTTGTCTCGGGCGAGTTTCCCATTCAAATGCATGTAACAGTGAGAAACACATTGTCTTGGCTAAATAAAGCGTTTTTGCACAACTTCATATAAATCGCTGTAACTTTTGATAGACGACTCAGAAACACATGTCTATGGCTTCATCTTAAAGAATTCAATATCCTCGTGCTGGGCAAACAGGTTTTGCAGCCGTTTGAGCTAAGATTTTAAAATTATTCACATAATGAAAACCTATACTTTGTCTCGGGCGAGTTTCCCATTCAAATGCATGTAACAGTGAGAAACACACTGTCTTGGCGAAAGAAAGTATTTTCGTACAACTTCATATAAATCGCTGTAACTTTTGATAGAAGACTCAGAAACACATGTCTATGGCTTCATCTTAAAGAATTCAATATCCTCGTGCTGGGCAAACAGGTTTTGCAGCCGTTTGAGCTAAGATTTTAAAATTATTCACATAATGAAAACCTATACTTTGTCTCGGGCGAGTTTCCCATTCAAATGCATGTAACAGTGAGAAACACATTGTCTTGGCGAAATAAAGCGTTTTTGCACAACTTTATATAAATCGGTGCAACTTTTGATAGACGACTCAGACACACATGTCTATGGCTTCATCTTAAAGAATTCAATATCCTCGTGCTGGGCAAACAGGTTTTGCAGCCGATTGAGCTAAGATTTTAAAATTATTCACATAATGAAAACCTGTACTTTGTCTCGGGCGAGTTTCCCATTCAAATGCATGTAACAGTGAGAAACACATTGTCTTGGCGAAATAAAGGGTTTTTGCACAACTTTATATAAATCGGTGCAACTTTTGATAGACGACTCAGACACACATGTCTATGGCTTCATCTTAAAGAATTCAATATCCTCGTGCTGGGCAAACAGGTTTTGCAGCCGATTGAGCTAAGATTTTAAAATTATTCACATAATGAAAACCTGTACTTTGTCTCGGGCGAGTTTCCCATTCAAATGCATGTAACAGTGAGAAACACATTGTCTTGGCGAAATAAAGCGTTTTTGCACAACTTCATATAAATCGCTGTAACTTTTGATAGACGACTCAGAAACACATGTCTATGGCTTCATCTTAAAGAATTCAATATCCTCGTGCTGGGCAAACAGGTTTTGCAGCCGTTTGAGCTAAGATTTTAAAATTATTCACATAATGAAAACCTATACTTTGTCTCGGGCGAGTTTCCCATTCAAATGCATGTAACAGTGAGAAACACACTGTCTTGGCGAAAGAAAGCATTTTCGTACAACTTCATATAAATCGCTGTAACTTTTGATAGAAGACTCAGAAACACATGTTTATGGCTTTATCTTATAGAACTCAATATCCCCGTGCTGGGCAAACAGGTTTTGCAGCCGATTGAGCTAAGATTTTAAAATTATTCACATAATGAAAACCTATACTTTGTCTCGGGCCAGTTTCCCATTCAAATGCATGTAACAGTGAGAAACACATTGTCTTGGCGAAATAAAGCGTTTTTGCACAACTTTATATAAATCGGTGCAACTTTTGATAGACGACTCAGACACACATGTCTATGGCTTCATCTTAAAGAATTCAATATCCTCGTGCTGGGCAAACAGGTTTTGCAGCCGTTTGAGCTAAGATTTTAAAATTATTCACATAATGAAAACCTATACTTTGTCTCGGGCGAGTTTCCCATTCAAATGCATGTAACAGTGAGAAACACACTGTCTTGGCGAAAGAAAGCATTTTCGTACAACTTCATATAAATCGCTGTAACTTTTGATAGAAGACTCAGAAACACATGTTTATGGCTTTATCTTATAGAACTCAATATCCCCGTGCTGGGCAAACAGGTTTTGCAGCCGTTTGAGCTAAGATTTTAAAATTATTCACATAATGAAAACCTATACTTTGTCTCGGGCGAGTTTCCCATTCAAATGCATGTAACAGTGAGAAACGCATTGTCTTGGCGACAGAAAGCGTTTTCGTACAACTTCATATAAATCGCTGTAACTTTTGATAGACGACTCAGAAACACATGTTTATGGCTTTATCTTATAGAACTCAATATCCCCGTGCTGGGCAAACAGGTTTTGCAGCCGTTTGAGCTAAGATTTTAAAATTATTCACATAATGAAAACCTATACTTTGTCTCGGGCGAGTTTCCCATTCAAATGCATGTAACAGTGAGAAACGCATTGTCTTGGCGACAGAAAGCGTTTTCGTACAACTTCATATAAATCGCTGTAACTTTTGATAGAAGACTCAGAAACACATGATCATGGCTTTATCTTATAGAACTCAATATCCCCGTGCTGGGCAAACAGGTTTTGCAGCCGTTTGAGCTAAGATTTTAAAATTATTCACATAATGAAAACCTATACTTTGTCTCGGGCGAGTTTCCCATTCAAATGCATGTAACAGTGAGAAACACATTGTCTTGGCGAAATAAAGCGTTTTTGCACAACTTTATATAAATCGGTGCAACTTTTGATAGACGACTCAGACACACATGTCTATGGCTTCATCTTAAAGAATTCAATATCCTCGTGCTGGGCAAACAGGTTTTGCAGCCGATTGAGCTAAGATTTTAAAATTATTCACATAATGAAAACCTGTACTTTGTCTTGGGCGAGTTTCCCATTCAAATGCATGTAACAGTGAGAAACACATTGTCTTGGCGAAATAAAGCGTTTTTGCACAACTTCATATAAATCGCTGTAACTTTTGATAGACGACTCAGAAACACATGTCTATGGCTTCATCTTAAAGAATTCAATATCCTCGTGCTGGGCAAACAGGTTTTGCAGCCGTTTGAGCTAAGATTTTAAAATTATTCACATAATGAAAACCTATACTTTGTCTCGGGCGAGTTTCCCATTCAAATGCATGTAACAGTGAGAAACACATTGTCTTGGCGAAATAAAGCGTTTTTGCACAACTTTATATAAATCGGTGCAACTTTTGATAGACGACTCAGACACACATGTCTATGGCTTCATCTTAAAGAATTCAATATCCTCGTGCTGGGCAAACAGGTTTTGCAGCCGATTGAGCTAAGATTTTAAAATTATTCACATAATGAAAACCTGTACTTTGTCTCGGGCGAGTTTCCCATTCAAATGCATGTAACAGTGAGAAACACATTGTCTTGGCGAAATAAAGGGTTTTTGCACAACTTTATATAAATCGGTGCAACTTTTGATAGACGACTCAGACACACATGTCTATGGCTTCATCTTAAAGAATTCAATATCCTCGTGCTGGGCAAACAGGTTTTGCAGCCGATTGAGCTAAGATTTTAAAATTATTCACATAATGAAAACCTGTACTTTGTCTCGGGCGAGTTTCCCATTCAAATGCATGTAACAGTGAGAAACACATTGTCTTGGCGAAATAAAGCGTTTTTGCACAACTTCATATAAATCGCTGTAACTTTTGATAGACGACTCAGAAACACATGTCTATGGCTTCATCTTAAAGAATTCAATATCCTCGTGCTGGGCAAACAGGTTTTGCAGCCGTTTGAGCTAAGATTTTAAAATTATTCACATAATGAAAACCTATACTTTGTCTCGGGCGAGTTTCCCATTCAAATGCATGTAACAGTGAGAAACGCATTGTCTTGGTGACAGAAAGCGTTTTCGTACAACTTCATATAAATCGCTGTAACTTTTGATAGAAGACTCAGAAACACATGTTTATGGCTTTATCTTATAGAACTCAATATCCCCGTGCTGGGCAAACAGGTTTTGCAGCCGATTGAGCTAAGATTTTAAAATTATTCACATAATGAAAACCTATACTTTGTCTCGGGCGAGTTTCCCATTCAAATGCATGTAACAGTGAGAAACGCATTGTCTTGGCGACAGAAAGCGTTTTCGTACAACTTCATATAAATCGCTGTAACTTTTGATAGACGACTCAGAAACACATGTTTATGGCTTTATCTTATAGAACTCAATATCCCCGTGCTGGGCAAACAGGTTTTGCAGCCGTTTGAGCTAAGATTTTAAAATTATTCACATAATGAAAACCTATACTTTGTCTCGGGCGAGTTTCCCATTCAAATGCATGTAACAGTGAGAAACGCATTGTCTTGGCGACAGAAAGCGTTTTTGTACAACTTCATATAAATCGCTGTAACTTTTGATAGACGACTCAGAAACACATGTTTATGGCGTTATCTTATAGAACTCAATATCCCCGTGCTGGGCAAACAGGTTTTGCAGCCGTTTGAGCTAAGATTTTAAAATTATTCACATAATGAAAACCTATACTTTGTCTCGGGCGAGTTTCCCATTCAAATGCATGTAACAGTGAGAAACACATTGTCTTGGCGAAATAAAGCGTTTTTGCACAACTTTATATAAATCGGTGCAACTTTTGATAGACGACTCAGACACACATGTCTATGGCTTCATCTTAAAGAATTCAATATCCTCGTGCTGGGCAAACAGGTTTTGCAGCCAATTGAGCTAAGATTTTAATATTATTCACATAATGAAAACCTGTACTTTGTCTCGGGCGAGTTTCCCATTCAAATGCATGTAACAGTGAGAAACACATTGTCTTGGCGAAAGAAAGCATTTTCGTACAACTTCATATAAATCGCTGTAACTTTTGATAGAAGACTCAGAAACACATGTTTATGGCTTTATCTTATAGAACTCAATATCCCCGTGCTGGGCAAACAGGTTTTGCAGCCGATTGAGCTAAGATTTTAAAATTATTCACATAATGAAAACCTATACTTTGTCTCGGGCGAGTTTCCCATTCAAATGCATGTAACAGTGAGAAACGCATTGTCTTGGCGAAATAAAGCGTTTTTGCACAACTTTATATAAATCGGTGCAACTTTTGATAGACGACTCAGACACACATGTCTATGGCTTCATCTTAAAGAATTCAATATCCTCGTGCTGGGCAAACAGGTTTTGCAGCCGATTGAGCTAAGATTTTAAAATTATTCACATAATGAAAACCTGTACTTTGTCTCGGGCGAGTTTCCCATTCAAATGCATGTAACAGTGAGAAACACATTGTCTTGGCGAAATAAAGCGTTTTTGCACAACTTCATATAAATCGCTGTAACTTTTGATAGACGACTCAGAAACACATGTCTATGGCTTCATCTTAAAGAATTCAATATCCTCGTGCTGGGCAAACAGGTTTTGCAGCCGTTTGAGCTAAGATTTTAAAATTATTCACATAATGAAAACCTATACTTTGTCTCGGGCGAGTTTCCCATTCAAATGTATGTAACAGTGAGAAACGCATTGTCTTGGTGACAGAAAGCGTTTTCGTACAACTTCATATAAATCGCTGTAACTTTTGATAGACGACTCAGAAACACATGTTTATGGCTTTATCTTATAGAACTCAATATCCCCGTGCTGGGCAAACAGGTTTTGCAGCCGATTGAGCTAAGATTTTAAAATTATTCACATAATGAAAACCTATACTTTGTCTCGGGCGAGTTTCCCATTCAAATGCATGTAACAGTGAGAAACACATTGTCTTGGCGAAATAAAGCGTTTTTGCACAACTTTATATAAATCGGTGCAACTTTTGATAGACGACTCAGACACACATGTCTATGGCTTCATCTTAAAGAATTCAATATCCTCGTGCTGGGCAAACAGGTTTTGCAGCCAATTGAGCTAAGATTTTGATATTATTCACATAATGAAAACCTGTACTTTGTCTCGGGCGAGTTTCCCATTCAAATGCATGTAACAGTGAGAAACACATTGTCTTGGCGAAAGAAAGCATTTTCGTACAACTTCATATAAATCGCTGTAACTTTTGATAGAAGACTCAGAAACACATGTTTATGGCTTTATCTTATAGAACTCAATATCCTCGTGCTGGGCAAACAGGTTTTGCAGCCGATTGAGCTAAGATTTTAAAATTATTCACATAATGAAAACCTATACTTTGTCTCGGGCCAGTTTCCCATTCAAATGCATGTAACAGTGAGAAACACATTGTCTTGGCGAAATAAAGCGTTTTTGCACAACTTTATATAAATCGGTGCAACTTTTGATAGACGACTCAGACACACATGTCTATGGCTTCATCTTAAAGAATTCAATATCCTCGTGCTGGGCAAACAGGTTTTGCAGCCGTTTGAGCTAAGATTTTAAAATTATTCACATAATGAAAACCTATACTTTGTCTCGGGCGAGTTTCCCATTCAAATGCATGTAACAGTGAGAAACACACTGTCTTGGCGAAAGAAAGCATTTTCGTACAACTTCATATAAATCGCTGTAACTTTTGATAGAAGACTCAGAAACACATGTTTATGGCTTTATCTTATAGAACTCAATATCCCCGTGCTGGGCAAACAGGTTTTGCAGCCGTTTGAGCTAAGATTTTAAAATTATTCACATAATGAAAACCTATACTTTGTCTCGGGCGAGTTTCCCATTCAAATGCATGTAACAGTGAGAAACGCATTGTCTTGGCGACAGAAAGCGTTTTCGTACAACTTCATATAAATCGCTGTAACTTTTGATAGACGACTCAGAAACACATGTTTATGGCTTTATCTTATAGAACTCAATATCCCCGTGCTGGGCAAACAGGTTTTGCAGCCGTTTGAGCTAAGATTTTAAAATTATTCACATAATGAAAACCTATACTTTGTCTCGGGCGAGTTTCCCATTCAAATGCATGTAACAGTGAGAAACGCATTGTCTTGGCGACAGAAAGCGTTTTCGTACAACTTCATATAAATCGCTGTAACTTTTGATAGAAGACTCAGAAACACATGATCATGGCTTTATCTTATAGAACTCAATATCCCCGTGCTGGGCAAACAGGTTTTGCAGCCGATTGAGCTAAGATTTTAAAATTATTCACATAATGAAAACCTATACTTTGTCTCGGGCGAGTTTCCCATTCAAATGCATGTAACAGTGAGAAACGCATTGTCTTGGCGAAATAAAGCGTTTTTGCACAACTTTATATAAATCGGTGCAACTTTTGATAGACGACTCAGACACACATGTCTATGGCTTCATCTTAAAGAATTCAATATCCTCGTGCTGGGCAAACAGGTTTTGCAGCCGATTGAGCTAAGATTTTAAAATTATTCACATAATGAAAACCTGTACTTTGTCTCGGGCGAGTTTCCCATTCAAATGCATGTAACAGTGAGAAACACATTGTCTTGGCGAAATAAAGCGTTTTTGCACAACTTCATATAAATCGCTGTAACTTTTGATAGACGACTCAGAAACACATGTCTATGGCTTCATCTTAAAGAATTCAATATCCTCGTGCTGGGCAAACAGGTTTTGCAGCCGTTTGAGCTAAGATTTTAAAATTATTCACATAATGAAAACCTATACTTTGTCTCGGGCGAGTTTCCCATTCAAATGTATGTAACAGTGAGAAACGCATTGTCTTGGTGACAGAAAGCGTTTTCGTACAACTTCATATAAATCGCTGTAACTTTTGATAGACGACTCAGAAACACATGTTTATGGCTTTATCTTATAGAACTCAATATCCCCGTGCTGGGCAAACAGGTTTTGCAGCCGATTGAGCTAAGATTTTAAAATTATTCACATAATGAAAACCTATACTTTGTCTCGGGCGAGTTTCCCATTCAAATGCATGTAACAGTGAGAAACACATTGTCTTGGCGAAATAAAGCGTTTTTGCACAACTTTATATAAATCGGTGCAACTTTTGATAGACGACTCAGACACACATGTCTATGGCTTCATCTTAAAGAATTCAATATCCTCGTGCTGGGCAAACAGGTTTTGCAGCCAATTGAGCTAAGATTTTGATATTATTCACATAATGAAAACCTGTACTTTGTCTCGGGCGAGTTTCCCATTCAAATGCATGTAACAGTGAGAAACACATTGTCTTGGCGAAAGAAAGCATTTTCGTACAACTTCATATAAATCGCTGTAACTTTTGATAGAAGACTCAGAAACACATGTTTATGGCTTTATCTTATAGAACTCAATATCCTCGTGCTGGGCAAACAGGTTTTGCAGCCGATTGAGCTAAGATTTTAAAATTATTCACATAATGAAAACCTATACTTTGTCTCGGGCCAGTTTCCCATTCAAATGCATGTAACAGTGAGAAACACATTGTCTTGGCGAAATAAAGCGTTTTTGCACAACTTTATATAAATCGGTGCAACTTTTGATAGACGACTCAGACACACATGTCTATGGCTTCATCTTAAAGAATTCAATATCCTCGTGCTGGGCAAACAGGTTTTGCAGCCGTTTGAGCTAAGATTTTAAAATTATTCACATAATGAAAACCTATACTTTGTCTCGGGCGAGTTTCCCATTCAAATGCATGTAACAGTGAGAAACACACTGTCTTGGCGAAAGAAAGCATTTTCGTACAACTTCATATAAATCGCTGTAACTTTTGATAGAAGACTCAGAAACACATGTTTATGGCTTTATCTTATAGAACTCAATATCCCCGTGCTGGGCAAACAGGTTTTGCAGCCGTTTGAGCTAAGATTTTAAAATTATTCACATAATGAAAACCTATACTTTGTCTCGGGCGAGTTTCCCATTCAAATGCATGTAACAGTGAGAAACGCATTGTCTTGGCGACAGAAAGCGTTTTCGTACAACTTCATATAAATCGCTGTAACTTTTGATAGACGACTCAGAAACACATGTTTATGGCTTTATCTTATAGAACTCAATATCCCCGTGCTGGGCAAACAGGTTTTGCAGCCGTTTGAGCTAAGATTTTAAAATTATTCACATAATGAAAACCTATACTTTGTCTCGGGCGAGTTTCCCATTCAAATGCATGTAACAGTGAGAAACGCATTGTCTTGGCGACAGAAAGCGTTTTCGTACAACTTCATATAAATCGCTGTAACTTTTGATAGAAGACTCAGAAACACATGATCATGGCTTTATCTTATAGAACTCAATATCCCCGTGCTGGGCAAACAGGTTTTGCAGCCGTTTGAGCTAAGATTTTAAAATTATTCACATAATGAAAACCTATACTTTGTCTCGGGCGAGTTTCCCATTCAAATGCATGTAACAGTGAGAAACACATTGTCTTGGCGAAATAAAGCGTTTTTGCACAACTTTATATAAATCGGTGCAACTTTTGATAGACGACTCAGACACACATGTCTATGGCTTCATCTTAAAGAATTCAATATCCTCGTGCTGGGCAAACAGGTTTTGCAGCCGATTGAGCTAAGATTTTAAAATTATTCACATAATGAAAACCTGTACTTTGTCTTGGGCGAGTTTCCCATTCAAATGCATGTAACAGTGAGAAACACATTGTCTTGGCGAAATAAAGCGTTTTTGCACAACTTCATATAAATCGCTGTAACTTTTGATAGACGACTCAGAAACACATGTCTATGGCTTCATCTTAAAGAATTCAATATCCTCGTGCTGGGCAAACAGGTTTTGCAGCCGTTTGAGCTAAGATTTTAAAATTATTCACATAATGAAAACCTATACTTTGTCTCGGGCGAGTTTCCCATTCAAATGCATGTAACAGTGAGAAACACATTGTCTTGGCGAAATAAAGCGTTTTTGCACAACTTTATATAAATCGGTGCAACTTTTGATAGACGACTCAGACACACATGTCTATGGCTTCATCTTAAAGAATTCAATATCCTCGTGCTGGGCAAACAGGTTTTGCAGCCGATTGAGCTAAGATTTTAAAATTATTCACATAATGAAAACCTGTACTTTGTCTCGGGCGAGTTTCCCATTCAAATGCATGTAACAGTGAGAAACACATTGTCTTGGCGAAATAAAGGGTTTTTGCACAACTTTATATAAATCGGTGCAACTTTTGATAGACGACTCAGACACACATGTCTATGGCTTCATCTTAAAGAATTCAATATCCTCGTGCTGGGCAAACAGGTTTTGCAGCCGATTGAGCTAAGATTTTAAAATTATTCACATAATGAAAACCTGTACTTTGTCTCGGGCGAGTTTCCCATTCAAATGCATGTAACAGTGAGAAACACATTGTCTTGGCGAAATAAAGCGTTTTTGCACAACTTCATATAAATCGCTGTAACTTTTGATAGACGACTCAGAAACACATGTCTATGGCTTCATCTTAAAGAATTCAATATCCTCGTGCTGGGCAAACAGGTTTTGCAGCCGTTTGAGCTAAGATTTTAAAATTATTCACATAATGAAAACCTATACTTTGTCTCGGGCGAGTTTCCCATTCAAATGCATGTAACAGTGAGAAACACACTGTCTTGGCGAAAGAAAGCATTTTCGTACAACTTCATATAAATCGCTGTAACTTTTGATAGAAGACTCAGAAACACATGTTTATGGCTTTATCTTATAGAACTCAATATCCCCGTGCTGGGCAAACAGGTTTTGCAGCCGATTGAGCTAAGATTTTAAAATTATTCACATAATGAAAACCTATACTTTGTCTCGGGCGAGTTTCCCATTCAAATGCATGTAACAGTGAGAAACGCATTGTCTTGGCGACAGAAAGCGTTTTCGTACAACTTCATATAAATCGCTGTAACTTTTGATAGACGACTCAGAAACACATGTTTATGGCTTTATCTTATAGAACTCAATATCCCCGTGCTGGGCAAACAGGTTTTGCAGCCGTTTGAGCTAAGATTTTAAAATTATTCACATAATGAAAACCTATACTTTGTCTCGGGCGAGTTTCCCATTCAAATGCATGTAACAGTGAGAAACGCATTGTCTTGGCGACAGAAAGCGTTTTTGTACAACTTCATATAAATCGCTGTAACTTTTGATAGACGACTCAGAAACACATGTTTATGGCTTTATCTTATAGAACTCAATATCCCCGTGCTGGGCAAACAGGTTTTGCAGCCGTTTGAGCTAAGATTTTAAAATTATTCACATAATGAAAACCTATACTTTGTCTCGGGCGAGTTTCCCATTCAAATGCATGTAACAGTGAGAAACACATTGTCTTGGCGAAATAAAGCGTTTTTGCACAACTTTATATAAATCGGTGCAACTTTTGATAGACGACTCAGACACACATGTCTATGGCTTCATCTTAAAGAATTCAATATCCTCGTGCTGGGCAAACAGGTTTTGCAGCCAATTGAGCTAAGATTTTAATATTATTCACATAATGAAAACCTGTACTTTGTCTCGGGCGAGTTTCCCATTCAAATGCATGTAACAGTGAGAAACACATTGTCTTGGCGAAAGAAAGCATTTTCGTACAACTTCATATAAATCGCTGTAACTTTTGATAGAAGACTCAGAAACACATGTTTATGGCTTTATCTTATAGAACTCAATATCCCCGTGCTGGGCAAACAGGTTTTGCAGCCGATTGAGCTAAGATTTTAAAATTATTCACATAATGAAAACCTATACTTTGTCTCGGGCGAGTTTCCCATTCAAATGCATGTAACAGTGAGAAACGCATTGTCTTGGCGAAATAAAGCGTTTTTGCACAACTTTATATAAATCGGTGCAACTTTTGATAGACGACTCAGACACACATGTCTATGGCTTCATCTTAAAGAATTCAATATCCTCGTGCTGGGCAAACAGGTTTTGCAGCCGATTGAGCTAAGATTTTAAAATTATTCACATAATGAAAACCTGTACTTTGTCTCGGGCGAGTTTCCCATTCAAATGCATGTAACAGTGAGAAACACATTGTCTTGGCGAAATAAAGCGTTTTTGCACAACTTCATATAAATCGCTGTAACTTTTGATAGACGACTCAGAAACACATGTCTATGGCTTCATCTTAAAGAATTCAATATCCTCGTGCTGGGCAAACAGGTTTTGCAGCCGTTTGAGCTAAGATTTTAAAATTATTCACATAATGAAAACCTATACTTTGTCTCGGGCGAGTTTCCCATTCAAATGTATGTAACAGTGAGAAACGCATTGTCTTGGTGACAGAAAGCGTTTTCGTACAACTTCATATAAATCGCTGTAACTTTTGATAGACGACTCAGAAACACATGTTTATGGCTTTATCTTATAGAACTCAATATCCCCGTGCTGGGCAAACAGGTTTTGCAGCCGATTGAGCTAAGATTTTAAAATTATTCACATAATGAAAACCTATACTTTGTCTCGGGCGAGTTTCCCATTCAAATGCATGTAACAGTGAGAAACACATTGTCTTGGCGAAATAAAGCGTTTTTGCACAACTTTATATAAATCGGTGCAACTTTTGATAGACGACTCAGACACACATGTCTATGGCTTCATCTTAAAGAATTCAATATCCTCGTGCTGGGCAAACAGGTTTTGCAGCCAATTGAGCTAAGATTTTGATATTATTCACATAATGAAAACCTGTACTTTGTCTCGGGCGAGTTTCCCATTCAAATGCATGTAACAGTGAGAAACACATTGTCTTGGCGAAAGAAAGCATTTTCGTACAACTTCATATAAATCGCTGTAACTTTTGATAGAAGACTCAGAAACACATGTTTATGGCTTTATCTTATAGAACTCAATATCCTCGTGCTGGGCAAACAGGTTTTGCAGCCGATTGAGCTAAGATTTTAAAATTATTCACATAATGAAAACCTATACTTTGTCTCGGGCCAGTTTCCCATTCAAATGCATGTAACAGTGAGAAACACATTGTCTTGGCGAAATAAAGCGTTTTTGCACAACTTTATATAAATCGGTGCAACTTTTGATAGACGACTCAGACACACATGTCTATGGCTTCATCTTAAAGAATTCAATATCCTCGTGCTGGGCAAACAGGTTTTGCAGCCGATTGAGCTAAGATTTTAAAATTATTCACATAATGAAAACCTATACTTTGTCTCGGGCGAGTTTCCCATTCAAATGCATGTAACAGTGAGAAACGCATTGTCTTGGCGACAGAAAGCGTTTTCGTACAACTTCATATAAATCGCTGTAACTTTTGATAGAAGACTCAGAAACACATGATCATGGCTTTATCTTATAGAACTCAATATCCCCGTTCTGGGCAAACAGGTTTTGCAGCCGTTTGAGCTAAGATTTTAAAATTATTCACATAATGAAAACCTATACTTTGTCTCGGGCGAGTTTCCCATTCAAATGCATGTAACAGTGAGAAACACATTGTCTTGGCGAAATAAAGCGTTTTTGCACAACTTCATATAAATCGCTGTAACTTTTGATAGACGACTCAGAAACACATGTCTATGGCTTCATCTTAAAGAATTCAATATCCTCGTGCTGGGCAAACAGGTTTTGCAGCCGTTTGAGCTAAGATTTTAAAATTATTCACATAATGAAAACCTATACTTTGTCTCGGGCGAGTTTCCCATTCAAATGCATGTAACAGTGAGAAACACATTGTCTTGGCGAAATAAAGCGTTTTTGCACAACTTTATATAAATCGGTGCAACTTTTGATAGACGACTCAGACACACATGTCTATGGCTTCATCTTAAAGAATTCAATATCCTCGTGCTGGGCAAACAGGTTTTGCAGCCAATTGAGCTAAGATTTTGATATTATTCACATAATGAAAACCTGTACTTTGTCTCGGGCGAGTTTCCCATTCAAATGCATGTAACAGTGAGAAACACATTGTCTTGGCGAAATAAAGCGTTTTTGCACAACTTTATATAAATCGGTGCAACTTTTGATAGAAGACTCAGAAACACATGATCATGGCTTTATCTTATAGAACTCAATATCCCCGTGCTGGGCAAACAGGTTTTGCAGCCGTTTGAGCTAAGATTTTAAAATTATTCACATAATGAAAACCTATACTTTGTCTCGGGCGAGTTTCCCATTCAAATGCATGTAACAGTGAGAAACACATTGTCTTGGCGAAATAAAGCGTTTTTGCACAACTTTATATAAATCGGTGCAACTTTTGATAGACGACTCAGACACACATGTCTATGGCTTCATCTTAAAGAATTCAATATCCTCGTGCTGGGCAAACAGGTTTTGCAGCCGATTGAGCTAAGATTTTAAAATTATTCACATAATGAAAACCTGTACTTTGTCTTGGGCGAGTTTCCCATTCAAATGCATGTAACAGTGAGAAACACATTGTCTTGGCGAAATAAAGCGTTTTTGCACAACTTCATATAAATCGCTGTAACTTTTGATAGACGACTCAGAAACACATGTCTATGGCTTCATCTTAAAGAATTCAATATCCTCGTGCTGGGCAAACAGGTTTTGCAGCCGTTTGAGCTAAGATTTTAAAATTATTCACATAATGAAAACCTATACTTTGTCTCGGGCGAGTTTCCCATTCAAATGCATGTAACAGTGAGAAACACATTGTCTTGGCGAAATAAAGCGTTTTTGCACAACTTTATATAAATCGGTGCAACTTTTGATAGACGACTCAGACACACATGTCTATGGCTTCATCTTAAAGAATTCAATATCCTCGTGCTGGGCAAACAGGTTTTGCAGCCGATTGAGCTAAGATTTTAAAATTATTCACATAATGAAAACCTGTACTTTGTCTCGGGCGAGTTTCCCATTCAAATGCATGTAACAGTGAGAAACACATTGTCTTGGCGAAATAAAGGGTTTTTGCACAACTTTATATAAATCGGTGCAACTTTTGATAGACGACTCAGACACACATGTCTATGGCTTCATCTTAAAGAATTCAATATCCTCGTGCTGGGCAAACAGGTTTTGCAGCCGATTGAGCTAAGATTTTAAAATTATTCACATAATGAAAACCTGTACT
This sequence comes from Diplotaxodon limnothrissa, assembly GCF_057381915.1. NCBI lineage: Eukaryota > Metazoa > Chordata > Actinopteri > Cichliformes > Cichlidae > Diplotaxodon > Diplotaxodon limnothrissa. The sequence continues at coordinate 3,626,856 of NC_140614.1, read as the reverse complement.
TTGTCTCGGGCGAGTTTCCCATTCAAATGCATGTAACAGTGAGAAACACATTGTCTTGGCGAAATAAAGCGTTTTTGCACAACTTCATATAAATCGCTGTAACTTTTGATAGACGACTCAGAAACACATGTCTATGGCTTCATCTTAAAGAATTCAATATCCTCGTGCTGGGCAAACAGGTTTTGCAGCCGTTTGAGCTAAGATTTTAAAATTATTCACATAATGAAAACCTATACTTTGTCTCGGGCGAGTTTCCCATTCAAATGCATGTAACAGTGAGAAACACACTGTCTTGGCGAAAGAAAGCATTTTCGTACAACTTCATATAAATCGCTGTAACTTTTGATAGAAGACTCAGAAACACATGTTTATGGCTTTATCTTATAGAACTCAATATCCCCGTGCTGGGCAAACAGGTTTTGCAGCCGATTGAGCTAAGATTTTAAAATTATTCACATAATGAAAACCTATACTTTGTCTCGGGCGAGTTTCCCATTCAAATGCATGTAACAGTGAGAAACGCATTGTCTTGGCGACAGAAAGCGTTTTCGTACAACTTCATATAAATCGCTGTAACTTTTGATAGACGACTCAGAAACACATGTTTATGGCTTTATCTTATAGAACTCAATATCCCCGTGCTGGGCAAACAGGTTTTGCAGCCGTTTGAGCTAAGATTTTAAAATTATTCACATAATGAAAACCTATACTTTGTCTCGGGCGAGTTTCCCATTCAAATGCATGTAACAGTGAGAAACGCATTGTCTTGGCGACAGAAAGCGTTTTTGTACAACTTCATATAAATCGCTGTAACTTTTGATAGACGACTCAGAAACACATGTTTATGGCTTTATCTTATAGAACTCAATATCCCCGTGCTGGGCAAACAGGTTTTGCAGCCGTTTGAGCTAAGATTTTAAAATTATTCACATAATGAAAACCTATACTTTGTCTCGGGCGAGTTTCCCATTCAAATGCATGTAACAGTGAGAAACACATTGTCTTGGCGAAATAAAGCGTTTTTGCACAACTTTATATAAATCGGTGCAACTTTTGATAGACGACTCAGACACACATGTCTATGGCTTCATCTTAAAGAATTCAATATCCTCGTGCTGGGCAAACAGGTTTTGCAGCCAATTGAGCTAAGATTTTAATATTATTCACATAATGAAAACCTGTACTTTGTCTCGGGCGAGTTTCCCATTCAAATGCATGTAACAGTGAGAAACACATTGTCTTGGCGAAAGAAAGCATTTTCGTACAACTTCATATAAATCGCTGTAACTTTTGATAGAAGACTCAGAAACACATGTTTATGGCTTTATCTTATAGAACTCAATATCCCCGTGCTGGGCAAACAGGTTTTGCAGCCGATTGAGCTAAGATTTTAAAATTATTCACATAATGAAAACCTATACTTTGTCTCGGGCGAGTTTCCCATTCAAATGCATGTAACAGTGAGAAACGCATTGTCTTGGCGAAATAAAGCGTTTTTGCACAACTTTATATAAATCGGTGCAACTTTTGATAGACGACTCAGACACACATGTCTATGGCTTCATCTTAAAGAATTCAATATCCTCGTGCTGGGCAAACAGGTTTTGCAGCCGATTGAGCTAAGATTTTAAAATTATTCACATAATGAAAACCTGTACTTTGTCTCGGGCGAGTTTCCCATTCAAATGCATGTAACAGTGAGAAACACATTGTCTTGGCGAAATAAAGCGTTTTTGCACAACTTCATATAAATCGCTGTAACTTTTGATAGACGACTCAGAAACACATGTCTATGGCTTCATCTTAAAGAATTCAATATCCTCGTGCTGGGCAAACAGGTTTTGCAGCCGTTTGAGCTAAGATTTTAAAATTATTCACATAATGAAAACCTATACTTTGTCTCGGGCGAGTTTCCCATTCAAATGTATGTAACAGTGAGAAACGCATTGTCTTGGTGACAGAAAGCGTTTTCGTACAACTTCATATAAATCGCTGTAACTTTTGATAGACGACTCAGAAACACATGTTTATGGCTTTATCTTATAGAACTCAATATCCCCGTGCTGGGCAAACAGGTTTTGCAGCCGATTGAGCTAAGATTTTAAAATTATTCACATAATGAAAACCTATACTTTGTCTCGGGCGAGTTTCCCATTCAAATGCATGTAACAGTGAGAAACACATTGTCTTGGCGAAATAAAGCGTTTTTGCACAACTTTATATAAATCGGTGCAACTTTTGATAGACGACTCAGACACACATGTCTATGGCTTCATCTTAAAGAATTCAATATCCTCGTGCTGGGCAAACAGGTTTTGCAGCCAATTGAGCTAAGATTTTGATATTATTCACATAATGAAAACCTGTACTTTGTCTCGGGCGAGTTTCCCATTCAAATGCATGTAACAGTGAGAAACACATTGTCTTGGCGAAAGAAAGCATTTTCGTACAACTTCATATAAATCGCTGTAACTTTTGATAGAAGACTCAGAAACACATGTTTATGGCTTTATCTTATAGAACTCAATATCCTCGTGCTGGGCAAACAGGTTTTGCAGCCGATTGAGCTAAGATTTTAAAATTATTCACATAATGAAAACCTATACTTTGTCTCGGGCCAGTTTCCCATTCAAATGCATGTAACAGTGAGAAACACATTGTCTTGGCGAAATAAAGCGTTTTTGCACAACTTTATATAAATCGGTGCAACTTTTGATAGACGACTCAGACACACATGTCTATGGCTTCATCTTAAAGAATTCAATATCCTCGTGCTGGGCAAACAGGTTTTGCAGCCGATTGAGCTAAGATTTTAAAATTATTCACATAATGAAAACCTATACTTTGTCTCGGGCGAGTTTCCCATTCAAATGCATGTAACAGTGAGAAACGCATTGTCTTGGCGACAGAAAGCGTTTTCGTACAACTTCATATAAATCGCTGTAACTTTTGATAGAAGACTCAGAAACACATGATCATGGCTTTATCTTATAGAACTCAATATCCCCGTGCTGGGCAAACAGGTTTTGCAGCCGTTTGAGCTAAGATTTTAAAATTATTCACATAATGAAAACCTATACTTTGTCTCGGGCGAGTTTCCCATTCAAATGCATGTAACAGTGAGAAACACATTGTCTTGGCGAAATAAAGCGTTTTTGCACAACTTTATATAAATCGGTGCAACTTTTGATAGACGACTCAGACACACATGTCTATGGCTTCATCTTAAAGAATTCAATATCCTCGTGCTGGGCAAACAGGTTTTGCAGCCGATTGAGCTAAGATTTTAAAATTATTCACATAATGAAAACCTGTACTTTGTCTCGGGCGAGTTTCCCATTCAAATGCATGTAACAGTGAGAAACACATTGTCTTGGCGAAATAAAGCGTTTTTGCACAACTTCATATAAATCGCTGTAACTTTTGATAGACGACTCAGAAACACATGTCTATGGCTTCATCTTAAAGAATTCAATATCCTCGTGCTGGGCAAACAGGTTTTGCAGCCGTTTGAGCTAAGATTTTAAAATTATTCACATAATGAAAACCTATACTTTGTCTCGGGCGAGTTTCCCATTCAAATGCATGTAACAGTGAGAAACACATTGTCTTGGCGAAATAAAGCGTTTTTGCACAACTTTATATAAATCGGTGCAACTTTTGATAGACGACTCAGACACACATGTCTATGGCTTCATCTTAAAGAATTCAATATCCTCGTGCTGGGCAAACAGGTTTTGCAGCCGTTTGAGCTAAGATTTTAAAATTATTCACATAATGAAAACCTGTACTTTGTCTCGGGCGAGTTTCCCATTCAAATGCATGTAACAGTGAGAAACACACTGTCTTGGCGAAAGAAAGCATTTTCGTACAACTTCATATAAATCGCTGTAACTTTTGATAGAAGACTCAGAAACACATGTCTATGGCTTTATCTTATAGAACTCAATATCCCCGTGCTGGGCAAACAGGTTTTGCAGCCGTTTGAGCTAAGATTTTAAAATTATTCACATAATGAAAACCTATACTTTGTCTCGGGCGAGTTTCCCATTCAAATGCATGTAACAGTGAGAAACACATTGTCTTGGCGAAATAAAGCGTTTTTGCACAACTTTATATAAATCGGTGCAACTTTTGATAGACGACTCAGACACACATGTCTATGGCTTCATCTTAAAGAATTCAATATCCTCGTGCTGGGCAAACAGGTTTTGCAGCCAATTGAGCTAAGATTTTGATATTATTCACATAATGAAAACCTGTACTTTGTCTCGGGCGAGTTTCCCATTCAAATGCATGTAACAGTGAGAAACACATTGTCTTGGCGAAATAAAGCGTTTTTGCACAACTTTATATAAATCGGTGCAACTTTTGATAGACGACTCAGACACACATGTCTATGGCTTCATCTTAAAGAATTCAATATCCTCGTGCTGGGCAAACAGGTTTTGCAGCCGTTTGAGCTAAGATTTTAAAATTATTCACATAATGAAAACCTATACTTTGTCTCGGGCGAGTTTCCCATTCAAATGCATGTAACAGTGAGAAACACATTGTCTTGGCGAAATAAAGCGTTTTTGCACAACTTTATATAAATCGGTGCAACTTTTGATAGACGACTCAGACACACATGTCTATGGCTTCATCTTAAAGAATTCAATATCCTCGTGCTGGGCAAACAGGTTTTGCAGCCGTTTGAGCTAAGATTTTAAAATTATTCACATAATGAAAACCTATACTTTGTCTCGGGCGAGTTTCCCATTCAAATGCATGTAACAGTGAGAAACACACTGTCTTGGCGAAAGAAAGCATTTTCGTACAACTTCATATAAATCGCTGTAACTTTTGATAGAAGACTCAGAAACACATGTTTATGGCTTTATCTTATAGAACTCAATATCCCCGTGCTGGGCAAACAGGTTTTGCAGCCGTTTGAGCTAAGATTTTAAAATTATTCACATAATGAAAACCTATACTTTGTCTCGGGCGAGTTTCCCATTCAAATGCATGTAACAGTGAGAAACACATTGTCTTGGCGAAATAAAGCGTTTTTGCACAACTTTATATAAATCGGTGCAACTTTTGATAGACGACTCAGACACACATGTCTATGGCTTCATCTTAAAGAATTCAATATCCTCGTGCTGGGCAAACAGGTTTTGCAGCCGTTTGAGCTAAGATTTTAAAATTATTCACATAATGAAAACCTATACTTTGTCTCGGGCGAGTTTCCCATTCAAATGCATGTAACAGTGAGAAACACACTGTCTTGGCGAAAGAAAGCATTTTCGTACAACTTCATATAAATCGCTGTAACTTTTGATAGAAGACTCAGAAACACATGTTTATGGCTTTATCTTATAGAACTCAATATCCCCGTGCTGGGCAAACAGGTTTTGCAGCCGATTGAGCTAAGATTTTAAAATTATTCACATAATGAAAACCTATACTTTGTCTCGGGCGAGTTTCCCATTCAAATGCATGTAACAGTGAGAAACGCATTGTCTTGGCGACAGAAAGCGTTTTCGTACAACTTCATATAAATCGCTGTAACTTTTGATAGACGACTCAGAAACACATGTTTATGGCTTTATCTTATAGAACTCAATATCCCCGTGCTGGGCAAACAGGTTTTGCAGCCGTTTGAGCTAAGATTTTAAAATTATTCACATAATGAAAACCTATACTTTGTCTCGGGCGAGTTTCCCATTCAAATGCATGTAACAGTGAGAAACGCATTGTCTTGGCGACAGAAAGCGTTTTCGTACAACTTCATATAAATCGCTGTAACTTTTGATAGAAGACTCAGAAACACATGATCATGGCTTTATCTTATAGAACTCAATATCCCCGTGCTGGGCAAACAGGTTTTGCAGCCGTTTGAGCTAAGATTTTAAAATTATTCACATAATGAAAACCTATACTTTGTCTCGGGCGAGTTTCCCATTCAAATGCATGTAACAGTGAGAAACACATTGTCTTGGCGAAATAAAGCGTTTTTGCACAACTTTATATAAATCGGTGCAACTTTTGATAGACGACTCAGACACACATGTCTATGGCTTCATCTTAAAGAATTCAATATCCTCGTGCTGGGCAAACAGGTTTTGCAGCCGATTGAGCTAAGATTTTAAAATTATTCACATAATGAAAACCTGTACTTTGTCTCGGGCGAGTTTCCCATTCAAATGCATGTAACAGTGAGAAACACATTGTCTTGGCGAAATAAAGCGTTTTTGCACAACTTCATATAAATCGCTGTAACTTTTGATAGACGACTCAGAAACACATGTCTATGGCTTCATCTTAAAGAATTCAATATCCTCGTGCTGGGCAAACAGGTTTTGCAGCCGTTTGAGCTAAGATTTTAAAATTATTCACATAATGAAAACCTATACTTTGTCTCGGGCGAGTTTCCCATTCAAATGCATGTAACAGTGAGAAACACATTGTCTTGGCGAAATAAAGCGTTTTTGCACAACTTTATATAAATCGGTGCAACTTTTGATAGACGACTCAGACACACATGTCTATGGCTTCATCTTAAAGAATTCAATATCCTCGTGCTGGGCAAACAGGTTTTGCAGCCGATTGAGCTAAGATTTTAAAATTATTCACATAATGAAAACCTGTACTTTGTCTCGGGCGAGTTTCCCATTCAAATGCATGTAACAGTGAGAAACACATTGTCTTGGCGAAATAAAGGGTTTTTGCACAACTTTATATAAATCGGTGCAACTTTTGATAGACGACTCAGACACACATGTCTATGGCTTCATCTTAAAGAATTCAATATCCTCGTGCTGGGCAAACAGGTTTTGCAGCCGATTGAGCTAAGATTTTAAAATTATTCACATAATGAAAACCTGTACTTTGTCTCGGGCGAGTTTCCCATTCAAATGCATGTAACAGTGAGAAACACATTGTCTTGGCGAAATAAAGCGTTTTTGCACAACTTCATATAAATCGCTGTAACTTTTGATAGACGACTCAGAAACACATGTCTATGGCTTCATCTTAAAGAATTCAATATCCTCGTGCTGGGCAAACAGGTTTTGCAGCCGTTTGAGCTAAGATTTTAAAATTATTCACATAATGAAAACCTATACTTTGTCTCGGGCGAGTTTCCCATTCAAATGCATGTAACAGTGAGAAACACACTGTCTTGGCGAAAGAAAGCATTTTCGTACAACTTCATATAAATCGCTGTAACTTTTGATAGAAGACTCAGAAACACATGTTTATGGCTTTATCTTATAGAACTCAATATCCCCGTGCTGGGCAAACAGGTTTTGCAGCCGTTTGAGCTAAGATTTTAAAATTATTCACATAATGAAAACCTATACTTTGTCTCGGGCGAGTTTCCCATTCAAATGCATGTAACAGTGAGAAACGCATTGTCTTGGCGACAGAAAGCGTTTTCGTACAACTTCATATAAATCGCTGTAACTTTTGATAGAAGACTCAGAAACACATGATCATGGCTTTATCTTATAGAACTCAATATCCCCGTGCTGGGCAAACAGGTTTTGCAGCCGTTTGAGCTAAGATTTTAAAATTATTCACATAATGAAAACCTATACTTTGTCTCGGGCGAGTTTCCCATTCAAATGCATGTAACAGTGAGAAACGCATTGTCTTGGCGACAGAAAGCGTTTTCGTACAACTTCATATAAATCGCTGTAACTTTTGATAGAAGACTCAGAAACACATGATCATGGCTTTATCTTATAGAACTCAATATCCCCGTGCTGGGCAAACAGGTTTTGCAGCCGTTTGAGCTAAGATTTTAAAATTATTCACATAATGAAAACCTATACTTTGTCTCGGGCGAGTTTCCCATTCAAATGCATGTAACAGTGAGAAACGCATTGTCTTGGCGACAGAAAGCGTTTTCGTACAACTTCATATAAATCGCTGTAACTTTTGATAGACGACTCAGAAACACATGTTTATGGCTTTATCTTATAGAACTCAATATCCCCGTGCTGGGCAAACAGGTTTTGCAGCCGTTTGAGCTAAGATTTTAAAATTATTCACATAATGAAAACCTATACTTTGTCTCGGGCGAGTTTCCCATTCAAATGCATGTAACAGTGAGAAACACACTGTCTTGGCGAAAGAAAGCATTTTCGTACAACTTCATATAAATCGCTGTAACTTTTGATAGAAGACTCAGAAACACATGTTTATGGCTTTATCTTATAGAACTCAATATCCCCGTGCTGGGCAAACAGGTTTTGCAGCCGTTTGAGCTAAGATTTTAAAATTATTCACATAATGAAAACCTATACTTTGTCTCGGGCGAGTTTCCCATTCAAATGCATGTAACAGTGAGAAACACATTGTCTTGGCGAAATAAAGCGTTTTTGCACAACTTCATATAAATCGCTGTAACTTTTGATAGACGACTCAGAAACACATGTCTATGGCTTCATCTTAAAGAATTCAATATCCTCGTGCTGGGCAAACAGGTTTTGCAGCCGTTTGAGCTAAGATTTTAAAATTATTCACATAATGAAAACCTATACTTTGTCTCGGGCGAGTTTCCCATTCAAATGCATGTAACAGTGAGAAACACATTGTCTTGGCGAAATAAAGCGTTTTTGCACAACTTCATATAAATCGCTGTAACTTTTGATAGACGACTCAGAAACACATGTCTATGGCTTCATCTTAAAGAATTCAATATCCTCGTGCTGGGCAAACAGGTTTTGCAGCCGTTTGAGCTAAGATTTTAAAATTATTCACATAATGAAAACCTATACTTTGTCTCGGGCGAGTTTCCCATTCAAATGCATGTAACAGTGAGAAACACATTGTCTTGGCGAAATAAAGCGTTTTTGCACAACTTTATATAAATCGGTGCAACTTTTGATAGACGACTCAGACACACATGTCTATGGCTTCATCTTAAAGAATTCAATATCCTCGTGCTGGGCAAACAGGTTTTGCAGCCGTTTGAGCTAAGATTTTAAAATTATTCACATAATGAAAACCTGTACTTTGTCTCGGGCGAGTTTCCCATTCAAATGCATGTAACAGTGAGAAACACACTGTCTTGGCGAAAGAAAGCATTTTCGTACAACTTCATATAAATCGCTGTAACTTTTGATAGAAGACTCAGAAACACATGTCTATGGCTTCATCTTAAAGAATTCAATATCCTCGTGCTGGGCAAACAGGTTTTGCAGCCGTTTGAGCTAAGATTTTAAAATTATTCACATAATGAAAACCTATACTTTGTCTCGGGCGAGTTTCCCATTCAAATGCATGTAACAGTGAGAAACACACTGTCTTGGCGAAAGAAAGCATTTTCGTACAACTTCATATAAATCGCTGTAACTTTTGATAGAAGACTCAGAAACACATGTTTATGGCTTTATCTTATAGAACTCAATATCCCCGTGCTGGGCAAACAGGTTTTGCAGCCGTTTGAGCTAAGATTTTAAAATTATTCACATAATGAAAACCTATACTTTGTCTCGGGCGAGTTTCCCATTCAAATGCATGTAACAGTGAGAAACACATTGTCTTGGCGAAATAAAGCGTTTTTGCACAACTTCATATAAATCGCTGTAACTTTTGATAGACGACTCAAAAACACATGTCTATGGCTTCATCTTAAAGAATTCAATATCCTCGTGCTGGGCAAACAGGTTTTGCAGCCGTTTGAGCTAAGATTTTAAAATTATTCACATAATGAAAACCTATACTTTGTCTCGGGCGAGTTTCCCATTCAAATGCATGTAACAGTGAGAAACACATTGTCTTGGCGAAATAAAGCGTTTTTGCACAACTTCATATAAATCGCTGTAACTTTTGATAGACGACTCAGAAACACATGTCTATGGCTTCATCTTAAAGAATTCAATATCCTCGTGCTGGGCAAACAGGTTTTGCAGCCGTTTGAGCTAAGATTTTAAAATTATTCACATAATGAAAACCTATACTTTGTCTCGGGCGAGTTTCCCATTCAAATGCATGTAACAGTGAGAAACACATTGTCTTGGCGAAATAAAGCGTTTTTGCACAACTTTATATAAATCGGTGCAACTTTTGATAGACGACTCAGACACACATGTCTATGGCTTCATCTTAAAGAATTCAATATCCTCGTGCTGGGCAAACAGGTTTTGCAGCCGTTTGAGCTAAGATTTTAAAATTATTCACATAATGAAAACCTGTACTTTGTCTCGGGCGAGTTTCCCATTCAAATGCATGTAACAGTGAGAAACACACTGTCTTGGCGAAAGAAAGCATTTTCGTACAACTTCATATAAATCGCTGTAACTTTTGATAGAAGACTCAGAAACACATGTCTATGGCTTTATCTTATAGAATTCAATATCCCCGTGCTGGGCAAACAGGTTTTGCAGCCGATTGAGCTAAGATTTTAAAATTATTCACATAATGAAAACCTATACTTTGTCTCGGGCGAGTTTCCCATTCAAATGCATGTAACAGTGAGAAACACATTGTCTTGGCGAAATAAAGCGTTTTTGCACAACTTTATATAAATCGGTGCAACTTTTGATAGACGACTCAGACACACATGTCTATGGCTTCATCTTAAAGAATTCAATATCCTCGTGCTGGGCAAACAGGTTTTGCAGCCGATTGAGCTAAGATTTTAAAATTATTCACATAATGAAAACCTGTACTTTGTCTCGGGCGAGTTTCCCATTCAAATGCATGTAACAGTGAGAAACACATTGTCTTGGCGAAATAAAGCGTTTTTGCACAACTTCATATAAATCGCTGTAACTTTTGATAGACGACTCAGAAACACATGTCTATGGCTTCATCTTAAAGAATTCAATATCCTCGTGCTGGGCAAACAGGTTTTGCAGCCGTTTGAGCTAAGATTTTAAAATTATTCACATAATGAAAACCTATACTTTGTCTCGGGCGAGTTTCCCATTCAAATGCATGTAACAGTGAGAAACGCATTGTCTTGGTGACAGAAAGCGTTTTCGTACAACTTCATATAAATCGCTGTAACTTTTGATAGACGACTCAGAAACACATGTTTATGGCTTTATCTTATAGAACTCAATATCCCCGTGCTGGGCAAACAGGTTTTGCAGCCGTTTGAGCTAAGATTTTAAAATTATTCACATAATGAAAACCTATACTTTGTCTCGGGCGAGTTTCCCATTCAAATGCATGTAACAGTGAGAAACACATTGTCTTGGCGAAATAAAGCGTTTTTGCACAACTTTATATAAATCGGTGCAACTTTTGATAGACGACTCAGACACACATGTCTATGGCTTCATCTTAAAGAATTCAATATCCTCGTGCTGGGCAAACAGGTTTTGCAGCCAATTGAGCTAAGATTTTGATATTATTCACATAATGAAAACCTGTACTTTGTCTCGGGCGAGTTTCCCATTCAAATGCATGTAACAGTGAGAAACACATTGTCTTGGCGAAATAAAGCGTTTTTGCACAACTTTATATAAATCGGTGCAACTTTTGATAGACGACTCAGACACACATGTCTATGGCTTCATCTTAAAGAATTCAATATCCTCGTGCTGGGCAAACAGGTTTTGCAGCCGTTTGAGCTAAGATTTTAAAATTATTCACATAATGAAAACCTATACTTTGTCTCGGGCGAGTTTCCCATTCAAATGCATGTAACAGTGAGAAACGCATTGTCTTGGCGACAGAAAGCGTTTTCGTACAACTTCATATAAATCGCTGTAACTTTTGATAGAAGACTCAGAAACACATGATCATGGCTTTATCTTATAGAACTCAATATCCCCGTGCTGGGCAAACAGGTTGCAGCCGTTTGAGCTAAGATTTTAAAATTATTCACATAATGAAAACCTGTACTTTGTCTCGGGCGAGTTTCCCATTCAAATGCATGTAACAGTGAGAAACACATTGTCTTGGCGAAATAAAGCGTTTTTGTACAACTTCATATAAATCGCTGTAACTTTTGATAGAAGACTCAGACAAACATGTTTATGGCTTTATCTTATAGAACTCAATATCCCCGTGCTGGGCAAACAGGTTTTGCAGCCGTTTGAGCTAAGATTTTAAAATTATTCACATAATGAAAACCTATACTTTGTCTCGGGCGAGTTTCCCATTCAAATGCATGTAACAGTGAGAAACACACTGTCTTGGCGAAAGAAAGCATTTTCGTACAACTTCATATAAATCGCTGTAACTTTTGATAGAAGACTCAGAAACACATGTCTATGGCTTTATCTTATAGAATTCAATATCCCCGTGCTGGGCAAACAGGTTTTGCAGCCGATTGAGCTAAGATTTTAAAATTATTCACATAATGAAAACCTATACTTTGTCTCGGGCGAGTTTCCCATTCAAATGCATGTAACAGTGAGAAACACATTGTCTTGGCGAAATAAAGCGTTTTTGCACAACTTTATATAAATCGGTGCAACTTTTGATAGACGACTCAGACACACATGTCTATGGCTTCATCTTAAAGAATTCAATATCCTCGTGCTGGGCAAACAGGTTTTGCAGCCAATTGAGCTAAGATTTTAAAATTATTCACATAATGAAAACCTGTACTTTGTCTCGGGCGAGTTTCCCATTCAAATGCATGTAACAGTGAGAAACACATTGTCTTGGCGAAATAAAGCGTTTTTGCACAACTTCATATAAATCGCTGTAACTTTTGATAGACGACTCAGAAACACATGTCTATGGCTTCATCTTAAAGAATTCAATATCCTCGTGCTGGGCAAACAGGTTTTGCAGCCGTTTGAGCTAAGATTTTAAAATTATTCACATAATGAAAACCTATACTTTGTCTCGGGCGAGTTTCCCATTCAAATGCATGTAACAGTGAGAAACGCATTGTCTTGGTGACAGAAAGCGTTTTCGTACAACTTCATATAAATCGCTGTAACTTTTGATAGACGACTCAGAAACACATGTTTATGGCTTTATCTTATAGAACTCAATATCCCCGTGCTGGGCAAACAGGTTTTGCAGCCGTTTGAGCTAAGATTTTAAAATTATTCACATAATGAAAACCTATACTTTGTCTCGGGCGAGTTTCCCATTCAAATGCATGTAACAGTGAGAAACACATTGTCTTGGCGAAATAAAGCGTTTTTGCACAACTTTATATAAATCGGTGCAACTTTTGATAGACGACTCAGACACACATGTCTATGGCTTCATCTTAAAGAATTCAATATCCTCGTGCTGGGCAAACAGGTTTTGCAGCCAATTGAGCTAAGATTTTGATATTATTCACATAATGAAAACCTGTACTTTGTCTCGGGCGAGTTTCCCATTCAAATGCATGTAACAGTGAGAAACACATTGTCTTGGCGAAATAAAGCGTTTTTGCACAACTTTATATAAATCGGTGCAACTTTTGATAGACGACTCAGACACACATGTCTATGGCTTCATCTTAAAGAATTCAATATCCTCGTGCTGGGCAAACAGGTTTTGCAGCCGATTGAGCTAAGATTTTAAAATTATTCACATAATGAAAACCTGTACTTTGTCTCGGGCGAGTTTCCCATTCAAATGCATGTAACAGTGAGAAACACATTGTCTTGGCGAAATAAAGCGTTTTTGCACAACTTCATATAAATCGCTGTAACTTTTGATAGACGACTCAGAAACACATGTCTATGGCTTCATCTTAAAGAATTCAATATCCTCGTGCTGGGCAAACAGGTTTTGCAGCCGTTTGAGCTAAGATTTTAAAATTATTCACATAATGAAAACCTATACTTTGTCTCGGGCGAGTTTCCCATTCAAATGCATGTAACAGTGAGAAACGCATTGTCTTGGCGACAGAAAGCGTTTTCGTACAACTTCATATAAATCGCTGTAACTTTTGATAGAAGACTCAGAAACACATGATCATGGCTTTATCTTATAGAACTCAATATCCCCGTGCTGGGCAAACAGGTTTTGCAGCCGTTTGAGCTAAGATTTTAAAATTATTCACATAATGAAAACCTATACTTTGTCTCGGGCGAGTTTCCCATTCAAATGCATGTAACAGTGAGAAACACATTGTCTTGGCGAAATAAAGCGTTTTTGCACAACTTTATATAAATCGGTGCAACTTTTGATAGACGACTCAGACACACATGTCTATGGCTTCATCTTAAAGAATTCAATATCCTCGTGCTGGGCAAACAGGTTTTGCAGCCGATTGAGCTAAGATTTTAAAATTATTCACATAATGAAAACCTGTACTTTGTCTCGGGCGAGTTTCCCATTCAAATGCATGTAACAGTGAGAAACACATTGTCTTGGCGAAATAAAGCGTTTTTGCACAACTTCATATAAATCGCTGTAACTTTTGATAGACGACTCAGAAACACATGTCTATGGCTTCATCTTAAAGAATTCAATATCCTCGTGCTGGGCAAACAGGTTTTGCAGCCGTTTGAGCTAAGATTTTAAAATTATTCACATAATGAAAACCTGTACTTTGTCTCGGGCGAGTTTCCCATTCAAATGCATGTAACAGTGAGAAACACACTGTCTTGGCGAAAGAAAGCATTTTCGTACAACTTCATATAAATCGCTGTAACTTTTGATAGAAGACTCAGAAACACATGTCTATGGCTTTATCTTATAGAATTCAATATCCCCGTGCTGGGCAAACAGGTTTTGCAGCCGTTTGAGCTAAGATTTTAAAATTATTCACATAATGAAAACCTATACTTTGTCTCGGGCGAGTTTCCCATTCAAATGCATGTAACAGTGAGAAACACATTGTCTTGGCGAAATAAAGCGTTTTTGTACAACTTCATATAAATCGCTGTAACTTTTGATAGAAGACTCAGACAAACATGTTTATGGCTTTATCTTATAGAACTCAATATCCCCGTGCTGGGCAAACAGGTTTTGCAGCCGTTTGAGCTAAGATTTTAAAATTATTCACATAATGAAAACCTATACTTTGTCTCGGGCGAGTTTCCCATTCAAATGCATGTAACAGTGAGAAACACATTGTCTTCACGAAATAAAGCGTTTTTGCACAACTTTATATAAATCGGTGCAACTTTTGATAGAAGACTCAGACACACATGTCTATGGCTTCATCTTAAAGAATTCAATATCCTCGTGCTGGGCAAACAGGTTTTGCAGCCGATTGAGCTAAGATTTTAAAATTATTCACATAATGAAAACCTGTACTTTGTCTCGGGCGAGTTTCCCATTCAAATGCATGTAACAGTGAGAAACACACTGTCTTGGCGAAAGAAAGCGTTTTCGTACAACTTCATATAAATCGCTGTAACTTTTGATAGAAGACTCAGAAACACATGATCATGGCTTTATCTTATAGAACTCAATATCCCCGTGCTGGGCAAACAGGTTTTGCAGCCGATTGAGCTAAGATTTTAAAATTATTCACATAATGAAAACCTATACTTTGTCTCGGGCGAGTTTCCCATTCAAATGCATGTAACAGTGAGAAACGCATTGTCTTGGCGACAGAAAGCGTTTTCGTACAACTTCATATAAATCGCTGTAACTTTTGATAGAAGACTCAGAAACACATGATCATGGCTTTATCTTATAGAACTCAATATCCCCGTGCTGGGCAAACAGGTTTTGCAGCCGTTTGAGCTAAGATTTTAAAATTATTCACATAATGAAAACCTATACTTTGTCTCGGGCGAGTTTCCCATTCAAATGCATGTAACAGTGAGAAACACATTGTCTTGGCGAAATAAAGCGTTTTTGCACAACTTTATATAAATCGGTGCAACTTTTGATAGACGACTCAGACACACATGTCTATGGCTTCATCTTAAAGAATTCAATATCCTCGTGCTGGGCAAACAGGTTTTGCAGCCGATTGAGCTAAGATTTTAAAATTATTCACATAATGAAAACCTGTACTTTGTCTCGGGCGAGTTTCCCATTCAAATGCATGTAACAGTGAGAAACACATTGTCTTGGCGAAATAAAGCGTTTTTGCACAACTTCATATAAATCGCTGTAACTTTTGATAGACGACTCAGAAACACATGTCTATGGCTTCATCTTAAAGAATTCAATATCCTCGTGCTGGGCAAACAGGTTTTGCAGCCGTTTGAGCTAAGATTTTAAAATTATTCACATAATGAAAACCTGTACTTTGTCTCGGGCGAGTTTCCCATTCAAATGCATGTAACAGTGAGAAACACACTGTCTTGGCGAAAGAAAGCATTTTCGTACAACTTCATATAAATCGCTGTAACTTTTGATAGAAGACTCAGAAACACATGTCTATGGCTTTATCTTATAGAATTCAATATCCCCGTGCTGGGCAAACAGGTTTTGCAGCCGTTTGAGCTAAGATTTTAAAATTATTCACATAATGAAAACCTATACTTTGTCTCGGGCGAGTTTCCCATTCAAATGCATGTAACAGTGAGAAACACATTGTCTTGGCGAAATAAAGCGTTTTTGTACAACTTCATATAAATCGCTGTAACTTTTGATAGAAGACTCAGACAAACATGTTTATGGCTTTATCTTATAGAACTCAATATCCCCGTGCTGGGCAAACAGGTTTTGCAGCCGTTTGAGCTAAGATTTTAAAATTATTCACATAATGAAAACCTATACTTTGTCTCGGGCGAGTTTCCCATTCAAATGCATGTAACAGTGAGAAACACATTGTCTTGGCGAAATAAAGCGTTTTTGCACAACTTTATATAAATCGGTGCAACTTTTGATAGACGACTCAGACACACATGTCTATGGCTTCATCTTAAAGAATTCAATATCCTCGTGCTGGGCAAACAGGTTTTGCAGCCGATTGAGCTAAGATTTTAAAATTATTCACATAATGAAAACCTATACTTTGTCTCGGGCGAGTTTCCCATTCAAATGCATGTAACAGTGAGAAACACATTGTCTTGGCGAAATAAAGCGTTTTTGCACAACTTTATATAAATCGGTGCAACTTTTGATAGACGACTCAGACACACATGTCTATGGCTTCATCTTAAAGAATTCAATATCCTCGTGCTGGGCAAACAGGTTTTGCAGCCGATTGAGCTAAGATTTTAAAATTATTCACATAATGAAAACCTGTACTTTGTCTCGGGCGAGTTTCCCATTCAAATGCATGTAACAGTGAGAAACACATTGTCTTGGCGAAATAAAGCGTTTTTGCACAACTTCATATAAATCGCTGTAACTTTTGATAGACGACTCAGAAACACATGTCTATGGCTTCATCTTAAAGAATTCAATATCCTCGTGCTGGGCAAACAGGTTTTGCAGCCGTTTGAGCTAAGATTTTAAAATTATTCACATAATGAAAACCTGTACTTTGTCTCGGGCGAGTTTCCCATTCAAATGCATGTAACAGTGAGAAACACACTGTCTTGGCGAAAGAAAGCATTTTCGTACAACTTCATATAAATCGCTGTAACTTTTGATAGAAGACTCAGAAACACATGTCTATGGCTTTATCTTATAGAATTCAATATCCCCGTGCTGGGCAAACAGGTTTTGCAGCCGTTTGAGCTAAGATTTTAAAATTATTCACATAATGAAAACCTATACTTTGTCTCGGGCGAGTTTCCCATTCAAATGCATGTAACAGTGAGAAACACATTGTCTTGGCGAAATAAAGCGTTTTTGTACAACTTCATATAAATCGCTGTAACTTTTGATAGAAGACTCAGACAAACATGTTTATGGCTTTATCTTATAGAACTCAATATCCCCGTGCTGGGCAAACAGGTTTTGCAGCCGTTTGAGCTAAGATTTTAAAATTATTCACATAATGAAAACCTATACTTTGTCTCGGGCGAGTTTCCCATTCAAATGCATGTAACAGTGAGAAACACATTGTCTTGGCGAAATAAAGCGTTTTTGCACAACTTTATATAAATCGGTGCAACTTTTGATAGACGACTCAGACACACATGTCTATGGCTTCATCTTAAAGAATTCAATATCCTCGTGCTGGGCAAACAGGTTTTGCAGCCGATTGAGCTAAGATTTTAAAATTATTCACATAATGAAAACCTGTACTTTGTCTCGGGCGAGTTTCCCATTCAAATGCATGTAACAGTGAGAAACACATTGTCTTGGCGAAATAAAGCGTTTTTGCACAACTTCATATAAATCGCTGTAACTTTTGATAGACGACTCAGAAACACATGTCTATGGCTTCATCTTAAAGAATTCAATATCCTCGTGCTGGGCAAACAGGTTTTGCAGCCGTTTGAGCTAAGATTTTAAAATTATTCACATAATGAAAACCTGTACTTTGTCTCGGGCGAGTTTCCCATTCAAATGCATGTAACAGTGAGAAACACACTGTCTTGGCGAAAGAAAGCATTTTCGTACAACTTCATATAAATCGCTGTAACTTTTGATAGAAGACTCAGAAACACATGTCTATGGCTTTATCTTATAGAATTCAATATCCCCGTGCTGGGCAAACAGGTTTTGCAGCCGTTTGAGCTAAGATTTTAAAATTATTCACATAATGAAAACCTATACTTTGTCTCGGGCGAGTTTCCCATTCAAATGCATGTAACAGTGAGAAACACATTGTCTTGGCGAAATAAAGCGTTTTTGTACAACTTCATATAAATCGCTGTAACTTTTGATAGAAGACTCAGACAAACATGTTTATGGCTTTATCTTATAGAACTCAATATCCCCGTGCTGGGCAAACAGGTTTTGCAGCCGTTTGAGCTAAGATTTTAAAATTATTCACATAATGAAAACCTATACTTTGTCTCGGGCGAGTTTCCCATTCAAATGCATGTAACAGTGAGAAACACATTGTCTTGGCGAAATAAAGCGTTTTTGCACAACTTTATATAAATCGGTGCAACTTTTGATAGACGACTCAGACACACATGTCTATGGCTTCATCTTAAAGAATTCAATATCCTCGTGCTGGGCAAACAGGTTTTGCAGCCGATTGAGCTAAGATTTTAAAATTATTCACATAATGAAAACCTGTACTTTGTCTCGGGCGAGTTTCCCATTCAAATGCATGTAACAGTGAGAAACACATTGTCTTGGCGAAATAAAGCGTTTTTGCACAACTTCATATAAATCGCTGTAACTTTTGATAGACGACTCAGAAACACATGTCTATGGCTTCATCTTAAAGAATTCAATATCCTCGTGCTGGGCAAACAGGTTTTGCAGCCGTTTGAGCTAAGATTTTAAAATTATTCACATAATGAAAACCTGTACTTTGTCTCGGGCGAGTTTCCCATTCAAATGCATGTAACAGTGAGAAACACACTGTCTTGGCGAAAGAAAGCATTTTCGTACAACTTCATATAAATCGCTGTAACTTTTGATAGAAGACTCAGAAACACATGTCTATGGCTTTATCTTATAGAATTCAATATCCCCGTGCTGGGCAAACAGGTTTTGCAGCCGTTTGAGCTAAGATTTTAAAATTATTCACATAATGAAAACCTATACTTTGTCTCGGGCGAGTTTCCCATTCAAATGCATGTAACAGTGAGAAACACATTGTCTTGGCGAAATAAAGCGTTTTTGTACAACTTCATATAAATCGCTGTAACTTTTGATAGAAGACTCAGACAAACATGATCATGGCTTTATCTTATAGAACTCAATATCCCCGTGCTGGGCAAACAGGTTTTGCAGCCGTTTGAGCTAAGATTTTAAAATTATTCACATAATGAAAACCTATACTTTGTCTCGGGCGAGTTTCCCATTCAAATGCATGTAACAGTGAGAAACACATTGTCTTGGCGAAATAAAGCGTTTTTGCACAACTTTATATAAATCGGTGCAACTTTTGATAGACGACTCAGACACACATGTCTATGGCTTCATCTTAAAGAATTCAATATCCTCGTGCTGGGCAAACAGGTTTTGCAGCCGATTGAGCTAAGATTTTAAAATTATTCACATAATGAAAACCTGTACTTTGTCTCGGGCGAGTTTCCCATTCAAATGCATGTAACAGTGAGAAACACATTGTCTTGGCGAAATAAAGCGTTTTTGCACAACTTCATATAAATCGCTGTAACTTTTGATAGACGACTCAGAAACACATGTCTATGGCTTCATCTTAAAGAATTCAATATCCTCGTGCTGGGCAAACAGGTTTTGCAGCCGTTTGAGCTAAGATTTTAAAATTATTCACATAATGAAAACCTGTACTTTGTCTCGGGCGAGTTTCCCATTCAAATGCATGTAACAGTGAGAAACACACTGTCTTGGCGAAAGAAAGCATTTTCGTACAACTTCATATAAATCGCTGTAACTTTTGATAGAAGACTCAGAAACACATGTCTATGGCTTTATCTTATAGAATTCAATATCCCCGTGCTGGGCAAACAGGTTTTGCAGCCGTTTGAGCTAAGATTTTAAAATTATTCACATAATGAAAACCTATACTTTGTCTCGGGCGAGTTTCCCATTCAAATGCATGTAACAGTGAGAAACACATTGTCTTGGCGAAATAAAGCGTTTTTGTACAACTTCATATAAATCGCTGTAACTTTTGATAGAAGACTCAGACAAACATGTTTATGGCTTTATCTTATAGAACTCAATATCCCCGTGCTGGGCAAACAGGTTTTGCAGCCGTTTGAGCTAAGATTTTAAAATTATTCACATAATGAAAACCTATACTTTGTCTCGGGCGAGTTTCCCATTCAAATGCATGTAACAGTGAGAAACACATTGTCTTGGCGAAATAAAGCGTTTTTGCACAACTTTATATAAATCGGTGCAACTTTTGATAGACGACTCAGACACACATGTCTATGGCTTCATCTTAAAGAATTCAATATCCTCGTGCTGGGCAAACAGGTTTTGCAGCCGATTGAGCTAAGATTTTAAAATTATTCACATAATGAAAACCTATACTTTGTCTCGGGCGAGTTTCCCATTCAAATGCATGTAACAGTGAGAAACACATTGTCTTGGCGAAATAAAGCGTTTTTGCACAACTTTATATAAATCGGTGCAACTTTTGATAGACGACTCAGACACACATGTCTATGGCTTCATCTTAAAGAATTCAATATCCTCGTGCTGGGCAAACAGGTTTTGCAGCCGATTGAGCTAAGATTTTAAAATTATTCACATAATGAAAACCTGTACTTTGTCTCGGGCGAGTTTCCCATTCAAATGCATGTAACAGTGAGAAACACATTGTCTTGGCGAAATAAAGCGTTTTTGCACAACTTCATATAAATCGCTGTAACTTTTGATAGACGACTCAGAAACACATGTCTATGGCTTCATCTTAAAGAATTCAATATCCTCGTGCTGGGCAAACAGGTTTTGCAGCCGTTTGAGCTAAGATTTTAAAATTATTCACATAATGAAAACCTGTACTTTGTCTCGGGCGAGTTTCCCATTCAAATGCATGTAACAGTGAGAAACACACTGTCTTGGCGAAAGAAAGCATTTTCGTACAACTTCATATAAATCGCTGTAACTTTTGATAGAAGACTCAGAAACACATGTCTATGGCTTTATCTTATAGAATTCAATATCCCCGTGCTGGGCAAACAGGTTTTGCAGCCGTTTGAGCTAAGATTTTAAAATTATTCACATAATGAAAACCTATACTTTGTCTCGGGCGAGTTTCCCATTCAAATGCATGTAACAGTGAGAAACACATTGTCTTGGCGAAATAAAGCGTTTTTGTACAACTTCATATAAATCGCTGTAACTTTTGATAGAAGACTCAGACAAACATGTTTATGGCTTTATCTTATAGAACTCAATATCCCCGTGCTGGGCAAACAGGTTTTGCAGCCGTTTGAGCTAAGATTTTAAAATTATTCACATAATGAAAACCTATACTTTGTCTCGGGCGAGTTTCCCATTCAAATGCATGTAACAGTGAGAAACACATTGTCTTGGCGAAATAAAGCGTTTTTGCACAACTTTATATAAATCGGTGCAACTTTTGATAGACGACTCAGACACACATGTCTATGGCTTCATCTTAAAGAATTCAATATCCTCGTGCTGGGCAAACAGGTTTTGCAGCCGATTGAGCTAAGATTTTAAAATTATTCACATAATGAAAACCTGTACTTTGTCTCGGGCGAGTTTCCCATTCAAATGCATGTAACAGTGAGAAACACATTGTCTTGGCGAAATAAAGCGTTTTTGCACAACTTCATATAAATCGCTGTAACTTTTGATAGACGACTCAGAAACACATGTCTATGGCTTCATCTTAAAGAATTCAATATCCTCGTGCTGGGCAAACAGGTTTTGCAGCCGTTTGAGCTAAGATTTTAAAATTATTCACATAATGAAAACCTGTACTTTGTCTCGGGCGAGTTTCCCATTCAAATGCATGTAACAGTGAGAAACACACTGTCTTGGCGAAAGAAAGCATTTTCGTACAACTTCATATAAATCGCTGTAACTTTTGATAGAAGACTCAGAAACACATGTCTATGGCTTTATCTTATAGAATTCAATATCCCCGTGCTGGGCAAACAGGTTTTGCAGCCGTTTGAGCTAAGATTTTAAAATTATTCACATAATGAAAACCTATACTTTGTCTCGGGCGAGTTTCCCATTCAAATGCATGTAACAGTGAGAAACACATTGTCTTGGCGAAATAAAGCGTTTTTGTACAACTTCATATAAATCGCTGTAACTTTTGATAGAAGACTCAGACAAACATGTTTATGGCTTTATCTTATAGAACTCAATATCCCCGTGCTGGGCAAACAGGTTTTGCAGCCGTTTGAGCTAAGATTTTAAAATTATTCACATAATGAAAACCTATACTTTGTCTCGGGCGAGTTTCCCATTCAAATGCATGTAACAGTGAGAAACACATTGTCTTGGCGAAATAAAGCGTTTTTGCACAACTTTATATAAATCGGTGCAACTTTTGATAGACGACTCAGACACACATGTCTATGGCTTCATCTTAAAGAATTCAATATCCTCGTGCTGGGCAAACAGGTTTTGCAGCCGATTGAGCTAAGATTTTAAAATTATTCACATAATGAAAACCTGTACTTTGTCTCGGGCGAGTTTCCCATTCAAATGCATGTAACAGTGAGAAACACATTGTCTTGGCGAAATAAAGCGTTTTTGCACAACTTCATATAAATCGCTGTAACTTTTGATAGACGACTCAGAAACACATGTCTATGGCTTCATCTTAAAGAATTCAATATCCTCGTGCTGGGCAAACAGGTTTTGCAGCCGTTTGAGCTAAGATTTTAAAATTATTCACATAATGAAAACCTGTACTTTGTCTCGGGCGAGTTTCCCATTCAAATGCATGTAACAGTGAGAAACACACTGTCTTGGCGAAAGAAAGCATTTTCGTACAACTTCATATAAATCGCTGTAACTTTTGATAGAAGACTCAGAAACACATGTCTATGGCTTTATCTTATAGAATTCAATATCCCCGTGCTGGGCAAACAGGTTTTGCAGCCGTTTGAGCTAAGATTTTAAAATTATTCACATAATGAAAACCTATACTTTGTCTCGGGCGAGTTTCCCATTCAAATGCATGTAACAGTGAGAAACACATTGTCTTGGCGAAATAAAGCGTTTTTGTACAACTTCATATAAATCGCTGTAACTTTTGATAGAAGACTCAGACAAACATGTTTATGGCTTTATCTTATAGAACTCAATATCCCCGTGCTGGGCAAACAGGTTTTGCAGCCGTTTGAGCTAAGATTTTAAAATTATTCACATAATGAAAACCTATACTTTGTCTCGGGCGAGTTTCCCATTCAAATGCATGTAACAGTGAGAAACACATTGTCTTGGCGAAATAAAGCGTTTTTGCACAACTTTATATAAATCGGTGCAACTTTTGATAGACGACTCAGACACACATGTCTATGGCTTCATCTTAAAGAATTCAATATCCTCGTGCTGGGCAAACAGGTTTTGCAGCCGATTGAGCTAAGATTTTAAAATTATTCACATAATGAAAACCTATACTTTGTCTCGGGCGAGTTTCCCATTCAAATGCATGTAACAGTGAGAAACACACTGTCTTGGCGAAAGAAAGCATTTTCGTACAACTTCATATAAATCGCTGTAACTTTTGATAGAAGACTCAGAAACACATGTCTATGGCTTTATCTTATAGAATTCAATATCCCCGTGCTGGGCAAACAGGTTTTGCAGCCGTTTGAGCTAAGATTTTAAAATTATTCACATAATGAAAACCTATACTTTGTCTCGGGCGAGTTTCCCATTCAAATGCATGTAACAGTGAGAAACACATTGTCTTGGCGAAATAAAGCGTTTTTGTACAACTTCATATAAATCGCTGTAACTTTTGATAGAAGACTCAGACAAACATGATCATGGCTTTATCTTATAGAACTCAATATCCCCGTGCTGGGCAAACAGGTTTTGCAGCCGTTTGAGCTAAGATTTTAAAATTATTCACATAATGAAAACCTATACTTTGTCTCGGGCGAGTTTCCCATTCAAATGCATGTAACAGTGAGAAACACATTGTCTTGGCGAAATAAAGCGTTTTTGCACAACTTTATATAAATCGGTGCAACTTTTGATAGACGACTCAGACACACATGTCTATGGCTTCATCTTAAAGAATTCAATATCCTCGTGCTGGGCAAACAGGTTTTGCAGCCGATTGAGCTAAGATTTTAAAATTATTCACATAATGAAAACCTGTACTTTGTCTCGGGCGAGTTTCCCATTCAAATGCATGTAACAGTGAGAAACACATTGTCTTGGCGAAATAAAGCGTTTTTGCACAACTTCATATAAATCGCTGTAACTTTTGATAGACGACTCAGAAACACATGTCTATGGCTTCATCTTAAAGAATTCAATATCCTCGTGCTGGGCAAACAGGTTTTGCAGCCGTTTGAGCTAAGATTTTAAAATTATTCACATAATGAAAACCTGTACTTTGTCTCGGGCGAGTTTCCCATTCAAATGCATGTAACAGTGAGAAACACACTGTCTTGGCGAAAGAAAGCATTTTCGTACAACTTCATATAAATCGCTGTAACTTTTGATAGAAGACTCAGAAACACATGTCTATGGCTTTATCTTATAGAATTCAATATCCCCGTGCTGGGCAAACAGGTTTTGCAGCCGTTTGAGCTAAGATTTTAAAATTATTCACATAATGAAAACCTATACTTTGTCTCGGGCGAGTTTCCCATTCAAATGCATGTAACAGTGAGAAACACATTGTCTTGGCGAAATAAAGCGTTTTTGTACAACTTCATATAAATCGCTGTAACTTTTGATAGAAGACTCAGACAAACATGTTTATGGCTTTATCTTATAGAACTCAATATCCCCGTGCTGGGCAAACAGGTTTTGCAGCCGTTTGAGCTAAGATTTTAAAATTATTCACATAATGAAAACCTATACTTTGTCTCGGGCGAGTTTCCCATTCAAATGCATGTAACAGTGAGAAACACATTGTCTTGGCGAAATAAAGCGTTTTTGCACAACTTTATATAAATCGGTGCAACTTTTGATAGACGACTCAGACACACATGTCTATGGCTTCATCTTAAAGAATTCAATATCCTCGTGCTGGGCAAACAGGTTTTGCAGCCGATTGAGCTAAGATTTTAAAATTATTCACATAATGAAAACCTGTACTTTGTCTCGGGCGAGTTTCCCATTCAAATGCATGTAACAGTGAGAAACACATTGTCTTGGCGAAATAAAGCGTTTTTGCACAACTTCATATAAATCGCTGTAACTTTTGATAGACGACTCAGAAACACATGTCTATGGCTTCATCTTAAAGAATTCAATATCCTCGTGCTGGGCAAACAGGTTTTGCAGCCGTTTGAGCTAAGATTTTAAAATTATTCACATAATGAAAACCTGTACTTTGTCTCGGGCGAGTTTCCCATTCAAATGCATGTAACAGTGAGAAACACATTGTCTTGGCGAAAGAAAGCATTTTCGTACAACTTCATATAAATCGCTGTAACTTTTGATAGAAGACTCAGAAACACATGTCTATGGCTTTATCTTATAGAATTCAATATCCCCGTGCTGGGCAAACAGGTTTTGCAGCCGTTTGAGCTAAGATTTTAAAATTATTCACATAATGAAAACCTATACTTTGTCTCGGGCGAGTTTCCCATTCAAATGCATGTAACAGTGAGAAACACATTGTCTTGGCGAAATAAAGCGTTTTTGTACAACTTCATATAAATCGCTGTAACTTTTGATAGAAGACTCAGACAAACATGTTTATGGCTTTATCTTATAGAACTCAATATCCCCGTGCTGGGCAAACAGGTTTTGCAGCCGTTTGAGCTAAGATTTTAAAATTATTCACATAATGAAAACCTATACTTTGTCTCGGGCGAGTTTCCCATTCAAATGCATGTAACAGTGAGAAACACATTGTCTTCACGAAATAAAGCGTTTTTGCACAACTTTATATAAATCGGTGCAACTTTTGATAGAAGACTCAGACACACATGTCTATGGCTTCATCTTAAAGAATTCAATATCCTCGTGCTGGGCAAACAGGTTTTGCAGCCGATTGAGCTAAGATTTTAAAATTATTCACATAATGAAAACCTGTACTTTGTCTCGGGCGAGTTTCCCATTCAAATGCATGTAACAGTGAGAAACACACTGTCTTGGCGAAAGAAAGCGTTTTCGTACAACTTCATATAAATCGCTGTAACTTTTGATAGAAGACTCAGAAACACATGATCATGGCTTTATCTTATAGAACTCAATATCCCCGTGCTGGGCAAACAGGTTTTGCAGCCGATTGAGCTAAGATTTTAAAATTATTCACATAATGAAAACCTATACTTTGTCTCGGGCGAGTTTCCCATTCAAATGCATGTAACAGTGAGAAACGCATTGTCTTGGCGACAGAAAGCGTTTTCGTACAACTTCATATAAATCGCTGTAACTTTTGATAGAAGACTCAGAAACACATGATCATGGCTTTATCTTATAGAACTCAATATCCCCGTGCTGGGCAAACAGGTTTTGCAGCCGATTGAGCTAAGATTTTAAAATTATTCACATAATGAAAACCTATACTTTGTCTCGGGCGAGTTTCCCATTCAAATGCATGTAACAGTGAGAAACGCATTGTCTTGGCGACAGAAAGCGTTTTCGTACAACTTCATATAAATCGCTGTAACTTTTGATAGAAGACTCAGAAACACATGATCATGGCTTTATCTTATAGAACTCAATATCCCCGTGCTGGGCAAACAGGTTTTGCAGCCGTTTGAGCTAAGATTTTAAAATTATTCACATAATGAAAACCTATACTTTGTCTCGGGCGAGTTTCCCATTCAAATGCATGTAACAGTGAGAAACACATTGTCTTGGCGAAATAAAGCGTTTTTGTACAACTTCATATAAATCGCTGTAACTTTTGATAGAAGACTCAGACAAACATGTTTATGGCTTTATCTTATAGAACTCAATATCCCCGTGCTGGGCAAACAGGTTTTGCAGCCGTTTGAGCTAAGATTTTAAAATTATTCACATAATGAAAACCTATACTTTGTCTCGGGCGAGTTTCCCATTCAAATGCATGTAACAGTGAGAAACACATTGTCTTGGCGAAATAAAGCGTTTTTGCACAACTTTATATAAATCGGTGCAACTTTTGATAGACGACTCAGACACACATGTCTATGGCTTCATCTTAAAGAATTCAATATCCTCGTGCTGGGCAAACAGGTTTTGCAGCCGATTGAGCTAAGATTTTAAAATTATTCACATAATGAAAACCTATACTTTGTCTCGGGCGAGTTTCCCATTCAAATGCATGTAACAGTGAGAAACACATTGTCTTGGCGAAATAAAGCGTTTTTGCACAACTTTATATAAATCGGTGCAACTTTTGATAGACGACTCAGACACACATGTCTATGGCTTCATCTTAAAGAATTCAATATCCTCGTGCTGGGCAAACAGGTTTTGCAGCCGATTGAGCTAAGATTTTAAAATTATTCACATAATGAAAACCTGTACTTTGTCTCGGGCGAGTTTCCCATTCAAATGCATGTAACAGTGAGAAACACATTGTCTTGGCGAAATAAAGCGTTTTTGCACAACTTCATATAAATCGCTGTAACTTTTGATAGACGACTCAGAAACACATGTCTATGGCTTCATCTTAAAGAATTCAATATCCTCGTGCTGGGCAAACAGGTTTTGCAGCCGTTTGAGCTAAGATTTTAAAATTATTCACATAATGAAAACCTGTACTTTGTCTCGGGCGAGTTTCCCATTCAAATGCATGTAACAGTGAGAAACACACTGTCTTGGCGAAAGAAAGCATTTTCGTACAACTTCATATAAATCGCTGTAACTTTTGATAGAAGACTCAGAAACACATGTCTATGGCTTTATCTTATAGAATTCAATATCCCCGTGCTGGGCAAACAGGTTTTGCAGCCGTTTGAGCTAAGATTTTAAAATTATTCACATAATGAAAACCTATACTTTGTCTCGGGCGAGTTTCCCATTCAAATGCATGTAACAGTGAGAAACACATTGTCTTGGCGAAATAAAGCGTTTTTGTACAACTTCATATAAATCGCTGTAACTTTTGATAGAAGACTCAGACAAACATGTTTATGGCTTTATCTTATAGAACTCAATATCCCCGTGCTGGGCAAACAGGTTTTGCAGCCGTTTGAGCTAAGATTTTAAAATTATTCACATAATGAAAACCTATACTTTGTCTCGGGCGAGTTTCCCATTCAAATGCATGTAACAGTGAGAAACACATTGTCTTGGCGAAATAAAGCGTTTTTGCACAACTTTATATAAATCGGTGCAACTTTTGATAGACGACTCAGACACACATGTCTATGGCTTCATCTTAAAGAATTCAATATCCTCGTGCTGGGCAAACAGGTTTTGCAGCCGATTGAGCTAAGATTTTAAAATTATTCACATAATGAAAACCTGTACTTTGTCTCGGGCGAGTTTCCCATTCAAATGCATGTAACAGTGAGAAACACATTGTCTTGGCGAAATAAAGCGTTTTTGCACAACTTCATATAAATCGCTGTAACTTTTGATAGACGACTCAGAAACACATGTCTATGGCTTCATCTTAAAGAATTCAATATCCTCGTGCTGGGCAAACAGGTTTTGCAGCCGTTTGAGCTAAGATTTTAAAATTATTCACATAATGAAAACCTGTACTTTGTCTCGGGCGAGTTTCCCATTCAAATGCATGTAACAGTGAGAAACACACTGTCTTGGCGAAAGAAAGCGTTTTCGTACAACTTCATATAAATCGCTGTAACTTTTGATAGAAGACTCAGAAACACATGATCATGGCTTTATCTTATAGAACTCAATATCCCCGTGCTGGGCAAACAGGTTTTGCAGCCGATTGAGCTAAGATTTTAAAATTATTCACATAATGAAAACCTATACTTTGTCTCGGGCGAGTTTCCCATTCAAATGCATGTAACAGTGAGAAACGCATTGTCTTGGCGACAGAAAGCGTTTTCGTACAACTTCATATAAATCGCTGTAACTTTTGATAGAAGACTCAGAAACACATGATCATGGCTTTATCTTATAGAACTCAATATCCCCGTGCTGGGCAAACAGGTTTTGCAGCCGTTTGAGCTAAGATTTTAAAATTATTCACATAATGAAAACCTATACTTTGTCTCGGGCGAGTTTCCCATTCAAATGCATGTAACAGTGAGAAACACATTGTCTTGGCGAAATAAAGCGTTTTTGTACAACTTCATATAAATCGCTGTAACTTTTGATAGAAGACTCAGACAAACATGTTTATGGCTTTATCTTATAGAACTCAATATCCCCGTGCTGGGCAAACAGGTTTTGCAGCCGTTTGAGCTAAGATTTTAAAATTATTCACATAATGAAAACCTATACTTTGTCTCGGGCGAGTTTCCCATTCAAATGCATGTAACAGTGAGAAACACATTGTCTTGGCGAAATAAAGCGTTTTTGCACAACTTTATATAAATCGGTGCAACTTTTGATAGACGACTCAGACACACATGTCTATGGCTTCATCTTAAAGAATTCAATATCCTCGTGCTGGGCAAACAGGTTTTGCAGCCGATTGAGCTAAGATTTTAAAATTATTCACATAATGAAAACCTATACTTTGTCTCGGGCGAGTTTCCCATTCAAATGCATGTAACAGTGAGAAACACATTGTCTTGGCGAAATAAAGCGTTTTTGCACAACTTTATATAAATCGGTGCAACTTTTGATAGACGACTCAGACACACATGTCTATGGCTTCATCTTAAAGAATTCAATATCCTCGTGCTGGGCAAACAGGTTTTGCAGCCGATTGAGCTAAGATTTTAAAATTATTCACATAATGAAAACCTGTACTTTGTCTCGGGCGAGTTTCCCATTCAAATGCATGTAACAGTGAGAAACACATTGTCTTGGCGAAATAAAGCGTTTTTGCACAACTTCATATAAATCGCTGTAACTTTTGATAGACGACTCAGAAACACATGTCTATGGCTTCATCTTAAAGAATTCAATATCCTCGTGCTGGGCAAACAGGTTTTGCAGCCGTTTGAGCTAAGATTTTAAAATTATTCACATAATGAAAACCTGTACTTTGTCTCGGGCGAGTTTCCCATTCAAATGCATGTAACAGTGAGAAACACACTGTCTTGGCGAAAGAAAGCATTTTCGTACAACTTCATATAAATCGCTGTAACTTTTGATAGAAGACTCAGAAACACATGTCTATGGCTTTATCTTATAGAATTCAATATCCCCGTGCTGGGCAAACAGGTTTTGCAGCCGTTTGAGCTAAGATTTTAAAATTATTCACATAATGAAAACCTATACTTTGTCTCGGGCCAGTTTCCCATTCAAATGCATGTAACAGTGAGAAACACATTGTCTTGGCGAAATAAAGCGTTTTTGCACAACTTTATATAAATCGGTGCAACTTTTGATAGACGACTCAGACACACATGTCTATGGCTTCATCTTAAAGAATTCAATATCCTCGTGCTGGGCAAACAGGTTTTGCAGCCGATTGAGCTAAGATTTTAAAATTATTCACATAATGAAAACCTGTACTTTGTCTCGGGCGAGTTTCCCATTCAAATGCATGTAACAGTGAGAAACACATTGTCTTGGCGAAATAAAGCGTTTTTGCACAACTTTATATAAATCGGTGCAACTTTTGATAGACGACTCAGAAACACATGTCTATGGCTTCATCTTAAAGAATTCAATATCCTCGTGCTGGGCAAACAGGTTTTGCAGCCGATTGAGCTAAGATTTTAAAATTATTCACATAATGAAAACCTGTACTTTGTCTCGGGCGAGTTTCCCATTCAAATGCATGTAACAGTGAGAAACACATTGTCTTGGCGAAATAAAGCGTTTTTGCACAACTTTATATAAATCGCTGTAACTTTTGATAGAAGACTCAGAAACACATGTTTATGGCTTTATTTTATAGAAGTCAATATCCCCGTGCTGGGCAAACAGGTTTTGCAGCCGTTTGAGCTAAGATTTTAAAATTATTCACATAATGAAAACCTATACTTTGTCTCGGGCGAGTTTCCCATTCAAATACATGTAACAGTGAGAAACACACTGTCTTGGCGAAAGAAAGCGTTTTCGTACAACTTCATATAAATCGCTGTAACTTTTGATAGAAGACTCAGAAACACATGATCATGGCTTTATCTTATAGAACTCAATATCCCCGTGCTGGGCAAACAGGTTTTGCAGCCGTTTGAGCTAAGATTTTAAAATTATTCACATAATGAAAACCTATACTTTGTCTCGGGCGAGTTTCCCATTCAAATGCATGTAACAGTGAGAAACGCATTGTCTTGGCGACAGAAAGCGTTTTCGTACAACTTCATATAAATCGCTGTAACTTTTGATAGAAGACTCAGAAACACATGATCATGGCTTTATCTTATAGAACTCAATATCCCCGTGCTGGGCAAACAGGTTTTGCAGCCGTTTGAGCTAAGATTTTAAAATTATTCACATAATGAAAACCTATACTTTGTCTCGGGCGAGTTTCCCATTCAAATGCATGTAACAGTGAGAAACAAATTGTCTTGGCGAAATAAAGCGTTTTTGCACAACTTTATATAAATCGGTGCAACTTTTGATAGACGACTCAGACACACATGTCTATGGCTTCATCTTATAGAACTCAATATCCCCGTGCTGGGCAAACAGGTTTTGCAGCCGTTTGAGCTAAGATTTTAAAATTATTCACATAATGAAAACCTATACTTTGTCTCGGGCGAGTTTCCCATTCAAATGCATGTAACAGTGAGAAACACACTGTCTTGGCGAAATAAAGCGTTTTTGCACAACTTTATATAAATCGGTGCAACTTTTGATAGACGACTCAGACACACATGTCTATGGCTTCATCTTAAAGAATTCAATATCCTCGTGCTGGGCAAACAGGTTTTGCAGCCGTTTGAGCTAAGATTTTAAAATTATTCACATAATGAAAACCTATACTTTGTCTCGGGCGAGTTTCCCATTCAAATGCATGTAACAGTGAGAAACACACTGTCTTGGCGAAAGAAAGCGTTTTTGAACAACTTCATATAAATCGCTGTAACTTTTGATAGAAGACTCAGAAACACATGTTTATGGCTTTATCTTATAGAACTCAATATCCTCGTGCTGGGCAAACAGGTTTTGCAGCCGTTTGAGCTAAGATTTTAAAATTATTCACATAATGAAAACCTGTACTTTGTCTCGGGCGAGTTTCCCATTCAAATGCATGTAACAGTGAGAAACACATTGTCTTGGCGAAATAAAGCGTTTTTGCACAACTTTATATAAATCGGTGCAACTTTTGATAGACGACTCAGAAACACATGTCTATGGCTTCATCTTAAAGAATTCAATATCCTCGTGCTGGGCAAACAGGTTTTGCAGCCGTTTGAGCTAAGATTTTAAAATTATTCACATAATGAAAACCTATACTTTGTCTCGGGCGAGTTTCCCATTCAAATGCATGTAACAGTGAGAAACGCACTGTCTTGGCGAAATAAAGCATTTTCGTACAACTTCATATAAATCGCTGTAACTTTTGATAGAAGACTCAGAAACACATGTTTATGGCTTTATCTTATAGAACTCAATATCCTCGTGCTGGGCAAACAGGTTTTGCAGCCGATTGAGCTAAGATTTTAAAATTATTCACATAATGAAAACCTGTACTTTGTCTCGGGCGAGTTTCCCATTCAAATGCATGTAACAGTGAGAAACACATTGTCTTGGCGAAATAAAGCGTTTTTGCACAACTTCATATAAATCGCTGTAACTTTTGATAGACGACTCAGAAACACATGTCTATGGCTTTATCTTATAGAATTCAATATCCCCGTGCTGGGCAAACAGGTTTTGCAGCCGTTTGAGCTAAGATTTTAAAATTATTCACATAATGAAAACCTATACTTTGTCTCGGGCGAGTTTCCCATTCAAATGCATGTAACAGTGAGAAACACATTGTCTTGGCGAAATAAAGCGTTTTTGTACAACTTCATATAAATCGCTGTAACTTTTGATAGAAGACTCAGACAAACATGTTTATGGCTTTATCTTATAGAACTCAATATCCCCGTGCTGGGCAAACAGGTTTTGCAGCCGTTTGAGCTAAGATTTTAAAATTATTCACATAATGAAAACCTATACTTTGTCTCGGGCGAGTTTCCCATTCAAATGCATGTAACAGTGAGAAACACATTGTCTTCACGAAATAAAGCGTTTTTGCACAACTTTATATAAATCGGTGCAACTTTTGATAGAAGACTCAGACACACATGTCTATGGCTTCATCTTAAAGAATTCAATATCCTCGTGCTGGGCAAACAGGTTTTGCAGCCGATTGAGCTAAGATTTTAAAATTATTCACATAATGAAAACCTATACTTTGTCTCGGGCGAGTTTCCCATTCAAATGCATGTAACAGTGAGAAACGCATTGTCTTGGCGACAGAAAGCGTTTTCGTACAACTTCATATAAATCGCTGTAACTTTTGATAGAAGACTCAGAAACACATGATCATGGCTTTATCTTATAGAACTCAATATCCCCGTGCTGGGCAAACAGGTTTTGCAGCCGTTTGAGCTAAGATTTTAAAATTATTCACATAATGAAAACCTGTACTTTGTCTCGGGCGAGTTTCCCATTCAAATGCATGTAACAGTGAGAAACACACTGTCTTGGCGAAATAAAGCGTTTTTGCACAACTTTATATAAATCGGTGCAACTTTTGATAGACGACTCAGACACACATGTCTATGGCTTCATCTTAAAGAATTCAATATCCTCGTGCTGGGCAAACAGGTTTTGCAGCCGTTTGAGCTAAGATTTTAAAATTATTCACATAATGAAAACCTATACTTTGTCTCGGGCGAGTTTCCCATTCAAATGCATGTAACAGTGAGAAACGCATTGTCTTGGCGACAGAAAGCGTTTTCGTACAACTTCATATAAATCGCTGTAACTTTTGATAGAAGACTCAGAAACACATGATCATGGCTTTATCTTATAGAACTCAATATCCCCGTGCTGGGCAAACAGGTTTTGCAGCCGTTTGAGCTAAGATTTTAAAATTATTCACATAATGAAAACCTATACTTTGTCTCGGGCGAGTTTCCCATTCAAATGCATGTAACAGTGAGAAACGCATTGTCTTGGCGACAGAAAGCGTTTTCGTACAACTTCATATAAATCGCTGTAACTTTTGATAGAAGACTCAGAAACACATGATCATGGCTTTATCTTATAGAACTCAATATCCCCGTGCTGGGCGAACAGGTTTTGCAGCCGTTTGAGCTAAGATTTTAAAATTATTCACATAATGAAAACCTGTACTTTGTCTCGGGCGAGTTTCCCATTCAAATGCATGTAACAGTGAGAAACACACCGTCTTGGCGAAAGAAAGCATTTTCGTACAACTTTATATAAATCGGTGCAACTTTTGATAGACGACTCAGAAACACATGTCTATGGCTTCATCTTAAAGAATTCAATATCCTCGTGCTGGGCAAACAGGTTTTGCAGCCGTTTGAGCTAAGATTTTAAAATTATTCACATAATGAAAACCTATACTTTGTCTCGGGCGAGTTTCCCATTCAAATGCATGTAACAGTGAGAAACACACTGTCTTGGCGAAATAAAGCGTTTTTGCACAACTTTATATAAATCGGTGCAACTTTTGATAGACGACTCAGACACACATGTCTATGGCTTCATCTTAAAGAATTCAATATCCTCGTGCTGGGCAAACAGGTTTTGCAGCCGTTTGAGCTAAGATTTTAAAATTATTCACATAATGAAAACCTATACTTTGTCTCGGGCGAGTTTCCCATTCAAATGCATGTAACAGTGAGAAACACACCGTCTTGGCGAAAGAAAGCATTTTCGTACAACTTCATATAAATCGGTGCAACTTTTGATAGACGACTCAGAAACACATGTCTATGGCTTCATCTTAAAGAATTCAATATCCTCATGCTGGGCAAACAGGTTTTGCAGCCGTTTGAGCTAAGATTTTAAAATTATTCACATAATGAAAACCTATACTTTGTCTCGGGCGAGTTTCCCATTCAAATGCATGTAACAGTGAGAAACACACTGTCTTGGCGAAATAAAGCGTTTTTGCACAACTTTATATAAATCGGTGCAACTTTTGATAGACGACTCAGACACACATGTCTATGGCTTCATCTTAAAGAATTCAATATCCTCGTGCTGGGCAAACAGGTTTTGCAGCCGTTTGAGCTAAGATTTTAAAATTATTCACATAATGAAAACCTATACTTTGTCTCGGGCGAGTTTCCCATTCAAATGCATGTAACAGTGAGAAACGCATTGTCTTGGCGACAGAAAGCGTTTTCGTACAACTTCATATAAATCGCTGTAACTTTTGATAGAAGACTCAGAAACACATGATCATGGCTTTATCTTATAGAACTCAATATCCCCGTGCTGGGCGAACAGGTTTTGCAGCCGTTTGAGCTAAGATTTTAAAATTATTCACATAATGAAAACCTGTACTTTGTCTCGGGCGAGTTTCCCATTCAAATGCATGTAACAGTGAGAAACACACCGTCTTGGCGAAAGAAAGCATTTTCGTACAACTTTATATAAATCGGTGCAACTTTTGATAGACGACTCAGAAACACATGTCTATGGCTTCATCTTAAAGAATTCAATATCCTCGTGCTGGGCAAACAGGTTTTGCAGCCGTTTGAGCTAAGATTTTAAAATTATTCACATAATGAAAACCTATACTTTGTCTCGGGCGAGTTTCCCATTCAAATGCATGTAACAGTGAGAAACACACTGTCTTGGCGAAATAAAGCGTTTTTGCACAACTTTATATAAATCGCTGTAACTTTTGATAGAAGACTCAGAAACACATGTTTATGGCTTTATCTTATAGAACTCAATATCCCCGTGCTGGGCAAACAGGTTTTGCAGCCGTTTGAGCTAAGATTTTAAAATTATTCACATAATGAAAACCTGTACTTTGTCTCGGGCGAGTTTCCCATTCAAATGCATGTAACAGTGAGAAACACACCGTCTTGGCGAAAGAAAGCATTTTCGTACAACTTCATATAAATCGGTGCAACTTTTGATAGACGACTCAGAAAGAAATGTCTATGGCTTCATCTTAAAGAATTCAATATCCTCGTGCTGGGCAAACAGGTTTTGCAGCCGTTTGAGCTAAGATTTTAAAATTATTCACATAATGAAAACCTATACTTTGTCTCGGGCGAGTTTCCCATTCAAATGCATGTAACAGTGAGAAACACACTGTCTTGGCGAAATTAAGCGTTTTTGCACAACTTTATATAAATCGGTGCAACTTTTGATAGACGACTCAGACACACATGTCTATGGCTTCATCTTAAAGAATTCAATATCCTCGTGCTGGGCAAACAGGTTTTGCAGCCGTTTGAGCTAAGATTTTAAAATTATTCACATAATGAAAACCTATACTTTGTCTCGGGCGAGTTTCCCATTCAAATGCATGTAACAGTGAGAAACACACTGTCTTGGCGAAATAAAGCGTTTTTGAACAACTTCATATAAATCGCTGTAACTTTTGATAGAAGACTCAGAAACACATGTTTATGGCTTTATCTTATAGAACTCAATATCCCCGTGCTGGGCAAACAGGTTTTGCAGCCGTTTGAGCTAAGATTTTAAAATTATTCACATAATGAAAACCTGTACTTTGTCTCGGGCGAGTTTCCCATTCAAATGCATGTAACAGTGAGAAACACACCGTCTTGGCGAAAGAAAGCATTTTCGTACAACTTTATATAAATCGGTGCAACTTTTGATAGACGACTCAGAAACACATGTCTATGGCTTCATCTTAAAGAATTCAATATCCTCGTGCTGGGCAAACAGGTTTTGCAGCCGTTTGAGCTAAGATTTTAAAATTATTCACATAATGAAAACCTATACTTTGTCTCGGGCGAGTTTCCCATTCAAATGCATGTAACAGTGAGAAACACACTGTCTTGGCGAAATAAAGCGTTTTTGCACAACTTTATATAAATCGGTGCAACTTTTGATAGACGACTCAGACACACATGTCTATGGCTTCATCTTAAAGAATTCAATATCCTCGTGCTGGGCAAACAGGTTTTGCAGCCGTTTGAGCTAAGATTTTAAAATTATTCACATAATGAAAACCTATACTTTGTCTCGGGCGAGTTTCCCATTCAAATGCATGTAACAGTGAGAAACACACTGTCTTGGCGAAATAAAGCGTTTTTGAACAACTTCATATAAATCGCTGTAACTTTTGATAGAAGACTCAGACAAACATGTTTATGGCTTTATCTTATAGAACTCAATATCCCCGTGCTGGGCGAACAGGTTTTGCAGCCGTTTGAGCTAAGATTTTAAAATTATTCACATAATGAAAACCTGTACTTTGTCTCGGGCGAGTTTCCCATTCAAATGCATGTAACAGTGAGAAACACACCGTCTTGGCGAAAGAAAGCATTTTCGTACAACTTTATATAAATCGGTGCAACTTTTGATAGACGACTCAGAAACACATGTCTATGGCTTCATCTTAAAGAATTCAATATCCTCGTGCTGGGCAAACAGGTTTTGCAGCCGTTTGAGCTAAGATTTTAAAATTATTCACATAATGAAAACCTATACTTTGTCTCGGGCGAGTTTCCCATTCAAATGCATGTAACAGTGAGAAACACACTGTCTTGGCGAAATAAAGCGTTTTTGCACAACTTTATATAAATCGGTGCAACTTTTGATAGACGACTCAGACACACATGTCTATGGCTTCATCTTAAAGAATTCAATATCCTCGTGCTGGGCAAACAGGTTTTGCAGCCGTTTGAGCTAAGATTTTAAAATTATTCACATAATGAAAACCTATACTTTGTCTCGGGCGAGTTTCCCATTCAAATGCATGTAACAGTGAGAAACACACTGTCTTGGCGAAATAAAGCGTTTTTGAACAACTTCATATAAATCGCTGTAACTTTTGATAGAAGACTCAGAAACACATGTTTATGGCTTTATCTTATAGAACTCAATATCCCCGTGCTGGGCAAACAGGTTTTGCAGCCGTTTGAGCTAAGATTTTAAAATTATTCACATAATGAAAACCTATACTTTGTCTCGGGCGAGTTTCCCATTCAAATGCATGTAACAGTGAGAAACACACCGTCTTGGCGAAAGAAAGCATTTTCGTACAACTTCATATAAATCGGTGCAACTTTTGATAGACGACTCAGAAACACATGTCTATGGCTTCATCTTAAAGAATTCAATATCCTCATGCTGGGCAAACAGGTTTTGCAGCCGTTTGAGCTAAGATTTTAAAATTATTCACATAATGAAAACCTATACTTTGTCTCGGGCGAGTTTCCCATTCAAATGCATGTAACAGTGAGAAACACACTGTCTTGGCGAAATAAAGCGTTTTTGCACAACTTTATATAAATCGGTGCAACTTTTGATAGACGACTCAGACACACATGTCTATGGCTTCATCTTAAAGAATTCAATATCCTCGTGCTGGGCAAACAGGTTTTGCAGCCGTTTGAGCTAAGATTTTAAAATTATTCACATAATGAAAACCTATACTTTGTCTCGGGCGAGTTTCCCATTCAAATGCATGTAACAGTGAGAAACGCATTGTCTTGGCGACAGAAAGCGTTTTCGTACAACTTCATATAAATCGCTGTAACTTTTGATAGAAGACTCAGAAACACATGATCATGGCTTTATCTTATAGAACTCAATATCCCCGTGCTGGGCGAACAGGTTTTGCAGCCGTTTGAGCTAAGATTTTAAAATTATTCACATAATGAAAACCTGTACTTTGTCTCGGGCGAGTTTCCCATTCAAATGCATGTAACAGTGAGAAACACACCGTCTTGGCGAAAGAAAGCATTTTCGTACAACTTTATATAAATCGGTGCAACTTTTGATAGACGACTCAGAAACACATGTCTATGGCTTCATCTTAAAGAATTCAATATCCTCGTGCTGGGCAAACAGGTTTTGCAGCCGTTTGAGCTAAGATTTTAAAATTATTCACATAATGAAAACCTATACTTTGTCTCGGGCGAGTTTCCCATTCAAATGCATGTAACAGTGAGAAACACACTGTCTTGGCGAAATAAAGCGTTTTTGCACAACTTTATATAAATCGCTGTAACTTTTGATAGAAGACTCAGAAACACATGTTTATGGCTTTATCTTATAGAACTCAATATCCCCGTGCTGGGCAAACAGGTTTTGCAGCCGTTTGAGCTAAGATTTTAAAATTATTCACATAATGAAAACCTGTACTTTGTCTCGGGCGAGTTTCCCATTCAAATGCATGTAACAGTGAGAAACACACCGTCTTGGCGAAAGAAAGCATTTTCGTACAACTTCATATAAATCGGTGCAACTTTTGATAGACGACTCAGAAACACATGTCTATGGCTTCATCTTAAAGAATTCAATATCCTCGTGCTGGGCAAACAGGTTTTGCAGCCGTTTGAGCTAAGATTTTAAAATTATTCACATAATGAAAACCTATACTTTGTCTCGGGCGAGTTTCCCATTCAAATGCATGTAACAGTGAGAAACACACTGTCTTGGCGAAATAAAGCGTTTTTGAACAACTTCATATAAATCGCTGTAACTTTTGATAGAAGACTCAGAAACACATGTTTATGGCTTTATCTTATAGAACTCAATATCCCCGTGCTGGGCGAACAGGTTTTGCAGCCGTTTGAGCTAAGATTTTAAAATTATTCACATAATGAAAACCTGTACTTTGTCTCGGGCGAGTTTCCCATTCAAATGCATGTAACAGTGAGAAACACACCGTCTTGGCGAAAGAAAGCATTTTCGTACAACTTTATATAAATCGGTGCAACTTTTGATAGACGACTCAGAAACACATGTCTATGGCTTCATCTTAAAGAATTCAATATCCTCGTGCTGGGCAAACAGGTTTTGCAGCCGTTTGAGCTAAGATTTTAAAATTATTCACATAATGAAAACCTATACTTTGTCTCGGGCGAGTTTCCCATTCAAATGCATGTAACAGTGAGAAACACTGTCTTGGCGAAATAAAGCGTTTTTGCACAAGTTTATATAAATCGGTGCAACTTTTGATAGACGACTCAGACACACATGTCTATGGCTTCATCTTAAAGAATTCAATATCCTCGTGCTGGGCAAACAGGTTTTGCAGCCGTTTGAGCTAAGATTTTAAAATTATTCACATAATGAAAACCTATACTTTGTCTCGGGCGAGTTTCCCATTCAAATGCATGTAACAGTGAGAAACACACTGTCTTGGCGAAATAAAGCGTTTTTGCACAACTTTATATAAATCGGTGCAACTTTTGATAGACGACTCAGAAACACATGTTTATGGCTTTATCTTATAGAACTCAATATCCCCGTGCTGGGCAAACAGGTTTTGCAGCCGTTTGAGCTAAGATTTTAAAATTATTCACATAATGAAAACCTGTACTTTGTCTCGGGCGAGTTTCCCATTCAAATGCATGTAACAGTGAGAAACACACCGTCTTGGCGAAAGAAAGCATTTTCGTACAACTTCATATAAATCGGTGCAACTTTTGATAGACGACTCAGAAACACATGTCTATGGCTTCATCTTAAAGAATTCAATATCCTCGTGCTGGGCAAACAGGTTTTGCAGCCGTTTGAGCTAAGATTTTAAAATTATTCACATAATGAAAACCTATACTTTGTCTCGGGCGAGTTTCCCATTCAAATGCATGTAACAGTGAGAAACACACTGTCTTGGCGAAATAAAGCGTTTTTGCACAACTTTATATAAATCGGTGCAACTTTTGATAGACGACTCAGACACACATGTCTATGGCTTCATCTTAAAGAATTCAATATCCTCGTGCTGGGCAAACAGGTTTTGCAGCCGTTTGAGCTAAGATTTTAAAATTATTCACATAATGAAAACCTATACTTCGTTTCAGGCGAGTTTCCCATTCAAATGCATGTAACAGTGAGAAACACACTGTCTTGGCGAAAGAAAGCATTTTCGTACAACTTTATATAAATCGGTGCAACTTTTGATAGACGACTCAGACACACATGTCTATGGCTTCATCTTAAAGAATTCAATATCCTCGTGCTGGGCAAACAGGTTTTGCAGCCGTTTGAGCTAAGATTTTAAAATTATTCACATAATGAAAACCTATACTTTGTTTCAGGCGAGTTTCCCATTCAAATGCATGTAACAGTGAGAAACACACTGTCTTGGCGAAAGAAAGCATTTTCGTACAACTTCATATAAATCGCTGTAACTTTTGATAGAAGACTCAGAAACACATGTTTATGGCTTTATCTTATAGAACTCAATATCCTCGTGCTGGGCAAACAGGTTTTGCAGCCGTTTGAGCTAAGATTTTAAAATTATTCACATAATGAAAACCTATACTTTGTCTCGGGCGAGTTTCCCATTCAAATGCATGTAACAGTGAGAAACGCATTGTCTTGGCGACAGAAAGCGTTTTTGTACAACTTCATATAAATCGCTGTAACTTTTGATAGAAGACTCAGAAACACATGATCATGGCTTTATCTTATAGAACTCAATATCCTCGTGCTGGGCAAACAGGTTTTGCAGCCGTTTGAGCTAAGATTTTAAAATTATTCACATAATGAAAACCTATACTTTGTCTCGGGCGAGTTTCCCATTCAAATGCATGTAACAGTGAGAAACACACCGTCTTGGCGAAAGAAAGCATTTTCGTACAACTTCATATAAATCGGTGCAACATTTGATAGACGACTCAGAAACATGTACAAAAGGGTTAGGGTTGTGTATGGGATTTCCTATGCCCCCTGAATGCACCATCGGGGTGCATGTCCGCAACTTTAGTTCAGAGACAAACGGCAGCCAAACAACGGACAGTGTGTGCGTTCATAAGACCGTAAGTTAATGTTTTACTTCACTCAGTTGTGTTGGTGTTCAGCCATGAGTGTATTTGATGACTTACCAGCAGTTTCTGCTTCTGTTTATGTGACATTATGTACAAGTGGTAGTTCGCTAGCATAACAGATTTGTTTACTAATTAGCTTCTAGGAGAGAGATTCGTTGTTATCGTGTTGTTGATTCTGTGCTCCGTGTAACAGATGATAAACCAATGTACAGTTGCCTTCAGTGCATAGTTGTATGCGGTGTGTTAATGCATAATGTCTGACTTTAAGTTTATGTAACCAGGCTGAAGTATAATGTCAGCTTATTTAGCTATATACTGTACTTGAGTACACCTCAGTTGTATCTTTATGTTTATTATGTAATCTGATTCCTAATTGATTGTATTATTATGCTTTGTCTGCAGAAACCACACATACACACACACACTCTATTTCGCCCAGCTGCGGGCACATTCTCAATTGAAAATACAAAGAATGACAACTTTATTCCTGGACTCTGCCTGTTTGTTCCTCTCACATCTGAACATTTGCAAGTGTCCTGACCCGACACTCTGAAGTGATTGCTGCCAGCTCAGATTTCTTTAACCCTTCTGAACATTGGTCCTTCGAGCCGGATGTGAGCAACTGCTTCAGCCTTATATGTTCAGAATGGAAGGCCGATACCCATACAGAGAGTCTGACCGTCCGCACAGACATAGCAAGCTGCCATCATACCTCCAGAACTATGAAGTGGATGACCTCACTAAGAACCGA
Source organism: Diplotaxodon limnothrissa (assembly GCF_057381915.1). Classification (NCBI taxonomy): domain Eukaryota; kingdom Metazoa; phylum Chordata; class Actinopteri; order Cichliformes; family Cichlidae; genus Diplotaxodon; species Diplotaxodon limnothrissa. The sequence continues at coordinate 3,583,656 of NC_140614.1, read as the reverse complement.
CTCTCACATGATGATCAGGGCAAGCATTCTACTCATCCTGAAATTCTCCAATATATTCATCATATGAAAGAGGAACACAATCAACTCCGACTAGATGTGCAACGCCTGACAGATTTGATCTCTAGCTCACCTGTACTAGCTCCACAGCATGCCACATCACGGTCTGAGGATGGGACGTCAACCACACCTGCCCACACTAGTAAGCTGGTGCCAATCGAAGGTCAGAAGAGCCCACATCATCCTGAAAGTGCTCCACAGGTGCCTTTTGGGGATGAGTCTCAACATCCAAAGGACAGCCAGCATGGCCTGATTGAGGAGCTCACCCACAGTCTAAATGACGCAGATCTTGACAGGGAGCACAGCGCACAGTCACCATCACCTTCAGTCGACTCATGCCCTGAATCTCAAGATTTTCTTTCACCAATGACACCAGGTGAGAGGCCCTCTCCACTTCCAGTGTCAGCAGCAAGGGGACGATCACCATATCATGCAGAACAAAGAAGGGTTGATGAGGTGTATGCTCGTCGCCACAGGAACTGCAGTCAGCCTGCCACTCCTCCTAGATTGCCAAGGCTAGGGGCCTGCTATGAAGATGATCCATACTACAGACAAGATGACAGGCATCCTACCCCTGGTCACCCAAGCTGCCCTGACAGTCACTATCGTTCTCCTTATGGATATGGGTATCAGGATTCGAGTTATCCGTACAGGCGCTGTGGTAACTATCCAGATGACCGCCGACAGTGTCCAACCGATCGCCTGCAACCAGGTGGGTGCCCTCAGACACCACTCTCTCTCAGCAGAGCCCAACCGATAGAGACTTATCGTGGACCTCAACCAACGATCCCCGACCTTGTGCACGAGGACCCACGTGAGTTTGCAAGATTAAAGCTAGCTCTAGATAACATACTTCCACTTGATGCTCCTGAACACTTCAAGTTCCAAATCTTGACAGATCACCTTAAGTGTGAAGATGCACTACTTGTAGCTGACTCATACAGTAACAGTCCATTCTCATTTGCTGACACCATGAGAGCACTTACAGAAATGTATGGGCAACCTCAACATCTGGCCTTAAAAAGGATTACCAAACTGATGGATGGACCCAACATTAGGAGTGGTGACATCAGAGCCTTCAAGTCTTTTGCACTACAAGTCCGTGCGCTAGTCGGTATGTTACACCAGTTGGGAGAACAAGGTCGGACAGAGTTGAGGTGTGGCTCACACGTATCTCGCCTCTTAGCTAAGCTACCTTATGACCTAAGAGCAAATTTCCAGAGATTTGTCAATCCCATCAACACTCCTATACCAACACTGCTTCATCTTGCTGAATGGCTTGAGTATGAGGTGCGTGTCCAGGTAATTGGAGACCAATATTGCGGCCACTCTGACAGGGAGAGGCAAGTTTCACGAAAGGAAAGACGTCCTGAGCATAAGTTTCAGAAGGTTGCCACCATTCTCCATGGTAGTGAGCCCAGGAGAAAGATGGAAGGTGACATGTCAGCGGCACAAGAAAGGCCCAAGAAGTACTGTCCATTCTGTAATACAGTGCAGCATTACCTGAATCAGTGCAGTAACTTCAAACTCTTGTCGAAGGAGCAGAAGACAGAGTGGATCAAGGTGAATAAGAGGTGCTGGCGATGCGCCCGTGATCATCAAGCAGCTAAGTGTAACCTCAAAGCCAAGTGTAAACCATGTGGGCGCCGACATCTTGAAGTTCTTCATGATGTCAATACCAGCCCAGATGCTACAGCCTCTGATTCAACCAGTGCACCAGAGGAAAGCACATGCTTAGTAAGTTCCACCTCTGAGACACTGTACGTAGACCGGCAAACCAATAGCAGTCAGGTGTTACTCAAGCTAAGTCGTGTCATCATTAGGAGCAGTACAAAGATGGTTGAAACCTATGCTATACTGGATGATGGATCAGAGCGTACCATACTTCTGCACGAAGCGGCTGATTGCTTGGGGCTGCACGGGGAAGCAGAGGACCTAGCACTCCGCACTGTCCGTCAAGATAGCTGTACCATCCATGGTGCTGCTGTGTCATTCTCCATTTCTCCTGCCTCACAGCCGAACAAGTCCTTCCAGATCCACCGAGCCTTCACAGCAAAGGAACTTGGCCTAGCATGCCATAGTTACCCGATAAGAGCATTACAGGAGCGGTACCGTCACCTTAAGCACCTGCCACTGCCAGACATAAAGGAAGTACAGCCCCTTCTGCTTATTGGGTCAGATAATCCACATCTTCTCACTCCTGTGGAGCCAGTACGTCTAGGTCCTCCAGGTGGACCTGCAGCTGTGCACACCCGACTTGGATGGACTTTACAGGGTCCATCGAGATTCCTACGTCAGCGGCTAACCCCACAGCAGTGTCTCTTCACCTCTGGGGCCTCACCAGAAGCTGAGCTCTTCAGCCATGTGGAGAGACTCTGGAAGATGGATACCTTGCCATACCGGAGTGAGCGGCTCATTACTAGGTCCCGACAAGACGCTGAGGCCATTCAGAGACTTGAGGAAAGGACAATTCGAGTAACAATTGATGGAGTAAATCGCTACGCCACTCCACTACTGTGGAAGAAGAATCTTCCCCCTCTTCGTGCTACACCAGAGGCAGTTTTGGCCCAGCTTCGTGGTACAGAGAAACGACTTGCCAGAGAACCACAGAAGGCAGCTGCCTACTCTCGGGAAATCCAAAAACTGCTGCAGGCTGGCTTCGTCACAGCTGTTGCACCGGAAGAGGCCGCAGTGAGTAACTGTTCGTGGTTTATCCCCCATCACATGGTGCACCACAACGGGAAGGACAGGATAGTGTTCAACTGTTCCTTCACCTACAAGGGTCAGAGCCTGAACGACTGCCTTCTTCCAGGGCCTACACTGGGAGCTAGCCTGTTGGGAGTCCTTCTCAGGTTCAGGGAACACCCAGTCGCCTTCAGCAGTGACATAAAAGGGATGTTCCATCAGGTCCGTCTGCTAGATGAGGACAAACCCTTTCTCTGTTTCCTGTGGCGAGACATGAAGGTAGACGAAAAACCCACCATCTACCAATGGCAGGTGCTTCCCTTTGGGACTACATGCAGTCCGTGCTGCGCTACCTTTGCACTTCAAGATCATGTCCAGAAACACACTGAGCCAGGAGAGGATGCTCGTCTGTCCATAGAACGTAATTTCTATGTTGACAACTGTTTGCAGAGCCTCCCATCAGAAGGCCAAGCCAAGGAGTTGGTGGATCGCCTGCAGTCTCTCCTCTTGGAGGGTGGATTTGAACTACGACAATGGGCTAGCAATGTCCACACGGTCATCAGCCACCTACCAGTTGAATCCCAGTCAGAGGGTAGCGTTCTCTGGCTCTCCCAGGAGTCAGCCGATCCGCAAGAGCGCACTCTAGGACTCGTATGGCACTGTAAGACTGATGCACTCCGGTACAAGCATCAGCAGAGTGTCAGTTCGGAGCCAGCAATGCGCAGCGTTTGTCGGCTGCTCGCCCAGCGGTGTGATCCTCTCGGGTTTCTTGTTCCGTGTACGGCCAGGGCGGGGGTCGTCGTGCAGCACCTCTGGGACGGGGGGGGGGGAAGATGGGATGATCCTCACTTGCCTGGGAGTCTGCTCCGCGCCTGGCGTTTGTGGGGGGGTGGACTCGGCCAGCTCTCACGGGTGGCGCTGCCGGGGTGCTGCACTGACTCGCGCTCGGATTGTGGTCGCAGCCATCGGAGCCTTCGTGTGTTCTGTGGTGCCTCTGGGCGTGCCTATGGGTCTGTGGCGTATCTGCGCGCCGACCAGGGGGAGGAAGAGGTCCGGGTGGCTTTCTTGGCTGCGGGGTCGAGGGTTGCACCCGAGGGGCGGCTCTCGGTTCCGGGGCTGGAGTTGTGTGGAGCCCTTGCAGGAGCGCGGCTGGCTTCTGTTCTGGGGAGGGAACTGACCCTTGGCGTCCAGGATGTGGTGTTCTGGACGGACTCGACTACAGTGCTTGACTGGCTCCGTTCGGATTCATGCAGATATGGGGTCTTTGTGGGAACCGGAGTTGCAGGGGTGCAAGAACTCTCTGCTGCGGCATCTTGGCGGTGCGTGGACTCAGGAACCAATCCGGCAGACGATATCACAGGAGGGAGGACTGTGGCTCAGCTTGCTGGTGCGGGTCGCTGGAGCCGGGGGCCACCATTTCTTCGGCTGCCGCCCAGCCTTTGGCCGCAAGCACCGGTGGGAGAAGCTGGGGAGGAGGTGGAGGAGCTGGGGAGGCCAGTGTTCTGTGGTCTGCTTGCTGGATCCGCTGGTCCAGCGATGCCTGACATCAAACGGTTCAGCACATATGAGGGGCTCCTGAGGGCCACTGCTCGGGTGATGCACGGGGCGGCTGGTGACACCAGTCGCCCTGATGCTGATGACTTTAAAGGGGCAGAGCTGGCCCTGCTTGGACATTCTCGGATGGAGAGCTTCCCGAGAGAATTCACATTACTTAAATCAGAGAAGCTGATTCCATCCAGTAGCAGGCTAATTACCCTCGCTCCTGAGTATGACAGGGCTTCTGACTTGGTTGGAGTTGGAGGTCGACTCCGCGGGTGCGAGGGCCTGGGCCCTGGGGTGCTGCACCCTGTGCTTCTGGAGCCTGCTCACCCGGTTGCGAGGCTTCTGGTCCAGCGATGTGACGGTGGGCTCAGCCACCCGGGAGCTGGGCGTGTTTTCGCTGGGTTGCGCCGGAGGTGCTGGATCTTGGGGGGGAGAGGGGCAGTCGGAGGACATCGGCATTGCTGTCCCGGGTGCGGGAGGTGGAGAGGTCGACCGGAGGTCCCGGGGATGGCGGATTTGCCGCCCTCGGGTTTGGGGCTCTTCCGACCTGCTTTCTATTCGACTGGAATGGACTGCTTCGGCCCTATGCTCATTAAAGTGGGTCGGCACACAGAAAAGAGGTGGGGCATCCTTTTCAAGTGTCTTACTACTCGAGCAGTTCACCTGGATCTGCTGGTAAACATGGATGTTGACTCCTTCTTGATGTCACTCAGACGGTTCATAGCCCGTAGAGGGAAGCCGTTTGAACTCCGTTCGGACCAGGGTACTAACTTTCGAGGTGCAAGTAAGGAACTACAAGAAGCATTCATTGCCCTAACGCCAGATCTTAGACAGCAACTGGCAGCAGAACAGATCCGATTCTGTTTCAATCCCCCTAGTGCTCCACACTTTGGAGGGTCTTGGGAGAGAGAGGTGCGATCTGTGAAAACCGCTCTGCGCACCACGTTGGGAGCGCAGATAGTGTCAGAGGAAGTGCTGAGGACTGTCCTGCTTGAGGTGGAGAGTATACTCAACTCCAGGCCTTTGGGTTATGTTTCTTCAGACATCGCAGACCCAGATCCCATCACGCCCTACTCTTTGTTGATGGGGCGGCCAGATTGCTCTCTACCCCAAGTGTTCTATCCAGAATCCGAGCTGCTCAGTCGTAAGAGGTGGAGACACACTCAAGTCCTGGCTGACCAATTCTGGAAGCACTTCATACGGCATTTTATGCCCACCTTGCAACCACGGCAGAAATGGCACAAGGACACAGACAACATTGCAGTTGGATCTGTGGTTCTCATTGTTGATCAGCAGACCCCACGAGCGCTCTGGCAAGTAGGAACTGTGAAAACTATCCTACCGGGGGCCGATGATCGTGTCAGAGCTGCAGTCGTTCGAGTAAAGGACCGAACTTACACTCGCCCGGTGGCCCGGCTCATCAGGTTGCCTGTTCTACCCCAGGATTCTGCTTAGGTGCAGAGGACATTCCATCAAGGTCAAATTTGTACACCAAATTTGGGGGCGGCTGTACAAAAGGGTTAGGGTTGTGTATGGGATTTCCTATGCCCCCTGAATGCACCATCGGGGTGCATGTCCGCAACTTTAGTTCAGAGACAAACGGCAGCCAAACAACGGACAGTGTGTGCGTTCATAAGACCGTAAGTTAATGTTTTACTTCACTCAGTTGTGTTGGTGTTCAGCCATGAGTGTATTTGATGACTTACCAGCAGTTTCTGCTTCTGTTTATGTGACATTATGTACAAGTGGTAGTTTGCTAGCATAACAGATTTGTTTACTAATTAGCTTCTAGGAGAGAGATTCGTTGTTATCGTGTTGTTGATTCTGTGCTCCGTGTAACAGATGATAAACCAATGTACAGTTGCCTTCAGTGCATAGTTGTATGCGGTGTGTTAATGCATAATGTCTGACTTTAAGTTTATGTAACCAGGCTGAAGTATAATGTCAGCTTATTTAGCTATATACTGTACTTGAGTACACCTCAGTTGTATCTTTATGTTTATTATGTAATCTGATTCCTAATTGATTGTATTATTATGCTTTGTCTGCAGAAACCACACATACACACACACACTCTATTTCGCCCAGCTGCGGGCACATTCTCAATTGAAAATACAAAGAATGACAACTTTATTCCTGGACTCTGCCTGTTTGTTCCTCTCACATCTGAACATTTGCAAGTGTCCTGACCCGACACTCTGAAGTGATTGCTGCCAGCTCAGATTTCTTTAACTTCTGAACAAACACATGTCTATGGCTTCATCTTAAAGAATTCAATATCCTCGTGCTGGGCAAACAGGTTTTGCAGCCGTTTGAGCTAAGATTTTAAAATTATTCACATAATGAAAACCTATACTTTGTCTCGGGCGAGTTTCCCATTCAAATGCATGTAACAGTGAGAAACACACTGTCTTGGCGAAATAAAGCGTTTTTGCACAACTTTATATAAATCGGTGCAACTTTTGATAGACGACTCAGACACACATGTCTATGGCTTCATCTTAAAGAATTCAATATCCTCGTGCTGGGCAAACAGGTTTTGCAGCCGTTTGAGCTAAGATTTTAAAATTATTCACATAATGAAAACCTATACTTTGTCTCGGGCGAGTTTCCCATTCAAATGCATGTAACAGTGAGAAACACACTGTCTTGGCGAAATAAAGCGTTTTTGCACAACTTTATATAAATCGGTGCAACTTTTGATAGACGACTCAGACACACATGTCTATGGCTTCATCTTAAAGAATTCAATATCCTCGTGCTGGGCAAACAGGTTTTGCAGCCGTTTGAGCTAAGATTTTAAAATTATTCACATAATGAAAACCTATACTTTGTCTCGGGCGAGTTTCCCATTCAAATGCATGTAACAGTGAGAAACGCATTGTCTTGGCGACAGAAAGCGTTTTCGTACAACTTCATATAAATCGCTGTAACTTTTGATAGAAGACTCAGAAACACATGATCATGGCTTTATCTTAAAGAATTCAATATCCTCGTGCTGGGCAAACAGGTTTTGCAGCCGTTTGAGCTAAGATTTTAAAATTATTCACATAATGAAAACCTATACTTTGTCTCGGGCGAGTTTCCCATTCAAATGCATGTAACAGTGAGAAACACACTGTCTTGGCGAAAGAAAGCATTTTCGTACAACTTCATATAAATCGCTGTAACTTTTGATAGAAGACTCAGAAACACATGTTTATGGCTTTATCTTATAGAACTCAATATCCCCGTGCTGGGCAAACAGGTTTTGCAGCCGTTTGAGCTAAGATTTTAAAATTATTCACATAATGAAAACCTATACTTTGTCTCGGGCGAGTTTCCCATTCAAATGCATGTAACAGTGAGAAACACACTGTCTTGGCGAAATAAAGCGTTTTTGAACAACTTCATATAAATCGCTGTAACTTTTGATAGAAGACTCAGACAAACATGTTTATGGCTTTATCTTATAGAACTCAATATCCCCGTGCTGGGCAAACAGGTTTTGCAGCCGTTTGAGCTAAGATTTTAAAATTATTCACATAATGAAAACCTATACTTTGTCTCGGGCGAGTTTCCCATTCAAATGCATGTAACAGTGAGAAACACATTGTCTTGGCGAAATAAAGCGTTTTTGCACAACTTTATATAAATCGGTGTAACTTTTGATAGACGACTCAGACACACATGTCTATGGCTTCATCTTAAAGAATTCAATATCCTCGTGCTGGGCAAACAGGTTTTGCAGCCGTTTGAGCTAAGATTTTAAAATTATTCACATAATGAAAACCTATACTTTGTCTCGGGCGAGTTTCCCATTCAAATGCATGTAACAGTGAGAAACACACTGTCTTGGCGAAATAAAGCGTTTTTGCACAACTTTATATAAATCGGTGTAACTTTTGATAGACGACTCAGACACACATGTCTATGGCTTCATCTTAAAGAATTCAATATCCTCGTGCTGGGCAAACAGGTTTTGCAGCCGTTTGAGCTAAGATTTTAAAATTATTCACATAATGAAAACCTATACTTTGTCTCGGGCGAGTTTCCCATTCAAATGCATGTAACAGTGAGAAACACACTGTCTTGGCGAAATAAAGCATTTTCGTACAACTTCATATAAATCGCTGTAACTTTTGATAGAAGACTCAGAAACACATGTTTATGGCTTTATCTTATAGAACTCAATATCCCCGTGCTGGGCAAACAGGTTTTGCAGCCGTTTGAGCTAAGATTTTAAAATTATTCACATAATGAAAACCTATACTTTGTCTCGGGCGAGTTTCCCATTCAAATGCATGTAACAGTGAGAAACACATTGTCTTGGCGAAATAAAGCGTTTTTGCACAACTTTATATAAATCGGTGCAACTTTTGATAGACGACTCAGAAACACATGTCTATGGCTTCATCTTAAAGAATTCAATATCCTCGTGCTGGGCAAACAGGTTTTGCAGCCGTTTGAGCTAAGATTTTAAAATTATTCACATAATGAAAACCTATACTTTGTTTCAGGCGAGTTTCCCATTCAAATGCATGTAACAGTGAGAAACACACTGTCTTGGCGAAAGAAAGCATTTTCGTACAACTTCATATAAATCGCTGTAACTTTTGATAGAAGACTCAGAAACACATGTTTATGGCTTTATCTTATAGAACTCAATATCCCCGTGCTGGGCAAACAGGTTTTGCAGCCGTTTGAGTTAAGATTTTAAAATTATTCACATAATGAAAACCTATACTTTGTCTCGGGCGAGTTTCCCATTCAAATGCATGTAACAGTGAGAAACACACTGTCTTGGCGAAATAAAGCGTTTTTGCACAACTTTATATAAATCGGTGTAACTTTTGATAGACGACTCAGACACACATGTCTATGGCTTCATCTTAAAGAATTCAATATCCTCGTGCTGGGCAAACAGGTTTTGCAGCCGTTTGAGCTAAGATTTTAAAATTATTCACATAATGAAAACCTATACTTTGTCTCGGGCGAGTTTCCCATTCAAATGCATGTAACAGTGAGAAACACACTGTCTTGGCGAAATAAAGCATTTTCGTACAACTTCATATAAATCGCTGTAACTTTTGATAGAAGACTCAGAAACACATGTTTATGGCTTTATCTTATAGAACTCAATATCCCCGTGCTGGGCAAACAGGTTTTGCAGCCGTTTGAGCTAAGATTTTAAAATTATTCACATAATGAAAACCTATACTTTGTCTCGGGCGAGTTTCCCATTCAAATGCATGTAACAGTGAGAAACACATTGTCTTGGCGAAATAAAGCGTTTTTGCACAACTTTATATAAATCGGTGCAACTTTTGATAGACGACTCAGACAAACATGTTTATGGCTTTATCTTATAGAACTCAATATCCCCGTGCTGGGCAAACAGGTTTTGCAGCCGTTTGAGCTAAGATTTTGATATTATTCACATAATGAAAACCTATACTTTGTCTCGGGCGAGTTTCCCATTCAAATGCATGTAACAGTGAGAAACACATTGTCTTGGCGAAATAAAGTGTTTTTGCACAACTTTATATAAATCGGTGTAACTTTTGATAGACGACTCAGACACACATGTCTATGGCTTCATCTTAAAGAATTCAATATCCTCGTGCTGGGCAAACAGGTTTTGCAGCCGTTTGAGCTAAGATTTTAAAATTATTCACATAATGAAAACCTATACTTTGTCTCGGGCGAGTTTCCCATTCAAATGCATGTAACAGTGAGAAACACACTGTCTTGGCGAAAGAAAGCATTTTCGTACAACTTCATATAAATCGCTGTAACTTTTGATAGAAGACTCAGAAACACATGTTTATGGCTTTATCTTATAGAACTCAATATCCCCGTGCTGGGCAAACAGGTTTTGCAGCCGTTTGAGCTAAGATTTTAAAATTATTCACATAATGAAAACCTATACTTTGTCTCGGGCGAGTTTCCCATTCAAATGCATGTAACAGTGAGAAACACATTGTCTTGGCGAAATAAAGCGTTTTTGCACAACTTTATATAAATCGGTGCAACTTTTGATAGACGACTCAGAAACACATGTCTATGGCTTCATCTTAAAGAATTCAATATCCTTGTGCTGGGCAAACAGGTTTTGCAGCCGTTTGGGCTAAGATTTTAAAATTATTCACATAATGAAAACCTATACTTTGTCTCGGGCGAGTTTCCCATTCAAATGCATGTAACAGTGAGAAACGCATTGTCTTGGCGACAGAAAGCGTTTTTGAACAACTTCATATAAATCGGTGTAACTTTTGATAGACGACTCAGACACACATGTCTATGGCTTCATCTTAAAGAATTCAATATCCTCGTGCTGGGCAAACAGGTTTTGCAGCCGTTTGAGCTAAGATTTTAAAATTATTCACATAATGAAAACCTATACTTTGTCTCGGGCGAGTTTCCCATTCAAATGCATGTAACAGTGAGAAACACACTGTCTTGGCGAAAGAAAGCATTTTCGTACAACTTCATATAAATCGCTGTAACTTTTGATAGAAGACTCAGAAACACATGTTTATGGCTTTATCTTATAGAACTCAATATCCCCGTGCTGGGCAAACAGGTTTTGCAGCCGTTTGAGCTAAGATTTTAAAATTATTCACATAATGAAAACCTATACTTTGTCTCGGGCGAGTTTCCCATTCAAATGCATGTAACAGTGAGAAACACATTGTCTTGGCGAAATAAAGCGTTTTTGCACAACTTTATATAAATCGGTGCAACTTTTGATAGACGACTCAGAAACACATGTCTATGGCTTCATCTTAAAGAATTCAATATCCTTGTGCTGGGCAAACAGGTTTTGCAGCCGTTTGGGCTAAGATTTTAAAATTATTCACATAATGAAAACCTATACTTTGTCTCGGGCGAGTTTCCCATTCAAATGCATGTAACAGTGAGAAACGCATTGTCTTGGCGACAGAAAGCGTTTTTGAACAACTTCATATAAATCGGTGTAACTTTTGATAGACGACTCAGACACACATGTCTATGGCTTCATCTTAAAGAATTCAATATCCTCGTGCTGGGCAAACAGGTTTTGCAGCCGATTGAGCTAAGATTTTAAAATTATTCACATAATGTCTCGGGCGAGTTTCCCATTCAAATGCATGTAACAGTGAGAAACGCATTGTCTTGGCGACAGAAAGCGTTTTTGAACAACTTCATATAAATCGCTGTAACTTTTGATAGAAGACTCAGAAACACATGTTTATGGCTTTATCTTATAGAACTCAATATCCCCGTGCTGGGCAAACAGGTTTTGCAGCCGTTTGAGCTAAGATTTTAAAATTATTCACATAATGAAAACCTATACTTTGTCTCGGGCGAGTTTCCCATTCAAATGCATGTAACAGTGAGAAACGCATTGTCTTGGCGACAGAAAGCGTTTTCGTACAACTTCATATAAATCGCTGTAACTTTTGATAGAAGACTCAGAAACACATGATCATGGCTTTATCTTATAGAACTCAATATCCCCGTGCTGGGCAAACAGGTTTTGCAGCCGATTGAGCTAAGATTTTAAAATTATTCACATAATGAAAACCTATACTTAGTTTCAGGCGAGTTTCCCATTCAAATGCATGTAACAGTGAGAAACACATTGTCTTGGCGAAATAAAGCGTTTTTGCACAACTTTATATAAATCGGTGCAACTTTTGATAGACGACTCAGAAACACATGTCTATGGCTTCATCTTAACCCTCCTCTCGTGTTAGGGTCGGCACCGACCCATTTTAAATTTCAAATGCATAAAAAAATCACATACATTTGTTTATTGTATCAAGGCTTTTTGACTTTGTCAGGAACCTCTATTTCTACAAAATAAAATAAAAAAAATTATTTTCACTAAATTATAAAATGCCCTAGTTGAAATTATGACCTTTGTGTTGTTAGGGTCGGTTTCGACCCAGGTATAATATTATGAGTATAAAGCAATAATTAAAGCCAAAACTGAAATCATAAGTGCACTGTCAGCTAAAACACTTACAGCAAGCGCCTCTCCTAATCATATGAGCTTTAGGGGATTCTTATTTTGCATGTTTTTTGCAGTATACCTGCACAAAAACAAAACAAAATAAACACGGGCATGTGAGGTGAATTCACTATTTGAGTGGCCATTTGACTTCCAGAGTGCACATTTACAATTTGCAGCATACAAAAAATGAGAAGAAGATTCACAGTGAGCTAAGTTCTGGATCATATTTTTGGTGAAAATGAAGGAGAGGACACAGAGCAGCATAGCGATTCAGATGGGCAGGTTTCTAAGGAGGAAGACAATGTGGACTATCATCCAGAAGACACAGACACATCTGATCAGAGGTGGAGGTCGCTGGTGCTGAAGCTACTCCTGCTGAAAGATTCAAGTCCAAAAATGGTAAGATCTTTTGGAGCTCAGTACCTCATGATGTACATGGCAGGGCAGCTGCTGCAAATGTCATCAAAATGACCCCTGGAATCACAAGGTTTGCTCTGACCAAAGTCAGTGACATCAAGAGATGTTTTGAGATATTTATGCCATTGTCACTAGAAAGAATCATCATTACTATGATAAACCTTGAAGGAAAAAAAGTCAATGGCGACATGATGAGGAATACCTGGATGCTTTCATTGTTCTTGCTGGAGTGTACAGATGCTGCAATGAGGCCACTGATCGTCTATGGGATGCATCGACAGGCAGAAACATTTTCTGGGCAACGATGTCACTTCACACATTTGATATCATTTTGATTCAAGAGTCCTCAGATTTGACAACAGAGAGACCAGACCGAGGTCTGACAAACTTGCTCCCATCAGGGATGTCTGGGAGAGATGGGTGCAGCTTCTTCCACTGATGTTCATCCCAGGGCCAGTGACAGTGGATGAATGTCTTGTCCACTTTTTGAGGAAAATGCCCCTTCCGGCAATATATACCCAGTAAGCAAGGGAAAAACGGCAGAAAAATCTGGGAAGCCTGTGATGCAAAAACCAACTATGCCTGGAATGTACAGATTTTCACAGTCAAAGCTGCGAGTGGCACCCCTGAGAAGAAACAATGAAAATGTGTGGTCCTCCATATGACCACTGGACTGCAGGATCACAATATCAGCTGTGATATTTTATTTTATTTTATTTTTTACCAGATATGACCTTGGACAAGAACTTCACAAAGGAAACTGAGGTGAAGCTGTATCATTGGGAAGTGATAAAAAGCCCACAATTACCCACGGCTATAACCAAAACAAAGGAGGAGAGGACTTTTTCTTTTTTTCAGTTTATATTAAAGGTCTACTGCTGAAAAAAAACAAACTTTTTTTGTCTTTTCTTGATGTAAATGTCTATGGGTCGAAATTGACCCGTAACACCATCGATGTCATTTTAGTTATTAATCTTAAAATGAAAAAAATCAATAAAACAGATTTATTTAAGAGATGTGTCCTATACCCCTCAGTAATACTCAGGTAACACAGAAACCTTTTATTTATTAATATGATTCTCTTGAGGTTAATTTTACAATTTTTTTTTAATTGAAATCGAGGGGTATAGTGACAAAAAAAGACCCAGAGGCCCACACCAAAAGTATTAAAACCAACATTTTCATGGATAAGGAAGCCTAACAAGGTAACCAAGAGATGAGAAACAAATTGGATGATAACTTATTGTTTTTAGTATATTTTATAGCTGATTTAATTCACGGGTCAAAACCGACCCGCTAACATAAGAGATGATAACAGAAAGCTAACACGAGAGGAAGGTTAAAGAATTCAATATCCTCGTGCTGGGCAAACAGGTTTTGCAGCCGTTTGAGCTAAGATTTTAAAATTATTCACATAATGTCTCGGGCGAGTTTCCCATTCAAATGCATGTAACAGTGAGAAACACATTGTCTTGGCGAAATAAAGCGTTTTTGCACAACTTCATATAAATCGGTGCAACTTTTGATAGACGACTCAGACACACATGTCTATGGCTTCATCTTAAAGAATTCAATATCCTCGTGCTGGGCAAACAGGTTTTGCAGCCGTTTGAGCTAAGATTTTAAAATTATTCACATAATGAAAACCTATACTTTGTCTCGGGCGAGTTTCCCATTCAAATGCATGTAACAGTGAGAAACACACTGTCTTGGCGAAATAAAGCGTTTTTGAACAACTTCATATAAATCGCTGTAACTTTTGATAGAAGACTCAGAAACACATGTTTATGGCTTTATCTTATAGAACTCAATATCCCCGTGCTGGGCAAACAGGTTTTGCAGCCGTTTGAGCTAAGATTTTAAAATTATTCACATAATGAAAACCTGTACTTTGTCTCGGGCGAGTTTCCCATTCAAATGCATGTAACAGTGAGAAACACATTGTCTTGGCGAAATAAAGCGTTTTTGCACAACTTTATATAAATCGGTGCAACTTTTGATAGACGACTCAGAAACACATGTCTATGGCTTCATCTTAAAGAATTCAATATCCTCGTGCTGGGCAAACAGGTTTTGCAGCCGTTTGAGCTAAGATTTTAAAATTATTCACATAATGAAAACCTATACTTTGTCTCGGGCGAGTTTCCCATTCAAATGCATGTAACAGTGAGAAACACACTGTCTTGGCGAAATAAAGCGTTTTTGAACAACTTCATATAAATCGCTGTAACTTTTGATAGAAGACTCAGAAACACATGTTTATGGCTTTATCTTATAGAACTCAATATCCCCGTGCTGGGCAAACAGGTTTTGCAGCCGTTTGAGCTAAGATTTTAAAATTATTCACATAATGAAAACCTATACTTTGTCTCGGGCGAGTTTCCCATTCAAATGCATGTAACAGTGAGAAACACATTGTCTTGGCGAAATAAAGCGTTTTTGAACAACTTCATATAAATCGCTGTAACTTTTGATAGAAGACTCAGAAACACATGTTTATGGCTTTATCTTATAGAACTCAATATCCCCGTGCTGGGCAAACAGGTTTTGCAGCCGTTTGAGCTACGATTTTAAAATTATTCACATAATGAAAACCTATACTTTGTCTCGGGCGAGTTTCCCATTCAAATGCATGTAACAGTGAGAAACACACTGTCTTGGCGAAAGAAAGCATTTTCGTACAACTTCATATAAATCGCTGTAACTTTTGATAGAAGACTCAGACAAACATGTTTATGGCTTTATCTTATAGAACTCAATATCCCCGTGCTGGGCAAACAGGTTGCAGCCGATTGAGCTAAGATTTTAAAATTATTCACATAATGTCTCGGGCGAATTTCCCATTCAAATGCATGTAACAGTGAGAAACGCATTGTCTTGGCGACAGAAAGCGTTTTTGAACAACTTCATATAAATCGCTGTAACTTTTGATAGAAGACTCAGACAAACATGTTTATGGCTTTATCTTATAGAACTCAATATCCCCGTGCTGGGCAAACAGGTTGCAGCCGATTGAGCTAAGATTTTAAAATTATTCACATAATGAAAACCTATACTTTGTTTTGGGCGAGTTTACCATTCAAATGTATGTAATAGCGAGAAACGCACTAACGTGGTCAAATAAAGCGTTTTTAATGGTCTTCATAAAGACAGCTGTAACTTTTGATAGAAGACTCAGACAAACATGTTTATGGCTTTATCTTATAGAACTCAATATCCCCGTGCTGGGCAAACAGGTCTTTGCAGCCGTTTGAGCTAAGATTTTAAAATTATTCACATAATGTCTCGGGCGAATTTCCCATTCAAATGCATGTAACAGTGAGAAACGCATTGTCTTGGCGACAGAAAGCGTTTTTGAACAACTTCATATAAATCGCTGTAACTTTTGATAGAAGACTCAGACAAACATGTTTATGGCTTTATCTTATAGAACTCAATATCTCCGTGCTGGGCAAACAGGTTTTGCAGCCGTTTGAGCTAAGATTTTAAAATTATTCACATAATGAAAACTACTTTGTTTCGGTCGAGTTCCCCATTCAAATGCATGTAACAGTGAGAAACGCATTGTCTTGGCGAAATAAAGCGTTTTTGAACAACTTCATATAAATCGCTGTAACTTTTGATAGAAGACTCAGACACACATGTTTATGGCTTTATCTTATAGAACTCAATATCCCCGTGCTGGGCAAACAGGTTTTGCAGCCGTTTGAGCTAAGATTTTAAAATTATTCACATAATGAAAACCTATACTTTGTCTTGGGCGAGTTTCCCATTCAAATGCATGTAACAGTGAGAAACACACTGTCTTGGCGAAAGAAAGCATTTTCGTACAACTTCATATAAATCGCTGTAACTTTTGATAGAAGACTCAGAAACACATGTCTATGGCTTTATCTTATAGAACTCAATATCCCCGTGCTGGGCAAACAGGTTTTGCAGCTGTTTGAGCTAAGATTTTAAAATTATTCACATAATGAAAACCTATACTTTGTCTCGGGCGAGTTTCCCATTCAAATGCATGTAACAGTGAGAAACACACTGTCTTGGCGAAATAAAGCGTTTTTGAACAACTTCATATAAATCGCTGTAACTTTTGATAGAAGACTCAGACAAACATGTTTATGGCTTTATCTTATAGAACTCAATATCCCCGTGCTGGGCAAACAGGTTTTGCAGCCGTTTGAGCTAAGATTTTAAAATTATTCACATAATGAAAACCTGTACTTTGTCTCGGGCGAGTTTCCCATTCAAATGCACGTAACAGTGAGAAACACACTGTCTTGGCGAAATAAAGCGTTTTTGAACAACTTCATATAAATCGCTGTAACTTTTGATAGAAGACTCAGAAACACATGTTTATGGCTTTATCTTATAGAACTCAATATCCCCGTGCTGGGCAAACAGGTTTTGCAGCCGTTTGAGCTAAGATTTTAAAATTATTCACATAATGAAAACCTATACTTTGTCTCGGGCGAGTTTCCCATTCAAATGCATGTAACAGTGAGAAACACATTGTCTTGGCGAAATAAAGCGTTTTTGCACAACTTTATATAAATCGCTGTAACTTTTGATAGACGACTCAGACACATGTCTATGGCTTCATCTTAAAGAATTCAATATCCTCGTGCTGGGCAAACAGGTTTTGCAGCCGTTTGAGCTAAGATTTTAAAATTATTCACATAATGAAAACCTATACTTTGTCTCGGGCGAGTTTCCCATTCAATGCATGTAACAGTGAGAAACACATTGTCTTGGCGAAATAAAGCGTTTTTGAACAACTTCATATAAATCGGTGTAACTTTTGATAGACGACTCAGACACACATGTCTATGGCTTCATCTTAAAGAATTCAATATCCTTGTGCTGGGCAAACAGGTTTTGCAGCCGTTTGGGCTAAGATTTTAAAATTATTCACATAATGAAAACCTATACTTTGTCTCGGGCGAGTTTCCCATTCAAATGCATGTAACAGTGAGAAACGCATTGTCTTGGCGACAGAAAGCGTTTTTGAACAACTTCATATAAATCGGTGTAACTTTTGATAGACGACTCAGACACACATGTCTATGGCTTCATCTTAAAGAATTCAATATCCTCGTGCTGGGCAAACAGGTTTTGCAGCCGATTGAGCTAAGATTTTAAAATTATTCACATAATGTCTCGGGCGAGTTTCCCATTCAAATGCATGTAACAGTGAGAAACGCATTGTCTTGGCGACAGAAAGCGTTTTTGAACAACTTCATATAAATCGCTGTAACTTTTGATAGAAGACTCAGAAACACATGATCATGGCTTTATCTTATAGAACTCAATATCCCCGTGCTGGGCAAACAGGTTTTGCAGCCGATTGAGCTAAGATTTTAAAATTATTCACATAATGAAAACCTATACTTAGTTTCAGGCGAGTTTCCCATTCAAATGCATGTAACAGTGAGAAACACATTGTCTTGGCGAAATAAAGCGTTTTTGCACAACTTTATATAAATCGGTGCAACTTTTGATAGACGACTCAGAAACACATGTCTATGGCTTCATCTTAACCCTCCTCTCGTGTTAGGGTCGGCACCGACCCATTTTAAATTTCAAATGCATAAAAAAATCACATACATTTGTTTATTGTATCAAGGCTTTTTGACTTTGTCAGGAACCTCTATTTCTACAAAATAAAATAAAAAAAATTATTTTCACTAAATTATAAAATGCCCTAGTTGAAATTATGACCTTTGTGTTGTTAGGGTCGGTTTCGACCCAGGTATAATATTATGAGTATAAAGCAATAATTAAAGCCAAAACTGAAATCATAAGTGCACTGTCAGCTAAAACACTTACAGCAAGCGCCTCTCCTAATCATATGAGCTTTAGGGGATTCTTATTTTGCATGTTTTTTGCAGTATACCTGCACAAAAACAAAACAAAATAAACACGGGCATGTGAGGTGAATTCACTATTTGAGTGGCCATTTGACTTCCAGAGTGCACATTTACAATTTGCAGCATACAAAAAATGAGAAGGAGATTCACAGTGAGCTAAGTTCTGGATCATATTTTTGGTGAAAATGAAGGAGAGGACACAGAGCAGCATAGCGATTCAGATGGGCAGGTTTCTAAGGAGGAAGACAATGTGGACTATCATCCAGAAGACACAGACACATCTGATCAGAGGTGGAGGTCGCTGGTGCTGAAGCTACTCCTGCTGAAAGATTCAAGTCCAAAAATGGTAAGATCTTTTGGAGCTCAGTACCTCATGATGTACATGGCAGGGCAGCTGCTGCAAATGTCATCAAAATGACCCCTGGAATCACAAGGTTTGCTCTGACCAAAGTCAGTGACATCAAGAGATGTTTTGAGATATTTATGCCATTGTCACTAGAAAGAATCATCATTACTATGATAAACCTTGAAGGAAAAAAAGTCAATGGCGACATGATGAGGAATACCTGGATGCTTTCATTGTTCTTGCTGGAGTGTACAGATGCTGCAATGAGGCCACTGATCGTCTATGGGATGCATCGACAGGCAGAAACATTTTCTGGGCAACGATGTCACTTCACACATTTGATATCATTTTGATTCAAGAGTCCTCAGATTTGACAACAGAGAGACCAGACCGAGGTCTGACAAACTTGCTCCCATCAGGGATGTCTGGGAGAGATGGGTGCAGCTTCTTCCACTGATGTTCATCCCAGGGCCAGTGACAGTGGATGAATGTCTTGTCCACTTTTTGAGGAAAATGCCCCTTCCGGCAATATATACCCAGTAAGCAAGGGAAAAACGGCAGAAAAATCTGGGAAGCCTGTGATGCAAAAACCAACTATGCCTGGAATGTACAGATTTTCACAGTCAAAGCTGCGAGTGGCACCCCTGAGAAGAAACAATGAAAATGTGTGGTCCTCCATATGACCACTGGACTGCAGGATCACAATATCAGCTGTGATATTTTATTTTATTTTATTTTTTACCAGATATGACCTTGGACAAGAACTTCACAAAGGAAACTGAGGTGAAGCTGTATCATTGGGAAGTGATAAAAAGCCCACAATTACCCACGGCTATAACCAAAACAAAGGAGGAGAGGACTTTTTCTTTTTTTCAGTTTATATTAAAGGTCTACTGCTGAAAAAAAACAAACTTTTTTTGTCTTTTCTTGATGTAAATGTCTATGGGTCGAAATTGACCCGTAACACCATCGATGTCATTTTAGTTATTAATCTTAAAATGAAAAAAATCAATAAAACAGATTTATTTAAGAGATGTGTCCTATACCCCTCAGTAATACTCAGGTAACACAGAAACCTTTTATTTATTAATATGATTCTCTTGAGGTTAATTTTACAATTTTTTTTTAATTGAAATCGAGGGGTATAGTGACAAAAAAAGACCCAGAGGCCCACACCAAAAGTATTAAAACCAACATTTTCATGGATAAGGAAGCCTAACAAGGTAACCAAGAGATGAGAAACAAATTGGATGATAACTTATTGTTTTTAGTATATTTTATAGCTGATTTAATTCACGGGTCAAAACCGACCCGCTAACATAAGAGATGATAACAGAAAGCTAACACGAGAGGAAGGTTAAAGAATTCAATATCCTCGTGCTGGGCAAACAGGTTTTGCAGCCGTTTGAGCTAAGATTTTAAAATTATTCACATAATGTCTCGGGCGAGTTTCCCATTCAAATGCATGTAACAGTGAGAAACACATTGTCTTGGCGAAATAAAGCGTTTTTGCACAACTTCATATAAATCGGTGCAACTTTTGATAGACGACTCAGACACACATGTCTATGGCTTCATCTTAAAGAATTCAATATCCTCGTGCTGGGCAAACAGGTTTTGCAGCCGTTTGAGCTAAGATTTTAAAATTATTCACATAATGAAAACCTATACTTTGTCTCGGGCGAGTTTCCCATTCAAATGCATGTAACAGTGAGAAACACACTGTCTTGGCGAAATAAAGCGTTTTTGAACAACTTCATATAAATCGCTGTAACTTTTGATAGAAGACTCAGAAACACATGTTTATGGCTTTATCTTATAGAACTCAATATCCCCGTGCTGGGCAAACAGGTTTTGCAGCCGTTTGAGCTAAGATTTTAAAATTATTCACATAATGAAAACCTGTACTTTGTCTCGGGCGAGTTTCCCATTCAAATGCATGTAACAGTGAGAAACACATTGTCTTGGCGAAATAAAGCGTTTTTGCACAACTTTATATAAATCGGTGCAACTTTTGATAGACGACTCAGAAACACATGTCTATGGCTTCATCTTAAAGAATTCAATATCCTCGTGCTGGGCAAACAGGTTTTGCAGCCGTTTGAGCTAAGATTTTAAAATTATTCACATAATGAAAACCTATACTTTGTCTCGGGCGAGTTTCCCATTCAAATGCATGTAACAGTGAGAAACACACTGTCTTGGCGAAATAAAGCGTTTTTGAACAACTTCATATAAATCGCTGTAACTTTTGATAGAAGACTCAGAAACACATGTTTATGGCTTTATCTTATAGAACTCAATATCCCCGTGCTGGGCAAACAGGTTTTGCAGCCGTTTGAGCTAAGATTTTAAAATTATTCACATAATGAAAACCTATACTTTGTCTCGGGCGAGTTTCCCATTCAAATGCATGTAACAGTGAGAAACACATTGTCTTGGCGAAATAAAGCGTTTTTGAACAACTTCATATAAATCGCTGTAACTTTTGATAGAAGACTCAGAAACACATGTTTATGGCTTTATCTTATAGAACTCAATATCCCCGTGCTGGGCAAACAGGTTTTGCAGCCGTTTGAGCTACGATTTTAAAATTATTCACATAATGAAAACCTATACTTTGTCTCGGGCGAGTTTCCCATTCAAATGCATGTAACAGTGAGAAACACACTGTCTTGGCGAAAGAAAGCATTTTCGTACAACTTCATATAAATCGCTGTAACTTTTGATAGAAGACTCAGACAAACATGTTTATGGCTTTATCTTATAGAACTCAATATCCCCGTGCTGGGCAAACAGGTTGCAGCCGATTGAGCTAAGATTTTAAAATTATTCACATAATGTCTCGGGCGAATTTCCCATTCAAATGCATGTAACAGTGAGAAACGCATTGTCTTGGCGACAGAAAGCGTTTTTGAACAACTTCATATAAATCGCTGTAACTTTTGATAGAAGACTCAGACAAACATGTTTATGGCTTTATCTTATAGAACTCAATATCCCCGTGCTGGGCAAACAGGTTGCAGCCGATTGAGCTAAGATTTTAAAATTATTCACATAATGAAAACCTATACTTTGTTTTGGGCGAGTTTACCATTCAAATGTATGTAATAGCGAGAAACGCACTAACGTGGTCAAATAAAGCGTTTTTAATGGTCTTCATAAAGACAGCTGTAACTTTTGATAGAAGACTCAGACAAACATGTTTATGGCTTTATCTTATAGAACTCAATATCCCCGTGCTGGGCAAACAGGTCTTTGCAGCCGTTTGAGCTAAGATTTTAAAATTATTCACATAATGTCTCGGGCGAATTTCCCATTCAAATGCATGTAACAGTGAGAAACGCATTGTCTTGGCGACAGAAAGCGTTTTTGAACAACTTCATATAAATCGCTGTAACTTTTGATAGAAGACTCAGACAAACATGTTTATGGCTTTATCTTATAGAACTCAATATCTCCGTGCTGGGCAAACAGGTTTTGCAGCCGTTTGAGCTAAGATTTTAAAATTATTCACATAATGAAAACTACTTTGTTTCGGTCGAGTTCCCCATTCAAATGCATGTAACAGTGAGAAACGCATTGTCTTGGCGAAATAAAGCGTTTTTGAACAACTTCATATAAATCGCTGTAACTTTTGATAGAAGACTCAGACACACATGTTTATGGCTTTATCTTATAGAACTCAATATCCCCGTGCTGGGCAAACAGGTTTTGCAGCCGTTTGAGCTAAGATTTTAAAATTATTCACATAATGAAAACCTATACTTTGTCTTGGGCGAGTTTCCCATTCAAATGCATGTAACAGTGAGAAACACACTGTCTTGGCGAAAGAAAGCATTTTCGTACAACTTCATATAAATCGCTGTAACTTTTGATAGAAGACTCAGAAACACATGTCTATGGCTTTATCTTATAGAACTCAATATCCCCGTGCTGGGCAAACAGGTTTTGCAGCTGTTTGAGCTAAGATTTTAAAATTATTCACATAATGAAAACCTATACTTTGTCTCGGGCGAGTTTCCCATTCAAATGCATGTAACAGTGAGAAACACACTGTCTTGGCGAAATAAAGCGTTTTTGAACAACTTCATATAAATCGCTGTAACTTTTGATAGAAGACTCAGACAAACATGTTTATGGCTTTATCTTATAGAACTCAATATCCCCGTGCTGGGCAAACAGGTTTTGCAGCCGTTTGAGCTAAGATTTTAAAATTATTCACATAATGAAAACCTGTACTTTGTCTCGGGCGAGTTTCCCATTCAAATGCACGTAACAGTGAGAAACACACTGTCTTGGCGAAATAAAGCGTTTTTGAACAACTTCATATAAATCGCTGTAACTTTTGATAGAAGACTCAGAAACACATGTTTATGGCTTTATCTTATAGAACTCAATATCCCCGTGCTGGGCAAACAGGTTTTGCAGCCGTTTGAGCTAAGATTTTAAAATTATTCACATAATGAAAACCTATACTTTGTCTCGGGCGAGTTTCCCATTCAAATGCATGTAACAGTGAGAAACACATTGTCTTGGCGAAATAAAGCGTTTTTGCACAACTTTATATAAATCGGTGTAACTTTTGATAGACGACTCAGACACATGTCTATGGCTTCATCTTAAAGAATTCAATATCCTCGTGCTGGGCAAACAGGTTTTGCAGCCGTTTGAGCTAAGATTTTAAAATTATTCACATAATGAAAACCTATACTTTGTCTCGGGCGAGTTTCCCATTCAATGCATGTAACAGTGAGAAACACATTGTCTTGGCGAAATAAAGCGTTTTTGAACAACTTCATATAAATCGGTGTAACTTTTGATAGACGACTCAGACACACATGTCTATGGCTTCATCTTAAAGAATTCAATATCCTTGTGCTGGGCAAACAGGTTTTGCAGCCGTTTGGGCTAAGATTTTAAAATTATTCACATAATGAAAACCTATACTTTGTCTCGGGCGAGTTTCCCATTCAAATGCATGTAACAGTGAGAAACGCATTGTCTTGGCGACAGAAAGCGTTTTTGAACAACTTCATATAAATCGGTGTAACTTTTGATAGACGACTCAGACACACATGTCTATGGCTTCATCTTAAAGAATTCAATATCCTCGTGCTGGGCAAACAGGTTTTGCAGCCGATTGAGCTAAGATTTTAAAATTATTCACATAATGTCTCGGGCGAGTTTCCCATTCAAATGCATGTAACAGTGAGAAACGCATTGTCTTGGCGACAGAAAGCGTTTTTGAACAACTTCATATAAATCGCTGTAACTTTTGATAGAAGACTCAGAAACACATGATCATGGCTTTATCTTATAGAACTCAATATCCCCGTGCTGGGCAAACAGGTTTTGCAGCCGATTGAGCTAAGATTTTAAAATTATTCACATAATGAAAACCTATACTTAGTTTCAGGCGAGTTTCCCATTCAAATGCATGTAACAGTGAGAAACACATTGTCTTGGCGAAATAAAGCGTTTTTGCACAACTTTATATAAATCGGTGCAACTTTTGATAGACGACTCAGAAACACATGTCTATGGCTTCATCTTAACCCTCCTCTCGTGTTAGGGTCGGCACCGACCCATTTTAAATTTCAAATGCATAAAAAAATCACATACATTTGTTTATTGTATCAAGGCTTTTTGACTTTGTCAGGAACCTCTATTTCTACAAAATAAAATAAAAAAAATTATTTTCACTAAATTATAAAATGCCCTAGTTGAAATTATGACCTTTGTGTTGTTAGGGTCGGTTTCGACCCAGGTATAATATTATGAGTATAAAGCAATAATTAAAGCCAAAACTGAAATCATAAGTGCACTGTCAGCTAAAACACTTACAGCAAGCGCCTCTCCTAATCATATGAGCTTTAGGGGATTCTTATTTTGCATGTTTTTTGCAGTATACCTGCACAAAAACAAAACAAAATAAACACGGGCATGTGAGGTGAATTCACTATTTGAGTGGCCATTTGACTTCCAGAGTGCACATTTACAATTTGCAGCATACAAAAAATGAGAAGGAGATTCACAGTGAGCTAAGTTCTGGATCATATTTTTGGTGAAAATGAAGGAGAGGACACAGAGCAGCATAGCGATTCAGATGGGCAGGTTTCTAAGGAGGAAGACAATGTGGACTATCATCCAGAAGACACAGACACATCTGATCAGAGGTGGAGGTCGCTGGTGCTGAAGCTACTCCTGCTGAAAGATTCAAGTCCAAAAATGGTAAGATCTTTTGGAGCTCAGTACCTCATGATGTACATGGCAGGGCAGCTGCTGCAAATGTCATCAAAATGACCCCTGGAATCACAAGGTTTGCTCTGACCAAAGTCAGTGACATCAAGAGATGTTTTGAGATATTTATGCCATTGTCACTAGAAAGAATCATCATTACTATGATAAACCTTGAAGGAAAAAAAGTCAATGGCGACATGATGAGGAATACCTGGATGCTTTCATTGTTCTTGCTGGAGTGTACAGATGCTGCAATGAGGCCACTGATCGTCTATGGGATGCATCGACAGGCAGAAACATTTTCTGGGCAACGATGTCACTTCACACATTTGATATCATTTTGATTCAAGAGTCCTCAGATTTGACAACAGAGAGACCAGACCGAGGTCTGACAAACTTGCTCCCATCAGGGATGTCTGGGAGAGATGGGTGCAGCTTCTTCCACTGATGTTCATCCCAGGGCCAGTGACAGTGGATGAATGTCTTGTCCACTTTTTGAGGAAAATGCCCCTTCCGGCAATATATACCCAGTAAGCAAGGGAAAAACGGCAGAAAAATCTGGGAAGCCTGTGATGCAAAAACCAACTATGCCTGGAATGTACAGATTTTCACAGTCAAAGCTGCGAGTGGCACCCCTGAGAAGAAACAATGAAAATGTGTGGTCCTCCATATGACCACTGGACTGCAGGATCACAATATCAGCTGTGATATTTTATTTTATTTTATTTTTTACCAGATATGACCTTGGACAAGAACTTCACAAAGGAAACTGAGGTGAAGCTGTATCATTGGGAAGTGATAAAAAGCCCACAATTACCCACGGCTATAACCAAAACAAAGGAGGAGAGGACTTTTTCTTTTTTTCAGTTTATATTAAAGGTCTACTGCTGAAAAAAAACAAACTTTTTTTGTCTTTTCTTGATGTAAATGTCTATGGGTCGAAATTGACCCGTAACACCATCGATGTCATTTTAGTTATTAATCTTAAAATGAAAAAAATCAATAAAACAGATTTATTTAAGAGATGTGTCCTATACCCCTCAGTAATACTCAGGTAACACAGAAACCTTTTATTTATTAATATGATTCTCTTGAGGTTAATTTTACAATTTTTTTTTAATTGAAATCGAGGGGTATAGTGACAAAAAAAGACCCAGAGGCCCACACCAAAAGTATTAAAACCAACATTTTCATGGATAAGGAAGCCTAACAAGGTAACCAAGAGATGAGAAACAAATTGGATGATAACTTATTGTTTTTAGTATATTTTATAGCTGATTTAATTCACGGGTCAAAACCGACCCGCTAACATAAGAGATGATAACAGAAAGCTAACACGAGAGGAAGGTTAAAGAATTCAATATCCTCGTGCTGGGCAAACAGGTTTTGCAGCCGTTTGAGCTAAGATTTTAAAATTATTCACATAATGTCTCGGGCGAGTTTCCCATTCAAATGCATGTAACAGTGAGAAACACATTGTCTTGGCGAAATAAAGCGTTTTTGCACAACTTCATATAAATCGGTGCAACTTTTGATAGACGACTCAGACACACATGTCTATGGCTTCATCTTAAAGAATTCAATATCCTCGTGCTGGGCAAACAGGTTTTGCAGCCGTTTGAGCTAAGATTTTAAAATTATTCACATAATGAAAACCTATACTTTGTCTCGGGCGAGTTTCCCATTCAAATGCATGTAACAGTGAGAAACACACTGTCTTGGCGAAATAAAGCGTTTTTGAACAACTTCATATAAATCGCTGTAACTTTTGATAGAAGACTCAGAAACACATGTTTATGGCTTTATCTTATAGAACTCAATATCCCCGTGCTGGGCAAACAGGTTTTGCAGCCGTTTGAGCTAAGATTTTAAAATTATTCACATAATGAAAACCTGTACTTTGTCTCGGGCGAGTTTCCCATTCAAATGCATGTAACAGTGAGAAACACATTGTCTTGGCGAAATAAAGCGTTTTTGCACAACTTTATATAAATCGGTGCAACTTTTGATAGACGACTCAGAAACACATGTCTATGGCTTCATCTTAAAGAATTCAATATCCTCGTGCTGGGCAAACAGGTTTTGCAGCCGTTTGAGCTAAGATTTTAAAATTATTCACATAATGAAAACCTATACTTTGTCTCGGGCGAGTTTCCCATTCAAATGCATGTAACAGTGAGAAACACACTGTCTTGGCGAAAGAAAGCATTTTCGTACAACTTCATATAAATCGCTGTAACTTTTGATAGAAGACTCAGACAAACATGTTTATGGCTTTATCTTATAGAACTCAATATCCCCGTGCTGGGCAAACAGGTCTTTGCAGCCGTTTGAGCTAAGATTTTAAAATTATTCACATAATGTCTCGGGCGAATTTCCCATTCAAATGCATGTAACAGTGAGAAACGCATTGTCTTGGCGACAGAAAGCGTTTTTGAACAACTTCATATAAATCGCTGTAACTTTTGATAGAAGACTCAGACAAACATGTTTATGGCTTTATCTTATAGAACTCAATATCTCCGTGCTGGGCAAACAGGTTTTGCAGCCGTTTGAGCTAAGATTTTAAAATTATTCACATAATGAAAACTACTTTGTTTCGGTCGAGTTCCCCATTCAAATGCATGTAACAGTGAGAAACGCATTGTCTTGGCGAAATAAAGCGTTTTTGAACAACTTCATATAAATCGCTGTAACTTTTGATAGAAGACTCAGACACACATGTTTATGGCTTTATCTTATAGAACTCAATATCCCCGTGCTGGGCAAACAGGTTTTGCAGCCGTTTGAGCTAAGATTTTAAAATTATTCACATAATGAAAACCTATACTTTGTCTTGGGCGAGTTTCCCATTCAAATGCATGTAACAGTGAGAAACACACTGTCTTGGCGAAACAAAGCATTTTCGTACAACTTCATATAAATCGCTGTAACTTTTGATAGAAGACTCAGAAACACATGTCTATGGCTTTATCTTATAGAACTCAATATCCCCGTGCTGGGCAAACAGGTTTTGCAGCTGTTTGAGCTAAGATTTTAAAATTATTCACATAATGAAAACCTATACTTTGTCTCGGGCGAGTTTCCCATTCAAATGCATGTAACAGTGAGAAACACACTGTCTTGGCGAAAGAAAGCATTTTCGTACAACTTCATATAAATCGCTGTAACTTTTGATAGAAGACTCAGACAAACATGTTTATGGCTTTATCTTATAGAACTCAATATCCCCGTGCTGGGCAAACAGGTTTTGCAGCCGATTGAGCTAAGATTTTAAAATTATTCACATAATGAAAACCTATGCTTTGTTTTGGCCGAGTTTACCATTCAAATGTATGTAATAGCGAGAAACGCACTAACGTGGTCAAATAAAGCGTTTTTAATGGTCTTCATAAAGACAGCTGTAACTTTTGATAGAAGACTCAGACAAACATGTTTATGGCTTTATCTTATAGAACTCAATATCCCCGTGCTGGGCAAACAGGTCTTTGCAGCCGTTTGAGCTAAGATTTTAAAATTATTCACATAATGAAAACCTATACTTTGTCTCGGGCGAGTTTCCCATTCAAATGCATGTAACAGTGAGAAACACACTGTCTTGGCGAAAGAAAGCATTTTCGTACAACTTCATATAAATCGCTGTAACTTTTGATAGAAGACTCAGAAACACATGTTTATGGCTTTATCTTATAGAACTCAATATCCCCGTGCTGGGCAAACAGGTTTTGCAGCCGATTGAGCTAAGATTTTAAAATTATTCACATAATGAAAACCTATACTTTGTCTCGGGCGAGTTTCCCATTCAAATGCATGTAACAGTGAGAAACACATTGTCTTGGCGAAATAAAGCGTTTTTGCACAACTTTATATAAAGCGGTGCAACTTTTGATAGACGACTCAGAAACACATGTCTATGGCTTCATCTTAAAGAATTCAATATCCCCGTGCTGGGCAAACAGGTTTTGCAGCCGTTTGAGCTAAGATTTTAAAATTATTCACATAATGAAAACCTATACTTTGTCTCGGGAGAGTTTCCCATTCAAATGCATGTAACAGTGAGAAACACATTGTCTTGGCGAAATAAAGCGTTTTTGCACAACTTTATATAGGTTTTCATTATGTGAATAATTTTAAAATCTTAGCTCAAACGGCTGCAAAGACCTGTTTTCCCAGCACGGGGATATTGAGTTCTATAAGATAAAGCCATAAACATGTTTGTCTGAGTCTTCTATCAAAAGTTACAGCGATTTATATGAAGTTGTACGAAAACGCTTTATTTCGCCAACACAATGCGTTTCTCACTGTTACATGCATTTGAATGGGAAACTCGCCCGAGACAAAGTATAGGTTTTCATTATGTGAATAATTTTAAAATCTTAGCTCAAACGGCTGCAAAACCTGTTTGCCCAGCACGGGGATATTGAGTTCTATAAGATAAAGCCATAAACATGTGTGTCTGAGTCTTCTATCAAAAGTTACAGCGATTTATATGAAGTTGTTCAAAAACGCTTTATTTCGCCAAGACAATGCGTTTCTCACTGTTACATGCATTTGAATGGGAAACTCGCCTGAGACAAAGTATAGGTTTTCATTATGTGAATAATTTTAAAATCTTAGCTCAAACGGCTGCAAAACCTGTTTACCCAGGACGGGGACCTTGAGTTCTATAGGATAAAGCCATAAACATGTGTATCCGAGTCTTCTATCAAAAGTTACAGCTATTTATATGAAGTTGTACAAAAACGCTTTATTTCGCCAAGACAGTGTGTTTCTCACTGTTACATGCATTTGAAGGGGGAACTCGACCGAAACAAAGTAGTTTTCATTATGTGAATAATTTTAAAATCTTAGCTCAAACGGCTGCAAAACCTGTTTGCCCAGCACGGAGATATTGAGTTCTATAAGATAAAGCCATAAACATGTTTGTCTGAGTCTTCTATCAAAAGTTACAGCGATTTATATGAAGTTGTTCAAAAACGCTTTCTTTAGCCAACACAATGCGTTTCTCTGTTACATTTATTTGAATGGGAAACTCGCCCGAGACAAAGTATAGGTTTTCATTATGTGAATAATTTTAAAATCTTAGCTCAAACGGCTGCAAAACCTGTTTGCCCAGCACGGGGATATTGAGTTCTATAAGATAAAGCCATAAACATGTTTGTCTGAGTCTTCTATCAAAAGTTACAGCGATTTATATGAAGTTGTACGAAAACGCTTTATTTCGCCAAGACAGTGTGTTTCTCACTGTTACATGCATTTGAATGGGAAACTCGCCTGAAACTAAGTATAGGTTTTCATTATGTGAATAATTTTAAAATCTTAGCTCAAACGGCTGCAAAGACCTGTTTTCCCAGCACGGGGATATTGAGTTCTATAAGATAAAGCCATAAACATGTTTGTCTGAGTCTTCTATCAAAAGTTACAGCGATTTATATGAAGTTGTACGAAAACGCTTTATTTCGCCAACACAATGCGTTTCTCACTGTTACATGCATTTGAATGGGAAACTCGCCCGAGACAAAGTATAGGTTTTCATTATGTGAATAATTTTAAAATCTTAGCTCAAACGGCTGCAAAGACCTGTTTTCCCAGCACGGGGATATTGAGTTCTATAAGATAAAGCCATAAACATGTTTGTCTGAGTCTTCTATCAAAAGTTACAGCGATTTATATGAAGTTGTTCAAAAATGCTTTCTTTCGCCAAGACAGTGTGTTTCTCACTGTTACATGCATTTGAATGGGAAACTCGCCCGAGACAAAGTATAGGTTTTCATTATGTGAATAATTTTAAAATCTTAGCTCAAACGGCTGCAAAGACCTGTTTACCCAGCACGGAGACCTTGAGTTCTATAGGATAAAGCCATAAACATGTGTATCCGAGTCTTCTATCAAAAGTTACAGCTATTTATATGAAGTTGTACAAAAACGCTTTCTTTCGCCAAGACAGTGCGTTTCTCACTGTTACATGCATTTGAATGGGAAACTCGCCTGAGACAAAGTATAGGTTTTCATTATGTGAATAATTTTAAAATCTTACCTCAATCGGCTGCAAAGACCTGTTTTCCCAGCACGGGGATATTGAGTTCTATAAGATAAAGCCATAAACATGTTTGTCTGAGTCTTCTATCAAAAGTTACAGCGATTTATATGAAGTTGTTCAAAAACGCTTTATTTCGCCAAGACAGTGTGTTTCTCACTGTTACATGCATTTGAATGGGAAACTCGCCTGAAACTAAGTATAGGTTTTCATTATGTGAATAATTTTAAAATCTTAGCTCAAACGGCTGCAAAGACCTGTTTTCCCAGCACGGGGATATTGAGTTCTATAAGATAAAGCCATAAACATGTTTGTCTGAGTCTTCTATCAAAAGTTACAGCGATTTATATGAAGTTGTACGAAAACGCTTTCTTTCGCCAAGACAGTGCGTTTCTCACTGTTACATGCATTTGAATGGGAAACTCGCCGGAGACAAAGTATAGGTTTTCATTATGTGAATAATTTTAAAATCTTAGCTCAAACGGCTGCAAAACCTGTTTGCCCAGCACGGGGATATTGAGTTCTATAAGATAAAGCCATAAACATGTTTGTCTGAGTCTTCTATCAAAAGTTACAGCGATTTATATGAAGTTGTTCAAAAACGCTTTATTTCGCCAAGACAGTGTGTTTCTCACTGTTACATGCATTTGAATGGGAAACTCGCCCGAGACAAAGTATAGGTTTTCATTATGTGAATAATTTTAAAATCTTAGCTCAAACGGCTGCAAAACCTGTTCTGTTTACCCAGCACGGAGACCTTGAGTTCTATAGGATAAAGCCATAAACATGTGTATCCGAGTCTTCTATCAAAAGTTACAGCTATTTATATGAAGTTGTACAAAAACGCTTTCTTTCGACAAGACAGTGCGTTTCTCACTGTTACATGCATTTGAATGGGAAACTCGCCTGAGACAAAGTATAGGTTTTCATTATGTGAATAATTTTAAAATCTTAGCTCAATCGGCTGCAAAGACCTGTTTTCCCAGCACGGGGATATTGAGTTCTATAAGATAAAGCCATAAACATGTTTGTCTGAGTCTTCTATCAAAAGTTACAGCGATTTATATGAAGTTGTTCAAAAATGCTTTCTTTCGCCAAGACAGTGTGTTTCTCACTGTTACATGCATTTGAATGGGAAACTCGCCGGAGACAAAGTATAGGTTTTCATTATGTTAATAATTTTAAAATCTTAAATCAAACGGCTGCAAAGACCTGTTTGGCCAGCACGGGGATATTGAGTTCTATAAGATAAAGCCATAAACATGTTTGTCTGAGTCTTCTATCAAAAGTTACAGCGATTTATATGAAGTTGTTCAAAAATGCTTTCTTTCGCCAAGACAGTGTGTTTCTCACTGTTACATGCATTTGAATGGGAAACTCGCCCGAGACAAAGTATAGGTTTTCATTATGTGAATAATTTTAAAATCTTAGCTCAAACGGCTGCAAAGACCTGTTTACCCAGCACGGAGACCTTGAGTTCTATAGGATAAAGCCATAAACATGTGTATCCGAGTCTTCTATCAAAAGTTACAGCTATTTATATGAAGTTGTACAAAAACGCTTTCTTTCGCCAAGACAGTGCGTTTCTCACTGTTACATGCATTTGAATGGGAAACTCGCCCGAGACAAAGTATAGGTTTTCATTATGTGAATAATTTTAAAATCTTAGCTCAAACGGCTGCAAAACCTGTTTGCCCAGCACGGGGATATTGAGTTCTATAAGATAAAGCCATAAACATGTTTGTCTGAGTCTTCTATCAAACGTTACAGCGATTTATATGAAGTTGTTCAAAAACGCTTTATTTCGCCAAGACAGTGTGTTTCTCACTGTTACATGCATTTGAATGGGAAACTCGCCGGAGACAAAGTATAGGTTTTCATTATGTTAATAATTTTAAAATCTTAAATCAAACGGCTGCAAAGACCTGTTTGCCCAGCACGGGGATATTGAGTTCTATAAGATAAAGCCATAAACATGTTTGTCTGAGTCTTCTATCAAAAGTTACAGCGATTTATATGAAGTTGTTCAAAAACGCTTTATTTCGCCAAGACAGTGTGTTTCTCACTGTTACATGCATTTGAATGGGAAACTCGCCCGAGACAAAGTATAGGTTTTCATTATGTGAATAATTTTAAAATCTTAGCTCAAACGGCTGCAAAGACCTGTTTACCCAGCACGGAGACCTTGAGTTCTATAGGATAAAGCCATAAACATGTGTATCCGAGTCTTCTATCAAAAGTTACAGCTATTTATATGAAGTTGTACAAAAACGCTTTCTTTCGCCAAGACAGTGCGTTTCTCACTGTTACATGCATTTGAATGGGAAACTCGCCCGAGACAAAGTATAGGTTTTCATTATGTGAATAATTTTAAAATCTTAGCTCAAACGGCTGCAAAACCTGTTTGCCCAGCACGGGGATATTGAGTTCTATAAGATAAAGCCATAAACATGTTTGTCTGAGTCTTCTATCAAAAGTTACAGCGATTTATATGAAGTTGTTCAAAAACGCTTTATTTCGCCAAGACAGTGTGTTTCTCACTGTTACATGCATTTGAATGGGAAACTCGCCGGAGACAAAGTATAGGTTTTCATTATGTTAATAATTTTAAAATCTTAAATCAAACGGCTGCAAAGACCTGTTTGCCCAGCACGGGGATATTGAGTTCTATAAGATAAAGCCATAAACATGTTTGTCTGAGTCTTCTATCAAAAGTTACAGCGATTTATATGAAGTTGTTCAAAAACGCTTTATTTCGCCAAGACAGTGTGTTTCTCACTGTTACATGCATTTGAATGGGAAACTCGCCCGAGACAAAGTATAGGTTTTCATTATGTGAATAATTTTAAAATCTTAGCTCAAACGGCTGCAAAACCTGTTCTGTTTACCCAGCACGGAGACCTTGAGTTCTATAGGATAAAGCCATAAACATGTGTATCCGAGTCTTCTATCAAAAGTTACAGCTATTTATATGAAGTTGTACAAAAACGCTTTCTTTCGCCAAGACAGTGCGTTTCTCACTGTTACATGCATTTGAATGGGAAACTCGCCTGAGACAAAGTATAGGTTTTCATTATGTGAATAATTTTAAAATCTTAGCTCAATCGGCTGCAAAGACCTGTTTTCCCAGCACGGGGATATTGAGTTCTATAAGATAAAGCCATAAACATGTTTGTCTGAGTCTTCTATCAAAAGTTACAGCGATTTATATGAAGTTGTTCAAAAATGCTTTCTTTCGCCAAGACAGTGTGTTTCTCACTGTTACATGCATTTGAATGGGAAACTCGCCCGAGACAAAGTATAGGTTTTCATTATGTGAATAATTTTAAAATCTTAGCTCAAACGGCTGCAAAGACCTGTTTACCCAGCACGGAGACCTTGAGTTCTATAGGATAAAGCCATAAACATGTGTATCCGAGTCTTCTATCAAAAGTTACAGCGATTTATATGAAGTTGTTCAAAAACGCTTTATTTCGCCAAGACAGTGTGTTTCTCACTGTTACATGCATTTGAATGGGAAACTCGCCTGAAACTAAGTATAGGTTTTCATTATGTGAATAATTTTAAAATCTTAGCTCAAACGGCTGCAAAGACCTGTTTTCCCAGCACGGGGATATTGAGTTCTATAAGATAAAGCCATAAACATGTTTGTCTGAGTCTTCTATCAAAAGTTACAGCGATTTATATGAAGTTGTACGAAAACGCTTTATTTCGCCAACACAATGCGTTTCTCACTGTTACATGCATTTGAATGGGAAACTCGCCCGAGACAAAGTATAGGTTTTCATTATGTGAATAATTTTAAAATCTTAGCTCAAACGGCTGCAAAACCTGTTTGCCCAGCACGGGGATATTGAGTTCTATAAGATAAAGCCATAAACATGTGTATCCGAGTCTTCTATCAAAAGTTACAGCGATTTATATGAAGTTGTACAAAAACGCTTTCTTTCGCCAAGACAGTGCGTTTCTCACTGTTACATGCATTTGAATGGGAAACTCGCCTGAGACAAAGTATAGGTTTTCATTATGTGAATAATTTTAAAATCTTAGCTCAATCGGCTGCAAAGACCTGTTTTCCCAGCATGGGGATATTGAGTTCTATAAGATAAAGCCATAAACATGTTTGTCTGAGTCTTCTATCAAAAGTTACAGCGATTTATATGAAGTTGTTCAAAAACGCTTTATTTCGCCAAGACAGTGTGTTTCTCACTGTTACATGCATTTGAATGGGAAACTCGCCTGAAACTAAGTATAGGTTTTCATTATGTGAATAATTTTAAAATCTTAGCTCAAACGGCTGCAAAGACCTGTTTTCCCAGCACGGGGATATTGAGTTCTATAAGATAAAGCCATAAACATGTTTGTCTGAGTCTTCTATCAAAAGTTACAGCGATTTATATGAAGTTGTACGAAAACGCTTTATTTCGCCAACACAATGCGTTTCTCACTGTTACATGCATTTGAATGGGAAACTCGCCCGAGACAAAGTATAGGTTTTCATTATGTGAATAATTTTAAAATCTTAGCTCAAACGGCTGCAAAACCTGTTTGCCCAGCACGGGGATATTGAGTTCTATAAGATAAAGCCATAAACATGTTTGTCTGAGTCTTCTATCAAAAGTTACAGCGATTTATATGGAGTTGTTCAAAAACGCTTTCTTTCGCCAAGACAGTTTGTTTCTCACTGTTACACGCATTTGAATGGGAAACTCGCCTGAGACAAAGTATAGGTTTTCATTATGTGAATAATTTTAAAATCTTAGCTCAATCGGCTGCAAAGACCTGTTTGCCCAGCACGGGGATATTGAGTTCTATAAGATAAAGCCATAAACATGTTTGTCTGAGTCTTCTATCAAAAGTTACAGCGATTTATATGAAGTTGTTCAAAAACGCTTTATTTCGCCAAGACAGTGTGTTTCTCACTGTTACATGCATTTGAATGGGAAACTCGCCTGAGACAAAGTATAGGTTTTCATTATGTGAATAATTTTAAAATCTTAGCTCAAACGGCTGCAAAACCTGTTTGCCCAGCACGGGGATATTGAGTTCTATAAGATAAAGCCATAAACATGTTTGTCTGAGTCTTCTATCAAAAGTTACAGCGATTTATATGAAGTTGTTCAAAAACGCTTTATTTCGCCAAGACAGTGTGTTTCTCACTGTTACATGCATTTGAATGGGAAATTCGCCTGAGACAAAGTATAGGTTTTCATTATGTTAATAATTTTAAAATCTTAAATCAAACGGCTGCAAAACCTGTTTCCCCAGCACGGGGATATTGAGTTCTATAAGATAAATCCATAAACATGTTTGTCTGAGTCTTCTATCAAAAGTTACAGCGATTTATATCAAGTTGTTCAAAAACGCTTTATTTCGCCAAGACAGTGTGTTTCTCACTGTTACATGCATTTGAATGGGAAACTCGCCCGAGACAAAGTATAGGTTTTCATTATGTGAATAATTTTAAAATCTTAGCTCAAACGGCTGCAAAGACCTGTTCTGTTTGCCCAGCACGGGGATATTGAGTTCTATAAGATAAAGCCATAAACATGTTTGTCTGAGTCTTCTATCAAAAGTTACAGCGATTTATATGGAGTTGTTCAAAAACGCTTTCTTTCGCCAAGACAGTTTGTTTCTCACTGTTACACGCATTTGAATGGGAAACTCGCCTGAGACAAAGTATAGGTTTTCATTATGTGAATAATTTTAAAATCTTAGCTCAAACGGCTGCAAAACCTGTTTTCCCAGCACGGGGATATTGAGTTCTATAAGATAAAGCCATAAACATGTTTGTCTGAGTCTTCTATCAAAAGTTACAGCGATTTATATGAAGTTGTTCAAAAACGCTTTATTTCGCCAAGACAGTGTGTTTCTCACTGTTACATGCATTTGAATGGGAAACTCGCCGGAGACAAAGTATAGGTTTTCATTATGTTAATAATTTTAAAATCTTAAATCAAACGGCTGCAAAGACCTGTTTGCCCAGCACGGGGATATTGAGTTCTATAAGATAAAGCCATAAACATGTTTGTCTGAGTCTTCTATCAAAAGTTACAGCGATTTATATGAAGTTGTTCAAAAATGCTTTCTTTCGCCAAGACAGTGTGTTTCTCACTGTTACATGCATTTGAATGGGAAACTCGCCCGAGACAAAGTATAGGTTTTCATTATGTGAATAATTTTAAAATCTTAGCTCAAACGGCTGCAAAGACCTGTTTACCCAGCACGGAGACCTT
Organism: Diplotaxodon limnothrissa; assembly: GCF_057381915.1. Classification (NCBI taxonomy): domain Eukaryota; kingdom Metazoa; phylum Chordata; class Actinopteri; order Cichliformes; family Cichlidae; genus Diplotaxodon; species Diplotaxodon limnothrissa. The sequence continues at coordinate 3,546,242 of NC_140614.1, read as the reverse complement.
GAGTTCTATAGGATAAAGCCATAAACATGTGTATCCGAGTCTTCTATCAAAAGTTACAGCTATTTATATGAAGTTGTACAAAAACGCTTTCTTTCGCCAAGACAGTGCGTTTCTCACTGTTACATGCATTTGAATGGGAAACTCGCCCGAGACAAAGTATAGGTTTTCATTATGTGAATAATTTTAAAATCTTAGCTCAAACGGCTGCAAAACCTGTTTGCCCAGCATGGGGATATTGAGTTCTATAAGATAAAGCCATAAACATGTTTGTCTGAGTCTTCTATCAAAAGTTACAGCGATTTATATGAAGTTGTTCAAAAACGCTTTATTTCGCCAAGACAGTGTGTTTCTCACTGTTACATGCATTTGAATGGGAAACTCGCCCGAGACAAAGTATAGGTTTTCATTATGTGAATAATTTTAAAATCTTAGCTCAAACGGCTGCAAAACCTGTTCTGTTTACCCAGCACGGAGACCTTGAGTTCTATAGGATAAAGCCATAAACATGTGTATCCGAGTCTTCTATCAAAAGTTACAGCTATTTATATGAAGTTGTACAAAAACGCTTTCTTTCGCCAAGACAGTGCGTTTCTCACTGTTACATGCATTTGAATGGGAAACTCGCCTGAGACAAAGTATAGGTTTTCATTATGTGAATAATTTTAAAATCTTAGCTCAATCGGCTGCAAAGACCTGTTTTCCCAGCACGGGGATATTGAGTTCTATAAGATAAAGCCATAAACATGTTTGTCTGAGTCTTCTATCAAAAGTTACAGCGATTTATATGAAGTTGTTCAAAAATGCTTTCTTTCGCCAAGACAGTGTGTTTCTCACTGTTACATGCATTTGAATGGGAAACTCGCCCGAGACAAAGTATAGGTTTTCATTATGTGAATAATTTTAAAATCTTAGCTCAAACGGCTGCAAAGACCTGTTTACCCAGCACGGAGACCTTGAGTTCTATAGGATAAAGCCATAAACATGTGTATCCGAGTCTTCTATCAAAAGTTACAGCGATTTATATGAAGTTGTTCAAAAATGCTTTCTTTCGCCAAGACAGTGCGTTTCTCACTGTTACATGCATTTGAATGGGAAACTCGCCCGAGACAAAGTATAGGTTTTCATTATGTGAATAATTTTAAAATCTTAGCTCAAACGGCTGCAAAACCTGTTTTCCCAGCACGGGGATATTGAGTTCTATAAGATAAAGCCATAAACATGTTTGTCTGAGTCTTCTATCAAAAGTTACAGCGATTTATATGAAGTTGTTCAAAAACGCTTTATTTCGCCAAGACAGTGTGTTTCTCACTGTTACATGCATTTGAATGGGAAACTCGCCTGAAACTAAGTATAGGTTTTCATTATGTGAATAATTTTAAAATCTTAGCTCAAACGGCTGCAAAGACCTGTTTTCCCAGCACGGGGATATTGAGTTCTATAAGATAAAGCCATAAACATGTTTGTCTGAGTCTTCTATCAAAAGTTACAGCGATTTATATGAAGTTGTACGAAAACGCTTTATTTCGCCAACACAATGCGTTTCTCACTGTTACATGCATTTGAATGGGAAACTCGCCCGAGACAAAGTATAGGTTTTCATTATGTGAATAATTTTAAAATCTTAGCTCAAACGGCTGCAAAACCTGTTTGCCCAGCACGGGGATATTGAGTTCTATAAGATAAAGCCATAAACATGTGTATCCGAGTCTTCTATCAAAAGTTACAGCGATTTATATGAAGTTGTACAAAAACGCTTTCTTTCGCCAAGACAGTGCGTTTCTCACTGTTACATGCATTTGAATGGGAAACTCGCCTGAGACTAAGTATAGGTTTTCATTATGTGAATAATTTTAAAATCTTAGCTCAATCGGCTGCAAAGACCTGTTTTCCCAGCATGGGGATATTGAGTTCTATAAGATAAAGCCATAAACATGTTTGTCTGAGTCTTCTATCAAAAGTTACAGCGATTTATATGAAGTTGTACGAAAACGCTTTATTTCGCCAACACAATGCGTTTCTCACTGTTACATGCATTTGAATGGGAAACTCGCCCGAGACAAAGTATAGGTTTTCATTATGTGAATAATTTTAAAATCTTAGCTCAAACGGCTGCAAAACCTGTTTGCCCAGCACGGGGATATTGAGTTCTATAAGATAAAGCCATAAACATGTTTGTCTGAGTCTTCTATCAAAAGTTACAGCGATTTATATGGAGTTGTTCAAAAACGCTTTCTTTCGCCAAGACAGTTTGTTTCTCACTGTTACACGCATTTGAATGGGAAACTCGCCTGAGACAAAGTATAGGTTTTCATTATGTGAATAATTTTAAAATCTTAGCTCAAACGGCTGCAAAACCTGTTTTCCCAGCACGGGGATATTGAGTTCTATAAGATAAAGCCATAAACATGTTTGTCTGAGTCTTCTATCAAAAGTTACAGCGATTTATATGAAGTTGTTCAAAAACGCTTTATTTCGCCAAGACAGTGTGTTTCTCACTGTTACATGCATTTGAATGGGAAACTCGCCGGAGACAAAGTATAGGTTTTCATTATGTTAATAATTTTAAAATCTTAAATCAAACGGCTGCAAAGACCTGTTTGCCCAGCACGGGGATATTGAGTTCTATAAGATAAAGCCATAAACATGTTTGTCTGAGTCTTCTATCAAAAGTTACAGCGATTTATATGAAGTTGTTCAAAAATGCTTTCTTTCGCCAAGACAGTGTGTTTCTCACTGTTACATGCATTTGAATGGGAAACTCGCCCGAGACAAAGTATAGGTTTTCATTATGTGAATAATTTTAAAATCTTAGCTCAAACGGCTGCAAAGACCTGTTTACCCAGCACGGAGACCTTGAGTTCTATAGGATAAAGCCATAAACATGTGTATCCGAGTCTTCTATCAAAAGTTACAGCTATTTATATGAAGTTGTACAAAAACGCTTTCTTTCGCCAAGACAGTGCGTTTCTCACTGTTACATGCATTTGAATGGGAAACTCGCCCGAGACAAAGTATAGGTTTTCATTATGTGAATAATTTTAAAATCTTAGCTCAAACGGCTGCAAAACCTGTTTGCCCAGCACGGGGATATTGAGTTCTATAAGATAAAGCCATAAACATGTTTGTCTGAGTCTTCTATCAAAAGTTACAGCGATTTATATGAAGTTGTTCAAAAACGCTTTATTTCGCCAAGACAGTGTGTTTCTCACTGTTACATGCATTTGAATGGGAAACTCGCCCGAGACAAAGTATAGGTTTTCATTATGTGAATAATTTTAAAATCTTAGCTCAAACGGCTGCAAAACCTGTTCTGTTTACCCAGCACGGAGACCTTGAGTTCTATAGGATAAAGCCATAAACATGTGTATCCGAGTCTTCTATCAAAAGTTACAGCTATTTATATGAAGTTGTACAAAAACGCTTTCTTTCGCCAAGACAGTGCGTTTCTCACTGTTACATGCATTTGAATGGGAAACTCGCCTGAGACAAAGTATAGGTTTTCATTATGTGAATAATTTTAAAATCTTAGCTCAATCGGCTGCAAAGACCTGTTTTCCCAGCACGGGGATATTGAGTTCTATAAGATAAAGCCATAAACATGTTTGTCTGAGTGTTCTATCAAAAGTTACAGCGATTTATATGAAGTTGTTCAAAAATGCTTTCTTTCGCCAAGACAGTGTGTTTCTCACTGTTACATGCATTTGAATGGGAAACTCGCCCGAGACAAAGTATAGGTTTTCATTATGTGAATAATTTTAAAATCTTAGCTCAAACGGCTGCAAAGACCTGTTTACCCAGCACGGAGACCTTGAGTTCTATAGGATAAAGCCATAAACATGTGTATCCGAGTCTTCTATCAAAAGTTACAGCGATTTATATGAAGTTGTTCAAAAATGCTTTCTTTCGCCAAGACAGTGCGTTTCTCACTGTTACATGCATTTGAATGGGAAACTCGCCCGAGACAAAGTATAGGTTTTCATTATGTGAATAATTTTAAAATCTTAGCTCAAACGGCTGCAAAACCTGTTTTCCCAGCACGGGGATATTGAGTTCTATAAGATAAAGCCATAAACATGTTTGTCTGAGTCTTCTATCAAAAGTTACAGCGATTTATATGAAGTTGTTCAAAAACGCTTTATTTCGCCAAGACAGTGTGTTTCTCACTGTTACATGCATTTGAATGGGATACTCGCCTGAAACTAAGTATAGGTTTTCATTATGTGAATAATTTTAAAATCTTAGCTCAAACGGCTGCAAAGACCTGTTTACCCAGCACGGAGACCTTGAGTTCTATAGGATAAAGCCATAAACATGTGTATCCGAGTCTTCTATCAAAAGTTACAGCGATTTATATGAAGTTGTTCAAAAACGCTTTATTTCGCCAAGACAGTGTGTTTCTCACTGTTACATGCATTTGAATGGGAAACTCGCCTGAAACTAAGTATAGGTTTTCATTATGTGAATAATTTTAAAATCTTAGCTCAAACGGCTGCAAAGACCTGTTTTCCCAGCACGGGGATATTGAGTTCTATAAGATAAAGCCATAAACATGTTTGTCTGAGTCTTCTATCAAAAGTTACAGCGATTTATATGAAGTTGTACGAAAACGCTTTATTTCGCCAACACAATGCGTTTCTCACTGTTACATGCATTTGAATGGGAAACTCGCCCGAGACAAAGTATAGGTTTTCATTATGTGAATAATTTTAAAATCTTAGCTTAAACGGCTGCAAAACCTGTTTGCCCAGCACGGGGATATTGAGTTCTATAAGATAAAGCCATAAACATGTTTGTCTGAGTCTTCTATCAAAAGTTACAGCGATTTATATGGAGTTGTTCAAAAACGCTTTCTTTCGCCAAGACAGTTTGTTTCTCACTGTTACACGCATTTGAATGGGAAACTCGCCTGAGACAAAGTATAGGTTTTCATTATGTGAATAATTTTAAAATCTTAGCTCAATCGGCTGCAAAGACCTGTTTGCCCAGCACGGGGATATTGAGTTCTATAAGATAAAGCCATAAACATGTTTGTCTGAGTCTTCTATCAAAAGTTACAGCGATTTATATGAAGTTGTTCAAAAACGCTTTATTTCGCCAAGACAGTGTGTTTCTCACTGTTACATGCATTTGAATGGGAAACTCGCCCGAGACAAAGTATAGGTTTTCATTATGTGAATAATTTTAAAATCTTAGCTCAAACGGCTGCAAAGACCTGTTCTGTTTGCCCAGCACGGGGATATTGAGTTCTATAAGATAAAGCCATAAACATGTTTGTCTGAGTCTTCTATCAAAAGTTACAGCGATTTATATGGAGTTTTTCAAAAATGCTTTCTTTCGCCAAGACAGTGTGTTTCTCACTGTTACATGCATTTGAATGGGAAACTCGCCTGAGACAAAGTATAGGTTTTCATTATGTGAATAATTTTAAAATCTTAGCTCAAACGGCTGCAAAACCTGTTTGCCCAGCACGGGGATATTGAGTTCTATAAGATAAAGCCATAAACATGTTTGTCTGAGTCTTCTATCAAAAGTTACAGCGATTTATATGAAGTTGTTCAAAAACGCTTTATTTCGCCAAGACAGTGTGTTTCTCACTGTTACATGCATTTGAATGGGAAATTCGCCTGAGACAAAGTATAGGTTTTCATTATGTTAATAATTTTAAAATCTTAAATCAAACGGCTGCAAAACCTGTTTCCCCAGCACGGGGATATTGAGTTCTATAAGATAAATCCATAAACATGTTTGTCTGAGTCTTCTATCAAAAGTTACAGCGATTTATATCAAGTTGTTCAAAAACGCTTTATTTCGCCAAGACAGTGTGTTTCTCACTGTTACATGCATTTGAATGGGAAACTCGCCCGAGACAAAGTATAGGTTTTCATTATGTGAATAATTTTAAAATCTTAGCTCAAACGGCTGCAAAACCTGTTTTCCCAGCACGGGGATATTGAGTTCTATAAGATAAAGCCATAAACATGTTTGTCTGAGTCTTCTATCAAAAGTTACAGCGATTTATATGAAGTTGTTCAAAAACGCTTTATTTCGCCAAGACAGTGTGTTTCTCACTGTTACATGCATTTGAATGGGAAACTCGCCGGAGACAAAGTATAGGTTTTCATTATGTTAATAATTTTAAAATCTTAAATCAAACGGCTGCAAAGACCTGTTTGCCCAGCACGGGGATATTGAGTTCTATAAGATAAAGCCATAAACATGTTTGTCTGAGTCTTCTATCAAAAGTTACAGCGATTTATATGAAGTTGTTCAAAAATGCTTTCTTTCGCCAAGACAGTGTGTTTCTCACTGTTACATGCATTTGAATGGGAAACTCGCCCGAGACAAAGTATAGGTTTTCATTATGTGAATAATTTTAAAATCTTAGCTCAAACGGCTGCAAAGACCTGTTTACCCAGCACGGAGACCTTGAGTTCTATAGGATAAAGCCATAAACATGTGTATCCGAGTCTTCTATCAAAAGTTACAGCTATTTATATGAAGTTGTACAAAAACGCTTTCTTTCGCCAAGACAGTGCGTTTCTCACTGTTACATGCATTTGAATGGGAAACTCGCCCGAGACAAAGTATAGGTTTTCATTATGTGAATAATTTTAAAATCTTAGCTCAAACGGCTGCAAAACCTGTTTGCCCAGCACGGGGATATTGAGTTCTATAAGATAAAGCCATAAACATGTTTGTCTGAGTCTTCTATCAAAAGTTACAGCGATTTATATGAAGTTGTTCAAAAACGCTTTATTTCGCCAAGACAGTGTGTTTCTCACTGTTACATGCATTTGAATGGGAAACTCGCCCGAGACAAAGTATAGGTTTTCATTATGTGAATAATTTTAAAATCTTAGCTCAAACGGCTGCAAAACCTGTTCTGTTTACCCAGCACGGAGACCTTGAGTTCTATAGGATAAAGCCATAAACATGTGTATCCGAGTCTTCTATCAAAAGTTACAGCTATTTATATGAAGTTGTACAAAAACGCTTTCTTTCGCCAAGACAGTGCGTTTCTCACTGTTACATGCATTTGAATGGGAAACTCGCCTGAGACAAAGTATAGGTTTTCATTATGTGAATAATTTTAAAATCTTAGCTCAATCGGCTGCAAAGACCTGTTTTCCCAGCACGGGGATATTGAGTTCTATAAGATAAAGCCATAAACATGTTTGTCTGAGTCTTCTATCAAAAGTTACAGCGATTTATATGAAGTTGTTCAAAAATGCTTTCTTTCGCCAAGACAGTGTGTTTCTCACTGTTACATGCATTTGAATGGGAAACTCGCCCGAGACAAAGTATAGGTTTTCATTATGTGAATAATTTTAAAATCTTAGCTCAAACGGCTGCAAAGACCTGTTTACCCAGCACGGAGACCTTGAGTTCTATAGGATAAAGCCATAAACATGTGTATCCGAGTCTTCTATCAAAAGTTACAGCGATTTATATGAAGTTGTTCAAAAATGCTTTCTTTCGCCAAGACAGTGCGTTTCTCACTGTTACATGCATTTGAATGGGAAACTCGCCCGAGACAAAGTATAGGTTTTCATTATGTGAATAATTTTAAAATCTTAGCTCAAACGGCTGCAAAACCTGTTTTCCCAGCACGGGGATATTGAGTTCTATAAGATAAAGCCATAAACATGTTTGTCTGAGTCTTCTATCAAAAGTTACAGCGATTTATATGAAGTTGTTCAAAAACGCTTTATTTCGCCAAGACAGTGTGTTTCTCACTGTTACATGCATTTGAATGGGAAACTCGCCTGAAACTAAGTATAGGTTTTCATTATGTGAATAATTTTAAAATCTTAGCTCAAACGGCTGCAAAGACCTGTTTTCCCAGCACGGGGATATTGAGTTCTATAAGATAAAGCCATAAACATGTTTGTCTGAGTCTTCTATCAAAAGTTACAGCGATTTATATGAAGTTGTACGAAAACGCTTTATTTCGCCAACACAATGCGTTTCTCACTGTTACATGCATTTGAATGGGAAACTCGCCCGAGACAAAGTATAGGTTTTCATTATGTGAATAATTTTAAAATCTTAGCTCAAACGGCTGCAAAACCTGTTTGCCCAGCACGGGGATATTGAGTTCTATAAGATAAAGCCATAAACATGTGTATCCGAGTCTTCTATCAAAAGTTACAGCGATTTATATGAAGTTGTACAAAAACGCTTTCTTTCGCCAAGACAGTGCGTTTCTCACTGTTACATGCATTTGAATGGGAAACTCGCCTGAGACAAAGTATAGGTTTTCATTATGTGAATAATTTTAAAATCTTAGCTCAATCGGCTGCAAAGACCTGTTTTCCCAGCATGGGGATATTGAGTTCTATAAGATAAAGCCATAAACATGTTTGTCTGAGTCTTCTATCAAAAGTTACAGCGATTTATATCAAGTTGTTCAAAAACGCTTTATTTCGCCAAGACAGTGTGTTTCTCACTGTTACATGCATTTGAATGGGAAACTCGCCTGAAACTAAGTATAGGTTTTCATTATGTGAATAATTTTAAAATCTTAGCTCAAACGGCTGCAAAACCTGTTTGCCCAGCACGGGGATATTGAGTTCTATAAGATAAAGCCATAAACATGTTTGTCTGAGTCTTCTATCAAAAGTTACAGCGATTTATATGAAGTTGTTCAAAAACGCTTTATTTCGCCAAGACAGTGTGTTTCTCACTGTTACATGCATTTGAATGGGAAATTCGCCTGAGACAAAGTATAGGTTTTCATTATGTTAATAATTTTAAAATCTTAAATCAAACGGCTGCAAAACCTGTTTCCCCAGCACGGGGATATTGAGTTCTATAAGATAAATCCATAAACATGTTTGTCTGAGTCTTCTATCAAAAGTTACAGCGATTTATATCAAGTTGTTCAAAAACGCTTTATTTCGCCAAGACAGTGTGTTTCTCACTGTTACATGCATTTGAATGGGAAACTCGCCCGAGACAAAGTATAGGTTTTCATTATGTGAATAATTTTAAAATCTTAGCTCAAACGGCTGCAAAGACCTGTTCTGTTTGCCCAGCACGGGGATATTGAGTTCTATAAGATAAAGCCATAAACATGTTTGTCTGAGTCTTCTATCAAAAGTTACAGCGATTTATATGGAGTTGTTCAAAAACGCTTTCTTTCGCCAAGACAGTTTGTTTCTCACTGTTACACGCATTTGAATGGGAAACTCGCCTGAGACAAAGTATAGGTTTTCATTATGTGAATAATTTTAAAATCTTAGCTCAAACGGCTGCAAAACCTGTTTTCCCAGCACGGGGATATTGAGTTCTATAAGATAAAGCCATAAACATGTTTGTCTGAGTCTTCTATCAAAAGTTACAGCGATTTATATGAAGTTGTTCAAAAACGCTTTATTTCGCCAAGACAGTGTGTTTCTCACTGTTACATGCATTTGAATGGGAAACTCGCCGGAGACAAAGTATAGGTTTTCATTATGTTAATAATTTTAAAATCTTAAATCAAACGGCTGCAAAGACCTGTTTGCCCAGCACGGGGATATTGAGTTCTATAAGATAAAGCCATAAACATGTTTGTCTGAGTCTTCTATCAAAAGTTACAGCGATTTATATGAAGTTGTTCAAAAATGCTTTCTTTCGCCAAGACAGTGTGTTTCTCACTGTTACATGCATTTGAATGGGAAACTCGCCCGAGACAAAGTATAGGTTTTCATTATGTGAATAATTTTAAAATCTTAGCTCAAACGGCTGCAAAGACCTGTTTACCCAGCACGGAGACCTTGAGTTCTATAGGATAAAGCCATAAACATGTGTATCCGAGTCTTCTATCAAAAGTTACAGCTATTTATATGAAGTTGTACAAAAACGCTTTCTTTCGCCAAGACAGTGCGTTTCTCACTGTTACATGCATTTGAATGGGAAACTCGCCCGAGACAAAGTATAGGTTTTCATTATGTGAATAATTTTAAAATCTTAGCTCAAACGGCTGCAAAACCTGTTTGCCCAGCATGGGGATATTGAGTTCTATAAGATAAAGCCATAAACATGTTTGTCTGAGTCTTCTATCAAAAGTTACAGCGATTTATATGAAGTTGTTCAAAAACGCTTTATTTCGCCAAGACAGTGTGTTTCTCACTGTTACATGCATTTGAATGGGAAACTCGCCCGAGACAAAGTATAGGTTTTCATTATGTGAATAATTTTAAAATCTTAGCTCAAACGGCTGCAAAACCTGTTCTGTTTACCCAGCACGGAGACCTTGAGTTCTATAGGATAAAGCCATAAACATGTGTATCCGAGTCTTCTATCAAAAGTTACAGCTATTTATATGAAGTTGTACAAAAACGCTTTCTTTCGCCAAGACAGTGCGTTTCTCACTGTTACATGCATTTGAATGGGAAACTCGCCTGAGACAAAGTATAGGTTTTCATTATGTGAATAATTTTAAAATCTTAGCTCAATCGGCTGCAAAGACCTGTTTTCCCAGCACGGGGATATTGAGTTCTATAAGATAAAGCCATAAACATGTTTGTCTGAGTCTTCTATCAAAAGTTACAGCGATTTATATGAAGTTGTTCAAAAATGCTTTCTTTCGCCAAGACAGTGTGTTTCTCACTGTTACATGCATTTGAATGGGAAACTCGCCCGAGACAAAGTATAGGTTTTCATTATGTGAATAATTTTAAAATCTTAGCTCAAACGGCTGCAAAGACCTGTTTACCCAGCACGGAGACCTTGAGTTCTATAGGATAAAGCCATAAACATGTGTATCCGAGTCTTCTATCAAAAGTTACAGCGATTTATATGAAGTTGTTCAAAAATGCTTTCTTTCGCCAAGACAGTGCGTTTCTCACTGTTACATGCATTTGAATGGGAAACTCGCCCGAGACAAAGTATAGGTTTTCATTATGTGAATAATTTTAAAATCTTAGCTCAAACGGCTGCAAAACCTGTTTTCCCAGCACGGGGATATTGAGTTCTATAAGATAAAGCCATAAACATGTTTGTCTGAGTCTTCTATCAAAAGTTACAGCGATTTATATGAAGTTGTTCAAAAACGCTTTATTTCGCCAAGACAGTGTGTTTCTCACTGTTACATGCATTTGAATGGGAAACTCGCCTGAAACTAAGTATAGGTTTTCATTATGTGAATAATTTTAAAATCTTAGCTCAAACGGCTGCAAAGACCTGTTTTCCCAGCACGGGGATATTGAGTTCTATAAGATAAAGCCATAAACATGTTTGTCTGAGTCTTCTATCAAAAGTTACAGCGATTTATATGAAGTTGTACGAAAACGCTTTATTTCGCCAACACAATGCGTTTCTCACTGTTACATGCATTTGAATGGGAAACTCGCCCGAGACAAAGTATAGGTTTTCATTATGTGAATAATTTTAAAATCTTAGCTCAAACGGCTGCAAAACCTGTTTGCCCAGCACGGGGATATTGAGTTCTATAAGATAAAGCCATAAACATGTGTATCCGAGTCTTCTATCAAAAGTTACAGCGATTTATATGAAGTTGTACAAAAACGCTTTCTTTCGCCAAGACAGTGCGTTTCTCACTGTTACATGCATTTGAATGGGAAACTCGCCTGAGACTAAGTATAGGTTTTCATTATGTGAATAATTTTAAAATCTTAGCTCAATCGGCTGCAAAGACCTGTTTTCCCAGCATGGGGATATTGAGTTCTATAAGATAAAGCCATAAACATGTTTGTCTGAGTCTTCTATCAAAAGTTACAGCGATTTATATGAAGTTGTACGAAAACGCTTTATTTCGCCAACACAATGCGTTTCTCACTGTTACATGCATTTGAATGGGAAACTCGCCCGAGACAAAGTATAGGTTTTCATTATGTGAATAATTTTAAAATCTTAGCTCAAACGGCTGCAAAACCTGTTTGCCCAGCACGGGGATATTGAGTTCTATAAGATAAAGCCATAAACATGTTTGTCTGAGTCTTCTATCAAAAGTTACAGCGATTTATATGGAGTTGTTCAAAAACGCTTTCTTTCGCCAAGACAGTTTGTTTCTCACTGTTACACGCATTTGAATGGGAAACTCGCCTGAGACAAAGTATAGGTTTTCATTATGTGAATAATTTTAAAATCTTAGCTCAAACGGCTGCAAAACCTGTTTTCCCAGCACGGGGATATTGAGTTCTATAAGATAAAGCCATAAACATGTTTGTCTGAGTCTTCTATCAAAAGTTACAGCGATTTATATGAAGTTGTTCAAAAACGCTTTATTTCGCCAAGACAGTGTGTTTCTCACTGTTACATGCATTTGAATGGGAAACTCGCCGGAGACAAAGTATAGGTTTTCATTATGTTAATAATTTTAAAATCTTAAATCAAACGGCTGCAAAGACCTGTTTGCCCAGCACGGGGATATTGAGTTCTATAAGATAAAGCCATAAACATGTTTGTCTGAGTCTTCTATCAAAAGTTACAGCGATTTATATGAAGTTGTTCAAAAATGCTTTCTTTCGCCAAGACAGTGTGTTTCTCACTGTTACATGCATTTGAATGGGAAACTCGCCCGAGACAAAGTATAGGTTTTCATTATGTGAATAATTTTAAAATCTTAGCTCAAACGGCTGCAAAGACCTGTTTACCCAGCACGGAGACCTTGAGTTCTATAGGATAAAGCCATAAACATGTGTATCCGAGTCTTCTATCAAAAGTTACAGCTATTTATATGAAGTTGTACAAAAACGCTTTCTTTCGCCAAGACAGTGCGTTTCTCACTGTTACATGCATTTGAATGGGAAACTCGCCCGAGACAAAGTATAGGTTTTCATTATGTGAATAATTTTAAAATCTTAGCTCAAACGGCTGCAAAACCTGTTTGCCCAGCACGGGGATATTGAGTTCTATAAGATAAAGCCATAAACATGTTTGTCTGAGTCTTCTATCAAAAGTTACAGCGATTTATATGAAGTTGTTCAAAAACGCTTTATTTCGCCAAGACAGTGTGTTTCTCACTGTTACATGCATTTGAATGGGAAACTCGCCCGAGACAAAGTATAGGTTTTCATTATGTGAATAATTTTAAAATCTTAGCTCAAACGGCTGCAAAACCTGTTCTGTTTACCCAGCACGGAGACCTTGAGTTCTATAGGATAAAGCCATAAACATGTGTATCCGAGTCTTCTATCAAAAGTTACAGCTATTTATATGAAGTTGTACAAAAACGCTTTCTTTCGCCAAGACAGTGCGTTTCTCACTGTTACATGCATTTGAATGGGAAACTCGCCTGAGACAAAGTATAGGTTTTCATTATGTGAATAATTTTAAAATCTTAGCTCAATCGGCTGCAAAGACCTGTTTTCCCAGCACGGGGATATTGAGTTCTATAAGATAAAGCCATAAACATGTTTGTCTGAGTGTTCTATCAAAAGTTACAGCGATTTATATGAAGTTGTTCAAAAATGCTTTCTTTCGCCAAGACAGTGTGTTTCTCACTGTTACATGCATTTGAATGGGAAACTCGCCCGAGACAAAGTATAGGTTTTCATTATGTGAATAATTTTAAAATCTTAGCTCAAACGGCTGCAAAGACCTGTTTACCCAGCACGGAGACCTTGAGTTCTATAGGATAAAGCCATAAACATGTGTATCCGAGTCTTCTATCAAAAGTTACAGCGATTTATATGAAGTTGTTCAAAAATGCTTTCTTTCGCCAAGACAGTGCGTTTCTCACTGTTACATGCATTTGAATGGGAAACTCGCCCGAGACAAAGTATAGGTTTTCATTATGTGAATAATTTTAAAATCTTAGCTCAAACGGCTGCAAAACCTGTTTTCCCAGCACGGGGATATTGAGTTCTATAAGATAAAGCCATAAACATGTTTGTCTGAGTCTTCTATCAAAAGTTACAGCGATTTATATGAAGTTGTTCAAAAACGCTTTATTTCGCCAAGACAGTGTGTTTCTCACTGTTACATGCATTTGAATGGGAAACTCGCCTGAAACTAAGTATAGGTTTTCATTATGTGAATAATTTTAAAATCTTAGCTCAAACGGCTGCAAAGACCTGTTTACCCAGCACGGAGACCTTGAGTTCTATAGGATAAAGCCATAAACATGTGTATCCGAGTCTTCTATCAAAAGTTACAGCGATTTATATGAAGTTGTTCAAAAACGCTTTATTTCGCCAAGACAGTGTGTTTCTCACTGTTACATGCATTTGAATGGGAAACTCGCCTGAAACTAAGTATAGGTTTTCATTATGTGAATAATTTTAAAATCTTAGCTCAAACGGCTGCAAAGACCTGTTTTCCCAGCACGGGGATATTGAGTTCTATAAGATAAAGCCATAAACATGTTTGTCTGAGTCTTCTATCAAAAGTTACAGCGATTTATATGAAGTTGTACGAAAACGCTTTATTTCGCCAACACAATGCGTTTCTCACTGTTACATGCATTTGAATGGGAAACTCGCCCGAGACAAAGTATAGGTTTTCATTATGTGAATAATTTTAAAATCTTAGCTTAAACGGCTGCAAAACCTGTTTGCCCAGCACGGGGATATTGAGTTCTATAAGATAAAGCCATAAACATGTTTGTCTGAGTCTTCTATCAAAAGTTACAGCGATTTATATGGAGTTGTTCAAAAACGCTTTCTTTCGCCAAGACAGTTTGTTTCTCACTGTTACACGCATTTGAATGGGAAACTCGCCTGAGACAAAGTATAGGTTTTCATTATGTGAATAATTTTAAAATCTTAGCTCAATCGGCTGCAAAGACCTGTTTGCCCAGCACGGGGATATTGAGTTCTATAAGATAAAGCCATAAACATGTTTGTCTGAGTCTTCTATCAAAAGTTACAGCGATTTATATGAAGTTGTTCAAAAACGCTTTATTTCGCCAAGACAGTGTGTTTCTCACTGTTACATGCATTTGAATGGGAAACTCGCCCGAGACAAAGTATAGGTTTTCATTATGTGAATAATTTTAAAATCTTAGCTCAAACGGCTGCAAAGACCTGTTCTGTTTGCCCAGCACGGGGATATTGAGTTCTATAAGATAAAGCCATAAACATGTTTGTCTGAGTCTTCTATCAAAAGTTACAGCGATTTATATGGAGTTTTTCAAAAATGCTTTCTTTCGCCAAGACAGTGTGTTTCTCACTGTTACATGCATTTGAATGGGAAACTCGCCTGAGACAAAGTATAGGTTTTCATTATGTGAATAATTTTAAAATCTTAGCTCAAACGGCTGCAAAACCTGTTTGCCCAGCACGGGGATATTGAGTTCTATAAGATAAAGCCATAAACATGTTTGTCTGAGTCTTCTATCAAAAGTTACAGCGATTTATATGAAGTTGTTCAAAAACGCTTTATTTCGCCAAGACAGTGTGTTTCTCACTGTTACATGCATTTGAATGGGAAATTCGCCTGAGACAAAGTATAGGTTTTCATTATGTTAATAATTTTAAAATCTTAAATCAAACGGCTGCAAAACCTGTTTCCCCAGCACGGGGATATTGAGTTCTATAAGATAAATCCATAAACATGTTTGTCTGAGTCTTCTATCAAAAGTTACAGCGATTTATATCAAGTTGTTCAAAAACGCTTTATTTCGCCAAGACAGTGTGTTTCTCACTGTTACATGCATTTGAATGGGAAACTCGCCCGAGACAAAGTATAGGTTTTCATTATGTGAATAATTTTAAAATCTTAGCTCAAACGGCTGCAAAACCTGTTTTCCCAGCACGGGGATATTGAGTTCTATAAGATAAAGCCATAAACATGTTTGTCTGAGTCTTCTATCAAAAGTTACAGCGATTTATATGAAGTTGTTCAAAAACGCTTTATTTCGCCAAGACAGTGTGTTTCTCACTGTTACATGCATTTGAATGGGAAACTCGCCGGAGACAAAGTATAGGTTTTCATTATGTTAATAATTTTAAAATCTTAAATCAAACGGCTGCAAAGACCTGTTTGCCCAGCACGGGGATATTGAGTTCTATAAGATAAAGCCATAAACATGTTTGTCTGAGTCTTCTATCAAAAGTTACAGCGATTTATATGAAGTTGTTCAAAAATGCTTTCTTTCGCCAAGACAGTGTGTTTCTCACTGTTACATGCATTTGAATGGGAAACTCGCCCGAGACAAAGTATAGGTTTTCATTATGTGAATAATTTTAAAATCTTAGCTCAAACGGCTGCAAAGACCTGTTTACCCAGCACGGAGACCTTGAGTTCTATAGGATAAAGCCATAAACATGTGTATCCGAGTCTTCTATCAAAAGTTACAGCTATTTATATGAAGTTGTACAAAAACGCTTTCTTTCGCCAAGACAGTGCGTTTCTCACTGTTACATGCATTTGAATGGGAAACTCGCCCGAGACAAAGTATAGGTTTTCATTATGTGAATAATTTTAAAATCTTAGCTCAAACGGCTGCAAAACCTGTTTGCCCAGCACGGGGATATTGAGTTCTATAAGATAAAGCCATAAACATGTTTGTCTGAGTCTTCTATCAAAAGTTACAGCGATTTATATGAAGTTGTTCAAAAACGCTTTATTTCGCCAAGACAGTGTGTTTCTCACTGTTACATGCATTTGAATGGGAAACTCGCCCGAGACAAAGTATAGGTTTTCATTATGTGAATAATTTTAAAATCTTAGCTCAAACGGCTGCAAAACCTGTTCTGTTTACCCAGCACGGAGACCTTGAGTTCTATAGGATAAAGCCATAAACATGTGTATCCGAGTCTTCTATCAAAAGTTACAGCTATTTATATGAAGTTGTACAAAAACGCTTTCTTTCGCCAAGACAGTGCGTTTCTCACTGTTACATGCATTTGAATGGGAAACTCGCCTGAGACAAAGTATAGGTTTTCATTATGTGAATAATTTTAAAATCTTAGCTCAATCGGCTGCAAAGACCTGTTTTCCCAGCACGGGGATATTGAGTTCTATAAGATAAAGCCATAAACATGTTTGTCTGAGTCTTCTATCAAAAGTTACAGCGATTTATATGAAGTTGTTCAAAAATGCTTTCTTTCGCCAAGACAGTGTGTTTCTCACTGTTACATGCATTTGAATGGGAAACTCGCCCGAGACAAAGTATAGGTTTTCATTATGTGAATAATTTTAAAATCTTAGCTCAAACGGCTGCAAAGACCTGTTTACCCAGCACGGAGACCTTGAGTTCTATAGGATAAAGCCATAAACATGTGTATCCGAGTCTTCTATCAAAAGTTACAGCGATTTATATGAAGTTGTTCAAAAATGCTTTCTTTCGCCAAGACAGTGCGTTTCTCACTGTTACATGCATTTGAATGGGAAACTCGCCCGAGACAAAGTATAGGTTTTCATTATGTGAATAATTTTAAAATCTTAGCTCAAACGGCTGCAAAACCTGTTTTCCCAGCACGGGGATATTGAGTTCTATAAGATAAAGCCATAAACATGTTTGTCTGAGTCTTCTATCAAAAGTTACAGCGATTTATATGAAGTTGTTCAAAAACGCTTTATTTCGCCAAGACAGTGTGTTTCTCACTGTTACATGCATTTGAATGGGAAACTCGCCTGAAACTAAGTATAGGTTTTCATTATGTGAATAATTTTAAAATCTTAGCTCAAACGGCTGCAAAGACCTGTTTTCCCAGCACGGGGATATTGAGTTCTATAAGATAAAGCCATAAACATGTTTGTCTGAGTCTTCTATCAAAAGTTACAGCGATTTATATGAAGTTGTACGAAAACGCTTTATTTCGCCAACACAATGCGTTTCTCACTGTTACATGCATTTGAATGGGAAACTCGCCCGAGACAAAGTATAGGTTTTCATTATGTGAATAATTTTAAAATCTTAGCTCAAACGGCTGCAAAACCTGTTTGCCCAGCACGGGGATATTGAGTTCTATAAGATAAAGCCATAAACATGTGTATCCGAGTCTTCTATCAAAAGTTACAGCGATTTATATGAAGTTGTACAAAAACGCTTTCTTTCGCCAAGACAGTGCGTTTCTCACTGTTACATGCATTTGAATGGGAAACTCGCCTGAGACAAAGTATAGGTTTTCATTATGTGAATAATTTTAAAATCTTAGCTCAATCGGCTGCAAAGACCTGTTTTCCCAGCATGGGGATATTGAGTTCTATAAGATAAAGCCATAAACATGTTTGTCTGAGTCTTCTATCAAAAGTTACAGCGATTTATATCAAGTTGTTCAAAAACGCTTTATTTCGCCAAGACAGTGTGTTTCTCACTGTTACATGCATTTGAATGGGAAACTCGCCTGAAACTAAGTATAGGTTTTCATTATGTGAATAATTTTAAAATCTTAGCTCAAACGGCTGCAAAACCTGTTTGCCCAGCACGGGGATATTGAGTTCTATAAGATAAAGCCATAAACATGTTTGTCTGAGTCTTCTATCAAAAGTTACAGCGATTTATATGAAGTTGTTCAAAAACGCTTTATTTCGCCAAGACAGTGTGTTTCTCACTGTTACATGCATTTGAATGGGAAACTCGCCCGAGACAAAGTATAGGTTTTCATTATGTGAATAATTTTAAAATCTTAGCTCAAACGGCTGCAAAACCTGTTCTGTTTACCCAGCACGGAGACCTTGAGTTCTATAGGATAAAGCCATAAACATGTGTATCCGAGTCTTCTATCAAAAGTTACAGCTATTTATATGAAGTTGTACAAAAACGCTTTCTTTCGCCAAGACAGTGCGTTTCTCACTGTTACATGCATTTGAATGGGAAACTCGCCTGAGACAAAGTATAGGTTTTCATTATGTGAATAATTTTAAAATCTTAGCTCAATCGGCTGCAAAGACCTGTTTTCCCAGCACGGGGATATTGAGTTCTATAAGATAAAGCCATAAACATGTTTGTCTGAGTCTTCTATCAAAAGTTACAGCGATTTATATGAAGTTGTTCAAAAATGCTTTCTTTCGCCAAGACAGTGTGTTTCTCACTGTTACATGCATTTGAATGGGAAACTCGCCCGAGACAAAGTATAGGTTTTCATTATGTGAATAATTTTAAAATCTTAGCTCAAACGGCTGCAAAGACCTGTTTACCCAGCACGGAGACCTTGAGTTCTATAGGATAAAGCCATAAACATGTGTATCCGAGTCTTCTATCAAAAGTTACAGCGATTTATATGAAGTTGTTCAAAAATGCTTTCTTTCGCCAAGACAGTGCGTTTCTCACTGTTACATGCATTTGAATGGGAAACTCGCCCGAGACAAAGTATAGGTTTTCATTATGTGAATAATTTTAAAATCTTAGCTCAAACGGCTGCAAAACCTGTTTTCCCAGCACGGGGATATTGAGTTCTATAAGATAAAGCCATAAACATGTTTGTCTGAGTCTTCTATCAAAAGTTACAGCGATTTATATGAAGTTGTTCAAAAACGCTTTATTTCGTCAAGACAGTGTGTTTCTCACTGTTACATGCATTTGAATGGGAAACTCGCCTGAAACTAAGTATAGGTTTTCATTATGTGAATAATTTTAAAATCTTAGCTCAAACGGCTGCAAAGACCTGTTTTCCCAGCACGGGGATATTGAGTTCTATAAGATAAAGCCATAAACATGTTTGTCTGAGTCTTCTATCAAAAGTTACAGCGATTTATATGAAGTTGTACGAAAACGCTTTATTTCGCCAACACAATGCGTTTCTCACTGTTACATGCATTTGAATGGGAAACTCGCCCGAGACAAAGTATAGGTTTTCATTATGTGAATAATTTTAAAATCTTAGCTCAAACGGCTGCAAAACCTGTTTGCCCAGCACGGGGATATTGAGTTCTATAAGATAAAGCCATAAACATGTGTATCCGAGTCTTCTATCAAAAGTTACAGCGATTTATATGAAGTTGTACAAAAACGCTTTATTTCGCCAAGACAGTGTGTTTCTCACTGTTACATGCATTTGAATGGGAAACTCGCCCGAGACAAAGTATAGGTTTTCATTATGTGAATAATTTTAAAATCTTAGCTCAAACGGCTGCAAAGACCTGTTTACCCAGCACGGAGACCTTGAGTTCTATAGGATAAAGCCATAAACATGTGTATCCGAGTCTTCTATCAAAAGTTACAGCGATTTATATGAAGTTGTTCAAAAATGCTTTCTTTCGCCAAGACAGTGCGTTTCTCACTGTTACATGCATTTGAATGGGAAACTCGCCCGAGACAAAGTATAGGTTTTCATTATGTGAATAATTTTAAAATCTTAGCTCAAACGGCTGCAAAACCTGTTTTCCCAGCACGGGGATATTGAGTTCTATAAGATAAAGCCATAAACATGTTTGTCTGAGTCTTCTATCAAAAGTTACAGCGATTTATATGAAGTTGTTCAAAAACGCTTTATTTCGCCAAGACAGTGTGTTTCTCACTGTTACATGCATTTGAATGGGAAACTCGCCTGAAACTAAGTATAGGTTTTCATTATGTGAATAATTTTAAAATCTTAGCTCAAACGGCTGCAAAGACCTGTTTTCCCAGCACGGGGATATTGAGTTCTATAAGATAAAGCCATAAACATGTTTGTCTGAGTCTTCTATCAAAAGTTACAGCGATTTATATGAAGTTGTACGAAAACGCTTTATTTCGCCAACACAATGCGTTTCTCACTGTTACATGCATTTGAATGGGAAACTCGCCCGAGACAAAGTATAGGTTTTCATTATGTGAATAATTTTAAAATCTTAGCTCAAACGGCTGCAAAACCTGTTTGCCCAGCACGGGGATATTGAGTTCTATAAGATAAAGCCATAAACATGTGTATCCGAGTCTTCTATCAAAAGTTACAGCGATTTATATGAAGTTGTACAAAAACGCTTTCTTTCGCCAAGACAGTGCGTTTCTCACTGTTACATGCATTTGAATGGGAAACTCGCCTGAGACAAAGTATAGGTTTTCATTATGTGAATAATTTTAAAATCTTAGCTCAATCGGCTGCAAAGACCTGTTTTCCCAGCATGGGGATATTGAGTTCTATAAGATAAAGCCATAAACATGTTTGTCTGAGTCTTCTATCAAAAGTTACAGCGATTTATATCAAGTTGTTCAAAAACGCTTTATTTCGCCAAGACAGTGTGTTTCTCACTGTTACATGCATTTGAATGGGAAACTCGCCTGAAACTAAGTATAGGTTTTCATTATGTGAATAATTTTAAAATCTTAGCTCAAACGGCTGCAAAACCTGTTTGCCCAGCACGGGGATATTGAGTTCTATAAGATAAAGCCATAAACATGTTTGTCTGAGTCTTCTATCAAAAGTTACAGCGATTTATATGAAGTTGTTCAAAAACGCTTTATTTCGCCAAGACAGTGTGTTTCTCACTGTTACATGCATTTGAATGGGAAACTCGCCCGAGACAAAGTATAGGTTTTCATTATGTGAATAATTTTAAAATCTTAGCTCAAACGGCTGCAAAACCTGTTCTGTTTACCCAGCACGGAGACCTTGAGTTCTATAGGATAAAGCCATAAACATGTGTATCCGAGTCTTCTATCAAAAGTTACAGCTATTTATATGAAGTTGTACAAAAACGCTTTCTTTCGCCAAGACAGTGCGTTTCTCACTGTTACATGCATTTGAATGGGAAACTCGCCTGAGACAAAGTATAGGTTTTCATTATGTGAATAATTTTAAAATCTTAGCTCAATCGGCTGCAAAGACCTGTTTTCCCAGCACGGGGATATTGAGTTCTATAAGATAAAGCCATAAACATGTTTGTCTGAGTCTTCTATCAAAAGTTACAGCGATTTATATGAAGTTGTTCAAAAATGCTTTCTTTCGCCAAGACAGTGTGTTTCTCACTGTTACATGCATTTGAATGGGAAACTCGCCCGAGACAAAGTATAGGTTTTCATTATGTGAATAATTTTAAAATCTTAGCTCAAACGGCTGCAAAGACCTGTTTACCCAGCACGGAGACCTTGAGTTCTATAGGATAAAGCCATAAACATGTGTATCCGAGTCTTCTATCAAAAGTTACAGCGATTTATATGAAGTTGTTCAAAAATGCTTTCTTTCGCCAAGACAGTGCGTTTCTCACTGTTACATGCATTTGAATGGGAAACTCGCCCGAGACAAAGTATAGGTTTTCATTATGTGAATAATTTTAAAATCTTAGCTCAAACGGCTGCAAAGACCTGTTTACCCAGCACGGAGACCTTGAGTTCTATAGGATAAAGCCATAAACATGTGTATCCGAGTCTTCTATCAAAAGTTACAGCGATTTATATGAAGTTGTTCAAAAATGCTTTCTTTCGCCAAGACAGTGCGTTTCTCACTGTTACATGCATTTGAATGGGAAACTCGCCCGAGACAAAGTATAGGTTTTCATTATGTGAATAATTTTAAAATCTTAGCTCAAACGGCTGCAAAACCTGTTTTCCCAGCACGGGGATATTGAGTTCTATAAGATAAAGCCATAAACATGTTTGTCTGAGTCTTCTATCAAAAGTTACAGCGATTTATATGAAGTTGTTCAAAAACGCTTTATTTCGCCAAGACAGTGTGTTTCTCACTGTTACATGCATTTGAATGGGAAACTCGCCTGAAACTAAGTATAGGTTTTCATTATGTGAATAATTTTAAAATCTTAGCTCAAACGGCTGCAAAGACCTGTTTTCCCAGCACGGGGATATTGAGTTCTATAAGATAAAGCCATAAACATGTTTGTCTGAGTCTTCTATCAAAAGTTACAGCGATTTATATGAAGTTGTACGAAAACGCTTTATTTCGCCAACACAATGCGTTTCTCACTGTTACATGCATTTGAATGGGAAACTCGCCCGAGACAAAGTATAGGTTTTCATTATGTGAATAATTTTAAAATCTTAGCTCAAACGGCTGCAAAACCTGTTTGCCCAGCACGGGGATATTGAGTTCTATAAGATAAAGCCATAAACATGTGTATCCGAGTCTTCTATCAAAAGTTACAGCGATTTATATGAAGTTGTACAAAAACGCTTTCTTTCGCCAAGACAGTGCGTTTCTCACTGTTACATGCATTTGAATGGGAAACTCGCCTGAGACAAAGTATAGGTTTTCATTATGTGAATAATTTTAAAATCTTAGCTCAATCGGCTGCAAAGACCTGTTTTCCCAGCATGGGGATATTGAGTTCTATAAGATAAAGCCATAAACATGTTTGTCTGAGTCTTCTATCAAAAGTTACAGCGATTTATATCAAGTTGTTCAAAAACGCTTTATTTCGCCAAGACAGTGTGTTTCTCACTGTTACATGCATTTGAATGGGAAACTCGCCTGAAACTAAGTATAGGTTTTCATTATGTGAATAATTTTAAAATCTTAGCTCAAACGGCTGCAAAACCTGTTTGCCCAGCACGGGGATATTGAGTTCTATAAGATAAAGCCATAAACATGTTTGTCTGAGTCTTCTATCAAAAGTTACAGCGATTTATATGAAGTTGTTCAAAAACGCTTTATTTCGCCAAGACAGTGTGTTTCTCACTGTTACATGCATTTGAATGGGAAACTCGCCCGAGACAAAGTATAGGTTTTCATTATGTGAATAATTTTAAAATCTTAGCTCAAACGGCTGCAAAACCTGTTCTGTTTACCCAGCACGGAGACCTTGAGTTCTATAGGATAAAGCCATAAACATGTGTATCCGAGTCTTCTATCAAAAGTTACAGCTATTTATATGAAGTTGTACAAAAACGCTTTCTTTCGCCAAGACAGTGCGTTTCTCACTGTTACATGCATTTGAATGGGAAACTCGCCTGAGACAAAGTATAGGTTTTCATTATGTGAATAATTTTAAAATCTTAGCTCAATCGGCTGCAAAGACCTGTTTTCCCAGCACGGGGATATTGAGTTCTATAAGATAAAGCCATAAACATGTTTGTCTGAGTCTTCTATCAAAAGTTACAGCGATTTATATGAAGTTGTTCAAAAATGCTTTCTTTCGCCAAGACAGTGTGTTTCTCACTGTTACATGCATTTGAATGGGAAACTCGCCCGAGACAAAGTATAGGTTTTCATTATGTGAATAATTTTAAAATCTTAGCTCAAACGGCTGCAAAGACCTGTTTACCCAGCACGGAGACCTTGAGTTCTATAGGATAAAGCCATAAACATGTGTATCCGAGTCTTCTATCAAAAGTTACAGCGATTTATATGAAGTTGTTCAAAAATGCTTTCTTTCGCCAAGACAGTGCGTTTCTCACTGTTACATGCATTTGAATGGGAAACTCGCCCGAGACAAAGTATAGGTTTTCATTATGTGAATAATTTTAAAATCTTAGCTCAAACGGCTGCAAAACCTGTTTTCCCAGCACGGGGATATTGAGTTCTATAAGATAAAGCCATAAACATGTTTGTCTGAGTCTTCTATCAAAAGTTACAGCGATTTATATGAAGTTGTACGAAAACGCTTTATTTCGCCAACACAATGCGTTTCTCACTGTTACATGCATTTGAATGGGAAACTCGCCCGAGACAAAGTATAGGTTTTCATTATGTGAATAATTTTAAAATCTTAGCTCAAACGGCTGCAAAACCTGTTTGCCCAGCACGGGGATATTGAGTTCTATAAGATAAAGCCATAAACATGTGTATCCGAGTCTTCTATCAAAAGTTACAGCGATTTATATGAAGTTGTACAAAAACGCTTTATTTCGCCAAGACAGTGTGTTTCTCACTGTTACATGCATTTGAATGGGAAACTCGCCCGAGACAAAGTATAGGTTTTCATTATGTGAATAATTTTAAAATCTTAGCTCAAACGGCTGCAAAGACCTGTTCTGTTTGCCCAGCACGGGGATATTGAGTTCTATAAGATAAAGCCATAAACATGTTTGTCTGAGTCTTCTATCAAAAGTTACAGCGATTTATATGGAGTTGTTCAAAAATGCTTTCTTTCGCCAAGACAGTGTGTTTCTCACTGTTACATGCATTTGAATGGGAAACTCGCCTGAGACAAAGTATAGGTTTTCATTATGTGAATAATTTTAAAATCTTAGCTCAAACGGCTGCAAAACCTGTTTGCCCAGCACGGGGATATTGAGTTCTATGAGATAAAGCCATAAACATGTTTGTCTGAGTCTTCTATCAAAAGTTACAGCGATTTATATGAAGTTGTACGAAAACGCTTTATTTCGCCAACACAATGCGTTTCTCACTGTTACATGCATTTGAATGGGAAACTCGCCCGAGACAAAGTATAGGTTTTCATTATGTGAATAATTTTAAAATCTTAGCTCAAACGGCTGCAAAACCTGTTTGCCCAGCACGGGGATATTGAGTTCTATAAGATAAAGCCATAAACATGTTTGTCTGAGTCTTCTATCAAAAGTTACAGCGATTTATATCAAGTTGTTCAAAAACGCTTTATTTCGCCAAGACAGTGTGTTTCTCACTGTTACATGCATTTGAATGGGAAACTCGCCTGAGACAAAGTATAGGTTTTCATTATGTTAATAATTTTAAAATCTTAAATCAAACGGCTGCAAAACCTGTTTCCCCAGCACGGGGATATTGAGTTCTATAAGATAAATCCATAAACATGTTTGTCTGAGTCTTCTATCAAAAGTTACAGCGATTTATATCAAGTTGTTCAAAAACGCTTTCTTTCGCCAAGACAGTGTGTTTCTCACTGTTACATGCATTTGAATGGGAAACTCGCCCGAGACAAAGTATAGGTTTTCATTATGTGAATAATTTTAAAATCTTAGCTCAAACGGCTGCAAAGACCTGTTCTGTTTGCCCAGCACGGGGATATTGAGTTCTATGAGATAAAGCCATAAACATGTTTGTCTGAGTCTTCTATCAAAAGTTACAGCGATTTATATGAAGTTGTACGAAAACGCTTTATTTCGCCAAGACAATGCCTTTCTCACTGTTACATGCATTTGAATGGGAAACTCGCCTGAGACAAAGTATAGGTTTTCATTATGTGAATAATTTTAAAATCTTAGCTCAAACGGCTGCAAAACCTGTTTGCCCAGCACGGGGATATTGAGTTCTATGAGATAAAGCCATAAACATGTTTGTCTGAGTCTTCTATCAAAAGTTACAGCGATTTATATGAAGTTGTACGAAAACGCTTTATTTCGCCAAGACAATGCGTTTCTCACTGTTACATGCATTTGAATGGGAAACTCGCCTGAGACAAAGTATAGGTTTTCATTATGTGAATAATTTTAAAATCTTAGCTCAAACGGCTGCAAAACCTGTTTGCCCAGCACGGGGATATTGAGTTCTATAAGATAAAGCCATAAACATGTTTGTCTGAGTCTTCTATCAAAAGTTACAGCGATTTATATGAAGTTGTTCAAAAACGCTTTATTTCGCCAAGACAGTGTGTTTCTCACTGTTACATGCATTTGAATGGGAAATTCGCCTGAGACAAAGTATAGGTTTTCATTATGTTAATAATTTTAAAATCTTAAATCAAACGGCTGCAAAACCTGTTTCCCCAGCACGGGGATATTGAGTTCTATAAGATAAATCCATAAACATGTTTGTCTGAGTCTTCTATCAAAAGTTACAGCGATTTATATCAAGTTGTTCAAAAACGCTTTATTTCGCCAAGACAGTGTGTTTCTCACTGTTACATGCATTTGAATGGGAAACTCGCCCGAGACAAAGTATAGGTTTTCATTATGTGAATAATTTTAAAATCTTAGCTCAAACGGCTGCAAAGACCTGTTCTGTTTGCCCAGCACGGGGATATTGAGTTCTATAAGATAAAGCCATAAACATGTTTGTCTGAGTCTTCTATCAAAAGTTACAGCGATTTATATGGAGTTGTTCAAAAACGCTTTCTTTCGCCAAGACAGTGTGTTTCTCACTGTTACACGCATTTGAATGGGAAACTCGCCTGAGACAAAGTATAGGTTTTCATTATGTGAATAATTTTAAAATCTTAGCTCAAACGGCTGCAAAACCTGTTTGCCCAGCACGGGGATATTGAGTTCTATAAGATAAAGCCATAAACATGTTTGTCTGAGTCTTCTATCAAAAGTTACAGCGATTTATATGAAGTTGTTCAAAAACGCTTTATTTCGCCAAGACAGTGTGTTTCTCACTGTTACATGCATTTGAATGGGAAACTCGCCCGAGACAAAGTATAGGTTTTCATTATGTGAATAATTTTAAAATCTTAGCTCAAACGGCTGCAAAGACCTGTTCTGTTTGCTCAGCACGGGGATATTGAGTTCTATAAGATAAAGCCATAAACATGTTTGTCTGAGTCTTCTATCAAAAGTTACAGCGATTTATATGGAGTTGTTCAAAAACGCTTTCTTTCGCCAAGACAGTGTGTTTCTCACTGTTACATGCATTTGAATGGGAAACTCGCCTGAGACAAAGTATAGGTTTTCATTATGTGAATAATTTTAAAATCTTAGCTCAAACGGCTGCAAAACCTGTTTGCCCAGCACGGGGATATTGAGTTCTATAAGATAAATCCATAAACATGTTTGTCTGAGTCTTCTATCAAAAGTTACAGCGATTTATATCAAGTTGTTCAAAAACGCTTTATTTCGCCAAGACAGTGTGTTTCTCACTGTTACATGCATTTGAATGGGAAACTCGCCCGAGACAAAGTATAGGTTTTCATTATGTGAATAATTTTAAAATCTTAGCTCAAACGGCTGCAAAGACCTGTTCTGTTTGCCCAGCACGGGGATATTGAGTTCTATAAGATAAAGCCATAAACATGTTTGTCTGAGTCTTCTATCAAAAGTTACAGCGATTTATATGGAGTTGTTCAAAAACGCTTTCTTTCGCCAAGACAGTGTGTTTCTCACTGTTACATGCATTTGAATGGGAAACTCGCCTGAGACAAAGTATAGGTTTTCATTATGTGAATAATTTTAAAATCTTAGCTCAAACGGCTGCAAAACCTGTTTGCCCAGCACGGGGATATTGAGTTCTATGAGATAAAGCCATAAACATGTTTGTCTGAGTCTTCTATCAAAAGTTACAGCGATTTATATGAAGTTGTACGAAAACGCTTTATTTCGCCAAGACAATGCGTTTCTCACTGTTACATGCATTTGAATGGGAAACTCGCCTGAGACAAAGTATAGGTTTTCATTATGTGAATAATTTTAAAATCTTAGCTCAAACGGCTGCAAAACCTGTTTGCCCAGCACGGGGATATTGAGTTCTATGAGATAAAGCCATAAACATGTTTGTCTGAGTCTTCTATCAAAAGTTACAGCGATTTATATGAAGTTGTACGAAAACGCTTTATTTCGCCAAGACAATGCGTTTCTCACTGTTACATGCATTTGAATGGGAAACTCGCCTGAGACAAAGTATAGGTTTTCATTATGTGAATAATTTTAAAATCTTAGCTCAAACGGCTGCAAAACCTGTTTGCCCAGCACGGGGATATTGAGTTCTATAAGATAAAGCCATAAACATGTTTGTCTGAGTCTTCTATCAAAAGTTACAGCGATTTATATGAAGTTGTTCAAAAACGCTTTATTTCGCCAAGACAGTGTGTTTCTCACTGTTACATGCATTTGAATGGGAAATTCGCCTGAGACAAAGTATAGGTTTTCATTATGTTAATAATTTTAAAATCTTAAATCAAACGGCTGCAAAACCTGTTTCCCCAGCACGGGGATATTGAGTTCTATAAGATAAATCCATAAACATGTTTGTCTGGGTCTTCTATCAAAAGTTACAGCGATTTATATGAAGTTGTTCAAAAACGCTTTATTTCGCCAAGACAGTGTGTTTCTCACTGTTACATGCATTTGAATGGGAAACTCGCCCGAGACAAAGTATAGGTTTTCATTATGTGAATAATTTTAAAATCTTAGCTCAAACGGCTGCAAAGACCTGTTCTGTTTGCCCAGCACGGGGATATTGAGTTCTATGAGATAAAGCCATAAACATGTTTGTCTGAGTCTTCTATCAAAAGTTACAGCGATTTATATGAAGTTGTACGAAAACGCTTTATTTCGCCAAGACAATGCGTTTCTCAGTGTTACATGCATTTGAATGGGAAACTCGCCTGAGACAAAGTATAGGTTTTCATTATGTGAATAATTTTAAAATCTTAGCTCAAACGGCTGCAAAACCTGTTTGCCCAGCACGGGGATATTGAGTTCTATGAGATAAAGCCATAAACATGTTTGTCTGAGTCTTCTATCAAAAGTTACAGCGATTTATATGAAGTTGTACGAAAACGCTTTATTTCGCCAAGACAATGCGTTTCTCACTGTTACATGCATTTGAATGGGAAACTCGCCTGAGACAAAGTATAGGTTTTCATTATGTGAATAATTTTAAAATCTTAGCTCAAACGGCTGCAAAACCTGTTTGCCCAGCACGGGGATATTGAGTTCTATAAGATAAAGCCATAAACATGTTTGTCTGAGTCTTCTATCAAAAGTTACAGCGATTTATATGAAGTTGTTCAAAAACGCTTTATTTCGCCAAGACAGTGTGTTTCTCACTGTTACATGCATTTGAATGGGAAATTCGCCTGAGACAAAGTATAGGTTTTCATTATGTTAATAATTTTAAAATCTTAAATCAAACGGCTGCAAAACCTGTTTCCCCAGCACGGGGATATTGAGTTCTATAAGATAAATCCATAAACATGTTTGTCTGAGTCTTCTATCAAAAGTTACAGCGATTTATATCAAGTTGTTCAAAAACGCTTTATTTCGCCAAGACAGTGTGTTTCTCACTGTTACATGCATTTGAATGGGAAACTCGCCCGAGACAAAGTATAGGTTTTCATTATGTGAATAATTTTAAAATCTTAGCTCAAACGGCTGCAAAGACCTGTTCTGTTTGCCCAGCACGGGGATATTGAGTTCTATAAGATAAAGCCATAAACATGTTTGTCTGAGTCTTCTATCAAAAGTTACAGCGATTTATATGGAGTTGTTCAAAAACGCTTTCTTTCGCCAAGACAGTTTGTTTCTCACTGTTACACGCATTTGAATGGGAAACTCGCCTGAGACAAAGTATAGGTTTTCATTATGTGAATAATTTTAAAATCTTAGCTCAAACGGCTGCAAAACCTGTTTGCCCAGCACGGGGATATTGAGTTCTATAAGATAAAGCCATAAACATGTTTGTCTGAGTCTTCTATCAAAAGTTACAGCGATTTATATGAAGTTGTTCAAAAACGCTTTATTTCGCCAAGACAGTGTGTTTCTCACTGTTACATGCATTTGAATGGGAAACTCGCCCGAGACAAAGTATAGGTTTTCATTATGTGAATAATTTTAAAATCTTAGCTCAAACGGCTGCAAAGACCTGTTCTGTTTGCTCAGCACGGGGATATTGAGTTCTATAAGATAAAGCCATAAACATGTTTGTCTGAGTCTTCTATCAAAAGTTACAGCGATTTATATGGAGTTGTTCAAAAACGCTTTCTTTCGCCAAGACAGTGTGTTTCTCACTGTTACATGCATTTGAATGGGAAACTCGCCTGAGACAAAGTATAGGTTTTCATTATGTGAATAATTTTAAAATCTTAGCTCAAACGGCTGCAAAACCTGTTTGCCCAGCACGGGGATATTGAGTTCTATAAGATAAATCCATAAACATGTTTGTCTGAGTCTTCTATCAAAAGTTACAGCGATTTATATCAAGTTGTTCAAAAACGCTTTATTTCGCCAAGACAGTGTGTTTCTCACTGTTACATGCATTTGAATGGGAAACTCGCCCGAGACAAAGTATAGGTTTTCATTATGTGAATAATTTTAAAATCTTAGCTCAAACGGCTGCAAAGACCTGTTCTGTTTGCCCAGCACGGGGATATTGAGTTCTATAAGATAAAGCCATAAACATGTTTGTCTGAGTCTTCTATCAAAAGTTACAGCGATTTATATGGAGTTGTTCAAAAACGCTTTCTTTCGCCAAGACAGTGTGTTTCTCACTGTTACATGCATTTGAATGGGAAACTCGCCTGAGACAAAGTATAGGTTTTCATTATGTGAATAATTTTAAAATCTTAGCTCAAACGGCTGCAAAACCTGTTTGCCCAGCACGGGGATATTGAGTTCTATGAGATAAAGCCATAAACATGTTTGTCTGAGTCTTCTATCAAAAGTTACAGCGATTTATATGAAGTTGTACGAAAACGCTTTATTTCGCCAAGACAATGCGTTTCTCACTGTTACATGCATTTGAATGGGAAACTCGCCTGAGACAAAGTATAGGTTTTCATTATGTGAATAATTTTAAAATCTTAGCTCAAACGGCTGCAAAACCTGTTTGCCCAGCACGGGGATATTGAGTTCTATGAGATAAAGCCATAAACATGTTTGTCTGAGTCTTCTATCAAAAGTTACAGCGATTTATATGAAGTTGTACGAAAACGCTTTATTTCGCCAAGACAATGCGTTTCTCACTGTTACATGCATTTGAATGGGAAACTCGCCTGAGACAAAGTATAGGTTTTCATTATGTGAATAATTTTAAAATCTTAGCTCAAACGGCTGCAAAACCTGTTTGCCCAGCACGGGGATATTGAGTTCTATAAGATAAAGCCATAAACATGTTTGTCTGAGTCTTCTATCAAAAGTTACAGCGATTTATATGAAGTTGTTCAAAAACGCTTTATTTCGCCAAGACAGTGTGTTTCTCACTGTTACATGCATTTGAATGGGAAATTCGCCTGAGACAAAGTATAGGTTTTCATTATGTTAATAATTTTAAAATCTTAAATCAAACGGCTGCAAAACCTGTTTCCCCAGCACGGGGATATTGAGTTCTATAAGATAAATCCATAAACATGTTTGTCTGGGTCTTCTATCAAAAGTTACAGCGATTTATATGAAGTTGTTCAAAAACGCTTTATTTCGCCAAGACAGTGTGTTTCTCACTGTTACATGCATTTGAATGGGAAACTCGCCCGAGACAAAGTATAGGTTTTC
Organism: Diplotaxodon limnothrissa; assembly: GCF_057381915.1. NCBI lineage: Eukaryota > Metazoa > Chordata > Actinopteri > Cichliformes > Cichlidae > Diplotaxodon > Diplotaxodon limnothrissa. The sequence goes on along the minus strand of NC_140614.1, from coordinate 3,514,387 downwards.
ATTATGTGAATAATTTTAAAATCTTAGCTCAAACGGCTGCAAAGACCTGTTCTGTTTGCCCAGCACGGGGATATTGAGTTCTATAAGATAAAGCCATAAACATGTTTGTCTGAGTCTTCTATCAAAAGTTACAGCGATTTATATGGAGTTGTTCAAAAACGCTTTCTTTCGCCAAGACAGTTTGTTTCTCACTGTTACACGCATTTGAATGGGAAACTCGCCTGAGACAAAGTATAGGTTTTCATTATGTGAATAATTTTAAAATCTTAGCTCAAACGGCTGCAAAACCTGTTTGCCCAGCACGGGGATATTGAGTTCTATGAGATAAAGCCATAAACATGTTTGTCTGAGTCTTCTATCAAAAGTTACAGCGATTTATATGAAGTTGTACGAAAACGCTTTATTTCGCCAAGACAATGCGTTTCTCACTGTTACATGCATTTGAATGGGAAACTCGCCTGAGACAAAGTATAGGTTTTCATTATGTGAATAATTTTAAAATCTTAGCTCAAACGGCTGCAAAACCTGTTTGCCCAGCACGGGGATATTGAGTTCTATGAGATAAAGCCATAAACATGTTTGTCTGAGTCTTCTATCAAAAGTTACAGCGATTTATATGAAGTTGTACGAAAACGCTTTATTTCGCCAAGACAATGCGTTTCTCACTGTTACATGCATTTGAATGGGAAACTCGCCTGAGACAAAGTATAGGTTTTCATTATGTGAATAATTTTAAAATCTTAGCTCAAACGGCTGCAAAACCTGTTTGCCCAGCACGGGGATATTGAGTTCTATAAGATAAAGCCATAAACATGTTTGTCTGAGTCTTCTATCAAAAGTTACAGCGATTTATATGAAGTTGTTCAAAAACGCTTTATTTCGCCAAGACAGTGTGTTTCTCACTGTTACATGCATTTGAATGGGAAATTCGCCTGAGACAAAGTATAGGTTTTCATTATGTTAATAATTTTAAAATCTTAAATCAAACGGCTGCAAAACCTGTTTCCCCAGCACGGGGATATTGAGTTCTATAAGATAAATCCATAAACATGTTTGTCTGGGTCTTCTATCAAAAGTTACAGCGATTTATATGAAGTTGTTCAAAAACGCTTTATTTCGCCAAGACAGTGTGTTTCTCACTGTTACATGCATTTGAATGGGAAACTCGCCCGAGACAAAGTATAGGTTTTCATTATGTGAATAATTTTAAAATCTTAGCTCAAACGGCTGCAAAGACCTGTTCTGTTTGCCCAGCACGGGGATATTGAGTTCTATAAGATAAAGCCATAAACATGTTTGTCTGAGTCTTCTATCAAAAGTTACAGCGATTTATATGGAGTTGTTCAAAAACGCTTTCTTTCGCCAAGACAGTTTGTTTCTCACTGTTACACGCATTTGAATGGGAAACTCGCCTGAGACAAAGTATAGGTTTTCATTATGTGAATAATTTTAAAATCTTAGCTCAAACGGCTGCAAAACCTGTTTGCCCAGCACGGGGATATTGAGTTCTATAAGATAAAGCCATAAACATGTTTGTCTGAGTCTTCTATCAAAAGTTACAGCGATTTATATGAAGTTGTTCAAAAACGCTTTATTTCGCCAAGACAGTGTGTTTCTCACTGTTACATGCATTTGAATGGGAAACTCGCCCGAGACAAAGTATAGGTTTTCATTATGTGAATAATTTTAAAATCTTAGCTCAAACGGCTGCAAAGACCTGTTCTGTTTGCTCAGCACGGGGATATTGAGTTCTATAAGATAAAGCCATAAACATGTTTGTCTGAGTCTTCTATCAAAAGTTACAGCGATTTATATGGAGTTGTTCAAAAACGCTTTCTTTCGCCAAGACAGTGTGTTTCTCACTGTTACATGCATTTGAATGGGAAACTCGCCTGAGACAAAGTATAGGTTTTCATTATGTGAATAATTTTAAAATCTTAGCTCAAACGGCTGCAAAACCTGTTTGCCCAGCACGGGGATATTGAGTTCTATAAGATAAATACATAAACATGTTTGTCTGAGTCTTCTATCAAAAGTTACAGCGATTTATATCAAGTTGTTCAAAAACGCTTTATTTCGCCAAGACAGTGTGTTTCTCACTGTTACATGCATTTGAATGGGAAACTCGCCCGAGACAAAGTATAGGTTTTCATTATGTGAATAATTTTAAAATCTTAGCTCAAACGGCTGCAAAGACCTGTTCTGTTTGCCCAGCACGGGGATATTGAGTTCTATAAGATAAAGCCATAAACATGTTTGTCTGAGTCTTCTATCAAAAGTTACAGCGATTTATATGGAGTTGTTCAAAAACGCTTTCTTTCGCCAAGACAGTGTGTTTCTCACTGTTACATGCATTTGAATGGGAAACTCGCCTGAGACAAAGTATAGGTTTTCATTATGTGAATAATTTTAAAATCTTAGCTCAAACGGCTGCAAAACCTGTTTGCCCAGCACGGGGATATTGAGTTCTATGAGATAAAGCCATAAACATGTTTGTCTGAGTCTTCTATCAAAAGTTACAGCGATTTATATGAAGTTGTACGAAAACGCTTTATTTCGCCAAGACAATGCGTTTCTCACTGTTACATGCATTTGAATGGGAAACTCGCCTGAGACAAAGTATAGGTTTTCATTATGTGAATAATTTTAAAATCTTAGCTCAAACGGCTGCAAAACCTGTTTGCCCAGCACGGGGATATTGAGTTCTATGAGATAAAGCCATAAACATGTTTGTCTGAGTCTTCTATCAAAAGTTACAGCGATTTATATGAAGTTGTACGAAAACGCTTTATTTCGCCAAGACAATGCGTTTCTCACTGTTACATGCATTTGAATGGGAAACTCGCCCGAGACAAAGTATAGGTTTTCATTATGTGAATAATTTTAAAATCTTAGCTCAAACGGCTGCAAAACCTGTTTGCCCAGCACGGGGATATTGAGTTCTATAAGATAAAGCCATAAACATGTTTGTCTGAGTCTTCTATCAAAAGTTACAGCGATTTATATGAAGTTGTTCAAAAACGCTTTATTTCGCCAAGACAATGTGTTTCTCACTGTTACATGCATTTGAATGGGAAACTCGCCTGAGACAAAGTATAGGTTTTCATTATGTGAATAATTTTAAAATCTTAGCTCAAACGGCTGCAAAACCTGTTTGCCCAGCACGGGGATATTGAGTTCTATAAGATAAAGCCATAAACATGTTTGTCTGAGTCTTCTATCAAAAGTTACAGCGATTTATATGAAGTTGTTCAAAAACGCTTTATTTCGCCAAGACAGTGTGTTTCTCACTGTTACATGCATTTGAATGGGAAATTCGCCTGAGACAAAGTATAGGTTTTCATTATGTTAATAATTTTAAAATCTTAAATCAAACGGCTGCAAAACCTGTTTCCCCAGCACGGGGATATTGAGTTCTATAAGATAAATCCATAAACATGTTTGTCTGAGTCTTCTATCAAAAGTTACAGCGATTTATATCAAGTTGTTCAAAAACGCTTTATTTCGCCAAGACAGTGTGTTTCTCACTGTTACATGCATTTGAATGGGAAACTCGCCCGAGACAAAGTATAGGTTTTCATTATGTGAATAATTTTAAAATCTTAGCTCAAACGGCTGCAAAGACCTGTTCTGTTTGCCCAGCACGGGGATATTGAGTTCTATAAGATAAAGCCATAAACATGTTTGTCTGAGTCTTCTATCAAAAGTTACAGCGATTTATATGGAGTTGTTCAAAAACGCTTTCTTTCGCCAAGACAGTTTGTTTCTCACTGTTACACGCATTTGAATGGGAAACTCGCCTGAGACAAAGTATAGGTTTTCATTATGTGAATAATTTTAAAATCTTAGCTCAAACGGCTGCAAAGACCTGTTCTGTTTGCTCAGCACGGGGATATTGAGTTCTATAAGATAAAGCCATAAACATGTTTGTCTGAGTCTTCTATCAAAAGTTACAGCGATTTATATGGAGTTGTTCAAAAACGCTTTCTTTCGCCAAGACAGTTTGTTTCTCACTGTTACACGCATTTGAATGGGAAACTCGCCTGAGACAAAGTATAGGTTTTCATTATGTGAATAATTTTAAAATCTTAGCTCAAACGGCTGCAAAACCTGTTTGCCCAGCACGGGGATATTGAGTTCTATAAGATAAAGCCATAAACATGTTTGTCTGAGTCTTCTATCAAAAGTTACAGCGATTTATATGAAGTTGTTCAAAAACGCTTTATTTCGCCAAGACAGTGTGTTTCTCACTGTTACATGCATTTGAATGGGAAACTCGCCCGAGACAAAGTATAGGTTTTCATTATGTGAATAATTTTAAAATCTTAGCTCAAACGGCTGCAAAGACCTGTTCTGTTTGCCCAGCACGGGGATATTGAGTTCTATAAGATAAAGCCATAAACATGTTTGTCTGAGTCTTCTATCAAAAGTTACAGCGATTTATATGGAGTTGTTCAAAAACGCTTTCTTTCGCCAAGACAGTGTGTTTCTCACTGTTACATGCATTTGAATGGGAAACTCGCCTGAGACAAAGTATAGGTTTTCATTATGTGAATAATTTTAAAATCTTAGCTCAAACGGCTGCAAAACCTGTTTGCCCAGCACGGGGATATTGAGTTCTATGAGATAAAGCCATAAACATGTTTGTCTGAGTCTTCTATCAAAAGTTACAGCGATTTATATGAAGTTGTACGAAAACGCTTTATTTCGCCAAGACAATGCGTTTCTCACTGTTACATGCATTTGAATGGGAAACTCGCCTGAGACAAAGTATAGGTTTTCATTATGTGAATAATTTTAAAATCTTAGCTCAAACGGCTGCAAAACCTGTTTGCCCAGCACGGGGATATTGAGTTCTATGAGATAAAGCCATAAACATGTTTGTCTGAGTCTTCTATCAAAAGTTACAGCGATTTATATGAAGTTGTACGAAAACGCTTTATTTCGCCAAGACAATGCGTTTCTCACTGTTACATGCATTTGAATGGGAAACTCGCCTGAGACAAAGTATAGGTTTTCATTATGTGAATAATTTTAAAATCTTAGCTCAAACGGCTGCAAAACCTGTTTGCCCAGCACGGGGATATTGAGTTCTATAAGATAAAGCCATAAACATGTTTGTCTGAGTCTTCTATCAAAAGTTACAGCGATTTATATGAAGTTGTTCAAAAACGCTTTATTTCGCCAAGACAGTGTGTTTCTCACTGTTACATGCATTTGAATGGGAAATTCGCCTGAGACAAAGTATAGGTTTTCATTATGTTAATAATTTTAAAATCTTAAATCAAACGGCTGCAAAACCTGTTTCCCCAGCACGGGGATATTGAGTTCTATAAGATAAATCCATAAACATGTTTGTCTGAGTCTTCTATCAAAAGTTACAGCGATTTATATCAAGTTGTTCAAAAACGCTTTATTTCGCCAAGACAGTGTGTTTTCACTGTTACATGCATTTGAATGGGAAACTCGCCCGAGACAAAGTATAGGTTTTCATTATGTGAATAATTTTAAAATCTTAGCTCAAACGGCTGCAAAGACCTGTTCTGTTTGCCCAGCACGGGGATATTGAGTTCTATAAGATAAAGCCATAAACATGTTTGTCTGAGTCTTCTATCAAAAGTTACAGCGATTTATATGGAGTTGTTCAAAAACGCTTTCTTTCGCCAAGACAGTTTGTTTCTCACTGTTACACGCATTTGAATGGGAAACTCGCCTGAGACAAAGTATAGGTTTTCATTATGTGAATAATTTTAAAATCTTAGCTCAAACGGCTGCAAAACCTGTTTGCCCAGCACGGGGATATTGAGTTCTATAAGATAAAGCCATAAACATGTTTGTCTGAGTCTTCTATCAAAAGTTACAGCGATTTATATGAAGTTGTTCAAAAACGCTTTATTTCGCCAAGACAATGCGTTTCTCACTGTTACATGCATTTGAATGGGAAACTCGCCTGAGACAAAGTATAGGTTTTCATTATGTGAATAATTTTAAAATCTTAGCTCAAACGGCTGCAAAACCTGTTTGCCCAGCACGGGGATATTGAGTTCTATAAGATAAAGCCATAAACATGTTTGTCTGAGTCTTCTATCAAAAGTTACAGCGATTTATATGAAGTTGTACGAAAACGCTTTATTTCGCCAACACAATGCGTTTCTCACTGTTACATGCATTTGAATGGGAAACTCGCCCGAGACAAAGTATAGGTTTTCATTATGTGAATAATTTTAAAATCTTAGCTCAAACGGTTGCAAAACCTGTTTGCCCAGCACGGGGATATTGAGTTCTATAAGATAAAGCCATAAACATGTTTGTCTGAGTCTTCTATCAAAAGTTACAGCGATTTATATGAAGTTGTACGAAAACGCTTTATTTCGCCAAGACAATGCGTTTCTCACTGTTACATGCATTTGAATGGGAAACTCGCCCGAGACAAAGTATAGGTTTTCATTATGTGAATAATTTTAAAATCTTAGCTCAAACGGCTGCAAAGACCTGTTTGCCCAGCACGGGGATATTGAGTTCTATAAGATAAAGCCATAAACATGTTTGTCTGAGTCTTCTATCAAAAGTTACAGCGATTTATATGAAGTTGTTCAAAAACGCTTTATTTCGCCAAGACAATGCGTTTCTCACTGTTACATGCATTTGAATGGGAAACTCGCCCGAGACAAAGTATAGGTTTTCATTATGTGAATAATTTTAAAATCTTAGCTCAAACGGCTGCAAAACCTGTTTGCCCAGCACGGGGATATTGAGTTCTATAAGATAAAGCCATAAACATGTTTGTCTGAGTCTTCTATCAAAAGTTACAGCGATTTATATGAAGTTGTACGAAAACGCTTTATTTCGCCAACACAATGCGTTTCTCACTGTTACATGCATTTGAATGGGAAACTCGCCCGAGACAAAGTATAGGTTTTCATTATGTGAATAATTTTAAAATCTTAGCTCAAACGGCTGCAAAACCTGTTTGCCCAGCACGGGGATATTGAGTTCTATAAGATAAAGCCATAAACATGTTTGTCTGAGTCTTCTATCAAAAGTTACAGCGATTTATATGAAGTTGTTCAAAAACGCTTTCTTTCGCCAAGACAGTGTGTTTCTCACTGTTACATGCATTTGAATGGGAAACTCGCCCGAGACAAAGTATAGGTTTTCATTATGTGAATAATTTTAAAATCTTAGCTCAAACGGCTGCAAAGACCTGTTCTGTTTGCCCAGCACGGGGATATTGAGTTCTATAAGATAAAGCCATAAACATGTTTGTCTGAGTCTTCTATCAAAAGTTACAGCGATTTATATGAAGTTGTTCAAAAACGCTTTCTTTCGCCAAGACAGTGTGTTTCTCACTGTTACATGCATTTGCAACCCGTTCTCACTCCCAAAGCGTAACATTTTACGCTAGGTGACAAATCGTCACCATATTACGTTTTCGGCTACCCACCACGTTCCTAAATGACGACCTCGGAAAAAGAGGGAATATGAGAACCGTCTGGACTGAACCTACACATGTTCGCTCTTTTTCTTCAAATCGCTTAGAAACACGCTATTTAACATCATTAAAGTCCTGGTTAAGGTCAGGAATAAGGTTATGGTCAGGGCTAGGGATAAGGTTAGGTTTAGGGCTGGAATACAGGGCTGGAACGTCTATTACCGCGGGAGCGTCATTGCACTGGATTCCAGCCATAACCCGCCGCGTACCATAAGAACGCCGAAGGTCTCCTTTCGCGTTCCTCAGGAACGCCGCGGGACGTGACAAAACGTCGACATGTTACGCCTCGGGAGTGAGAACGCTCTGGCATTTGAATGGGAAACTCGCCTGAGACAAAGTATAGGTTTTCATTATGTGAATAATTTTAAAATCTTAGCTCAATCGGCTGCAAAACCTGTTTGCCCAGCACGGGGATATTGAGTTCTATAAGATAAAGCCATAAACATGTTTGTCTGAGTCTTCTATCAAAAGTTACAGCGATTTATATGAAGTTGTTCAAAAACGCTTTATTTCGCCAAGACAGTGTGTTTCTCACTGTTACATGCATTTGAATGGGAAACTCGCCTGAAACTAAGTATAGGTTTTCATTATGTGAATAATTTTAAAATCTTAGCTCAATCGGCTGCAAAGACCTGTTTGCCCAGCACGGGGATATTGAGTTCTATAAGATAAAGCCATAAACATGTTTGTCTGAGTCTTCTATCAAAAGTTACAGCGATTTATATGAAGTTGTACGAAAACGCTTTATTTCGCCAAGACAATGCGTTTCTCACTGTTACATGCATTTGAATGGGAAACTCGCCTGAAACTAAGTATAGGTTTTCATTATGTGAATAATTTTAAAATCTTAGCTCAATCGGCTGCAAAGACCTGTTTTCCCAGCACGGGGATATTGAGTTCTATAAGATAAAGCCATAAACATGGATGTCTGAGTCTTCTATCAAAAGTTACAGCGATTTATATGAAGTTGTTCAAAAACGCTTTCTTTCGCCAAGACAATGTGTTTCTCACTGTTACATGCATTTGAATGGGAAACTCGCCCGAGACAAAGTATAGGTTTTCATTATGTGAATAATTTTAAAATCTTAGCTCAAACGGCTGCAAAGACCTGTTTACCCAGCACGGGGACCTTGAGTTCTATAGGATAAAGCCATAAACATGTGTATCCGAGTCTTCTATCAAAAGTTACAGCTATTTATATGAAGTTGTACAAAAACGCTTTCTTTCGCCAAGACAGTGCGTTTCTCACTGTTACATGCATTTGAAGGGGGAACTCGACCGAAACAAAGTAGTTTTCATTATGTGAATAATTTTAAAATCTTAGCTCAAACGGCTGCAAAGACCTGTTTGCCCAGCACGGGGATATTGAGTTCTATAAGATAAAGCCATAAACATGTTTGTCTGAGTCTTCTATCAAAAGTTACAGCGATTTATATGAAGTTGTACGAAAACGCTTTATTTCGCCAACACAATGCGTTTCTCACTGTTACATGCATTTGAATGGGAAACTCGCCTGAAACTAAGTATAGGTTTTCATTATGTGAATAATTTTAAAATCTTACCTCAATCGGCTGCAAAGACCTGTTTGCCCAGCACGGGGATATTGAGTTCTATAAGATAAAGCCATAAACATGTTTGTCTGAGTCTTCTATCAAAAGTTACAGCGATTTATATGAAGTTTTACGAAAACGCTTTATTTCGCCAAGACAATGCGTTTCTCACTGTTACATGCATTTGAATGGGAAACTCGCCTGAGACAAAGTATAGGTTTTCATTATGTGAATAATTTTAAAATCTTAGCTCAAACGGCTGCAAAGACCTGTTTGCCCAGCACGGGGATATTGAGTTCTATAAGATAAAGCCATAAACATGTTTGTCTGAGTCTTCTATCAAAAGTTACAGCGATTTATATGAAGTTGTACAAAAACGCTTTATTTCGCTAAGACAATGCGTTTCTCACTGTTACATGCATTTGAATGGGAAACTCGCCTGAGACAAAGTATAGGTTTTCATTATGTGAATAATTTTAAAATCTTAGCTCAATCGGCTGCAAAGACCTGTTTGCCCAGCACGGGGATATTGAGTTCTATAAGATAAAGCCATAAACATGTTTGTCTGAGTCTTCTATCAAAAGTTACAGCGATTTATATGAAGTTGTTCAAAAACGCTTTATTTCGCCAAGACAGTGTGTTTCTCACTGTTACATGCATTTGAATGGGAAACTCGCCTGAAACTAAGTATAGGTTTTCATTATGTGAATAATTTTAAAATCTTAGCTCAATCGGCTGCAAAGACCTGTTTGCCCAGCACGGGGATATTGAGTTCTATAAGATAAAGCCATAAACATGTTTGTCTGAGTCTTCTATCAAAAGTTACAGCGATTTATATGAAGTTGTACGAAAACGCTTTATTTCGCCAACACAATGCGTTTCTCACTGTTACATGCATTTGAAGGGGGAACTCGACCGAAACAAAGTAGTTTTCATTATGTGAATAATTTTAAAATCTTAGCTCAAACGGCTGCAAAACCTGTTTGCCCAGCACGGGGATATTGAGTTCTATAAGATAAAGCCATAAACATGTTTGTCTGAGTCTTCTATCAAAAGTTACAGCGATTTATATGAAGTTGTACGAAAACGCTTTATTTCGCCAAGACAATGCGTTTCTCACTGTTACATGCATTTGAATGGGAAACTCGCCTGAAACTAAGTATAGGTTTTCATTATGTGAATAATTTTAAAATCTTAGCTCAAACGGCTGCAAAGACCTGTTTGCCCAGCACGGGGATATTGAGTTCTATAAGATAAAGCCATAAACATGTTTGTCTGAGTCTTCTATCAAAAGTTACAGCGATTTATATGAAGTTGTACGAAAACGCTTTATTTCGCCAAGACAATGCGTTTCTCACTGTTACATGCATTTGAATGGGAAACTTGCCTGAGACAAAGTATAGGTTTTCATTATGTGAATAATTTTAAAATCTTAGCTCAATCGGCTGCAAAGACCTGTTTGCCCAGCACGGGGATATTGAGTTCTATAAGATAAAGCCATAAACATGTTTGTCTGAGTCTTCTATCAAAAGTTACAGCGATTTATATGAAGTTGTACGAAAACGCTTTATTTCGCCAACACAATGCATTTCTCACTGTTACATGCATTTGAATGGGAAACTCGCCCGAGACAAAGTATAGGTTTTCATTATGTGAATAATTTTAAAATCTTAGCTCAAACGGCTGCAAAACCTGTTTGCCCAGCACGGGGATATTGAGTTCTATAAGATAAAGCCATAAACATGTTTGTCTGAGTCTTCTATCAAAAGTTACAGCGATTTATATGAAGTTGTACGAAAACGCTTTATTTCGCCAAGACAATGCGTTTCTCACTGTTACATGCATTTGAATGGGAAACTCGCCTGAAACTAAGTATAGGTTTTCATTATGTGAATAATTTTAAAATCTTAGCTCAATCGGCTGCAAAGACCTGTTTGCCCAGCACGGGGATATTGAGTTCTATAAGATAAAGCCATAAACATGTTTGTCTGAGTCTTCTATCAAAAGTTACAGCGATTTATATGAAGTTGTACGAAAACGCTTTATTTCGCCAAGACAATGCGTTTCTCACTGTTACATGCATTTGAATGGGAAACTCGCCTGAGACAAAGTATAGGTTTTCATTATGTGAATAATTTTAAAATCTTAGCTCAATCGGCTGCAAAGACCTGTTTGCCCAGCACAGGGATATTGAGTTCTATAAGATAAAGCCATAAACATGTTTGTCTGAGTCTTCTATCAAAAGTTACAGCGATTTATATGAAGTTGTACGAAAACGCTTTATTTCGCCAACACAATGCATTTCTCACTGTTACATGCATTTGAATGGGAAACTCGCCCGAGACAAAGTATAGGTTTTCATTATGTGAATAATTTTAAAATCTTAGCTCAAACGGCTGCAAAACCTGTTTGCCCAGCACGGGGATATTGAGTTCTATAAGATAAAGCAATAAACATGTTTGTCTGAGTCTTCTATCAAACGTTACAGCGATTTATATGAAGTTGTTCAAAAACGCTTTCTTTCGCCAATACAGTGTGTTTCTCACTGTTACATGCATTTGAATGGGAAACTCGCCCGAGACAAAGTATAGGTTTTCATTATGTGAATAATTTTAAAATCTTAGCTCAAACGGCTGCAAAGACCTGTTCTGTTTGCCCAGCACGGGGATATTGAGTTCTATAAGATAAAGCCATAAACATGTTTGTCTGAGTCTTCTATCAAAAGTTACAGCGATTTATATGAAGTTGTTCAAAAACGCTTTCTTTCGCCAAGACAGTGTGTTTCTCACTGTTACATGCATTTGCAACCCGTTCTCACTCCCAAAGCGTAACATTTTACGCTAGGTGACAAATCGTCACCATATTACGTTTTCGGCTACCCACCGCGTTCCTAAATGACGACCTCGGAAAAAGAGGGAATATGAGAACCGTCTGGACTGAACCTACACATGTTCGCTCTTTTTCTTCAAATCGCTTAGAAACACGCTATTTAACATCATTAAAGTCCTGGTTAAGGTCAGGAATAAGGTTATGGTCAGGGCTAGGGATAAGGTTAGGTTTAGGGCTGGAATACAGGGCTGGAACGTCTATTACCGCGGGAGCGTCATTGCACTGGATTCCAGCCATAACCCGCCGCGTACCATAAGAACGCCGAAGGTCTCCTTTCGCGTTCCTCAGGAACGCCGCGGGACGTGACAAAACGTCGACATGTTACGCCTCGGGAGTGAGAACGCTCTGGCATTTGAATGGGAAACTCGCCTGAGACAAAGTATAGGTTTTCATTATGTGAATAATTTTAAAATCTTAGCTCAATCGGCTGCAAAACCTGTTTGCCCAGCACGGGGATATTGAGTTCTATAAGATAAAGCCATAAACATGTTTGTCTGAGTCTTCTATCAAAAGTTACAGCGATTTATATGAAGTTGTTCAAAAACGCTTTATTTCGCCAAGACAGTGTGTTTCTCACTGTTACATGCATTTGAATGGGAAACTCGCCTGAAACTAAGTATAGGTTTTCATTATGTGAATAATTTTAAAATCTTAGCTCAATCGGCTGCAAAGACCTGTTTGCCCAGCACGGGGATATTGAGTTCTATAAGATAAAGCCATAAACATGTTTGTCTGAGTCTTCTATCAAAAGTTACAGCGATTTATATGAAGTTGTACGAAAACGCTTTATTTCGCCAAGACAATGCGTTTCTCACTGTTACATGCATTTGAATGGGAAACTCGCCTGAAACTAAGTATAGGTTTTCATTATGTGAATAATTTTAAAATCTTAGCTCAATCGGCTGCAAAGACCTGTTTTCCCAGCACGGGGATATTGAGTTCTATAAGATAAAGCCATAAACATGGATGTCTGAGTCTTCTATCAAAAGTTACAGCGATTTATATGAAGTTGTTCAAAAACGCTTTCTTTCGCCAAGACAATGTGTTTCTCACTGTTACATGCATTTGAATGGGAAACTCGCCCGAGACAAAGTATAGGTTTTCATTATGTGAATAATTTTAAAATCTTAGCTCAAACGGCTGCAAAGACCTGTTTACCCAGCACGGGGACCTTGAGTTCTATAGGATAAAGCCATAAACATGTGTATCCGAGTCTTCTATCAAAAGTTACAGCTATTTATATGAAGTTGTACAAAAACGCTTTCTTTCGCCAAGACAGTGCGTTTCTCACTGTTACATGCATTTGAAGGGGGAACTCGACCGAAACAAAGTAGTTTTCATTATGTGAATAATTTTAAAATCTTAGCTCAAACGGCTGCAAAACCTGTTTGCCCAGCACGGGGATATTGAGTTCTATAAGATAAAGCCATAAACATGTTTGTCTGAGTCTTCTATCAAAAGTTACAGCGATTTATATGAAGTTGTACGAAAACGCTTTATTTCGCTAAGACAATGCGTTTCTCACTGTTACATGCATTTGAATGGGAAACTCGCCTGAGACAAAGTATAGGTTTTCATTATGTGAATAATTTTAAAATCTTAGCTCAATCGGCTGCAAAGACCTGTTTGCCCAGCACGGGGATATTGAGTTCTATAAGATAAAGCCATAAACATGTTTGTCTGAGTCTTCTATCAAAAGTTACAGCGATTTATATGAAGTTGTACGAAAACGCTTTATTTCGCCAACACAATGCATTTCTCACTGTTACATGCATTTGAAGGGGGAACTCGACCGAAACAAAGTATAGGTTTTCATTATGTGAATAATTTTAAAATCTTAGCTCAAACGGCTGCAAAACCTGTTTGCCCAGCACGGGGATATTGAGTTCTATAAGATAAAGCCATAAACATGTTTGTCTGAGTCTTCTATCAAAAGTTACAGCGATTTATATGAAGTTGTTCAAAAACGCTTTATTTCGCCAACACAATGCGTTTCTCACTGTTACATGCATTTGAATGGGAAACTCGCCTGAAACTAAGTATAGGTTTTCATTATGTGAATAATTTTAAAATCTTACCTCAATCGGCTGCAAAGACCTGTTTGCCCAGCACGGGGATATTGAGTTCTATAAGATAAAGCCATAAACATGTTTGTCTGAGTCTTCTATCAAAAGTTACAGCGATTTATATGAAGTTTTACGAAAACGCTTTATTTCGCCAAGACAATGCGTTTCTCACTGTTACATGCATTTGAATGGGAAACTCGCCTGAGACAAAGTATAGGTTTTCATTATGTGAATAATTTTAAAATCTTAGCTCAAACGGCTGCAAAGACCTGTTTGCCCAGCACGGGGATATTGAGTTCTATAAGATAAAGCCATAAACATGTTTGTCTGAGTCTTCTATCAAAAGTTACAGCGATTTATATGAAGTTGTACGAAAACGCTTTATTTCGCTAAGACAATGCGTTTCTCACTGTTACATGCATTTGAATGGGAAACTCGCCTGAGACAAAGTATAGGTTTTCATTATGTGAATAATTTTAAAATCTTAGCTCAATCGGCTGCAAAGACCTGTTTGCCCAGCACGGGGATATTGAGTTCTATAAGATAAAGCCATAAACATGTTTGTCTGAGTCTTCTATCAAAAGTTACAGCGATTTATATGAAGTTGTACGAAAACGCTTTATTTCGCCAACACAATGCATTTCTCACTGTTACATGCATTTGAATGGGAAACTCGCCCGAGACAAAGTATAGGTTTTCATTATGTGAATAATTTTAAAATCTTAGCTCAAACGGCTGCAAAACCTGTTTGCCCAGCACGGGGATATTGAGTTCTATAAGATAAAGCCATAAACATGTTTGTCTGAGTCTTCTATCAAAAGTTACAGCGATTTATATGAAGTTGTTCAAAAACGCTTTCTTTCGCCAAGACAGTGTGTTTCTCACTGTTACATGCATTTGAATGGGAAACTCGCCTGAGACAAAGTATAGGTTTTCATTATGTGAATAATTTTAAAATCTTAGCTCAAACGGCTGCAAAGACCTGTTTGCCCAGCACGGGGATATTGAGTTCTATAAGATAAAGCCATAAACATGTTTGTCTGAGTCTTCTATCAAAAGTTACAGCGATTTATATGAAGTTGTACGAAAACGCTTTATTTCGCTAAGACAATGCGTTTCTCACTGTTACATGCATTTGAATGGGAAACTCGCCTGAGACAAAGTATAGGTTTTCATTATGTGAATAATTTTAAAATCTTAGCTCAATCGGCTGCAAAGACCTGTTTGCCCAGCACGGGGATATTGAGTTCTATAAGATAAAGCCATAAACATGTTTGTCTGAGTCTTCTATCAAAAGTTACAGCGATTTATATGAAGTTGTACGAAAACGCTTTATTTCGCCAACACAATGCATTTCTCACTGTTACATGCATTTGAAGGGGGAACTCGACCGAAACAAAGTATAGGTTTTCATTATGTGAATAATTTTAAAATCTTAGCTCAAACGGCTGCAAAACCTGTTTGCCCAGCACGGGGATATTGAGTTCTATAAGATAAAGCCATAAACATGTTTGTCTGAGTCTTCTATCAAAAGTTACAGCGATTTATATGAAGTTGTTCAAAAACGCTTTATTTCGCCAACACAATGCGTTTCTCACTGTTACATGCATTTGAATGGGAAACTCGCCTGAAACTAAGTATAGGTTTTCATTATGTGAATAATTTTAAAATCTTACCTCAATCGGCTGCAAAGACCTGTTTGCCCAGCACGGGGATATTGAGTTCTATAAGATAAAGCCATAAACATGTTTGTCTGAGTCTTCTATCAAAAGTTACAGCGATTTATATGAAGTTTTACGAAAACGCTTTATTTCGCCAAGACAATGCGTTTCTCACTGTTACATGCATTTGAATGGGAAACTCGCCTGAGACAAAGTATAGGTTTTCATTATGTGAATAATTTTAAAATCTTAGCTCAAACGGCTGCAAAGACCTGTTTGCCCAGCACGGGGATATTGAGTTCTATAAGATAAAGCCATAAACATGTTTGTCTGAGTCTTCTATCAAAAGTTACAGCGATTTATATGAAGTTGTACGAAAACGCTTTATTTCGCTAAGACAATGCGTTTCTCACTGTTACATGCATTTGAATGGGAAACTCGCCTGAGACAAAGTATAGGTTTTCATTATGTGAATAATTTTAAAATCTTAGCTCAATCGGCTGCAAAGACCTGTTTGCCCAGCACGGGGATATTGAGTTCTATAAGATAAAGCCATAAACATGTTTGTCTGAGTCTTCTATCAAAAGTTACAGCGATTTATATGAAGTTGTACGAAAACGCTTTATTTCGCCAACACAATGCATTTCTCACTGTTACATGCATTTGAATGGGAAACTCGCCCGAGACAAAGTATAGGTTTTCATTATGTGAATAATTTTAAAATCTTAGCTCAAACGGCTGCAAAACCTGTTTGCCCAGCACGGGGATATTGAGTTCTATAAGATAAAGCCATAAACATGTTTGTCTGAGTCTTCTATCAAAAGTTACAGCGATTTATATGAAGTTGTTCAAAAACGCTTTCTTTCGCCAAGACAGTGTGTTTCTCACTGTTACATGCATTTGAATGGGAAACTCGCCCGAGACAAAGTATAGGTTTTCATTATGTGAATAATTTTAAAATCTTAGCTCAATCGGCTGCAAAGACCTGTTTGCTCAGCACGGGGATATTGAGTTCTATAAGATAAAGCCATAAACATGTTTGTCTGAGTCTTCTATCAAAAGTTACAGCTATTTATATGAAGTTGTTCAAAAACGCTTTATTTCGCCAAGACAGTGTGTTTCTCACTGTAACATGCATTTGAATGGGGAAGTCGACCGAAACAAAGTAGTTTTCATTATGTGAATAACTTGGAAATCTTAGCTCAAACAGCTGCAAAACCTGTTTGCCCAGCACGGGGATATTGAGTTCTATAAGATAAAACCTTAAATATGTGTGTCTGAGTCTTCTATCAAAAGTTACAGCGATTTATATGAAGTTGTACGAAAACGCTTTATTTCGCCAAGACAATGCGTTTCTCACTGTTACATGCATTTGAATGGGAAACTCGCCTGAAACTAAGTATAGGTTTTCATTATGTGAATAATTTTAAAATCTTAGCTCAAACGGCTGCAAAGACCTGTTTGCCCAGCACGGGGATATTGAGTTCTATAAGATAAAGCCATAAACATGTTTGTCTGAGTCTTCTATCAAAAGTTACAGCGATTTATATGAAGTTGTACGAAAACACTTTATTTCGCCAAGACAATGCGTTTCTCACTGTTACATGCATTTGAATGGGAAACTCGCCTGAGACAAAGTATAGGTTTTCATTATGTGAATAATTTTAAAATCTTAGCTCAATCGGCTGCAAAGACCTGTTTGCCCAGCACGGGGACCTTGAGTTCTATAGGATAAAGCCATAAACATGTGTATCCGAGTCTTCTATCAAAAGTTACAGCTATTTATATGAAGTTGTACAAAAACGCTTTATTTCGCCAAGACAGTGTGTTTCTCACTGTTACATGCATTTGAAGGGGGAACTCGCCTGAAACTAAGTATAGGTTTTCATTATGTGAATAATTTTAAAATCTTAGCTCAATCGGCTGCAAAGACCTGTTTGCCCAGCACGGGGATATTGAGTTCTATAAGATAAAGCCATAAACATGTTTGTCTGAGTCTTCTATCAAAAGTTACAGCGATTTATATGAAGTTGTACGAAAACGCTTTATTTCGCCAAGACAATGCGTTTCTCACTGTTACATGCATTTGAATGGGAAACTCGCCTGAAACTAAGTATAGGTTTTCATTATGTGAATAATTTTAAAATCTTAGCTCAATCGGCTGCAAAGACCTGTTTTCCCAGCACGGGGATATTGAGTTCTATAAGATAAAGCCATAAACATGGATGTCTGAGTCTTCTATCAAAAGTTACAGCGATTTATATGAAGTTGTTCAAAAACGCTTTCTTTCGCCAAGACAATGTGTTTCTCACTGTTACATGCATTTGAATGGGAAACTCGCCCGAGACAAAGTATAGGTTTTCATTATGTGAATAATTTTAAAATCTTAGCTCAAACGGCTGCAAAGACCTGTTTACCCAGCACGGGGACCTTGAGTTCTATAGGATAAAGCCATAAACATGTGTATCCGAGTCTTCTATCAAAAGTTACAGCTATTTATATGAAGTTGTACAAAAATGCTTTCTTTCGCCAAGACAGTGCGTTTCTCACTGTTACATGCATTTGAAGGGGGAACTCGACCGAAACAAAGTAGTTTTCATTATGTGAATAATTTTAAAATCTTAGCTCAAACGGCTGCAAAGACCTGTTTGCCCAGCACGGGGATATTGAGTTCTATAAGATAAAGCCATAAACATGTTTGTCTGAGTCTTCTATCAAAAGTTACAGCGATTTATATAAAGTTGTACGAAAATGCTTTCTTTCGCCAAGACAGTGCGTTTCTCACTGTAACATGCATTTGAATGGGGAAGTCGACCGAAACAAAGTAGGTTTTCATTATGTGAATAACTTGGAAATCTTAGCTCAAACAGCTGCAAAACCTGTTTGCCCAGCACGGGGATATTGAGTTCTATAAGATAAAACCTTAAATATGTGTGTCTGAGTCTTCTATCAAAAGTTACAGCGATTTATATGAAGTTGTTCAAAAACGCTCTCTTTCGCCAAGACAGTGTGTTTCTCACTGTTACATGCATTTCAATGGGAAACTCGCCCGAGACAAAGTATAGGTTTTCATTATGTGAATAATTTTAAAATCTTAGCTCAAACGGCTGCAAAACCTGTTTGCCCAGCACGGGGATATTGAGTTCTATAAGATAAAGACATAAACATGTTTGTCTGAGTCTTCTATCAAAAGTTACAGCGATTTATATGAAGTTGTACGAAAACGCTTTATTTCGCCAAGACAATGCGTTTCTCACTGTTACATGCATTTGAATGGGAAACTCGCCCGAGACAAAGTATAGGTTTTCATTATGTGAATAATTTTAAAATCTTAGCTCAAACGGCTGCAAAACCTGTTTGCCCAGCACGGGGATATTGAGTTCTATAAGATAAAGACATAAACATGTTTGTCTGAGTCTTCTATCAAAAGTTACAGCGATTTATATGAAGTTGTACGAAAACGCTTTATTTCGCCAAGACAATGCGTTTCTCACTGTTACATGCATTTGAATGGGAAACTCGCCCGAGACAAAGTATAGGTTTTCATTATGTGAATAATTTTAAAATCTTAGCTCAAACGGCTGCAAAACCTGTTTGCCCAGCACGGGGATATTGAGTTCTATAAGATAAAGCCATAAACATGTTTGTCTGAGTCTTCTATCAAAAGTTACAGCGATTTATATGAAGTTGTTCAAAAACGCTTTATTTCGCCAAGACAGTGTGTTTCTCACTGTTACATGCATTTGAATGGGAAACTCGCCTGAGACAAAGTATAGGTTTTCATTATGTGAATAATTTTAAAATCTTAGCTCAAACGGCTGCAAAACCTGTTTGCTCAGCACGGGGATATTGAGTTCTATAAGATAAAGCCATAAACATGTTTGTCTGAGTCTTCTATCAAAGGTTACAGCGATTTATATGAAGTTGTTCAAAAACGCTTTATTTCGCCAAGACAATGCGTTTCTCACTGTTACATGCATTTGAATGGGAAACTCGCCTGAGACAAAGTATAGGTTTTCATTATGTGAATAATTTTAAAATCTTAGCTCAAACGGCTGCAAAACCTGTTTGCTCAGCACGGGGATATTGAGTTCTATAAGATAAAGCCATAAACATGTTTGTCTGAGTCTTCTATCAAAAGTTACAGCGATTTATATGAAGTTGTACGAAAACGCTTTCTGTCGCCAAGACAATGCGTTTCTCACTGTTACATGCATTTGAATGGGAAACTCGCCTGAGACAAAGTATAGGTTTTCATTATGTGAATAATTTTAAAATCTTAGCTCAAACGGCTGCAAAGACCTGTTTGCCCAGCACGGGGATATTGAGTTCTATAAGATAAAGCCATAAACATGTGTATCCGAGTCTTCTATCAAAAGTTACAGCTATTTATATGAAGTTGTACAAAAACGCTTTATTTCCCCAAGACAGTGCGTTTCTCACTGTAACATGCATTTGAATGGGGAACTCGACCGAAACAAAGTAGTTTTCATTATGTGAATAACTTGGAAATCTTAGCTCAAACAGCTGCAAAACCTGTTTTCCCAGCACGGGGATATTGAGTTCTATAAGATAAAGCCATAAACATGTTTGTCTGAGTCTTCTATCAAAAGTTACAGCTATTTATATGAAGTTGTACAAAAACCCTTTATTTCGCCAAGACAGTGCGTTTCTCACTGTTACATGCATTTGAATGGGAAACTCGCCCGAGACAAAGTATAGGTTTTCATTATGTGAATAATTTTAAAATCTTAGCTCAAACGGCTGCAAAACCTGTTTGCCCAGCACGGGGATATTGAGTTCTATAAGATAAAGCCATAAACATGTTTGTCTGAGTCTTCTATCAAAAGTTACAGCGATTTATATGAAGTTGTACCAAAATGCTTTCTTTCGCCAAGACAGTGTGTTTCTCACTGTTACATGCATTTGAATGGGAAACTCGCCCGAGACAAAGTATAGGTTTTCATTATGTGAATAATTTTAAAATCTTAGCTCAAACGGCTGCAAAACCTGTTTGCCCAGCACGGGGATATTGAGTTCTATAAGATAAAACCTTAAATATGTGTGTCTGAGTCTTCTATCAAAAGTTACAGCGATTTATATGAAGTTGTTCAAAAACGCTTTCTTTCGCCAAGACGGTGTGTTTCTCACTGTTACATGCATTTGAATGGGAAACTCGCCCGAGACAAAGTATAGGTTTTCATTATGTGAATAATTTTAAAATCTTAGCTCAAACGGCTGCAAAGACCTGTTTGCCCAGCACGGGGATATTGAGTTCTATAAGATAAAGCCATAAACATGTGTATCCGAGTCTTCTATCAAAAGTTACAGCTATTTATATGAAGTTGTACAAAAACGCTTTCTTTCGCCAAGACAGTGCGTTTCTCACTGTAACATGCATTTGAATGGGGAAGTCGACCGAAACAAAATAGTTTTCATTATGTGAATAACTTGGAAATCTTAGCTCAAACAGCTGCAAAACCTGTTTGCCCAGCACGGGGATATTGAGTTCTATAAGATAAAGCCATAAACATGTTTGTCTGAGTCTTCTATCAAAAGTTACAGCGATTTATATGAAGTTGTTCAAAAACGCTTTCTTTCGCCAAGACAATGCGTTTCTCACTGTTACATGCATTTGAATGGGAAACTCGCCTGAGACAAAGTATAGGTTTTCATTATGTGAATAATTTTAAAATCTTAGCTCAAACGGCTGCAAAACCTGTTTGCCCAGCACAGGGATATTGAGTTCTATAAGATAAAGCCATAAACATGTTTGTCTGAGTCTTCTATCAAAAGTTACAGCGATTTATATGAAGTTGTACCAAAATGCTTTCTTTCGCCAAGACAGTGTGTTTCTCACTGTTACATGCATTTGAATGGGAAACTCGCCCGAGACAAAGTATAGGTTTTCATTATGTGAATAATTTTAAAATCTTAGCTCAAACGGCTGCAAAACCTGTTTGCCCAGCACGGGGATATTGAGTTCTATAAGATAAAACCTTAAATATGTGTGTCTGAGTCTTCTATCAAAAGTTACAGCGATTTATATGAAGTTGTTCAAAAACGCTTTCTTTCGCCAAGACAATGCGTTTCTCACTGTTACATGCATTTGAATGGGAAACTCGCCCGAAACAAAGTATAGGTTTTCATTATGTGAATAATTTTAAAATCTTAGCTCAAACGGCTGCAAAACCTGTTTGCCCAGCACGGGGATATTGAGTTCTATAAGATAAAGCCATAAACATGTGTGTCTGAGTCTTCTATCAAAAGTTACAGCGATTTATATGAAGTTGTTCAAAAACGCTTTCTTTCGCCAAGACAATGCGTTTCTCACTGTTACATGCATTTGAATGGGAAACTCGCCCGAAACAAAGTATAGGTTTTCATTATGTGAATAATTTTAAAATCTTAGCTCAAACGGCTGCAAAACCTGTTTGCCCAGCACGGGGATATTGAGTTCTATAAGATAAAGCCATAAACATGTGTGTCTGAGTCTTCTATCAAAAGTTACAGCGATTTATATGAAGTTGTTCAAAAACGCTTTATTTCGCCAAGACAGTGTGTTTCTCACTGTTACATGCATTTGAATGGGAAACTCGCCCGAGACAAAGTATAGGTTTTCATTATGTGAATAATTTTAAAATCTTAGCTCAAACGGCTGCAAAGACCTGTTTGCCCAGCACGGGGATATTGAGTTCTATAAGATAAAGCCATTGTTAAGTCTAATTGTTGAATGTCGCCATTGTGTTTCTTAAATTTGTATAGTCTTAGTTTAAGCAGTAGGATCAAAGCCATTCCTTTGATCCTGACCACCTCTCCAGCCACTCTGTGCTGGGGGAGGTTTTATTGTAGATACATCCTAACTTGAAGATCTGTTTGATGTTTGGTAGAGCTTCCTACCCTTTGTATGGTTTCACTGTGTTATCTTTGGTAAACCATACATTGGGTGTGGGGGAAGACTACCCTCTTTATGACCAAGGATGTTGTTCCTGCTTTTAGGTTTTATGACCCTTTGACCAACACACACACACACACACACACACACACACACACACACACACACACACACACACACACACACACAGTGTATACATTTACATACAGTGCCTTGTCTTTGTAACCAAAGGGGGGTTGCAAGGGGAGGTGCTTTGTAAACTATTGTTTGAAGTTTGTCAATAAAAGGCAGCGAGAGGAGGCCACCATTTTGGGGTTCTTTGTCGTGCTGGACACAGACGAGGCCTCCCTTGTGCAAGTAATGGATCGATCGACTGTCTTGTTTTCTTCATGATGAATAAGTCTCTAGAATTAGCGGGGTTTGTGGAAACACAGACCCAACATTTATTTGGTCCTTCGGAGCCGGAGCCTAACACATTGCATCCACCGAGGAGAGGGAGAGGACGCCACCGCAACGTCTGGGATGATTGACGTAAAGCCCTGGTGTTTTTGGCTTGCCACCAGGCCGGGAAGTTTGCGCCTGACCTCCCCTCGGGATGGATGACGATTGACGGGATCCAGAGACTCTTCCCATGAACGTAAACAAACAGTGAGTACAGAAGGCCTTAGAGAGCGTCTCTATAACCGTGTGAATGAATGTGGGATCCTAGAAACGCGTCACCGTGATTCTGCGTGAAACGTTTGAGTCCCGGGGAGCGCTGGTCACGAGAGCGCACGTGGACCCAAAACAATAGAGAGCGGCTACGGGCTGTGCGTTAAACGTGAGTCCGGGAGCGCGCTAGCCGCGTGAGAGAGACGCAGGCTTCTCCGCCGTTTGGGGCGTAGAGAGTTCTCCGCCATTTGGGGCGTGGAGAGAACCTAGGTTCAGAGTCCGGAATCTCCGCCATTTGGGGCGTTGGAGAGTGTCCGAAGGTTGAATTCTCCGCCATATGGGGCGTTTGAGAGTTTTCAACAGAGAGCGCTAGCTGTGCGTGCAGACGCAAGCGATAGGCCTATGTTGTGTGTGTGTGCGGGCCAGACGTGGTCTGCGTGAGTGTGGCTGATTGTTGTCTTGTAATGGAGAATAAAATGTGTAAGTCTGCCTTAGAAGGAGATGTAAAATTTATGCAGAAAGTTTTACCAGGCAGCACGCAGTATGTAGGTTGTTGGTATAAGAAATGTGGATTTGAAGGGACATTAGTGGAAGTTAAGTGTAAAATGCTGGTAGAAAGAATATCTGTAAGTGTAGCAGGTAAAACAGGTAAAGCGAAGCAGAGGAAGGAATTGCAGTTAGCAGTTGCTAAGTTGTGGCTGGAGCAGGTTCAGAAGAGGAGAGAAGCAAGAATGTTAGCAGAAAGTAGAGTCAGAGAAGAGCGTGAGAGAGCAGAAGTGGAGGAGAGATTAAAGGCATATTAGGAGCAGCATTGAGTCCAAGACAGACTAGGCAAGAGAGGAGACAGAAAGGAAAGAAAGTGAACACAAACGTTACAACTACATATCCATCCCTGACACAACACAAAAAAACAAAAAAACAAAACATATGGTGTTTCTGTAACAGAGTGTGAAGATGAAGAAAGTTTTTCTCCTGATCAATTCCGCGAGTGTGAGAGTGTCTGACGTCATGGTGTGTGTGAAAGGTATCCAGCTGGGGCAGACGTGATTCTGCAGGTCACCTGCCCAGTGGACAAAAAGAAATAAAATAGTTGTGTGGATGAATGATGGCACGAAGAGTGTTTGGTGTTTCTCAGTCTGAAACAGCTGTAATGCTATTTTCTGTTTTGGAGAAAAGTACAGTTAAAGAAAAAAAACAGAGAGAGATGTGTGTTGTTTTAAGCAGTGATGAGAATAATGGAAGTGTGATGAGAGAAGAACACAAAAACATACTGAAAATGCATTAACCATACTAACCCCACATGCATATACACATACAATGATACTCATGAGACCAGACAGCATCTTAAGCATGAGATTCTGTTTGTCATCTTGTCCAAGTCACTAGTAAGATGAAAGTGATACATAGACTAGTGGACTGAATATTATAGGAGGACAGATGGTTGCATCATAGAGGAGGAAACAGAATGCTGATGAGAGGTCTTAAATGAGTGAGTTGAGTGAGCTGATTGTGAGTTTCTGGTGTGTGAAGAAGTTTTACCATGGCACACATTTAGTTACATGAGAACTAAAACTGATTATGTGCTAAGACAACAGGGTTATGCTGTATGTTGTGTGTATGGCTGATTGGATGAATGTTTGAGATTAAACTGGCTGTTTGATTTGTCTTTTATTACTAAAGTTGAACCTGCCAATTGGGTTGTTACGATTTATCCCCCTGGCATGAAGAACACGTGTCATGATTTAAACAAGGCCTATCTTTCCTTTATTTTCTTTGATTTCTTTTATTTTCTTTCTTTTATTTTGTTACTTTCATGGTGCACTGAAAGTTTTGTTTGATGATCTCTGTTTGAGCAGATCTGCACGATTAGAATCGAAGCGTCGTCGAGAAAACTGTTGCAAAGTGAGCTTCCCCAAAATTAAAATGGGCTCTTATTTGGGACAATCAGGAAACAAATTCCTGTCCAAAAGGATTCAACGAGGAAATCCAGTCTAAATTATTTTTCTTTTTGAAATGACGTTGTTTTGCTGAGCGTGGAAACGAATGCGACGATACTTTCCACAATTAGCAAAAGAAGGAATCACTGAGTGAATGAGTAAGAATTTTAAAATAAATGGGGAACTGACTGACTGACAAAAGCTGACAAGACTGACTGACTTAACACCATTGTGTGAAGTTAACCCCCACCTGACAAAGGTGTGGATGTATCTCTGTGTGTGTCTCTGTTACAGGAGCAGAAAGATGATAGCAACATCTGAGGTTGCGTGATGGTTTAACCTTTTAAATGCCATTTTTATGTTTGTGAATCTATCAGAGGTGTGTTATTCATGGGCTTGTGGTACTCACAGAAGTTACTGTGAGAAAGTGTGTACACACCTGCGCAGCGCTAACATTTGCATTTTTTCTTACAGCATTGCAGTTTTTCATGTGATTTGATGATGTGGTTTTTAGCAGAACAACTGGTGGATGTTTGTTTCTTTATTTCAGGTTTTGTTTTCTTTAAGAGTGCATGTAGCATTCAGCAGAAGTGGACAAGTGACATGAGTAAAACAAATAAGAGATTACGATATTTATGGAATAGTTTATTATGGGCTCATTTGCTGGCCACTTTTGGACCCATAATAATATATGAGTGGAGTGACTTTGCTTAGGGGAAGTCACCGATTACATTAATGTTAACTGAGCACATGGGATGATCCATGTTTGAGGCGAATTATGGTAACAATAGTGATTTAATGATTTGAGAAAACCTGCACATGACACTTGTCTTGCTGATGCTGAATGCTTGTTACCCTTGTGATATACTTGTTTATAAGTGTGAAGTTTGATTTTACTTCCAGATCTTGTTTTCCAGGCCATGATGGTGAGTATGCAGGCTCCTGGTGGAGCCAGTTTTTAAGGCAGGGATCCAGGTTTGGTGAGTTGACGCATGAGCGTGTCCATGCGTCAAGAGGTGGGGTCCAGAAGTAACATTAAACAATGTTTTCTATTATTGTTGCAGTGATTTGTGTGATTAGCTGTTTATTTACAAGTATTAAACCTATGCAAGTGGTGCATCCTTGTTCAGATGAGGCTTTGATGGCCTATAAGTGAAGTTCACTGATTACAATGTGGAATAACATTGAGATGTTAAATAATTTGGAATAAATTATGGGAAAACGTAGGAGTTTAATGAGTTTAGAATAAACCTGCAATGATACTTGTCTCTGTGATGCTGAATACTTTATTACTCTTATGATCTACAGTTGGTTGCAAATGTGAAGTTGTTTAAATTTAAGACTTTGTCTTCTGTGATACAGGAGCTGGGAGTTAAACAAGCTGAACATTTAAGTGCTGATTAATGTTCTTACACAGGGTTACAGCTTGGAGTGAAGCTGCTCCAAGGGACAAACCCTGGAGATTGTTTTAGGGAGACTGTGCAACACTCTTGTACATGTCTCATTGGGGAGTTGACACATGGCGAAAGCCGTGTGGCGAGAGGAGTGTCAGTTTTTCAATTTGTAGATGTCGTGAGATGCCATGATGAGAAGGAGTGACTGAGAGGATCGCCCACAAAATGGAACCTGAGGGAGCGTGCCAAGCTCCAAAAAGTGACAGCGCAGAGGAGGTCCAGCGATGGACTTGTGGTTCTGTGAACAGCACAAATGCAAGGTGACTGTAAAATAACTAACAGCACTTTTTCCACAAGTGAAGCCAGTAACTTACTATCCTAAAAGATTAGCTCTAGTTGCTCGTGCTTTACCTCCATGCGTGAGACCAGTATGTGCAGCAGCTTAAGCTGTACAATGTTTCAATAGTTTATTTCACCCTTTGACACTGTTAGTTCTACACGAGGTAGATGTTTACTATTGCAGACTAAACTTACATTTCTGTCACCTACAAGACACTTGTCTTTAATGTTACTGTTACTCTCACAACCACACATATTACCATAAAGTGGTGCAGAATTCTGAATCTGCCAAACCCTTTTTGCCAACGGAGGAGGGCACTTCTCATGAGAGTAGAGAGCGCGAGGAGAAGAAGTGTAAGCTGAGGGATGACTTAATAGATGTGCCACTCGTTGAGGAAAAGGTTTGGTTTGTTGATGATTTGAGTTTTACAACAGCAGAGGGACAGACTAGAACACGTTTTACTGTAGCAGACAGTGAGAGAGAGTTATCTATGTAGGACAACTAGCATGTTTCATATTTGCTTGAGCAGCAGAGATGCTAGCTTTAACGGAAGCGTGTGAAGCTGTAGAGAGACAATATACACTGATAGGTAGTATACATTTGCTACTGTACATTTCTTTGTAGTGCAGTGAGTGAGACGAGGTGTGACAACCTCTACAGGGAAACCTGCAGAACACACCAAACTCTTGCAAAATCTGCTGGATGCAGCGTTATTAACCAGTGGAATTGCCGTTTGTAAATGTGCAGCACACATGTGAGGGAAAGATCCAGTTGCATTAGGAAAAGTTTTTGCAGATAAGATCACAAAAGAAGCAGCTGTAGTTAAACATGGTGTTAACCTTTTATCAGTACAGCATCAGCAGACATGCAGGCCCACTCACCTACAGCAGGAAAACAGTTGTGACTTACAGAGGGAGCAAGCTTGCAGGATGATTTTTTTATCTGTGTGATAAACCAGTACTGCCTAATAATTTGTATAAGACTGCTGCTATTTTGAGCCATTGGCTATACCATGCCTCAAACAGGAGGGAGATGAGCAGTCGTTATACTCACTCTAGGATTATTAAATACTTTTAAAAAAAACTTTTTTGCAGAGAGAACTAATGGAACAGTAAAGTTAAGATTTAGGAAGACAGGCAGGACATGGTTAGACTGTATAGAATAAGTACACGAGGATTACTCCAACAGAGAATGGTCTGACTCTTTGAGATTACACATGTTAGAGGATTTAGAGTTAGAGTTCCAGTCTTCTGTAGTGATGATAGAAAAGCAGAAGAGAGAGCATATTAGCAGATTAGATGCTTGAAAATGTTTAAAAGTAAAGTAGTCATGAGAACAAATGATCTGCCAGATGATTCTGTTTCTTCGCAGGAGCAGAGCCTGAAGTCTGGAGATTGGATGATGATAAGGCCATGGAGAGGAAGTGCTGGTCCAGTCCACGATGGGAAGGTCCATATCGGATGCTGCTGACGACGACCACAGCAGTGAAGATTGCCGGAAGGAACACTTGGATATATCAAGCGCACTGCAAGAAGGTGACACACATCCAGGCCAGCTCGGAGTAAGTGGCAGGAAGACCGGGAACAAAGGGGGGGGAAAGCCTCCAGGGCCCCTCGTCTCAATCCGGTGAAGAAACCAACTGAGCCACAGGTACTCATCAGAATGGCTGGGAATGTGCTGTGCATCTTCTTGTGCCTGTGGACCCTGAGTGGGATGACAGGAGCGCATTGGGACAGAGCAAATCACACCCAGTACCCGCATGGGTTTTCAACCAACTACTGGTGGCAGTTTAAGAACACAACCGGATAGCATCACTTGGAGCGAGACAGTTTGTCTGGTTGCTTTAGCAACACATCCAGGAACACTGCCAACTTTTCAACTGCTCTGAACCTGAATGGAAGGTTGATTCACCAGTAGCTGGGAAGGTGAACTGCTCTGGTGAGACAGACCTGCTCGTCTGACTCAAAGAATATGACTTGTTGCAGGACATTATACAGTTAAACGAACTGGAAACAGGCCAATTGCCTATGTGTACGAAGGACAATGGATTAGCCCAAGTTGGAGATTAACCATGGAACATGGCAACATCACTTATTCTTTTGTCTTTTGCAAGAAGGATGTAAACAGAGAAGCCTTTTGTCTACATTTACATCATGAACACTTGAGGTTTTGAGCCAAGAAGATCAAAACAGCTTGATCCAATTTCCTTTACAAAGCTTTTTCTGTGGTGACAACAGGACAGGAGAAGAGTTGTAAATGCAGATAATTCACAAGTTGACTCTAACCCCCACAGGATGCCTACAGTGAGAAGATTTGGGGGGTTGATAGGAGTCATAAAGAAGGGTGTTGACTTGCTGCAGCTTTGAAGTTAGCTGAGAGCCACATGGACAAACAATAAAGTCAACTGATGCGTTTAAATACCTATGTCTGTATACAGTTGGATTGTAGAGACATATGATTTTTGAGAATGATGATTCTTCTTGTTTGACCTTTGACATTCAGTTGTTTACTTGAAGAAATACATAATGAATTGCACGACAGGAGTAGATCCGCCACAAGGCTGGATAGCTTGGTTACCGTCTGGTCCTTGGTGGCATCTTCTTTTGAAAAAATTTATTCCTGTTTTTGAACTGTTGATACTGATTTGCTTATGTATAGGATGTAGTTTACTGTGCATGAATGAAATCTACACTGACACTGTCTAAACAAAGGGTGCATAAGTTGAAATTTAAGTATACAATGACAAAAAGGAGGGAAATGTTAAGTCTAATTGTTGAATGTCGCCATTGTGTTTCTTAAATTTGTATAGTCTTAGTTTAAGCAGTAGGATCAAAGCCATTCCTTTGATCCTGACCACCTCTCCAGCCACTCTGTGCTGGGGGAGGTTTTATTGTAGATACATCCTAACTTGAAGATCTGTTTGATGTTTGGTAGAGCTTCCTACCCTTTGTATGGTTTCACTGTGTTATCTTTGGTAAACCATACATTGGGTGTGGGGGAAGACTACCCTCTTTATGACCAAGGATGTTGTTCCTGCTTTTAGGTTTTATGACCCTTTGACCAACACACACACACACACACACACACACACACACACACACACACAGTGTATACATTTACATACAGTGCCTTGTCTTTGTAACCAAAGGGGGGTTGCAAGGGGAGGTGCTTTGTAAACTATTGTTTGAAGTTTGTCAATAAAAGGCAGCGAGAGGAGGCCACCATTTTGGGGTTCTTTGTCGTGCTGGACACAGACGAGGCCTCCCTTGTGCAAGTAATGGATCGATCGACTGTCTTGTTTTCTTCATGATGAATAAGTCTCTAGAATTAGCGGGGTTTGTGGAAACACAGACCCAACAGCCATAAACATGTTTGTCTGAGTCCTCTATCAAAAGTTACAGCGATTTATATGAAGTTGTTCAAAAACGCTTTCTTTCGCCAAGACAGTGTGTTTCTCACTGTTACATGCATTTGAATGGGAAACTCGCCCGAGACAAAGTATAGGTTTTCATTATGTGAATAATTTTAAAATCTTAGCTCAAACGGCTGCAAAGACCTGTTTGCCCAGCACGGGGACCTTGAGTTCTATAAGATAAAGCCATAAACATGTGTTTCCGAGTCTTCTATCAAAAGTTACAGCTATTTATATGAAGTTGTACAAAAACGCTGTTGTTAAAGACTAGTAGTTAAACATATGCCATTTTATGACCAGTAGTCAAGGTAGTAAATTAGCTTAACAGCTGCAGGCCATATATTATCCTTTAGTTCTAATGGTGTGCTATGTATGTAGTTTAGTCTCTATTATACTCTTGAATAAAAGAAACATAATCATTTGTAGTTCATTAGACAAAATGTGCATTACTCTGTATCCTTGATCAGCTGTGAATGTCTGACACTGTTTTCTTGAGAATGTTTTACTGCTGAATCATGTGAAGAAGGCCATAAGAGGGAGACTAGGTGTCTGGGCAGAAGAGATAAAACCACATTCTTTACCCCCCTTCCAGTTTCACACAGAAAGACAGGGAGGCAAGGTCAGGAGCCAGGCTCACTAAGAATTAGAAAAACATGTGAAGATGCAGCTTTTATGACAAAGAGGGGGGCTGGGATTAGCTATAAAAGTCTGTGAAAGTTGCCACCATTTTGAGACATGCTGTCGAACCTCTGCAGGCATCTCTCCCGTCCGGACGTTGTAATGCTCTGTTTGTGAATTGTACCGAAATAAATGATTGTTGATTGAGCATATATACACCGAGTATTGTCCTTCCTTCAGCCCAAAGATTCAAAGAACTGCGTGTTTTCAACAACTTGGTGCCGTGACCCGGATCTTTGGTGTGCTGAGGAGGTGCAGATTTGGCCTTTGGTGAGATCGTGGGGCGAGGCGAACGGAAGACCGGTCTAACAACAAAAAGGTAAGCACAGCCTGTTGTATTATACCAAATGTGCATATTGGGCTTTCCAAATTAATCTGTTCGCTGAGTCACATGTGTTTTCACAGTAAATTTGTCGGTGTCTGGTTTTTGGCGCAAGATACTAACAACATAAGTTGAGGCTGAATTCCAGTGTGTTAAATAAACTGCTTCTACCGAGAAACTAATAAGACACTACGTTGAGCTAGTTGCAGTAAACTGCTTCTACCGAGAAACTAATAAGATACTACGTTGAGCTAGTTGCAGCCACTTTACCTTCCACATTTAATTTTGTCTAATACTGGCTTCTGTAGCAATAATACATTAGAATTTATTCTGAAGACGCGGCCATTAGTTCAGTACATTGAAGTTGAGGTTTGAAGTTTGTTTATGGTGTCGGTTACGTCCTGGCTCTTGCCGGCTATGAAATAGAAGTTGATTTAAGGAAAAGCAGATGCTGGCTTCACGGTGCGGTTGAACACTGGCAACGCGAGAGCGAAACACGTCCGTAGGTTTGGTTTATGATACGGCCGTGTTCCGGTGGTGCGGCCGTGAAGTGCAGTAGTGGTTGGTGCTAATTTTAGTACATTGAACAGAGGTTTGACGGTGGTTTGTGGCGTCAGTCGAGTTTTTTTAAAGGGCTGCGGTCATAAAACAAAGTAAAATTTTACTTGCCAAGAAGTACATAGAGCAAAACCTGGTTTATGATGTCTGGTATAACTTCGGGGATGCAAGCATCACTTTTATGATGCGACTTTGCCCCGTGGTGGCGGTCATAATCGCAGAGAAAGGGGTATTTTGGTCTATGGTGCAGTGTGCTTTAAGAAGATCTAATAGTTGAGCTCAGAGGTTTCTGTGTAAAATTCCCGCTGAGGAAAAGTGTTGTGTGTGAGTCTGAAAGCGCGCTCTGGGTGAGAGAGTGTGTGTGAAGCTGCGAGGCGCGCTCTGGGTGCTGTCTTGTGGGTGAAGCGCGCACTGAGTGAGAGTGTGAGTGAGGCGCGCTCTGAGTGTGTTTTTGTGTGGAGTGCGAAGCGTGAACACAGTGACAGTGACGGTTAATGTGTTTGATTAGGAGGACATTAGCGCAAATACACATTTTAGGATCAAAGGTTGATGCCTAGTGTACCTGTGGAACTTTGCCCTAGGAGTGGCGACCCTCCTGTCCGTGGACGCGTGGCCAGGACCGGCGTTGTCCGGGTGCCGAGGTGGTGACTTGGGGAGGTGAGGGCCCCCGCATAGCTACGGAAATAACACTGGAACGGCCGTGTAATCACGGGTTCACATTTATTTCCGGACTAGAACAAGACACATTTTGCGAACAAACGTTGAGTCTAGATTAGTAAAGAAATATAAAAAGGTTGAATTCCTCGTTTCAGTGGTTGAAATTGTTGTGTCCCTGTCCCCTGACGAGTGTGAAATTAGAATAAAGAGGGAATTCGGAGCCACATAGAGATAGACGGGCATAATTGGGTGTGTTACTCTGTGGTGTAAACATTTAAAAGTATTAAAAATAAAAAAAAAAGGAGTGAAAGGGTGAGAAGTGTGTGGTGGTGTGAATATGTCGGGTCTTAAATCTGACATAGAAAGAGGAGAAATGCAGGGTGAGTGGAAAACTGTTGATGAGCAGGTGAAGGAGTTGTTGCGGGCGCTGAGGGTCATGCGACCTGGCAGCGTGGGTGAGAAAAAATCAAAGGCTGCAGCTGTGGCAGCGAAAGTCAAAAAGTTGTGTGATAAGGAAGGAGTGAGAGGAGAAACAAGAGGTTCGTTGGCAAAATTACTTCTGGGAATAGCACAGAAGCTCCAGGAAGAAGAACAGGACATTAGTACACAGTTAGAGGAGGCTGCTTTTTGGAGCAGGCGCAGATTAGGGAAAAAGTTGCAGGAAATTCAGGAGGAGAAAGCCCGTGTAACGAGGTGGGCTGTGACATGCCAGGGGGTGGAGCACTGGATGAGGGAGAGAAGGGAGGAGCCTGAGAAGCTGATGCTGCCGGCTTCTCCGGTGAAGTCATCGCTCACTGGCTTTCCCCCTCCCTATCAGGCCCCCGCCCCCCTCTACCCTGTGCTGAGGGTGGAGCAGGGCTGTCTCTCTAGTGAAAATGGCCAAGTTTTAGAAGTGACAGGAGGCTATGTAGATTGTGATATATCTAAAGAGCCCAAACGACCTACTCCACCCCCGAGGGGTGAAAGAATAAAGCAAAGCTCCACTTTTGTTAATGAAGAGGGAGCTTGTGGCAGAGTGCAGACACCGCCCATGAAACAGTCTCCCCAGCAGGCAGAGTCTGAAGAAGAGCGGGCTGTGCGGCTGCTTGAAACAGCTATAATAACTCTAGAGCAGCGTCATCAAATTTCTGAGGATGAGGCATGTAGTGGAGTAGTTGTTGCACCACAGGTTGAGAAAGGTGAGGTGTGCGGGCCCGATGGGGACGCATACGAGGGCTGGTTATCAGGCACACTGGATGATAATACACCAGTAAGTGTCTGGGAAAAGCAGAAATTAGATGCAGTGCCGGAGCTAGAAGAGGCCTTTTACAATAGAGCAGCTAGAGAAAAAGCAGGAAGAGGCAGAGTAGTTAAACCCAAACTTCCAAACAAACCACACCCCATGACGCGTCGGAGCCAGGATGATAGGGACACTTTGTCTCTGCCGGGGTCATTCCCCCTGGTGGTGACCGCTGGGGTTCACATGAAATACAAGCCATACGGGGTGGGAGATGTAACTGCATTGATTGAGTTATTACCTCCTATTACAGACGGAGGTGCGGGGTGGTTGAGAGAGTTTGATAGAGCAACAACAGGTGTTCAACTGGCCCTAGGTGATTTCAGAGCTGTGGTGGCCAGATGTGTTAAAGGCACAGCACTGGATGACATAGAAAAAATAGCAGGTACAGCATTGATGGCTGATAGCACCCCGTTTTGCCGTGTTGTGAATGAAATATCTCATGCATTACGTGAAAAATATCCCACTCCAAATGCTGCTAAGATTTTGAAGTTGTTGTGGAAGCCTGATCAAACTCCAAGGGAGTACATAGAACAGGCTAAAGCCACATGGGCCCTTAACACTGGCCAGCATCCTGGTAGAGAGGGGATGCAACAATTGTGGTTTAGAGACGCTGTGTTAAAAGGTGTGCCCGAAAAGGTCAGAGTGGCCATGACTGATAATCCCGACATGGAGGGAGCAGAGTCTCATGTGTGGGAGAAACATCTGGTGCATCGCCTGCAGACAGCTCATGATGAGGTTATGGCTAAAACTGAGGAGACGGATAGCATGAAAGAGCAATTGTTGAAATTACAGCTGGGTGAGATGAGGGGAAAAGCAAATGACAAGAAAAAGGATGAAAAAATAGCAAAAGTAATGGTAGCTCAAGGTTTCCAGCAAATGGGGACTGATGTTGATCCTAATGCATTGCCAGTAGACACACCGGGACCCGCGCGAGGCACAAATTGGGGTGGCCGTGGGGTCGGTAGAGGAAATTGGGGCTCACGTGGTGGTCAACGGGGAGGAGGCGGCGGCATGGGCAGACAAAGGGGTGCGCATAGAGGTCCGTACGTGCCAGGTACTGTGTGTTTCAACTGTGGTCAGACTGGACATTGGGTTCGAGAGTGCCCAGAACCACCTCAGCAGTTCGGTACCAACATGCCACGTTTGCCAAGAAGGGGGCGTGGACAATGGTCGGCCCCCAACTCACAGATGGCTCCACCAGGCCAGTATTCAGTGGAATACTGGCAGCAGGGACAATACTGACACACCCCACAGAGAGGCCTGGAAATAGGGGGAGGGGCAGACCCCCTGTTGCCACTGAGGGTTCATGGACGTAACCTGCCCTTTTTAGTGGACACAGGAGCAACGTATTCCACCATTCGTACGGCTCCTGACGACATCCCACTCACAGACACAAAAATCAGTGTTATCGGCTTCTCTGGGGTAACCATGACTTTGCCAGTGACCGTCCCTCTAAAGACGGAGTTAGGACGCCAGTCCTTAACACATTCATACATGATTTCATCACAAGTTCCAGTTAATCTGTTGGGCAGGGACCTGCTCATTAAGCTGGGAACTACTATCATGTGTGGAGCTGATGGATTGACAGTGACTTTGAGAGATGGCACACAGCTGTCCTGTTTGCAATCAGGAATGAGAGGACAGTGGCTGTTATCTGAGGATTGTGAACGTACAGCGCAGATTTACTGGGCGCGACTGACCACATCAGATGGAATTCTGGCACAGTACCAACTCTGGCGTCCCTGGATAATGTCCATGTCTGTTTACTCTCCCTTGCGTGACCCCTACCACGTGACCTTGTTTTATGATCGCGAACGCACTGAGTGCTTTGAGGAATTGTTTAATGAGTGTTTAGATGAGACAACTTGGGAGCTTAACTCTCAGGACATTTATGTTGGTACAGCTGGAGTGGCAGCGTTTGTTCCACTCCCTGAAGATAAAATGAGTTGGTATAGAATGGGGGATGAAGCGGTTCCCCATGTGTCTTTGGCAGTACACGAGGGTCATCAAGCAAAAGATTTAGGCCCCATGGTGAGAACAGCCACAAGGGCCACAGATTGGCAACAAACACAACTCACTGATGTCTCATACTCACCCAGTTGTAAAACATATCGAATTTCTGTGACTGCTACTGATCAGAGTGTGTTAGAGCACAAATTTTTAAAGCGCACACATGGCAGGGAGAAATCTGATCACGAGGAAGCTGTTAAAGGCTTAACAGAACTCCCAGACACTCTGTGGTCTAAAGGTCCAACTGATGTGGGTTTAACATTTTGTTCACCCATCACATTTGAGTTGAAGGATGACACCCCTATTTGGCGTTCACAATACAGACACAGTCCAGAGGCAGATAATGGGATTGCAGAAACAATTTCAGGGCTCCTGCAGGTGGGTGTGCTGGAGTCGTCTTCCTCTGCATGGAACACTCCGATCCTCCCAGTTGAAAAGTCAGGCACGGGCAAGTATCGCATGGCACATGACCTTAGGGCAATAAACGCTGTCCTTAAGACACAAACAGTACCTGTACCAAACCCCTACACAGCTCTGACTAATTTATCTCCAGATCAGCGGTGGTTCACATGCATAGATTTGGCAAATGCTTTCTTTTGTCTCCCTCTGCATCCATCTTTAAGAGATATTTTTTCATTCACTTACAGGGGCCAGCAGCTGCGTTACACACGGCTGCCGCAGGGTTTTGCCCTTTCACCTGGCATTTTCAATCAGGTACTAAAAAATGCTCTTTCTCCATGTGTTTTACCTGAAGGATGCACACTGATCCAATATGTGGACGATTTGCTGATTGCCGCTAAAACAGCTGATGCTTGTTTTCAAGCGACACTGACGGTGCTTCGGCAGCTGGCTAAAACAGGGTTTAAAGTAAGTAGAGAAAAACTCCAACTTGTCAGAACTGAAGTTACATTTCTAGGTCGTGTGGTGGCGATGCAGACGGTGGGCATGTTGGCGTCCCAGAGGGAAACAATTATGTCACACCCCCAGCCACGTACAGTTAAAGAAATGTTGTCATTTCTTGGGCTCACAGGTTACAGCAGACACTACATTCCTGACTATGTGGGCAAAACCAAACCTCTGAGGGATTTGGTAAGAGAACACGGCATGAGAGATCTCACAGCTAATCTCAACTGGACCACTGAAGCTGAAATGCGGTTCATTGAATTAAAGCAGGCCCTGTCTCGTGCAGCAGATTTGGCAATCCCCGATTATAACTCTGATTTCTCAGTTGATGTTTCTGAAACAAATGGAGTAGTAAATGGTGTGTTGTTTCAGAAAAAAGGGGGAAAGAGACAAGTACTGATGTATATCAGTGGGGGAGGAAAAGTCTAATGCAAAAATAAAGCTACTGGAGAACTGGAAACTGATGGGAGTGTTAGCTATGATCACTATTGGTGTGCTAACTACTGTTTTTCTGTTGTGTGAGTTGCCCAGTTACAGAACTCATCCACCTCCTCTTCCTCTCGCGGACCCTGAGGCGACCAGCTCTGAGCGCGATGTAGGTGAGAAACCAGATCCTTGTTTGGAGTATTATGGAGGCATAGAGGTGGATTACGTTAGAGGATCCACCACAGCCTTCACTTTTGATCTGTGTTCCGTGATAGACTGTGGAAAGGATCAGACCAGTTGGCGCGGGTACGAAGTGTGGACATGTCATGACATAAGATTCACGAATGCTTGTCTTATAGGTAAACCCACCGCCACGGGGTACACCCCGTGTGAGGAGTGGGACATGGTGACCGGTTACACCCTCCCAGGATGGGATACACGGGGCCGTTGGGAGGGGTTTGCAATCCAGCGTGATTTCAGTAATACACAAAATCCACTTACAATGTCTATTGGTGGGTGGCAGGTTACACCGCAGCGGTACCGGAAAGAAGATAAAGTGTTTTATTTAGTGTTAGGTGTAGATGTATTTGGGAAAGACCCGAGGGGCGTAATAAAGATAAACTTTAAAGATCCATCCTGTAAATTACCCAGCCACAACGCCACATTAAGCTGTAATTTATCTAGCAGCGACACCGCATCAACCAAAGCCCCCCCTTCCGTGTCTAAGGTAACAAAAATGGACTACACAAAGTGGAAACCCCGACAGCTGATGTCTCGTGCCACAGGCTATGTGGACAGCAACCTGTGGTTGGACTGGCTGATTGAAACTACAAAAGAGCAAAAGGTGTCTGATTGTGTAGCATGCGCTACAGCACGCCCACGTTTATTTATTGAACCGGCACCTCTGTATCCAGAGGACCCCTGGGGTTTTGATTGCATGCTCCGACTTACTCGGAGAGCAGTAAATTCAGGAAAATGTGCTCCATTATCTGCTTTATTTCCCCCAATAGATAATAACACCATTCCCGGACCATTCACACCTAGGAAAGCTAATTATACTTGTTTCAATTTTACTGCAGATGATCCCGGAGAGCAGGAGTATGACGCTGGAGAGATCCCGGCTGATTGGTGTGAGGCCACATTTCCAGGAAGAGGAGAGGCAGCGCGTGCGGGCGCCACGGTCGTGGGTACTTGGGCTCGAGCCGGTTTGTACTATTATTGTGGAGGTGGGAGTCTGCATGTGCGAATACCAAATGAAGCGGTTGGTGTTTGTGCCATGGTCAGACTAGGAGCGCCTCTGCTGATAATAGGGGGTAAGGATAATTCTGAGAGGGTAGAGGGACATGCGCGACGACCACCTAGGCGCAGGCGTCAAGGGTGGCCTAAAGGATCATCTTGGTCGTTTGATTTAACTGTTAATTCACCCACATATATAGATTCTATCGGTGTTCCGCGTGGCGTTCCAAATGAGTTTAAATTAGTAGATCAGATAGCAGCCGGTTTTGAAAACATTCCAGTACTTTCTGCCTTGTTTCCCGTCACCCCCAACAAAAACGTAGATAGAATTAACTATGTGCACTATAACGTTCTCCGACTGTCAAATTTGACCCGTGATGCAATTCAGGGTTTAGCAGAACAAGTAGGTCCAACCTCTCTGATGGCAGTGCAGAACCGGATGGCGCTGGATATGGTTCTGGCTGAAAAAGGAGGGGTTTGTGAAATGTTTGGACAAAGGTGTTGTACTTTTATTCCCAATAATACAGCTCCGGATGGCTCTGTAACTCGAGCACTGGAGGGGCTACGGACTCTGGCCCATAATATGCATGAACATTCAGGTATCGACAATCCGCTGGAGGAATGGATGACTTCTGTTTTTGGGCAATGGAAGGGATTTGTTA
This sequence comes from Diplotaxodon limnothrissa, assembly GCF_057381915.1. NCBI lineage: Eukaryota > Metazoa > Chordata > Actinopteri > Cichliformes > Cichlidae > Diplotaxodon > Diplotaxodon limnothrissa. The sequence continues at coordinate 3,475,369 of NC_140614.1, read as the reverse complement.
TGTCAATCTTGGTCTCACTGTCTGTTTTCACTGCTGTCTTAACCACATGTGGTTGTTGTTTGATCCCATGCCTCAGAGCTCTAGTAGTTCGTCTTATTGACAGGGCCGTAACCTCAGGGCCGGAGGGCCGGGGGGTCATGATGCCTCTGTTAAAGGATGATCCTGAGGAATGGAGAGACGTGGACCTTGTGACCCTGGAATGCGTCTTGTAAGTGATCTCTTTGAGAAAAGAGATCAAAGGGGGTGTTGTTAAAGACTAGTAGTTAAACATATGCCATTTTATGACCAGTAGTCAAGGTAGTAAATTAGCTTAACAGCTGCAGGCCATATATTATCCTTTAGTTCTAATGGTGTGCTATGTATGTAGTTTAGTCTCTATTATACTCTTGAATAAAAGAAACATAATCATTTGTAGTTCATTAGACAAAATGTGCATTACTCTGTATCCTTGATCAGCTGTGAATGTCTGACACTGTTTTCTTGAGAATGTTTTACTGCTGAATCATGTGAAGAAGGCCATAAGAGGGAGACTAGGTGTCTGGGCAGAAGAGATAAAACCACATTCTTTACCCCCCTTCCAGTTTCACACAGAAAGACAGGGAGGCAAGGTCAGGAGCCAGGCTCACTAAGAATTAGAAAAACATGTGAAGATGCAGCTTTTATGACAAAGAGGGGGGCTGGGATTAGCTATAAAAGTCTGTGAAAGTTGCCACCATTTTGAGACATGCTGTCGAACCTCTGCAGGCATCTCTCCCGTCCGGACGTTGTAATGCTCTGTTTGTGAATTGTACCGAAATAAATGATTGTTGATTGAGCATATATACACCGAGTATTGTCCTTCCTTCAGCCCAAAGATTCAAAGAACTGCGTGTTTTCAACGACGCTTTATTTCGCCAAGACAGTGCGTTTCTCACTGTAACATGCATTTGAATGGGGAACTCGACCGAAACAAAGTAGTTTTCATTATGTGAATAACTTGGAAATCTTAGCTCAAACAGCTGCAAAACCTGTTTTCCCAGCACGGGGATATTGAGTTCTATAAGATAAAGCCATAAACATGTTTGTCTGAGTCTTCTATCAAAAGTTACAGCTATTTATATGAAGTTGTACAAAAACCCTTTATTTCGCCAAGACAGTGCGTTTCTCACTGTTACATGCATTTGAATGGGAAACTCGCCCGAGACAAAGTATAGGTTTTCATTATGTGAATAATTTTAAAATCTTAGCTCAAACGGCTGCAAAGACCTGTTTGCCCAGCACGGGGACCTTGAGTTCTATAAGATAAAGCCATAAACATGTGTTTCCGAGTCTTCTATCAAAAGTTACAGCTATTTATATGAAGTTGTTCAAAAGCTTTCTTTCGCCAACACAATGCGTTTCTCACTGTTACATGCATTTGAATGGGAAACTCGCCCGAGACAAAGTATAGGTTTTCATTATGTGAATAATTTTAAAATCTTAGCTCAAACGGCTGCAAAACCTGTTTGCCCAGCACGGGGATATTGAGTTCTATAAGATAAAGCCATAAACATGTTTGTCTGAGTCTTCTATCAAAAGTTACAGCGATTTATATGAAGTTGTTCAAAAACGCTTTCTTTCGCCAACACAATGCGTTTCTCACTGTTACATGCATTTGAATGGGAAACTCGCCCGAGACAAAGTATAGGTTTTCATTATGTGAATAATTTTAAAATCTTAGCTCAAACGGCTGCAAAGACCTGTTTGCCCAGCACGGGGACCTTGAGTTCTATAAGATAAAGCCATAAACATGTGTTTCCGAGTCTTCTATCAAAAGTTACAGCTATTTATATGAAGTTGTACAAAAACGCTTTCTTTCGCCAAGACAGTGTGTTTCTCACTGTTACATGCATTTGAATGGGAAACTCGCCCGAGACAAAGTATAGGTTTTCATTATGTGAATAATTTTAAAATCTTAGCTCAAACGGCTGCAAAGACCTGTTCTGTTTGCCCAGCACGGGGATATTGAGTTCTATAAGATAAAGCCATAAACATGTTTGTCTGAGTCTTCTATCAAAAGTTACAGCGATTTATATGAAGTTGTTCAAAAACGCTTTATTTCGCCAAGACAGTGTGTTTCTCACTGTTACATGCATTTGAATGGGAAACTCGCCTGAGACAAAGTATAGGTTTTCATTATGTGAATAATTTTAAAATCTTAGCTCAAACGGCTGCAAAGACCTGTTTGCCCAGCACAGGGATATTGAGTTCTATAAGATAAAGCCATAAACATGTGTATCCGAGTCTTCTATCAAAAGTTACAGCTATTTATATGAAGTTGTACAAAAACGCTTTATTTCGCCAAGACAGTGCGTTTCTCACTGTAACATGCATTTGAATGGGGAAGTCGACTGAAACAAAATAGTTTTCATTATGTGAATAACTTGGAAATCTTAGCTCAAACAGCTGCAAAACCTGTTTGCCCAGCACGGGGATATTGAGTTCTATAAGATAAAGCCATAAACATGTGTGTCTGAATCTTCTATCAAAAGTTACAGCGATTTATATGAAGTTGTTCAAAAACGCTTTATTTCGCCAAGACGGTGTGTTTCTCACTGTTACATGCATTTGAATGGGAAACTCGCCCGAGACAAAGTATAGGTTTTCATTATGTGAATAATTTTAAAATCTTAGCTCAAACGGCTGCAAAGACCTGTTTGCCCAGCACGGGGATATTGAGTTCTATAAGATAAAGCCATAAACATGTTTGTCTGAGTCTTCTATCAAAAGTTACAGCGATTTATATGAAGTTGTACCAAAATGCTTTCTTTCGCCAAGACAGTGTGTTTCTCACTGTTACATGCATTTGAATGGGAAACTCGCCCGAGACAAAGTATAGGTTTTCATTATGTGAATAATTTTAAAATCTTAGCTCAAACGGCTGCAAAACCTGTTTGCCCAGCACGGGGATATTGAGTTCTATAAGATAAAACCTTAAATATGTGTGTCTGAGTCTTCTATCAAAAGTTACAGCGATTTATATGAAGTTGTTCAAAAACGCTTTCTTTCGCCAAGACAGTGTGTTTCTCACTGTTACATGCATTTGAATGGGAAACTCGCCCGAGACAAAGTATAGGTTTTCATTATGTGAATAATTTTAAAATCTTAGCTCAAACGGCTGCAAAGACCTGTTTGCCCAGCACGGGGATATTGAGTTCTATAAGATAAAGCCATAAACATGTGTATCCGAGTCTTCTATCAAAAGTTACAGCTATTTATATGAAGTTGTACAAAAACGCTTTCTTTCGCCAAGACAGTGCGTTTCTCACTGTAACATGCATTTGAATGGGGAAGTCGACCGAAACAAAATAGTTTTCATTATGTGAATAATTTTAAAATCTTAGCTCAAACGGCTGCAAAACCTGTTTGCCCAGCACGGGGATATTGAGTTCTATAAGATAAAGCCATAAACATGTTTGTCTGAGTCCTCTATCAAAAGTTACAGCGATTTATATGAAGTTGTTCAAAAACGCTTTCTTTCGCCAAGACAGTGTGTTTCTCACTGTTACATGCATTTGAATGGGAAACTCGCCCGAGACAAAGTATAGGTTTTCATTATGTGAATAATTTTAAAATCTTAGCTCAAACGGCTGCAAAGACCTGTTTGCCCAGCACGGGGACCTTGAGTTCTATAAGATAAAGCCATAAACATGTGTTTCCGAGTCTTCTATCAAAAGTTACAGCTATTAATATGAAGTTGTTCAAAAACGCTTTCTTTCGCCAAGACAATGCGTTTCTCACTGTTACATGCATTTGAATGGGAAACTCGCCTGAGACAAAGTATAGGTTTTCATTATGTGAATAATTTTAAAATCTTAGCTCAAACGGCTGCAAAGACCTGTTTGCCCAGCACAGGGATATTGAGTTCTATAAGATAAAGCCATAAACATGTGTGTCTGAGTCTTCTATCAAAAGTTACAGCGATTTATATGAAGTTGTTCAAAAACGCTTTCTTTCGCCAACACAATGCGTTTCTCACTGTTACATGCATTTGAATGGGAAACTCGCCCGAGACAAAGTATAGGTTTTCATTATGTGAATAATTTTAAAATCTTAGCTCAAACGGCTGCAAAGACCTGTTTGCCCAGCACGGGGATATTGAGTTCTATAAGATAAAGCCATAAACATGTTTGTCTGAGTCCTCTATCAAAAGTTACAGCGATTTATATGAAGTTGTACGAAAATGCTTTCTTTCGCCAAGACAGTGTGTTTCTCACTGTTACATGCATTTGAATGGGAAACTCGCCCGAGACAAAGTATAGGTTTTCATTATGTGAATAATTTTAAAATCTTAGCTCAAACGGCTGCAAAGACCTGTTTGCCCAGCACGGGGACCTTGAGTTCTATAAGATAAAGCCATAAACATGTGTATCCGAGTCTTCTATCAAAAGTTACAGCTATTTATATGAAGTTGTACAAAAACGCTTTATTTCGCCAAGACAGTGCGTTTCTCACTGTAACATGCATTTGAATGGGGAACTCGACCGAAACAAAGTAGTTTTCATTATGTGAATAACTTGGAAATCTTAGCTCAAACAGCTGCAAAACCTGTTTTCCCAGCACGGGGATATTGAGTTCTATAAGATAAAGCCATAAACATGTTTGTCTGAGTCTTCTATCAAAAGTTACAGCTATTTATATGAAGTTGTACAAAAACCCTTTATTTCGCCAAGACAGTGCGTTTCTCACTGTTACATGCATTTGAATGGGGAAGTCGACCGAAACAAAATAGTTTTCATTATGTGAATAATTTTAAAATCTTAGCTCAATCGGCTGCAAAACCTGTTTGCCCAGCACGGGGATATTGAGTTCTATAAGATAAAGCCATAAACATGTTTGTCTGAGTCTTCTATCAAAAGTTACAGCGATTTATATGAAGTTGTTCAAAAACGCTTTATTTCGCCAAGACAATGCGTTTCTCACTGTTACATGCATTTGAATGGGAAACTCGCCCGAGACAAAGTATAGGTTTTCATTATGTGAATAATTTTAAAATCTTAGCTCAAACGGCTGCAAAGACCTGTTTGCCCAGCACGGGGATATTGAGTTCTATAAGATAAAGCCATGAACATGTTTGTCTGAGTCTTCTATCAAAAGTTACAGCGATTTATATGAAGTTGTACGAAAACGCTTTATTTCGCCAACACAATGCGTTTCTCACTGTTACATGCATTTGAATGGGAAACTCGCCCGAGACAAAGTATAGGTTTTCATTATGTGAATAATTTTAAAATCTTAGCTCAAACGGCTGCAAAACCTGTTTGCCCAGCACGGGGATATTGAGTTCTATAAGATAAAGCCATAAACATGTTTGTCTGAGTCTTCTATCAAAAGTTACAGCGATTTATATAAAGTTGTACGAAAATGCTTTCTTTCGCCAAGACAGTGCGTTTCTCACTGTAACATGCATTTGAATGGGGAAGTCGACCGAAACAAAGTAGGTTTTCATTATGTGAATAACTTGGAAATCTTAGCTCAAACAGCTGCAAAACCTGTTTGCCCAGCACGGGGATATTGAGTTCTATAAGATAAAACCTTAAATATGTGTGTCTGAGTCTTCTATCAAAAGTTACAGCGATTTATATGAAGTTGTTCAAAAACGCTCTCTTTCGCCAAGACAGTGTGTTTCTCACTGTTACATGCATTTCAATGGGAAACTCGCCCGAGACAAAGTATAGGTTTTCATTATGTGAATAATTTTAAAATCTTAGCTCAAACGGCTGCAAAACCTGTTTGCCCAGCACGGGGATATTGAGTTCTATAAGATAAAGACATAAACATGTTTGTCTGAGTCTTCTATCAAAAGTTACAGCGATTTATATGAAGTTGTACGAAAACGCTTTATTTCGCCAAGACAGTGTGTTTCTCACTGTTACATGCATTTGAATGGGAAACTCGCCCGAGACAAAGTATAGGTTTTCATTATGTGAATAATTTTAAAATCTTAGCTCAAACGGCTGCAAAACCTGTTTGCCCAGCACGGGGATATTGAGTTCTATAAGATAAAGACATAAACATGTTTGTCTGAGTCTTCTATCAAAAGTTACAGCGATTTATATGAAGTTGTACGAAAACGCTTTATTTCGCCAAGACAATGCGTTTCTCACTGTTACATGCATTTGAATGGGAAACTCGCCTGAGACAAAGTATAGGTTTTCATTATGTGAATAATTTTAAAATCTTAGCTCAATCGGCTGCAAAGACCTGTTTGCCCAGCACGGGGATATTGAGTTCTATAAGATAAAGCCATAAACATGTTTGTCTGAGTCTTCTATCAAAAGTTACAGCGATTTATATGAAGTTGTACGAAAACGCTTTATTTCGCCAACACAATGCGTTTCTCACTGTTACATGCATTTGAATGGGAAACTCGCCCGAGACAAAGTATAGGTTTTCATTATGTGAATAATTTTAAAATCTTAGCTCAAACGGCTGCAAAACCTGTTTGCCCAGCACGGGGATATTGAGTTCTATAAGATAAAGCCATAAACATGTTTGTCTGAGTCTTCTATCAAAAGTTACAGCGATTTATATAAAGTTGTACGAAAATGCTTTCTTTCGCCAAGACAGTGCGTTTCTCACTGTAACATGCATTTGAATGGGGAAGTCGACCGAAACAAAGTAGTTTTCATTATGTGAATAACTTGGAAATCTTAGCTCAAACAGCTGCAAAACCTGTTTGCCCAGCATGGGGATATTGAGTTCTATAAGATAAAACCTTAAATATGTGTGTCTGAGTCTTCTATCAAAAGTTACAGCGATTTATATGAAGTTGTACGAAAACGCTTTATTTCGCCAAGACAATGCGTTTCTCACTGTTACATGCATTTGAATGGGAAACTCGCCTGAAACTAAGTATAGGTTTTCATTATGTGAATAATTTTAAAATCTTAGCTCAAACGGCTGCAAAGACCTGTTTGCCCAGCACGGGGATATTGAGTTCTATAAGATAAAGCCATAAACATGTTTGTCTGAGTCTTCTATCAAAAGTTACAGCGATTTATATGAAGTTGTACGAAAACACTTTATTTCGCCAAGACAATGCGTTTCTCACTGTTACATGCATTTGAATGGGAAACTCGCCTGAGACAAAGTATAGGTTTTCATTATGTGAATAATTTTAAAATCTTAGCTCAATCGGCTGCAAAGACCTGTTTGCCCAGCACGGGGACCTTGAGTTCTATAGGATAAAGCCATAAACATGTGTATCCGAGTCTTCTATCAAAAGTTACAGCTATTTATATGAAGTTGTACAAAAACGCTTTCTTTCGCCAAGACAGTGCGTTTCTCACTGTTACATGCATTTGAAGGGGGAACTCGACCGAAACAAAGTAGTTTTCATTATGTGAATAATTTTAAAATCTTAGCTCAAACGGCTGCAAAGACCTGTTTGCCCAGCACGGGGATATTGAGTTCTATAAGATAAAGCCATAAACATGTTTGTCTGAGTCTTCTATCAAAAGTTACAGCGATTTATATGAAGTTGTTCAAAAACGCTTTATTTCGCCAAGACAGTGTGTTTCTCACTGTTACATGCATTTGAATGGGAAACTCGCCTGAAACTAAGTATAGGTTTTCATTATGTGAATAATTTTAAAATCTTAGCTCAATCGGCTGCAAAGACCTGTTTGCCCAGCACGGGGATATTGAGTTCTATAAGATAAAGCCATAAACATGTTTGTCTGAGTCTTCTATCAAAAGTTACAGCGATTTATATGAAGTTGTACGAAAACGCTTTATTTCGCCAAGACAATGCGTTTCTCACTGTTACATGCATTTGAATGGGAAACTCGCCTGAAACTAAGTATAGGTTTTCATTATGTGAATAATTTTAAAATCTTAGCTCAATCGGCTGCAAAGACCTGTTTTCCCAGCACGGGGATATTGAGTTCTATAAGATAAAGCCATAAACATGGATGTCTGAGTCTTCTATCAAAAGTTACAGCGATTTATATGAAGTTGTACGAAAACGCTTTATTTCGCCAACACAATGCGTTTCTCACTGTTACATGCATTTGAATGGGAAACTCGCCCGAGACAAAGTATAGGTTTTCATTATGTGAATAATTTTAAAATCTTAGCTCAAACGGCTGCAAAACCTGTTTGCCCAGCACGGGGATATTGAGTTCTATAAGATAAAGACATAAACATGTTTGTCTGAGTCTTCTATCAAAAGTTACAGCGATTTATATGAAGTTGTACAAAAACGCTTTATTTCGCCAAGACAATGCGTTTCTCACTGTTACATGCATTTGAATGGGAAACTCGCCTGAGACAAAGTATAGGTTTTCATTATGTGAATAATTTTAAAATCTTAGCTCAATCGGCTGCAAAGACCTGTTTGCCCAGCACGGGGATATTGAGTTCTATAAGATAAAGCCATAAACATGTTTGTCTGAGTCTTCTATCAAAAGTTACAGCGATTTATATGAAGTTGTACGAAAACGCTTTATTTCGCCAACACAATGCGTTTCTCACTGTTACATGCATTTGAATGGGAAACTCGCCCGAGACAAAGTATAGGTTTTCATTATGTGAATAATTTTAAAATCTTAGCTCAAACGGCTGCAAAACCTGTTTGCCCAGCACGGGGATATTGAGTTCTATAAGATAAAGCCATAAACATGTTTGTCTGAGTCTTCTATCAAAAGTTACAGCGATTTATATAAAGTTGTACGAAAATGCTTTCTTTCGCCAAGACAGTGCGTTTCTCACTGTAACATGCATTTGAATGGGGAAGTCGACCGAAACAAAGTAGTTTTCATTATGTGAATAACTTGGACATCTTAGCTCAAACAGCTGCAAAACCTGTTTGCCCAGCACGGGGATATTGAGTTCTATAAGATAAAACCTTAAATATGTGTGTCTCAGTCTTCTATCAAAAGTTACAGCGATTTATATGAAGTTGTACGAAAACGCTTTATTTCGCCAAGACAATGCGTTTCTCACTGTTACATGCATTTGAATGGGAAACTCGCCTGAAACTAAGTATAGGTTTTCATTATGTGAATAATTTTAAAATCTTAGCTCAAACGGCTGCAAAGACCTGTTTGCCCAGCACGGGGATATTGAGTTCTATAAGATAAAGCCATAAACATGTTTGTCTGAGTCTTCTATCAAAAGTTACAGCGATTTATATGAAGTTGTACGAAAACACTTTATTTCGCCAAGACAATGCGTTTCTCACTGTTACATGCATTTGAATGGGAAACTCGCCTGAGACAAAGTATAGGTTTTCATTATGTGAATAATTTTAAAATCTTAGCTCAATCGGCTGCAAAGACCTGTTTGCCCAGCACGGGGACCTTGAGTTCTATAGGATAAAGCCATAAACATGTGTATCCGAGTCTTCTATCAAAAGTTACAGCTATTTATATGAAGTTGTACAAAAACGCTTTCTTTCGCCAAGACAGTGCGTTTCTCACTGTTACATGCATTTGAAGGGGGAACTCGACCGAAACAAAGTAGTTTTCATTATGTGAATAATTTTAAAATCTTAGCTCAAACGGCTGCAAAGACCTGTTTGCCCAGCACGGGGATATTGAGTTCTATAAGATAAAGCCATAAACATGTTTGTCTGAGTCTTCTATCAAAAGTTACAGCGATTTATATGAAGTTGTTCAAAAACGCTTTATTTCGCCAAGACAGTGTGTTTCTCACTGTTACATGCATTTGAATGGGAAACTCGCCTGAAACTAAGTATAGGTTTTCATTATGTGAATAATTTTAAAATCTTAGCTCAATCGGCTGCAAAGACCTGTTTGCCCAGCACGGGGATATTGAGTTCTATAAGATAAAGCCATAAACATGTTTGTCTGAGTCTTCTATCAAAAGTTACAGCGATTTATATGAAGTTGTACGAAAACGCTTTATTTCGCCAAGACAATGCGTTTCTCACTGTTACATGCATTTGAATGGGAAACTCGCCTGAAACTAAGTATAGGTTTTCATTATGTGAATAATTTTAAAATCTTAGCTCAATCGGCTGCAAAGACCTGTTTTCCCAGCACGGGGATATTGAGTTCTATAAGATAAAGCCATAAACATGGATGTCTGAGTCTTCTATCAAAAGTTACAGCGATTTATATGAAGTTGTTCAAAAACGCTTTCTTTCGCCAAGACAATGTGTTTCTCACTGTTACATGCATTTGAATGGGAAACTCGCCCGAGACAAAGTATAGGTTTTCATTATGTGAATAATTTTAAAATCTTAGCTCAAACGGCTGCAAAGACCTGTTTACCCAGCACGGGGACCTTGAGTTCTATAGGATAAAGCCATAAACATGTTTGTCTGAGTCTTCTATCAAAAGTTACAGCTATTTATATGAAGTTGTACAAAAACGCTTTCTTTCGCCAAGACAGTGCGTTTCTGACTATTACATGCATTTGAATGGGGCACTCGCCTGAAACAAAGTATAGGTTTTCATTATGTGAATAACTTGAAAATCTTAGCTCAAACAGCTGCAAAACCTGTTTGCCCAGCACGGGGAAATAGAATTCTATAAGATGAAGCCATAGACATGTGTATCCGAGTCTTCTATCAAAAGTTACAGCTATTTATATGAAGTTGTAGAAAAACGCTTTATTTCGCCAAGACAGTGTGTTTCTCACTGTTACATGCATTTGAATGGGAAACTCGCCCGAAACAAAGTATAGGTTTTCATTATGTGAATAACTTTAACATCTTAGCTCAAACAGCTGCAAAACCTGTTTGCCCAGCACGGGGATATTGAATTCTATAAGATCAAGCCATGAATACGTATATCTGAATCTTCTATCAAAAGTTACACCTACCTATATGAAGTTGTACAAAAACGCTTTCTTTCGTCAAGACAGTGCGTTTCTGATGACTACATGCATTTGAATGGGGAACTCACACGAAACAAAGTATAGGTTTTCATTATGTGAATGACTTGAAAATCTTAGCTCAAACAGCTGCAAAACCTGTTTTCCCAGCACGGTGATATTGAATTCTATAAGATAAAGCCATGAATACGTATATCTGAAACTTCTATCAAAAGTTACACCTATTTATATGAAGTTGTAGAAAAACTCTTTCTTTCGTTAAGACAGTGTGTTTCTTGCGCTTCCTGTTACATGCGCCGATATCATGCACATTTTACCAGGGCCAGTATTGTTAGATGAGGCCATCCTGTGCTTATACCTGAGACCATCCACATTTCACCAGGCCCTGTGTTTCAGGTCTAGGCCAACTACATTTCACCAGGCCTGAGCTACTCATTGATGCCATGCACATTACACAAGGGCCTGTGGTTTTGGCCGTTACCATTCACATTTTTACCAGAGCCTGTTCCACTGGCTGATGCAATCCACATTGCACCAGGGACTTTGCTGTGCCAATAACATCCACATTTCACCAGTGCTTGTGTTGATGGCTGATGCGATCCACAATACATAAGGGCCTGTGCTACTGGCTGAGGACATTCACATTACACCAGGGCCTTTGGTGCTGGCCAATACCATCCATATTTCATCAGGGCGACTGTTGTTGGCTGAGGCCATCCACATTACATCACGGCCTGTGATTCCAGCTTCTACCATCCACATTACACCAGGGAAAGTGCTTCCTGTGATGCCATCTTCACCCCACCAGGGCCTCTGCTGCTCATTGATGTCACCCAGATTACACCTGGGCCTGTGGTGCTGACCGATATCATGCACATTTCAACAGGGCCAGTGGTGTTGGCTAAGGCCATTCACATTATACCAGGGTGTGTGGTGCTGACCAATACCATCCATACTTCACCAGGGACACTGTTGTTAGATGAGGCCATCCACATTACAACAGCTTCATGCTAAACTTCCTCAGCCTCCTCATGAAGTAAAGCCGCTGGCGAGCTTTCCTGATAGCAGTGTCTGTGTGAAGGGTCCAGGAGAAGTCCTCAGTGATGTTGACTCCAAGGAACTTGAAGTTGGTGACCCTTTTGACCTTGACACCGTTGATGTGGATGGACTGGCGTTCTCTGACTAGTCGTTTCCGGTAGTCCACTATCATCTCTCTAGATTTGCTAATGTTGAGAGTCAGGTTATTTTCCAGGAACCACTCGTACAGCGCCATCACCTCCTCTCTATAGGCCGTCTCATCGTTGTCTGTGATGAGGCCTACGGTGGTTGTGTCATCCGCAAACTTGATGATGATGTTGGACTCTTGTTTAGCAACACAGTCGTGTGTGAACAGGGAATATAGGAGGGGGCTAAGCACACAACCCTGTGGCGTACCTGTGTTTGGGATGAGTGATGAGGAGGTGTGCTTACCAACTCTCACCACCTGGGGCCTGTTTGTGAGGAAGTTTAGAATCCATCTGCAGATCGGTGTTCCCAGCCCAAGGTTGACGAGCTTCGTGGCAAGTTTTGAGGGGATGATGGTGTTAAATGCCGAGCAGTAGTCGATGAAGAGCATCCTTGCATATGTATTCCCTTTCTCCAGGTGAGTGAGGGTGGTGTGCGTTGCCAGGGCGATGGCATCCTCTGTGGCTCTGTTTGTCCGATCGGCAAACTGAAGAGGGTCCAGTGTGTCAGGGAGGGAGGAGCAGATATGACCTTTGACCAGCCGCTCCAGGCACTTCATGATGACGGATGTCAGTGCAACAGGAAGGTAGTCATTCAGACAGGAGACCACTGACTTTTTGGGAACGGGAATGATGGTGGATGCTTTGAGGGACGTGGGGGACTGCCTCAGGGAGAGGTTGAAGATGTTGGTGAACACCTCTGCCAGCTCGTCTGCACACACTCTGAGTAGCCGGCCTGGGATGCCGTCTGGTCCTGGAGCTTTGTGAGGATTTACCTTTTTAAAGGTCCATCTCACAGCTTCTGTTTTCAGAGTTAGAGTTGCAGCCTCACTGTCCTCCTGAGGGTAGAGGATCTGCTCTCTGTTGTCTGCGTCAAAACGAGCATAGAAGTTTTTAAGCTCGTCTGCAAGAGATGCAGTGGGCTGAACACTGACTGTGTTGACCTTCTTGTAGTCAGTGATGCAGTGCAGTCCATTCCACAGTCGCCTGGAGTCAAAGCTGTGGTAGCTGGACTCCATTTTGTCCCTGTAGTCCTTTCTGGCCTTTTTTATGGACTTTCGGAGGTCGTACCTGGCTGCTTTATATGCATCAGCATCCCCGGAGTTAAAGGCAGAGGTCCGCACTTTTAGCTTGGCATGAACGTCTTTATTTACCCAGGGTTTCTGATTTGGATATATGCGGACAGTGGTTTTTGTGATGGTATCATCCATGCACTTTCCAATATATCCAATGACAGATTCTGTGAGTTCATTGATGTTGCCATCAGCTGCATCCACAAATATCTGCCAGTCAGTTGTGTCAAAGCAGTCCTGCAGGACCTCCTCAGCCTCACTGTCCCATTTGTAAATAACCCTGGAAGCTGGTTTTTCCTGTTTCAGTCTTTGTCTGTATGCAGGCAGCAGAAGTATGGAACAATGGTCTGCCTTACCAAAAGCTGGGCGGGGGAGGGGTGTTTGTATGACTCTTTGAATGGAGTGTAACAGGCCGAGAACATTCACATTACACAAGGGCCTGTGGTGCTGGACAATACCATCCACATTTCACCAGGGCCAGTGTTGTTGGATGAGGCCATCCACATTACACCACTGCCAGTGCTTCCTGTGAGGCCATCATCAGCAAACCACGGCCTGTGCTACTGTACTTGTTGATACCATCCACATTTCACCAGGGCTTGTGTTGCTGGCTGATGCAATCCACAATACACAAGGGCCTCTGCTACTGGCTTAGAACATTCACATTACACCAGGGCCTTTGGTGCTGGCCAATACCATCCACATTTCATCAGGGCAACTGTTGTCGGATGAGGCCATCCGCATTACACCACTGCCAGTGTTGTTGGCTTAGGCCATCCACATTACACCAGGGCCAGTGCTTCCTGTGAGGCCATCATAACCACACCAGGGCTTGTGTTGCTTTCTGATGCGATCCACAATATACAAGGTTTATGTACTACTGGCTGAGGACATTCACATTACACCAGGGCCTGTGATGCTGGCCAGTGCCATCCACATTTCACCAGGGCCACTGTTTTTGGCTGAGGCCATACACATTACACCAGGGACAATGCTTCCTGTGAGGCCGTCATCACCACACAAGAGCCTGTGGTGCTGGATGAGGCCATCCACATTTCACCAGGGCTTGTGTTGCTTTCGTTTTTTTTTTTGTTTTTTTTTGTTTTTTTGTGTCCCGTTTGGATCTTTAGCCATCAGAATTGTTTTCTTAAGGCCAAGAAAGATGCCAAGCGGATTTATTTTACCAAGTGGATCATCATGCCCTTGCCATATTGGTCCATTTGATTGACCTTTATTAGAACTATGAATTTATTTTATTTTCAGTTGCTACAAACGGGACAGACATGACTGGGGGATAGGACAGGGAGAAAGAATGAAAGAAAGAGAGGGAGAGAAAGAAAACCAAAGGGGAGAAGAGACGGTGAGAAGGGGGGGAAGAAAGAAAAAAAAAAAAACAAACAAAAAAAACAAAACACCTGGGTCACCTGTATGGAGAAAAAAAACAGAAGAGAAAGCAAACAACAAAGAGCAAGTTATTAATAAACTAGCTAGCAGTAGATATCAGTAGATACTAAATAATAACGATATTGTGCAGCACGCAAGATAGACAGCGCACAATGTGCTTTGAGGCAGCAGCCAAGAAAGCTGTAGTCCGCGTCCTTGAATACCCGTGTGTACACCTGTGTGCATACCTGTGTGGATCAGCATGCTTGCATTCCAAAGGTTTCTCCATGTAACGATCTGCTAGGGAGTGTGGGGAGACACAGCCCCGTCCTTCAGGGTATGAAGGAGATCAAAACTCCAGACATCCAGAGGCCCCGAGAACACAAGAGACCAAGGAAGACCTCCCTTGCCACTGGAGGGGGGAACTGCACCCAGACCCAGGTGGTGTTACCCTTTTCCCTGCGGTGGGGAGAGGCAGACCGCCCCGACTCCGCAGCAGCAGGGAGGCCCCACACTCCAGACCGCAGTCGGACGGCCAACTCCTCCTAGCCCCCCCGCTCCAGCAGGCCGCAGAGAACGGGGGTGAGAGAAGACTCCAAACCTCCCTCCACCCGCTCATTGTAGTGTTGATGCATGTGTGTTCTAAGGTGCAATTAAAACCCAGGAGGGCATGGAGCTACCTGCCAGAGAGCAGCAGGTAAGCGCATAGTCCCTCCTGCTAGCCCTCAATGTCTACGTGTATTCAAAATTGAGAGGTGGACGCCAGGGGTGAGGTGTACACCCTGATGGTAATTTGGACTCCGTGTATCGTGCCCACCCCCAAGATCCTATATGTATGTGTAATGAGAGTGTGAGTAATGTGAATGTCTAAGTTGTGGGATAAAATTGAGGCAGAGGCAGCCAGAAAGGGAAAGGGGGGGGGGGGGGGGTAGCCTCCAATGCACCCTGGTGACATACCCCTACTCCAAGGCCCTGCATGTGTGGGTGGTTGTGGTGGAGCGGGAAGAGGGAGGCAGCTGGAGATGGGGAGGGAAGGAAGGGAGGGGCAGGTGACCCCTCCCTGGGGCCAGCTCCCCCGCTGACCCCAGTAGGCACTCCCATACTCCGCGACCCGCCAGGGAAAGGGGGCCCAGGCCAATCCAGACCGGGGCCCAGCGCAGCAGCGCCCCCCGGCCCCACAGAGCCTGGGACAGTCCACCCAACCCCACCACAGAGAAAACTGCACCCACCCCACCATCCACTCATCTTCCAGACTACATGAGACAATAGACACCCAGGCTGAGATCTTCCTCCTCCTCTCCTGTATCTCCCCTTCCTGCAGAGAGTTCCTGAGGAGAGGAAAGCTCCTGCAAGATGTGACAATCTCCCCCACCAGTTGAAGAGCCCCCCAGGTGGCTCGACGCATGGGCCCCCATGCACCCACCCTCCCACAACCCCGGCAACACACAAACCAGGAACCAAGGCCCCGAGGCCCGGCCAGGGCCCCAGCCCAGAGACGGAGCGCCCCCAGAACCTCACGCCCAGAACCTCACGCTTGTGTTGCTTTCTGATGCGATCCACAATATACAAGGTTTCTGTACTACTGGCTGAGGACATTCACATTACACCAGGGTGTGTGGTGCTGGCCAATACCATCCACATTTCACCAGGGCTACTTTTGTTGGATGAGGCCATCCACATTACACCAGAGACAGTGCTTCCTGTGAGGCCATCTTCACCCCACCAGGGCTTCTGCTGCTCGTTGATGCCATCCACAATACACCTGGGCCTTTGGTGCTGACAGATTTCATGCACATTTCACCAGGGCCAGTAGTGTTGGCTATGGCCATTCACATTACACCAGTGTGTGTGGTGCTGACCAATACCATCCATACTTCACCAGGGACAGTGTTGTTAGATGAGGCGATCCACATTACAACAGGGCCTGTGCTACTGGCTGAGGCCATCCACATTACACCAGGGCCAGTGGTGCTGGACAATACCATCCACATTACACCAGGGCCAGTGGTGCTGGATCATACCATCCACATTACACCAGGGCCTGTGCTACTTGCTTAGGCCAACTACATTTCACCAGGGCCTGTGCTTCTGGCTGATGTCATCCACATTACATCAGGGCCACTGCTTCCTGTGAGGCCATCTTCACCACACCAGGGCCTGTACTGCTTTCTGAGGCCATGTATATTTGACCAGAACCTGCGTTACTAGCTGATGTCATCTACATTACACCTGGGCCTGTGGTGCTGACCGATATCATGCGCATTTCATCAGGGCTTGTGTTAATGGCTGATGCGATCCACAATACACAAGGGTCTGTGCTACTGGCTTAGGACATTCACATTACACCAGGGCCTTTGGTGCTGGCCAATACCATCCACATTTCATCAGGGCGACTGTTGTCGAATGAGGCCATCCGCATTACAACAGGGACAGTGCTTCCTGTGAAGCCATCATCACCACACCAGGTCCTGTGGTGCTGGCTGATGCGATCTACAATACACCAGGGCCCTGTGATGCTTGCCGATACCAAACACATTTCACAAGGGCCAGTGCTCCCTGTGAGGCCGTCTTCACCACACCGGGGCCTGTGCTTTCTGTCTGAGACCATCTTCACCAGACCAGGGTCTGTGCTACTGCCTGATGCCATCATCACCACACCAGGGCCTGTGGTGCTAGCTGAGGCCATCCACATTACACCAGGGCCTTGTGATGCTTGCCGATACCAAACACATTTCACAAGGGCCAGTGCTCCCTGTGAGGCCGTCTTTCTGTCTGAGACCATCTTCACCAGACCAGGGTCTGTGCTACTGCCTGATGCCATCAACAATACACCAGGGCCAGTGCTCCCTGTGAGGCCATCTTCACCACACCAGGGCCTGTACTGCTTTCTGAGGCCATGTACTATTTAACCAGAACGTGCTTTTCTGGCTGATGCCATCCAATTTACACAAGGGCATGTGTTGCTGGCTTAGACCAACTAATTTTCACCAGGGCCTGTGCTACTCATTGATGCCATGCACATTAAACCAGGGCCGTTGGTTTTGGCCGTTATCATCCACATTTTTACCAGATTCTGTGCTACTTGCTGATTCAATCCACATTGTTGCAGGGCCAGTGCTCACTGTGAGGCCATCTTCACCACACCAGAGCCTGTGCTGCTGGCCAATGCCATCCACATTTCACCAGGGCCAGTGTTGTTGGCTAAGGCCATCCATATTACACCAGGGCCTGTGCTACTCGTTGATACCATCCAAATTTCACCAGGGCTTATATTGCAGGCTTATGCGATCCACATTACACCACGGCCTTTGGTGCTGGCCAATACCATCCACATTTCACCAGGGCCAATGATGTTGGCTGAGGCGATACACATTACGCCAGGGCCTGTGAAGCCGGATCTACAATCCACATTACACCAGGGACAGTGCTTCCTTTGACGCCATCTTCACCCCACCAGGACCTCAGCTGCTCGTTGATGCCATCCACATTACACCAGGGCCTGCGGTGCTTGCTCATGCCATCCACATTACACCAGGGCCTGTGCTACTGGCTGAGGCCAATTACATTTCACAAGGGCATGTGATACTGGCTGATGCCATCCACATTACACCAGGGCCAGTGATGTTGGCTAAGGCTATTCACATTACACCAGGGCCAGTGGTGTTGGCTAAGTCCATTCACATTACACCAGGGCGTGTGGTGCTGACCAATACCATCCATATTTCACAAGGGACAGTGTTGTTAGATGAGGCCATCCACATTACAACATGACCTGTGCTACTGGCTGAGGACATTTACATTTCACCAGGGCCTTAGCTACTTGTTGATACCATCCACATTTCACCAGGGCTTATGTTTTGATGGCTGCTGCGATCCACAATACACAATGGCCTGTGCTACTGGCTAAGGCCATTCACATTACACCAGGGCCTGTGGTGCTGACCAATACCACCGATATTTCAAAAGGGACAGTGTAGTTCGATCAGGCCATCCACATTGCACCAGGGCCAATGCTCCCTGTGAGGCCACCTTCACATTACACCAGGGCCTGCGTTAATGGGGCATACCATCCACATCACACCAGGGCCTGTGTACTGGCTTAGGCCAACTACATTTCACCAGGGCCTGTGCTACTCGTTGATGCCATCCACATTATACAAGGGCATGTGGTGCTGTCAGAAACCATCCACAATACACAAGGGCTTGTGATACTGGCTGATGCCACCACATTTCACCAGGGCCAGTGGTGTTGGCTTAGGCCATTCACATTACACCAGGGTGTGTGGTGCTGACCATTACCATCGATGTTTCAACAGGGACAGTTTTGTTAGATCAGGCCATTGTTACTGATTCAAATATTGGGGATGGATACAAGAGGAAAAACCACAATAACAACACTGGTCCGGACGGGTTGAGTCAAACGATGATTTTAATGATCACACGCGTGGGAGATGGACACCGTACGCAGACAGCATCAGATCTCAAAATGGTGGAGCATTGATCAAACTCTTATAGCATCTAGTGGCCCCCACCTAATCATAAAAGCCTAAACATTCACATGCTTTCTCTCACACAGCGCCTAAGCTACGACCTTGGCTCCCTGTTTATCTGCTCCTGCTGAGATGGGGCAGAAAACTCCAGTATGTTCTGTTCTCTTCTAATCAGACAAATAAGGCGATGACTTTCTGCGAACAGTATTTTTTATAACTCAGCAGTATAATGCATCATAAAACAATATCATTCATTCACAATAAATCAGCAGTCTAATGTAATGCAAATCAGTTTAACAAATGCAATAGTTACTACCTTCTTCTAATTCAGGAGAATATTGCAAACTAAAACTACATAATAATTCACAATCTTTAATTAGGGGTATAACATGGCATAAAATAATATTATAATCTCACACCATCCACATTGCACCAGGGCTAGTGCTCCCTGTGAGGCCATCTTCACTACACCAAGGCGTGCGTTGCTGGCTGAGGCCATCCACATTGCACCAGGGACAATGCTCCCTGTGAGGCCACCTTCACCACACCAGGGCCTGCGTTGCTGGGTCATACCATCCACATTACACCAGGGCCTGTGCTACTGGCTTAAGCCAACTACATTTCACCAGGACCTGTGTTACTCGTTGATGCCATCCATATTATACAAGGGCATGTGGTGCTGTCCGAAGCCATCCACAATACACAAGGGCCTGTGATACTGGCTGATACCACCACATTACACCAGGGCCAGTGGTGTTGGCCAATGCCATCCACATTTCAACAGGGCCTGTGATACTCGTTGATACCATTCAAATTTCACCAGGGCTTGTATTGCTGGCTTATGCGATCCACAATACACAAGGGCCTGTGCTACTGGCTGATGCCATCCACATTTCATCAGAGCCAGTGCTCTATATGAGGCCATCTTCACAGCACCATGCCCTGTGCTTCTGGCTGAGGCCATCCACATTTCACGAGGCCCTGTGTTTCATGGTTTAGACCAAGTACATTTCACCAGGGCCTTCGTTGCTGGCTGATCCATCCACGTATACATACTGTTTCGCCCGAAACAAAGTATATTCCCAAGCACGGGGATATTGAATTCTATAAGAGAAAGCCATAAATATGTGAGTCTGAGTCTTCTATCAAAAGTTACACCTATTTATATGAAGTTGTACAAAAACGCTGTCTTTCGTTAAGACAGTGCGTTTCTTGCATTGCCTGTTACATGCGCCGATATCATGCACATTTTACCAGGGCCAGTATTGTTAGATGAGGCCATCCTGTGCTACTGGCTGAGGCCATCCACATTACACCAGGGCCGTTGCTGTGCCAATACCATCCACATTTCACCAGGGCCAGTGCTCTCTGTGAGGCCATCTTCACAACACCAGGGCCTGTGCTTATACCTTAGACCATCCACATTTCACCAGGCCCTGTGTTTCAGGTTTAGGCCAACTACATTTCACCAGGGCCTGTGCTACTCATTGATGCCATGCACATTACACAAGGGCCTGTGGTTTTGGCCGTTACCATTCACATTTTTACCAGAGGCTGTGCCACTGGCTGATGCAATCCACATTGCACCAGGGCCTTTGGTGTGCCAATACCATCCACATTTCACCAGGGCCAGTGTTGTTGGCTGTGGCCATACACATTACACCACTGCCAGTGCTTCCTGTGAGGCCATCTTTACAACACCAGAGCCTGTGCTTATACCTTAGACCATCCACATTTCACCAGGCCCTGTGTTTCAGGTTTAGGACAACTACATTTTACCAGGGCCTGTGCTACTCGTTGATGCCATGCACATTACACAAGGGCCTGTGGTTTTGGCCGTTACCATCCACATTTTTACCAGAGCCTGTGCTATTTGCTGATGCAATCCACATTGCACCAGGGCCAGTGCTCCTTGTTAGGCCATCGTCACCACACCAGGGCATGTGGTGCTGGCTGAGGCCATCCACATTACACCAGGGCCTTTTCTGTGCCAATAACATCAACATTTCACCAGGGCTTGTGTTGATGGCTGATGCGATCCACAATACACAAGGGCCTGTGCTACTGGCTGAGGACATTCACATTACACCAGGGCCTTTGGTGCTGGCCAATACCCTCCATATTTCATCAGGGTGCTGGTGTTGGCTGAGGCCACCACATTACAGCAGGGCCAGTGGTGTTGGCCGAGAACATTCACATTTCACCAGGGCCTTTGCGGCTGGCAAATACCATCCACATTTCACCAGGGCCAGTGTTGTTGGATGAGGTCATCCACATTACACCAGGGCCTGTACCACTCGTTGATGCCATCCACATTACACCAAGGCTTGTGGTGCTGGCAAATACATCCACATGTCACCAGGGCCAGTGTTTTTGGCTGAGGCCATACATTTTACACCAGGGACAGTGCTTCCTGTGAGACCATATTCACCACACCAGGGCCTGTGCTACTGGCTGAGGCCAACTACATTTCACCAGGGCCTCAGCGACTCGTTGATGCCATCCACATTACACCCTGGCCTGTGGTGCTGTCCGAAACCATCCACATCTCACCAGGTCTTGTCTTTCTGGCTGATGCCATCCACATTACACCAGTGCCAGTGTTGTTGGCTGAGGACATTCACATTACACCTGGACCTGTGGTGCTGGCCAATACCATCCACATTTCACCAGGGCTTGTGTTTCTGGCTCATGACATCCACAAAACACAAGGGCCTATGATACTGGATGGTGCAATTCACATTACACCTGGGCCAGTGGTGTTGGCTGATGCCACCACCTTACACCAGGGCCAGTGGTGTTGGCCGAGAACATTCACATTTCACCTTTGGCCACTTTGGCTTAGTCCATACAATTTACACCAAGAACAGTGGTTCCTATGAGGCCATCTTCACATCACCAGGGCCTGTAATGTTGGAAGAGGCCATCCACATTACACCAGGGCCTGTGCTACTGGCTTCTACCATCCACATTTCACCAGGGCTTGTGTTGCTGGCTGATGCGTTACACAATACACAAGGGCCTGTGCTACTGGCTGAGGACCTTGACATTACATCTGTGGTGCTGGCCAATATCATCCACATTTCACCAGGGCCAATGTTGTTGGCTGAGTCCATACACATTACACCAGGGACAGTGCTTCCTGTGAGGCCATCTTCACCACACCAGGGTCTGTGCTTTTGGCTGAGTCCATCCACATTACATCACGGCCTGTGATTCCAGCTTCTACCATCCACATTACACCAGGGACAGTGCTTCCTGTGAGGCCATCTTCACCACACCAGGGCCTGTGCTTTTGGCTGAGGCCATCCACATTACATCACGGCCTGTGATGCCAGCTTCTACCATCCACATTACACCAAGGACATTGCTTCCTGTGAGGCCATCTTAACCACACCAGTGCCTCTGCTGCTCGTTGATGCCATCCAGATTACACCTTTGCCTTGTGGTGCTGACCGATATCATACACATTTCACCTGGGCCAGTGGTGTTGGCTAAGGCCATTCACATTACACCAGGGTGTGTGGTGCTGACCGATACCATCCATATTTCACCAGGGACAGTGTTGTTAGATGAGGCCGTCCACATTACAACAGCTTCATGCTAAACTTCCTCAACCTCCTTAGGAAGTAAAGCCGCTGGCGAGCTTGATAGCACTGTCTGTGTGAAGGGTCCAGGAGAAGTCCTCAGTGATGTTGACTCCAAGTAACTTGAAGCTGCTGACCCTTTCGACCTTGACACCGTTGATGTGGATGTGCTGGTGTTCTCTGACTGGTCGTTTCCGGTAGTCCACTATCATCTCTCTAGTTTTGCTGATGTTGAGAGTCAGGTTATTTTCCAGGCACCACTCGTTCAGCGCCATCACCTCCTCTCTACAGGCCATCTCATCGTTGTTTCTGATGAGGCCTACGATGGTTGTGTCATCCGCAAACTTGATGATGATGTTGGACTCTTGTTTAGCAACACAGTCGTGTGTGAACAGGGAATATAGGAGGGGGCTAAGCACACAACCCTGTGGCGTACCTGTGTTTGGGATGAGTGATGAGGAGGTGTGCTTACCAACTCTCACCACCTGGGGCCTGTTTGTGAGGAAGTTTAGAATCCATCTGCAGATGGGTGTTCCCAGCCCAAGGTCGACGAGCTTCGTGGCAAGTTTTGAGGGGATGATGGTGTTAAATGCCGAGCAGTAGTCGATGAAGAGCATCCTTGCATATGTATTCCCTTTCTCCAAGTGAGTGAGGGTGGTGTGCGTTGCCAGGGCGATGGCATCCTCTGTGGCTCTGTTTGTCCGATCGGCAAACTGAAGAGGGTCCAGTGTGTCAGGGAGGGAGGAGCAGATATGACCTTTGACCAGCCGCTCCAGGCACTTCATGATGACGGATGTCAGTGCAACAGGAAGGTAGTCATTCAGACAGGAGACCACTGACTTTTTGGGAACGGGAATGATGGTGGATGCTTTGAGGGACGTGGGGGACTGCCTCAGGGAGAGGTTGAAGATGTTGGTGAACACCTCTGCCAGCTCGTCTGCACACACTCTGAGTAGCCGGCCTGGGATGCCGTCTGGTCCTGGAGCTTTGTGAGGATTTACCTTTTTAAAGGTCCATCTCACAGCTTCTGTTTTCAGAGTTAGAGTTGCAGCCTCACTGTCCTCCTGAGGGTAGAGGATCTGCTCTCTGTTGTCTGCGTCAAAACGAGCATAGAAGTTTTTAAGCTCGTCTGCAAGAGATGCAGTGGGCTGAACACTGACTGTGTTGACCTTTTTGTAGTCAGTGATGCAGTGCAGTCCATTCCACAGTCGCCTGGTGTCAAAGCTGTGGTAGCTGGACTCCATTTTGTCCCTGTAGTCCTTTCTGGCCTTTATTATGGACTTTCGGAGGTCGTACCTGGCTGCTTTAAATGCATCAGCATCCCCGGAGTTAAAGGCAGAGGTCCGCACTTTTAGCTTGCCGCGAACGTCTTTATTTACCCAGGGTTTCTGATTTGGATATATGCGGACAGTGGTTTTTGTGATGGTATCATCCATGCACTTTCCAATATATCCAATGACAGAGTCTGTGAGTTCATTGATGTTGCCATCAGCTGCATCCACAAATATCTGCCAGTCAGTTGTGTCAAAGCAGTCCTGCAGGACCTCCTCAGCCTCACTGTCCCATTTGTAAATAACCCTGGAAGCTGGTTTTTCCTGTTTCAGTCTTTGTCTGTATTCCGGCAGCAGCAGTATGGAACAATGGTCTGCCTTACCAAAAGCTGGGCGGGGGAGGGGTTTGTAGCACTCTTTGAATGGAGTGTAACAGTGGTCCAATGTTTGATCACATCTTGTGGGGAAGGAGATGTGCTGATAGTATTTGGGGAGAACCTTCTTCATGTTGGCTCTGTTGATGCCACCACATTTCACCAGGTCCAGTGTTCTTGGATGAGGCCATCCACATTACACCACTGCCAGTGCTTCCTGTGAGGCCATAATCACCACACCAGGGTGTGTGTTGCTGGCTTAGGCCATTCACATTACACCAGGGTGTGTGGTGCTTACCAATACCATCCACATTTCACCAGGGCCACTGTTGTTGGCTGAGGCCATCCACATTTCACCACGTCCAGTGTTCTTGGATGAGGCCATCCACATTACACCACTGCCAGTGCTTCCTGTGAGGCCATATTCCCCCCACCAGGGCCTCTGCTGTTCGTTGATGCCATCCACATTACACCAGGGCCAGTGCTCCCTGTGAGGCCACCTTCACCGCACCAGGGCCTGCGTTGCTGGGTCATACCATCCGCATTTCACCAGGGCCTGTGTTGCTGGCTCATCCCATCCACATTACACCAAGTCATGTGATAATGGCTTAGGCCAACTACGTTTCAACAGGGCCTGTGCTACTCGTTGATA
The DNA here is from genome assembly GCF_057381915.1 of Diplotaxodon limnothrissa. Taxonomy (NCBI): domain Eukaryota; kingdom Metazoa; phylum Chordata; class Actinopteri; order Cichliformes; family Cichlidae; genus Diplotaxodon; species Diplotaxodon limnothrissa. The sequence continues at coordinate 3,450,492 of NC_140614.1, read as the reverse complement.
CCATCCACATTTAATCAGGGCTTGTGTTAATGGCTGATGCCATCCACAATACACAACGGTCTGTGCTACTGGCTTAGGACATTCACATTACACCAGGGCCTTTGGTGCTGCCCCCTCTCCCCTCCACAGTCTCACTGAACTCTGTCACACACACACACACACACACACACACACACACACACACACACACACACACACACTCTGACTCACTCACTGGCATGCACCAGTTACCAGTCACTTTGTGGAGCATTGGACTGCGATTACCTCATAAGACTTTGTTGTTACACTATCTCTTACCGCATACTACTAAATCTCCATTTGCACTATTTGCCTATTTGCACTACTATGCCTCCTTACTTGAATATTGTATATTGTATATTGCATAGCTTTTTTTTTGTTATACGTAAAATTGTATTGTATTTATTTAAATTTTTACTTTTAATTATTTTATTTGCATTTTTTAATCACTAGGGTTTGAGAGTAACGAAATTTCTGTTCTCTGTATGTCCTGTACATGTGGCAGAATTGACAAATAAAGTTGACTTGACTTGACTTGAATACCATCCACATTTCATCAGGGCAACTGTTGTCGGATGAGGCCATCCGCATTACAACAGGGACGGTGCTTCCTGTGAAGCAATCATCACCACACCAGGGCCTGTGTTGCTGGATGAGGCCATCAACATTACACCAGGGCCTGTGCTACTGGCTGAGGATATTCACATTACATCACGGCCTGTGATGCCGGCTTCTACCATCCACATTACACCAGTGACAGTGCTTCATGTGAGGCCTTCTTCACCCCACCAGGGCCTCTTTTGCTCGTTGATGCCATCCACATTACACCTCGGCCTGTGGTGCTAACCAATATAATGCACATTTCACCAGGGCCAGTGGTGTTGGCTAAGGCCATCCACATTACCTGTTCTACTGGATGAGGACATTTACATTTCACCAGGGACTGTGTTGGTGGCTGATCCCATCCACAATATACAAAGGCCTGTGCTACTGGCTGATGCCATCCACATTACACCAGGGCCAGTGGTTTTGGCTGAGGACATTCACATTACACCAGGGCCTTTGGTGCTGGCCAATACCATCCACATTTCACCAGGGCCACTGTTGTTGGCTGAGACCATACATTTTACACCAGGGAGAGTGCTTTCTGGGAGGCGATCTTCACCAAACCAGGGACTGTGCTTTTGGCTGAGGCCATCCACATTACACCTGGGCCTGTGGTGCTGACCGATATCATGCACATTTCCGGGGAGCCAGTGGTGTTGGCTAAGGCCATTCACATTACACCAGAGACAGTGCTTCCTGTGAGGCCATCTTCACCAAACCAGGGACTGTGCTTTTGGCTGAGGCCATCCGCATTACATCAGGGCCTGTGATACCGACTTCTACCATCCACATTACACCAGGGACAGTGCTTCCTGTGAGGTCTTCTTCACCCCACCAGGGCCTCTACTGCTCGTTGATGCCATCCACATTACGCCTGGGCCTGTGGTGCTGACCGATATCATGCACATTTCACCAGGGCCAGTGGTGTTGGCTAAGGTCATTCACATTACACCAGGGCCTTTGCTACTGGCTTAGGACATTTACATTACACCAGGGTGTGGTCATGGCTGAGGCCAACTACATATGCCTGTATTGGTCGCTGATCCCATCCACAATATACAAAGGCCTGTGCTACTGGCTGATGCCATCCACATTACACCAGGGCCAGTGCTCCCTGTGAGACCATCTTCACCACACCAGGGCCTTTGTTGCTGGCTGAGGCCATCCTTATTTCACCAGGGCCTGCGTTGCTTGGTCATGCCATCCACATTACACCAGGGACTGTGCTACTGGGTGAGGCCAACTACATTTCACCAGGGCCTGTGTTGCTGGCTGACGACATCCAGAATACACAAGGGCATGTGATACTGGCTGATGCCATCCACATTTCACCAGGGCAGTGGTGATGGCTAAGGCCATTCACATTACACCAGGGCCAGTGGTGCTGACCAATACCATCCATATTTCACCAGGGACAGTGTTGTTTGCTCAGGCCATCCACATTTCCCAAGGGCCTGCATTGCTGGCATCAGCCATCCACATTACACCAGGGTCAGTGATGCTGGCTAAGGCCATTCACATAACACCAGGGCGAGTGGTGTTGGCTAAGGCCATTCACATTACACCAGGGTGTGTGGTGCTGACCATCGATATTTCAACAGGGACAGTGTTGTTAGATGAGGCCATCCACATTACACCAGGGCCAGTGCTCCCTGTGAGGCCATCTTCACCACACCACTGCCTGCGATGCTGGCTTAGGTCATCCACATTGCACCAGGGCCAATGCTCCCATTTAGGCCACCTTCACCACACCAGGGCCTGCGTTGCTGGGTCTTACCATCCACATTACACCAGGGCCAGTGTTGTTGGATGAGGCCATCCACATTACACCACTGCCAGTGCTTCCATTGAGGCCATAATCAACACACCAGGACCTGTGGTGTTGGCCGAGGACATCCACATTACACCAGGGCCTGTGATGCCGACTTCTACCATCCACATTACACCAGGGCCTGTGAGACCATCTTCAACACACAAGGGCCTTTGCTGTGGGCCGAGACCATCCACATTACGCCTGGGCCTTTGATGCCGGCTTCTACCGGTATCACAGGCTGGTAGAAGCCTGGTGTAATGTATCCTGGTGTAATGTGGATAAGTTACACCAAGGACAGTGCTTCCCATGAGGCAATCTTTACGCCACCAGGGCCACTCCTTCTCGTTGATGCCAACCACATTAAACCTGGGCGTGTGGTGCTGGATGTCATGCACATTTCACCAGGGCCAGTGGTGTTGGCAAAGGCCGTTCACACTACACCAGGGTGTGTGATGCTGACCAATACCATCCATATTTCACCAAGGACAGTGTTGTTAGATGAGGTTAGATGAGGCTACTCGTTGATTGCATCCACATTACACCCGGGCCTGTTTTGCTGTCCGAAACCATCAACAACCAGGGCCTTTGGTGCTGGCCAATACCATCCATATTTCACCAGGGCCACTGTTGTTGGCTGAGGCCGTACATTTTACACCAGGGAGAGTGCTTCCTGTGAGGCGATCGTCACCACACAAGGTTCTTTGCTGTTTGCTGAGGCCATCCATATTACAACAGGGCCTGTCCTACTGGGTGAGGACATTTACATTTCACCAGGGCCAGTGTTGGTGGCTGATCCCATCCACAATATAAAAAGGCCTGTGCAACAGGGCCACTGCTCCCTGTGAGGCCATATTCACAACACCAGGGCATGTGCTGCTTGCTGATACCATCCTCATTTCACCAGGGCCTGCGTTGCTGGCTCATGCCATCCACATTACACCAGATCATGTGCTACTGGCTGATGCCATCCACATTACACCAGGGCCAGTGCTCCCTGTGAGGCCATACTCACCACACCACGGCCTGCGTTGCTGGCTGAGGCCATCCTCATTTCACCAGGGCCTGCGTTGCTGGCTGATGCGATCCACAATACACAAGGGCCTGTGCTACTGGCTAAGGCCATTCACATTACACCAGGGTGTGTGGTGCTGACCAATACCATCCATATTTCACAAGGGCCACTGTTGTTGGCTGAGGCCATACACATTACACCAAGGACAGGTCTTTCTGCCAGGCCATCTTCACCACACCAGGGACTGTACTGTTGGATGAGGCCATGGACATTACACGAGGGACATTGCTTCCTGTGAGGCCATCTTCACCACACCAGAGCCTGCGTTGCTTGCTCATGTCATCCACATTACACCGGGGCCTGTGCTATTCGTTGATGCCATCCACATTACGCCACGGCCAGTGTTGTTGGTTTAGACCATCCACATTACACCACTGCCAGTGCTTCCTGTGAGGACATCATCACCACACCAGGGCTTGTGTTGCTTTCTGATGCGATCCACGATACACAAGGGCCTCTGTACTACTGGCTGAGGCCATCCACATTACACCAGGGCCAATGGTGCTGGCCAATACCATCCACATTTCACCAGGGCCAGTGGTTTTGGCTAAGGCCATTCACATTACACCAGAGACAGTGCTTCCTGTGAGGCCATCTTCACCGAACCACGGACTGTGCTTTTGGCTGAGGCCATCCGCATTACATCAGGGCCTGTGATACCGACTTCTACCATCCACATTACACCAAGGACAGTGCTTCCTGTGAGGCCATCTTCACCCCACCAGGGCCTCTGCTGCTCATTGATGCTATCCACATTACGCCTGGGCCTGTGGTGCTGACCGATATCATGCACATTTCACGAGGGCCAGTGGTGTTGGCTAAGGTCATTCACATTGCACCAGGACCTTTGCTACTGGCTTAGGACATTTACATTACACCAGGGTGTGGTCATGGCTGAGGCCAACTACATATCACCAGGGGCAGTGGTTTTGGCTAAGGCCATTCAAATTACACCAGGGTGTGTGGTGCTGACCAATACCATCCTTATTTCACCAGGGACAGTGTTGTTAGATGAGGCCATCCACATTTCACAAGGGCCTGCATTGCTGGCTCATGCCATCCACATTTCACCAGGGCCTGTGCTACTGGCTGAGGCCAACTACATTTCACCAGGGCCTGTGCTAGTCGTTGATGTCATCCACATTATACCAGCGCAAGTGGTGCTGTCCGAAACCACCCAGATTTCACCACGGCCAGTGTTGTTGGATGAGGCCATCCACATTACACCACTGCCCGTGCTTCCATTGAGAACATCATCAACACACAAGGGCCTGTGGTGCTGGATGAGGCAATCCACATTTCACCAGGGCCTGTGCTACTTGTTGATACCATCCGCATTTCACCCGGGCCATCCAACAGTGGTGTTGGCCGAGGACATCCACATTACACCAGGGCCTGTGATGCCGACTTCTACCATCCACATTACACCAGGGCCAGTGCTCCCTGTGAGGCCATCTTCACCACACCAGGGCCTTTGTTGCTTGCTGAGGCCATCCTCATTTCACCAGGGCCTGCGTTGCTTGGTCATGCCATCCACATTACACCAGGGCTTGTGCTACTGGGTGAGGCCAACTACATTTCACCAGGGCTTGTGTTGCTGGCCGACGACATCCACAATACACAAGGGCATGTGATACTCGTTGATACCATCCACATTTCACCAGGGCTTCTGTTGCTGGCTGATGCGATCCACAATACACAGGGGCCTCTGCTACTGGCTGAAGACATTCACATTACACCAGGGCCTGTGGTGCTGGCCAATACCATCGATATTTCACCATGGCCACTGTTGTTGGCTGAGGCCATAAACTTTACATCAGGGACAGTGCTTCCTGTGAGGGCTTCTTCACCACACCAGGGCCTGTACTGTTGGCTGAGGCCATCCACATCATTTGGTGCTGGCCAATACCATCCACATTTTACCAGGGCCACTGTTGTTGGCTGAGGCCGTACATTTTACACCATGGAGAGTGCTTCCTGTGAGGCTATCTTCACCACACAAGGTTCTTTGCTGTTCGCTGAGGCCATCCATATTACAACAGGGCCTATCCTACTGGGTGAGGACATTTACATTTCACCATGGCCTGTGGTGATGGCTGAGGTCAACTACATTTCACCAGGAACTGCGTTGCTGGGTGATGCGATCCACAATACACAAGGGCCTGTGCTACTGGCTAAGGCCATTCACATTACACCAGGGTGTGTGGTGCTGACCAATACCATCCATATTTCACCAGGGCCACTGTTGTTGGCTTAGGCCATACACATTACACCAGGGACAGGGCTTCCTGTGAGGCCATCTTCACCACACCAGGGACTGTACTGTTGGATGAGGCCATGGACATTACACCAGGGACATTGCTCCCTGTGACGCTTTCTTCACCACACCAGGGCCTGTGCTGCTGATACCATCCTCATTTCACCAGGCCCTGCGTTGCTGGCTCATGCCATTCACATTACATCAGGGCCTGTGCTGCTCGTTGATGCCATCCACATTACCCCCCGGGCCTGTGGTGTTGTCCGAAACCATCCACATTTCCCCAGGGCTTGTGTTGCTGGCTGATGACATCCACAAAACACAAGGGCCTGTGATACTGGCTGATGCCATCCACATTACACCAGGGCCAGTGGTGTTGGCTGATGCCATCCCCATTTCACCAGGGCCACTGTTGTTGGCTTAGGCCATACACTTTACACCAGAGACAGTGCTTCCTGTGAGGCCATCTTCACCACACCAGGGTCTGTGCTTTTGGCTGAGGCCATCCACATTAAATCAATGCCTGTGATGCAGGCTTCTACCATCCACATTACACCAAGGACAGTGCTTCCTGTGAGGCCATCTTCACCCCACCAGGGCCTCTGCTGCTCGTTGATGCCATCCACATTACGCCTGGGCCTGTGGTGCTGACCAATATCATGCACATTTCACCAGGGCTAAGGTCATTCACATTACACCAGGGCTTTTGCTACTGGCTTAGGACATTTACATTACACCAGGGGGTGGTCATGGCTGAGCCCAACTACATATCACCAGGGCCTGTATTATATACAAAGGCCTGTGCTACTGGCTGATGCCATCCACATTACACCAGGGCCAGTGCTCCCTGTGAGGCCATCTTCACCACACCAGGGCCTTTGTTGCTTGTTGAGGCCATCCTCATTTCACCAGGGCCTGCGTTGCTTGGTCATGCCATCCACATTACATCAGGGCCTGTGCTACTGGGTGAGGCCAACTACATTTCACCAGGGCTTGTGTTGCTGGCTGACGACATCCACAATACACAAGGGCATGTGATACTGGCTGATGCCATCCACATTTCACCAGGGCCAGTGTTGTTGGCTGAGGCCATCCAGGTTACACCACTGCCAGTGCTTCCTGTGATGCCATCATCACCAAATCAAGGCCTGTGCTACTCGTTGATACCATCCACATTTCACCAGGGCTTGTCACGGCCCAGCGGCACGAGGGAACAAAGAAGGACACAGGTGCAGAAACCAACCCGGAAGCGAGACGGTAGGGAACAAATGATTTATTTCCGCCCACAGGCAAACAAAAACAAAAGCAAAGCGGCGCCACCACACTCGTGGCGCGTAGGATAATTTACGATAAAGAGGGCGACCTAGACACCTCTAGGAGACGGCTGAACAGCAGAGGCAGCGGGGAGGTAGAAACAGGACTAGGCAGGGGCAGGGGCACTGGAATAAGAGGAGATCACGGTCAGTGGGATCCAGCAGACAATCAACGATCCTCCACAGTTGAATTGAGTTGCCTTACTTGGTTTCAGGTGGAGGTGACAGGTGGGGCGGAAGCCCGGAAGCGGTCGAAGCGTGGGGAGGCAGGCAAGTGAGTGGTGGGCTGGCAGGCCACGTCGTGTTAGCAGCAGGCGGCCCAGGTCCAGGAAGGCGGGAGTGAGGGAGACAAGATCTCCACTCCAGGTGCGACCTCTGAGGACAAGAAAGACAAGTAAGACATCACACAGCGTCTGACAGAGTTATGATGCTCCACTCGACTGACATGGGGATAGCAGATACTCAGGCGATGAATGGTTGAGAGCGCAGGTCTGATATACTGCTGGCATGATTGCTCACAGGTGGTCAGCCAGGGAGGAGCGACCGAACTCCGCCCAAAGGAGGAGGGGCCGCTGTCGGAGACCTGCAGGTGACCACCCAGACCATAACACCACCCCCCCCTCAAGGGTCGCCCCTTGGCGACCGGCCCCTGTAGAAGGCCGAAAGCAAGGCGGGGTCGAGGATCCGGGACCGGGGAACCCAGGACCTCTCCTCCGGCCCGTACCCCTCCCAGTCGACCAGGAACTGCCTGCCCCTCCCCCGGCGGCGTACGTCCAGGATGCGGCCGACCGTGAAGGCGGCATGCCCGTCGATGAGCCGGGCGGGCGGCGGGGCCTCAGAAGGCGGGCACAACGGACTCACTTTAACCGGCTTGACTTGGGAGACGTGGAAGGTCGGGTGGACCCGCAACGAGGAGGGCAACTTCAGCCTGACAGCGGAGCGGCCAACCACCCGCTCTACCTCAAAAGGACCGATGAAACGCGGGGCCAACTTGCGAGAGTCAGTCCTGAGGGGAATGTCCCTGGCGGACAGCCACACCTTCTGTCCCTGGGCGTATGCAGGGGCCGCCCGGCGACGGCGATCCGCGTAGCGGCGCTGGCGGGCGATGGACCGGCCCAAGGCCCGGCGGGTGCGCGTCCACACCCGTCGGCAGCGTTGTAAATGGTGCTGGACGGAGGGGACCTCAAGGTAAATGGTAAATGGTACATGGTAAATGGCCTGTATTTATATAGCGCTTTACTAGTCCCTAAGGACCCCAAAGCGCTTTACATATCCAGTCATCCACCCATTCACACACACATTCACACACAACAGGGCCTGCATTGCTTGCTCATGCCATCCACATTACACCGTCGCCTGTGCTGCTCGTTGATGCCATCCACATTACGCCAGGGCTTGTGTTGCTGGCTGATGACATCCACAAAACACAAGGGCCTATGATTCTGGCTGATGCCATCCACATTAAACCAGGGCCAGTGGTGTTGGCTGATGCCATCCACATTTCACCAGGGCCACTGTTGTTGGCTTAGGCCATACACTTTACACCAGAGACAGTGCTTCCTGTGAGGCCATCTTCACCACACCAGGGTCTTTGCTTTTGGCTGAGGCCATCCACATTACATCACTGCCTGTGATGCAGGCTTCTACCATCCACATTACACCAAGGACAGTGCTTCCTGTGAGGCCATCTTCACCCGACCAGGGCCTCTGCTGCTCGTTGATGCCATCCACATTACACTTGGGTCTGTGGTGCTTTCCGATATCATGCACATTTCACCAGGGCCAGTGGTGTTGGCTAAGGCCATTCACATTACACCAGGGCCTTTGCTATTGGCTTAGGACATTTAAATTACACCAGGGTGTGTGGTCTTGGCTGAGGCCAAGTACATTTCACAAGGGCCTGTATTGGTGGCTGATCCCATCCACAATATAAAAAGGACTGTGCTACTGGCTGATGCCATCCACATTACACAAGGGCCAGTGTTGTCGGAGGAGACCATCCACATTACACCACTGCCAGTGCTTCCTGTGAGGCCATCATCACCACACCAGGGCTTGTGTTGCTTTCTGATGCGATCCACAATATACAAGGTTTCTGTACTACTGGCTGAGGCCATCCACATTACACCAGGGCCAGTGGTGCTGGCCAATACCATCCACATTTCACCAGGGCCACTGTTGTTGGCTGAGGCCATACATTTTACACCAGGGAGAGTGCTTCCTGTGAGGCCATCTTCACCACACAAGGGCCTTTGCCCTGGGCTGAGGCCATCCGCATTACACCTGGGCCTGTGGTGCTGACCGATATCATGCACATTTCCCAGGGCCAGTGGTGTTGGCTAAGGCCATTCACATTACACCAGAGACAGTGCTTCCTGTGAGGCCATCTTCACCAAACCAGGGACTGTGCTTTTGGCTGAGGCCATCCACATTACATCAGGGCCTGTGATGCCGACTTCTACCATCCACATTACACCAGGGACAGTGCTTTCTGTGAGGCCATCTTCACCCCACCAGGGCCTCTACTGCTCGTTGATGCCATCCACATTACGCCTGGGCCTGTGGTGCTGACCGATATCATGCACATTTCACCAGGGCCAGTGGTGTTGGCTAAGGTCATTCACATTACACCAGGGCCTTTGCTACTGGCTTAGGACATTTACATTACACCAGGGTGTGGTCATGGCTGAGGCCAACTACATATCACCAGGGCCTGTATTGGTGCCTGATCCCATCCACAATATGCAAAGGCCTGTGCTACTGGCTGATGCCATCCACATTACACCAGGGCCAGTGCTCCCCGTGAGGCCATCTTCACCACACCAGGGCCTTTGTTGCTTGCTGAGGCCATCCTCATTTCACCAGGGCCTGCATTGCTTGGTCATGCCATCCACATTACACCAGGGCTTCCGCTACTGGGTGAGGCCAACTACATTCCACCAGGGCTTGTGTTGCTGGCTGACGACATCCACAATACACAAGGGCATGTGATACTGGCTGATGTCATCCACATTACACCAGGGCCAGTGTTGTTGGCTGAGGCCATCCAGGTTACACCACTGCCAGTGCTTCCTGTGATGCCATCATCACCACAAAAGGGCCTGTGCTACTCATTGATACCATCCACATTTCACCAGGGCTTCTGTTGCTGGCTGATGCGATCCACAATACACAGGGGCCTGTGCTACTGGCTGAAGACATTCACATTACACCAGGGCCTGTGGTGCTGGCCAATACAGTCGATATTTCACCAGGGTCAGTGGTGTTGGCTAAGGCCATCCACATTACACCAAGGTCTGTGGTTCTGGCCATTACCATCCACATTTCACCTAGGCCAGTGTTGGTAGATGAGAACATCCACATTACAACAAAACCTGTGCTACTGGCTGAGGCCATCCACATTATACCACGGCATGTGCTCCCTGTGAGGCTATCGTCACCACACCAGGGCCTGTATTGCTGACGTAGACCATCCACATTGCACCAGGGCTAGTGCTCCCTCTGAGGCCAACTTCACGACAGCAGGGCCTGCGCTGCTGTCTGAGGTCATCCACATTTCACCAGGGCCAGTGGTGTTGGCTAAGGCCATGCACATTACACCAAGGTCTGTGGTGCTGGCCATTACCATCCACATTTCACCTGGGACAGTGTTGGTAGATAAGGCCATCCACATTACAACAGGGCCTGTGCTACTGAATGAGGCCATCCACATTATACCATAGCTAGTGCTCCCTCTGAGGCCCACTTCACGACAGCAGGGCCTGCGCTGCTGTCTGAGGCCACCTATATTTCACGAGGGCTTGTGTTGCTGGCTGATGCGATCCACAATACACAAGGGCCAGTGGTGTTGGCTGAGGACATTCACATTACGCCAGGGCCTGTGGTGTTGGCCAATACCATCCACATTTCACCAGGGCCAGTGTTGTTGCCTGAGGAAATACACATTACACCAGGGACAGTGCTTCCTTTGAGGCCATCTTCACCACAACAGGGCCTGTGCTACTGGCTGAGGCAGACTACATTTCACCAGAGCGCATGTTGCCGGCTATGGCCATCTACATTTCACCAGGGCCTGGCTGCTGTCTGAGGCCATCCACATTACACCATGGCCTGTGCTTCCTGTGAGGCCATCTTCACAACACTAGGGCCTGTACTGTTGGATGAGGCCATCCTCATTACACCAGGTACAGTTCTTCCTGTGTGGCAATCATCACCAAACCAGGGCCTGTGGTGCTGGATTAGGCCATCCACATTTCACCAGGGATTGTGTTGCTGGCTGATGCGTTCCACAAAACACAAGGGCCTTTACTACTGGCTGAGGATATTCACATTACACCAGGGCCTGTGGTGGTGGCCAATATAATCCACATTTCACCAGGGCCACTGTTGTTGGCTGAGGCCATACACATTACACAAGGGACAGTGCTTCCTGTGAGGCCATCTTCACCACACCAAAGGCCTCTGCTGCTCGTTGATGCCATCCACATTACACCTGGGCCTGTGGTGCTGACCGATATCATGCACATTTCACCAGGGTGTGTGGTGCTGACCAATACCATCCATATTTCACCAGCGACAGAGTTGTTAGTTTAGGCCATCCACATTACACCAGGGCCTGTGCTACTGGCTGAGGACATTCACATTACACCAGGGCCTGTGGTGCTGGCCGATATCATCCACATTTCACCAGGGCCAGTGTTTTTGGATGAGGCCATTCACGTTATACAAGGGCCTGTGGTGCTAGCCAATACCATCCACATTACACCAGGGCTAATGGTGTTGGCTGAGGACATTATCATTAGACCAGGGACTGTGTTGCTTGCTGAGGCCACCTATATTTCACGAGGGCCTGTGTTGATGGCTGATGCCATACACATTACACCAGATCACTCTTAGATTTTATTTTCTATCATTCATAGACTATGATGTGTTTGTAGCCACATGGACATCTCACACTGATTTCAGGACCCTGCAAAGAAAACAACATGGCCACCATGTTGGATTTTTGGAGTCACAAATCTGGGCTAACGTTAGCAAGCTGCATTCAGAGAAACTATGGATTTTGGGACTTGTGAGGCATACTTTTCGCTGGCAGCTTTATCTACATTTAAATTAAATCAATGTCTCTCCCAGAGCTCCAGTTCGGTGGCGTCTTATATGGCTCGATCACCTTACACTGGTACCAAGATCAAAGCTTTCAAAGTACGGACATCTACATGCATTTTCGATCTGGATGGGTAAATATGGTTGTCATCAGAGAGGTGAAGAACAAGAAATTGTTGTTTGCTGAAATGAATGATCACGTGTAAATCTTATATTTTGTTGACTTGGAATTTTACAGTGAATCAGTCCTACAGTTTAAATGAGCCTCCATTGACAGACTAGGTTACTGTGGAAATGCAGGGATTGGCGTGATTTGACCCGTAAGGCAGGGTCAGGAGGGGTGTGTTCACATGTTGGTGCCATATTCTACGCCCTTCTGGCCACTGTAAAGAAACACGAAAAGGCAGCAGCTATCCGGCATTTTGGCTAAACTCAAAGACGTTCATAAGATGGCTGGAGAGCAAAGGACTGCACTACTGTTTTGACTTTCACGTGTGCATGTCCCAGTAGCTCTGATGTCACGTGAAGACTCTTTTAAAGCAAAGAAACAGATGAATAAAATACTAGCATTTTACTCAGCAAAACTGAAGTGGATGGTTTATGGATGGTTTGTAGCAGTTAGCAGGCCAGACTATTTGTCATAAAAAAAAATACTCCAAAAGGCACCATGAGCACAAACACAGTTGAGAGGTTCAGTTCATGGGGCAGGGATAGCTCAGTAGGTAGAGTGGTTGCCCCATGATCGGAAGGTCGGGGGTTCGATTCCCCTTAACAGCTACCCTGAGGTACCCCTGAGCAAGGTACCGTCCCTACACACTGCTCCCCGGGCGCCCAATGGCTGCCCACTGCTTCACTGAGTGAATGGGTTAAATGCAGAGAGCAATTTCCCCACGGGGCTCAATAAAGTACAATAATGTACACACTTTCTTCTTCTTCAGCCACAGTGTATTAGTGGAAGCCAAAGAGTTCATCAAAGAGGACATGCACCCAAACTTTAAGCCTCAGCAAAACTGAAGCAGTTTAGTTCTGAGAAACAGTTCAGTTATCATAGACAGAAACTATCCATGTTTAAAGTTGGACATTTTAACATGGGACACCCATGATTCCCAGCCTCAAGTGGCCACTATTGGAACTGCATCTTTCAGCACCTCAGTGCTGCTGTTCTTTTCCAGCCCCAGATGATGTAGCTTTGTGTACCTATCTACACCCTAATTACAAACATTGGGGAAAAAAAAGAAAAGGAAAAAAAAGTTTTCTTAAGTTTCTAACTTTGGCTTGATTCATGGCTTCCTCTTCATTAGTCCATACATGATGTAAGTATGTATTCTAGCTGTCAACTAGAAAGTGCATTTTCTGAAGAAACTGCAGTGTGAATGCTTGAATCTGAATGTATGCATTGAAATGAATTAATTGCTGAATTTTAAGTTAAAAAGTTTGAATGCGATAAAAAGAAAAAGAATTTAATCTGAAAACAAAAGTGCTGAAGTGCTAAAAGCTGACGTTTACACAGAAGAAGAAGTTGGAAAAAAGCTGAAAATGTTTTAATTGTAAATTAGAAAAACCTTAGAAATGAGAAAAGAAAATTTAGAGTCAGAAAACCTCTGAATGAATATTAAAAGTTCATATTCTTTGAGTCACTGAATGACTAAAATGTGATCCCTCCACTTGGATCCACACAGTTTAAAAATTTTAAATGTCTGAGCTTTGAAAGACAAGGTGTTGGAAAGAGAACAACGATGGCAACGTTTTGAGGGTAAAATCATACCTGTAGAGCAAACACTGAGGACACAGCAGCAGTTGAAAGAGAAGTGTTTAAGATGAATCTTGGCAGAGTGAGAGACAGAGCTAGTTAAGCAGGCAGGTGTGAGCCTGGTTGCTATAGTGACTGCACCCAATGGCTCCATACACACGCACACAGACATGCGCCTCACTTCTGCTGCTTAAAATGAACAGAAAAGTCATGTGAGTGAAGTTGGCCCCCCCACCTTCTTCAAATCCAACAAAAGTGGTATCAAACGTTTGTGCTACGTTTGTGCTGGTTTGTGCTGCAAAAATTTTCATTTGTGCTACTATCATTTTAAAGATATTAATCAAAATTTCTAGAGGTCATCAGAGGTCAACCAGCCCCCCCACATTACCCAAATCCAAAAAAAGTGGTATCAAACGTTTGTGCTACGTTTGTGCTGCTAAAATTGTCGTTTGTGCCGCTTTCATTTTAAAGATATTAATGAAAATGTAAAGGTCAAAAGGTCAACCAGCCCCCCCCCCCCATTAATGGAATCGAACAAAATTGATGTCAAATGTTTGTGCTACGTTTGTGCTGGTTTGTGCTGCTAAAATTGTCGTTTGTGCCGCTTTCATTTTAAAGATATTGATAAAAATTTCTAGAGGTCATCAGAGGTCAACCAGCCCCCCCACAGTAATGGAATCAAACAAAATTGGTGTCAAACGTTTGTGCTACGTTTGTGCTGGTTTGTGCTGCTAAAATTGTCGTTTGTGCCGCTTTCATTTTAAAGATATTACCAAAAGTTTCTAAAGCTCAACCAGCCACTTTCTTTACCGTAAAGAAATTGAGAGATATTAACCAGAATTGGATATTTTTTTCTTATGATCACACTCTTAAACCTAGTAATCAAACTGCAATAACTTATTTAAAAACTAGGTTAAATATAGCATTTAAAATAATTAATGCATTCGGTTAGAGAAAAAACTTTATTTGCTGGTAACAAAATACAAAACTACGAGAACAATGTAGTATATATGTTTCCTGTTAGAAAAGGTAAATACATTGAACTGTCTGAGCCTCACAAGTCTAATACAATAACTGAAAAATAACAGCTATTTCCATCATCTAACTCACAAACTAGAAAAGGACTTTCTTTCATGAGATCTTGCCATTATTCCTTTGTGTAGAGCACAGCGTGCGGACATACGCTGGTGTTTTCAGATGCTATGGTTACATCCTTTCTTAGGTCATCATACATCTCCCAGATGTACGGGGTCCTGTTACAGAATGTCATATAATGCCCGAGTGTTTCTGGTGTTGGGCCCTCCTGAAATGTAATGACTGCTTTCAGTGTGAATTTCTCTCCTTGAAGTAGCAGAGTGGATGGGAATTCAGTAAGCAAAAACCTTTTTGGACTGTGAAAACTGTGCTCCAGAGTTTCTGTAGAGCATTTTCCAAGGTCTGTGTCAATCCATACAAGCTCTCTCAGGGTGAAACTGTGACAAACAGTCCCTGTGCAAAGTTGCTTTCCTGATGAATCTGTTTTAAATGCTGTTGGAGATGCATCAGGACTTTCGATTGGTCTTAGGCATGGCGATGCTGGAAGGTTGAGCCCTTGTTCAACAGCAGACTGAAGGTGAGCTATGCCAGAAGCTGAGAGGACTGACAGATCAATGGAAACAAAAGATATTTGCCTTGTGTTTGGTGTGTAAAGTTTGCAGTACTGGGAGGAACACTGTCTTGTGAAGTGAACACTTGGATTTTCCGTCATTGTTTTTTGAATTATCATCATCATCATCATCATCATTTATTTATTTATATAGCACTTTAAAAACACACCTGGTAGACCAAAGCGCTGTACAATACTAATATGCACATAGTAATAAAACCAGACATAGCAATAAAGTTAAAAAACAATAAAAAATGAAAAAATGAAAAATGAAAATAATAAATAAAAAAAATAAAATAAAATAAAAATGTCAGTTACCCACAGAGTTAAAAGCCAGGGAATAAAAATAGGTTTTTAATAAAGACTTAAAAACTGGCACTGATGCAGCCTGTCTAATATGGAGAGGAAGGTTATTCCAAAGCATCGGCGCGGCAACAGAGAACGCTCGGTCTCCTCTAAGTTTCAGCCGTGACTTTGGGACCGAAAGCAGCAACTGCTCAGCTGACCGAAGGGAACGAGTGGGGACGTGGGACTTCAACAAATCAGACAAATAAACAGGTGCCAGACCATTTAGAGATTTAAAAGCCAATAAAAGGACTTTAAAACGGATCCTGAATTCAATTGGAAGCCAGTGTAAAGAGGCCAAAATCGGAGTGATGTGATCAAATTTTCTTCTACCAGTTAAAAATCGTGCCGCAGCATTTTGCACTAATTGCAGGCGTGACAAAGTGCCCTGCCCAACCCCTGTTAAAAGAGAATTACAATAATCTAAACGTGAGGTAATAAAGGCATGAATAACGCTTTCCAAGTCACGCTTGGAAAGAAAGGGCTTAACCTTTGATAAACGTCTGAGGTGATAAAATGCTGATTTTACCACCCCGTTTACATGGTCATCAAAGGTGAGTGCAGAATCAATTTTAACTCCGAGATTTGTGATCGAGCTCTTTAGTTGGGAAGTCAAAGCTGCAAGATCAACATCCAGAGTATGAGAAGAACGATTTGGGCCAAATAAAATTGCTTCTGTCTTCCGATCATTAAAATTTAAAAAGTTGTTTGCCATCCATGCTTTGACATCAGTAAGGCAGTCAAGCAGAGGTCCAGTTGGGAGACTATCAGAATGACTAAGAGGTAAGTAGAGCTGGCAGTCATCTGCGTATAGATGGAATGGCACTTTATGCTTTCGGAAAATCGCGCCATTACTGTGGACACATGGCACTGTGCATCAACACAATGAACACCAGTCTTCAACTGAACAGGGCAGAATATTGAGCTCAGCACCTCTGCCCTCAATGAATAGGCATGTTGAGTGACACCCTTTGAAGCAAGGGATTTCACAAGCTGGAATACTTTGTTCTCCTCTGAACTATTCAACATGTTTTGAGCAGTACGACTGTCACAGTAAGCGCAGCACAGACTTTGACAGAAGGCATCAAAGGCACAGGTGTTCATGACACAGTATTGTCCTTTGCCAAGTTTTACTGCACTGTAAACCCCAACAGTCTACCTGACTTATAAAGTTTGTGGATATAACAATTGAAATTCCTCAAAGTTGAAACAACTTAAAACTTTTGTTCTGTTAACGATTCAAACAGTTATAGTTGTACATGGCTTAGAAGTTAAGAGTAAATACTGCTTTCTTAATTATGATTTTTGAGTAAATGGTTTTTTTCCGAGCTCCGCATGTGTATGTCAACTACGTCATGACGTTTTCTCTCTAACCTGAACGACGTTGACAGAAAATTCTGTTCAATATGGCTGCCCTTCTCGAGCGACTGGAGAGCACATTTGGAGAAACTTGTAAGTAAAACGGAACCTTCGTTATGTTTATTTTTTCCGTAAAAAAGCAAGTATATTAATATGTTGCAGGCAAGAACTTCGATTTCGAATGCGCTGTTGTGTTAAAAAGCACAGACCCAGGTGGTGAATAGTGGTTCGCTGTTGTTCGCGCTCTTTTTCAAACATAGATTATGTCGTCAGTTTTAACCGATTAAAACAGTTTTACTAAGAATTACATAAAAAGAAAGGGTCTTAATGATATTTTAACGACCACTTGCCAACGCAAGAAAGTTGGCGTTTTCACAACAGCAGCCTCATTGTTCGGCAGGTTTTTTTTTTCTTCTTCTCATTAGCATGATTCAAAACTGACTTAGCTAGCAGTGGCAACTTCAATCTAAAACAATTGAAATATAGCAAGGTTTTGTATATTTAGTGTGCTAATAAGGTTTTCAATATTTTTATTTTTTCCTTCCAAGGCTGAAGACCAAAGACAAAAGGACAGAAGAGAAAAAAAAAATTCAGACTGCAATTAATTTCAGGTGGAGACAGTAAACACAGGTGAGTTGAAAGATCTATTTAAGAGTCCTTTCTTCATGGCCATTAAAAATTTTTAGGTTAAAAGACCCGTGTCATGAATCGCTGTGCGGCAGGCAGGAGTTGGACCCAATTCAATTCAATTTTATTTATATAGCGCCAAATCACAACATAAGTCGCCTCAAGGCGCTTCATAGATACAGAGAAAAACCCAACAATCATATGACCCTCTATGAGCAAGCACTTTGGCGACAGTGGGAAGGAAAAACTCCCTTTTAACAGGAAGAAACCTCCGGCAGAACCAGGCTCAGGGAGGGGCGGCCATCTGCTGCGACCGGTTGGGGTGAGAGAAGGAAGACAGGATAAAAGACATGCTGTGGAAGAGAGCCAGAGGTTAATAACAGATATAATTCAATGCAGAGAGGTCTGTTAACACATAGTGAGTGAGAAAGGTGACTGGAAAGGAAAAACTCAATGCATCATGGGAATCCCCCGGCAGCCTACGTCTATTGCAGCATAACTAAGGGAGGATTCAGGGTCACCTGGTCCAGCCCTAACTATATGCTTTAGCAAAAAGGAAAGTTTTGAGCCTAATCTTGAAAGTAGAGATAGTGTCCGTCTCCTGAATCCAAACTGGAAGCTGGTTCCACAGAAGAGGGGCCTGAAAACTGAAGGCTTTTATTCGATTCCATTAATGTGGGGGGGCTGGTTGACCTTTTGACCTTTACATTTTCATTAATATCTTTAAAACAGAGGCAGCACAAACGACAATTTTAGCAGCACAAACCAGCACAAACGTAGCACAGTTGATTGACACCAGTTTTGTTTGATTCCATTAATGTGGGGGGGCTGGTTGACCTTTTGACCTTTACGTTTTCATTAATATCTTTAAAACAGAGGCAGCACAAACGTAAATTTTTGCAGCACAAACCAGCACAAACGTAGCACAGTTGATTGACACCAGTTTTGTTTGATTCCATTAATGTGGGGGGGCTGGTTGACCTCTGATGACCTCTACAAATTTTCTTGAATATCTTTAAAATGATAGCGGCACAAACGTACATTTTTGCAGCACAAACCAGCACAAACGTAGCACAAATGTTTGACATCAATTTTGTTCGATTCCATTAATGTAGGGGGGCTGGTTGACCCTTTGACCTTCACGTTTTCATTAATATCTTTAAAATAGAGGCAGCACAAACGTAAATTTTTGCAGCACAAACCAGCACAAACGTTTGATACCACTTTTGTTGGATTTGAAGAAGGTGGGGGGGCCAACTTCACTCACATATGTCATGTCTACTGAATTCTCATTTTTCATGCCTGTGGAGTTTATTATATGGACGTGGTGACAGTGTAAAGACAGCCTGCTCTTCTGATTTAACTTTTCAAGCATTCACACTAATTAGTGTTTAAACCTCCCATGGTTCTATATCTGGGGATGTGGCTTTGGTTTGCACTGATGAAAGCTTATAGTTGAAATGTGTTTGACGGTAAATGGTCAATAAAGAAGACAGCATTTTGTTTTGTTTTTACACAATGATTTTGTCATGTGCTGTGTGCAGGCAGGAACTGTGGACCCAATGTGCAGACACTTGGAGGTAAAAGTGTGAACTCAAAACAGTAGTGATGGGACGTTCTGTATCGAGGCTTCGGAGCGTGTGTCGAGTAATGGAGGGGGCGTTTCCGCGAAGCACGTATCGAGGCTTGCTTCATTTATGGGAGGAGCTGAAAATGATGACGTCCGAAGCCTCGCTGCCCGGCTGTACCACGTGACTGGTTCATGAAGTGGTTCGAACTTTGCCGCGAGATATGACAGCGATATAAACCCCTCAGACTTCATTCAAAAATGTGGGTGTTTGATGGAGAGTTGCGGTTAGTGAGAGTTTGGAGACCGTATGGAGGTTTATGAGAGTCAGGAGAGAATGGAGCCAGCTAAGAAGAGGAGGATGTCCTCCCCTGTGTGGGAACATTTTGATCTTATTCCTCCCAACAAGGTATTTCTACAGAAGATGTATTTTCATGATACTGATGGTGCAATACAATTTATGTTGAGCTGTCTTGACTTTTGTACAAGGTGAAGTGTTTGCTATGTGCCAGGGAGCTGGGATATAACAGCAACACCTCATCCATGCTTAGGCACTACAGAGCTTTGCATGAGAATAAGGGGGACACCGATCGTGGAGCAAGACCAGGTGAGCCATCAAATGCAATGATAATATAGGATGCAGTAATGTTACTAAATGATATAACAATATTATACAACTGTTATAAGTTACGTGTGTGCTATTTATATTTGTGCTTTATCTTTATTGTCTTTCCTCAGGAGAACAATCTCAAATAGATGAAGACCTGGTCAGCATGGTGATTGAGGACTCCCAGCCATTTAGCATTGTGGAGGACAAAGGATTCAAAAGATTTGTTAAATCATTAAATCCTAGCTATGTTCTCCCCACTAAAAAGGTCATAAAAGCAGTGAAAATTTAGTTTTTACAGAATAAAATGTGAACAGGCAGGACTGAGGCTCAAAGCCTCAGTGTGTAGCTGTCCATACCTCAACGTTACAAAAGCACAACCACTGTCCACACCCCAACCACACCTCACCTCACAGTAAATGATCATTTCCATTTCAAGCATTTCCAAATAATCATTTCCCATACTGCCACTATAAATATACACAGTATACTGCCATCACTACAATATACATGTTTTACACACTCCTTTTGTTGTTGACATTTACAGGCTGTGTGCAAAATGCCACACTCTTCAAATTCATGCCAGCTATTATTTTTACGTCCAGTAGGTGTCCTGCTAGAGCAAATGAAGCTTCATGAAGCTTCGCGTTGGGGTGAACCAATTGGATGAAAAGCTTCAGTGCTTCATGGGGCTTCATCTGCCCATCACTACAAAACAGCTTTAACGCTAAACACAAATATAGCAAAAGCAAGAATACCAAAAGAAACTTACACAGGCAGCCAAACAGAACACACACCATAGGATGAAGGAGATCGCAACAAAGACCAAAGAAAACTCAGGGCTTACATACCCAGAGAGAGCCATCAGGGAATGGGAGACAACAGAGAAACACAGCTGGGACAAATAAGGGTAGCGAGACAAGGGAAGCAAATCCAGATACATTAACATGAGACATGGACTTTCAAAGTAAAACAGGAAACATAACACAGACTTGACTTGACGAGGGGATACAGCAGACAGGGGGAGACAGAACAACTATGTAACACAGAGACAGAAACCAGAAGACAGAACTCTAAGAAACCAAAAGACTAGAAATGATAAATAATGGCAAAATCAAAGTTCAATAATAATGTAAAACTCAAAATTTTGGGTCAACGAACCCAGGCACCCTAACAGATTTATTTTTACAGTTAATTTTTTTCTATTTAATTATTTAGTTACAGTCCACCATACCTCTGATCCCCTGTCAATCCATCCACCCCCTTTTTAATGGTGTATCTGATTCAGGGTCATGAAGGGCTGGAGCAGCTGTCACAGACTGAGCAAGGTACACCCTGTACAGGTCACCAGTCTATGGCAGTGTCCCACTGTGTGTATTTTAAAAAGTACCGCATCTTAAAAACCACGGCTGCAGATAGATGGCCTTGGCAACTCTTCACTACATTATGAGGGGGATTTTATTATAGCAAATGACAAAAATAATGGACCACTCATGATCTATTCAAAATACAATCTAGAGATGTTTTAGTCCCTTAAAGAGAGCTAATTATGTTTATTTCCAGCTCCATACTTTAATTTGGGCACTACAGCAAATTTGTGTGATTCATTGCTGAAAATATGCTTATTTATCCTATACTGAGTCTTGGTGCAGTCCTTCAATTTATCTTCCATTTGAAATATGCCAGTTTAGCTGTCCTCTCTTTGAGCCAACCTTTGTCTTATTGGCTGCTCCTCAGAAGTTTTGAATAGCAGGTGGGTGGTACTTCTGTGCTTGGAGAAGGGATTACTTGTACATATACTGACCTCATTATTTGAAACTTGGCCCATGTTCGATATGAGCATTCACCATTTATATATACACAATATCTGTTGGTGTGTGTGTGTGTGTTAGAAAATATGGAAAAGGAATATTAAGTATTGGTCGATGAGTTTGATTTCCAAACCAAATGCAAATCTTACTTTCATTCAGCAGTCCACCTTTTCTCAAAGCTCAGTTAAAGACACTTTTGACAATGTCATCTGGGTTGTAGCTTTGTTCCTGAAGATGTGCATGTCTTCAGGAATGAAAAGAAAGAAAGAAAGAAAGAAAGAAAGAAAGAAAGAAAGAAAGAAAGAAGTCCAGGAGATCTGAGTAGTTATTATGTCTGATGAAAAGAACAATCGAAAACAACCAAGGCACTTTGTCTTCAGGTATTTGTATTAGGATCAGCACAGATTTCACTCTCTGGCTTTATTTATAGCATAATAAGACATTTTACTTTTAAAAATCAAGGACACCAACAAGGCAGATAGGGCACATGCACTGGGGCCACAAATGTCCCAGGTTTAGTCCGTAATTCAATTCAATTCAATTTTATTTATATAGCGCCAAATCACAACAAAAGTCGCCTCAAGGGGCTTCATAGATACAGAGAAAAACCCAACAATCATATGACCCCCTATGAGCAAGCACTTTGGTGACAGTGGGAAGGAAAAACTCCCTTTTAACAGGAAGAAACCTCCAGCAGAATCAGGCTCAGGGAGGGGCGGGGCCGTCTGCTGCGACCGGTTGGGGTGAGAGAAGGAAGACAAGATAAAAGACATGCTGTGGAAGAGAGCCAGAGGTTAATAACAGATATGATTCAATGCAGAGAGGTCTATTAACACAGCAGTCCCTGTGCACTGAAAGTTTGGTTTGATAATCTCTGTTATTTTTCATTTTTTATCTTTTGAACAGGCACTGATTTTGTTTGTCTATTTCTTTTCTTTAAGCAGATCTGCACGTCGGGAATTAAAAGTGCTATACGACCGGTCGAGAAAGCTGTTACAAGTGAGTTTTCTCCACATTGAAATGGGCTCAGGAGAAAGCTACTTATTTGGGACAATATTAAATGAAAGTCCCGGCCTAAAAAGAATTCAGCGATGTAATCCAAACTAAAGTTCTTTTTCTTTTTGAAATGACGTCATTTTGCTGAGAGTGGAAACTAAATGCGACGATGGTTTCCACTATCAGCAAAGAAAGAATGAATGAATGAATGGAAATAAAAACAAACTGACTGACTGGTAAAAGCTGACAAGACTTGACCACGACTCAAGGTTAACCTCCACCTAGACAGGACAAAGGGTGGATGAATTTATGTGTTTTTGTTACAGGAGCAGAAAGATGATAGCAACATTCGAGGTTGCATGATGGTTTAACCTTTGAAATGCCATTTTCTGTGTCTGTGCATCTACCAGGGGTGTTATTCACTACCTTGTGTTGCTTACAGAGGTAACGGTGACAAAGTATGCATATACCTGCGCAGCGCTAACATTTGCATTTTCTTTTCTACAGCATTGCAGTTTTTCATGTGTTTGATCATGTGATTTATAAGAGGATTAGTTAATGTTTTTTTTACTATAGGATTTCTGGGTTTATATGTGAATGACATTCTTTCTACAGCTAGGGATGGCTAACTTTATGGTGTTTTTATGGCACCTCTGGAATGTGGATGGCCGACGCCTGCCCACCAGGATAATCAATGTGTGTTGCTAATGTTTGTTTTTTGAGACTGCATGTACAAGATTCAGCAGAAGCGGACAAGTGACATGAGACAAACAAATAAGAGATGCGGTGTTATGGAATAGTTAATATGGGCTCATTTGCTGGCCACTCTTGAGCCCATAAATAATATATGAGTGGAGTGACTTTGCTTACGAGAAGTCACTGATTACATTACTGTTGACTGAGTACATGGGATGATCCATGTCTGAGGCAAATTATGGTAATAATTGTAGTTTACTGATTTGAGAAAACCTGCACATGACACTTGTCTTGCTAGTGCTGAATGCTTATTGCTCTTATGATACAATTGTTTACAGGTATGAAGTTTGATTTCACTTCCAGATTTTGCTTTCCAGGCCATGATGGTGTGTATGCAGGCTCCTGACAGAGCCAGGTGTTATGCAAAACACACTAACATTTTTATTGCAGGATTATAGGTCCAGGGTGGTGCTGCTCCAGGGGAGGAGATGCCCTGATGTTGCCTGGGATATGATCTAGCTAACCTTTTTCTTTAAGACAGGAATCTGATTTTGATGAGTTGACTCATGGGAGTGTCCATGTGTCAAGATGGGGGATCCAGGATTAATATGAAACAATGAATTAACATTAAATTTTGGAATTAACATTAAATTTTGTTTTATATGATTTTTGCAGCAATTTGTGTGATTAACTGTTTATTTACAGGTATTAAACCTATGCAAGTGGTGCATCCATGTTCAGATGAGGCTTTGATGGCCTATAAGTGAAGTTCACTGAACTAAAGGATGTGGTTTGATGATTTTTGACATGCTCTCCAAATAGAAGTTTTTCCTCTTAGCAAGGAAATACAGGTGCAGCAGTAATCTCCTGAGAAATCTTCAGAGGCCCAGTGAGAAGCGAGAACCATTCCAGGCATAACTGACAGCCCAGGCAGTGATTGAGGTCAAAGGTCGAGCTGGTTGGGGCCCATCATGAGATCAGATTTTGGAGCCACAGCACAGACCATGAAACTGCGTTGGAATGAGAGCTGTGCCAGGGGGGATTTCCAGAGGCTAACAGAGGAGATT
Organism: Diplotaxodon limnothrissa; assembly: GCF_057381915.1. Taxonomy (NCBI): domain Eukaryota; kingdom Metazoa; phylum Chordata; class Actinopteri; order Cichliformes; family Cichlidae; genus Diplotaxodon; species Diplotaxodon limnothrissa. The sequence continues at coordinate 3,425,840 of NC_140614.1, read as the reverse complement.
GTGGACAACAGACGGGCACCTGAAGGATGAGGGGAGCGTGCCAAGCTCCATCGACAGCGCAGAGGGAATCTAAGGATGACATCATGATTCTGTGAAAAGCACAGGAACCAGAAGCTATGGTGGTGATGACAGCAGTTACCTATGAACATCACCTAAAGCTGTGTCACTATACTGTGCATACGCTGGCACATTGAAGACTGCTGGGATCATAACGCCAGTAAGATAACTGGACCCAGCACCCTTTTCACAAAGGGATTGATAGAGGCCAATTCAAGTGCTTCTGACCTTTTCAACTGCCTTCAAAATAGCGGAGAGACCCTCCTGGATTTATCAGAGCCACTGCAAAGAGGTCGAGGTCCCAGGAAACCCCGGCACCCTCAAGACAGCACAATAGAGAAATCTCACACTTGGTTGTTTCAGTGGTGAGGGGGGAGTGCTGATTGAGCCCCCGTAGGGTAAGCTCGCACTTCAACCTCCAGCCTCTGATCAACTCTAGGGCAACCAAGTGCGAGGCGTGACGGACCTGTGTGCAACCATGGGAAGGTGGACCCTCTTGGTTACCTTGACTACGACGCTCACTTTTACAGGACCCCAGCTGGTGCCGGAAACAGCTGAACCAGGAGGAAGGCAGAGAAGATGGACACACGACAACTCTCACCTAAGGGATATGACGCAAGACCACATCCCTCCGTGGATGAACAATGCCTGGTACCGTTATATCCACGACAGAACAAAAGCATAATTGGCAAATACAGACTATTATGTCTGTTCCCATCTACCCAGCACGGCAACATACCCCACACTATATGTGTTCCTGGACTAACTCTCAGGGAAGAACTACTCTATGATACTAGCAGAGAAAGGGGACTTCGTGTCCTCTTCAACAACACATGCTGCACTTACATACTGGACGATGTACACTCATTAAACGTGACTGACGCCCTGAGTGTTTTGAGACAGATCTAGCAGGCCCAAAAATCAGGACTATGTAAGTGATACAAGTGACTGGTTTTTCTTGGCTTTACACTGGCTCCTGGTTACAGGTACTAAAAAGACTACTCATCGGAGTTGGGATATTTTTTACTGTTGCTGCATAAATAGCCATGACAAGTGATGATGATAATGACCCCGACCTGTTGGAACACGAAGACTTTGTGTGATTAATGACGATGTGACAGAAAATGTACAACAAGATGTTACAAACTGATATCTCACTTTAAAAGTTTTCTCTGACAACAGGAGGGAATGTCAATGGAAAATTGTATTTAGTAGTCAGTATAATCTTTTAGTGATATAAGTTTGCATATGGTAGAATACTGCATGTAGTTATTTGTATTAGGAAATATTCAACCATGTATACTTAGAGGCATATAATCAATTGTGTGTGATCTCTAGCAGGCTGCAGGCTTGGCGTGCACCTCAGGAATGCACCCCCACGTCCTGGGAGCATGAGAGTTCGTACCTTGTTTTATTGTTTTATGGTAGGATTAACGTAGTTACGTCTTAGTCTAAGTGCTTTAACTGCTTGACTTCCTCACCAATGTTATCTAGGGTGAGGGAGCTCTACCCTCTTCCTGACCAAGGATGTGCCTTTTATGACCCTTTGATCAGCAGGACACACACACACACACACACACACACACACACACACACACACACGCACTGAAGTATAAAATAAAGACGGGGGCAGTGCTCAGGGCGAGTCTCAGTCCGGAGGCTGCCCTTGCTAGCAAGAAGTTCTGTGTGTTTCTCTTCTCTGAGTCTTTACTGAAGAAGTGTTTTAGAATATTTTCCCTACCACATCCATATTTCACAAGGGCCAGTGTTGTTAGATTATGCCATCCACATTACACCAGGTCCTGTGCTGCTGGCTGAGGCCATCCACATTGCACCGGGGCCATGGGGTTGGATGAGGACATTAACATTACACCAGGGACTGTGTTACTGACTGAGGCCATTCACATTGCAGTAGGGCCTGTGCTGCTGGCTGAGGCAACCTAGATTTCACTAGGGCCTGTGTTGATGGCTGATGCCATCCACAATACACCAGGGCCAGTGATTTCTGGGAGGCCATCTTCACTAGACCAGGGTCTGTGGTGCTTGCTGATGCCATCGAAAATACACCAGGGCCAGTGATTCCTGTGAGGCCATCTTCACCAGACCAGGGCCTGTGATGCTAGCCATCCAAATTACCCAAGGGCCTGTGTTGTTGGCCGAAAACAACCACATTTGACCATGGTTTGTGTTACTGGATGATGGGATCCACATTTCACCAGGGCCAGTGTTGTTGGCTGAGGTCATCCACATTACACCAGGGCCTGTGCTGCTGGCTGATACCATCCACATTTTACCAGGGCCTGTGCTTTTGGCTGATGCCATTCACATTACACCAGGGCCAGTGGTGTTGGTTGAGGACATTCACATTACACCTGGGCCTGTGGTGCTGAACCATTTCATGCACATTTCACCAGATCAAGTAGTGTTGGCTATGGCCATTCACATTACACCAGGGTGTGTGGTGCTGTCCAATACCATCCATATTTCACCAGGGACAGTGTTGTTAGATGAGGCCATCCACATTACAACAGGGCCTGTGATACTCACTGAGGACATTTACATTTCACCAGGGCCTGTTGTCATGGCTGAGGCCAACTACATTTCACCAGGGCCTGTGTTGGTGGCTGATCGCATCCACAACATACAAAGGCCTGTGCTACTGGCTGATGCCATCCACATTACACCAGGGCCAGTGCTCCCTGTGAAGCCATCTTCACCACACCACTGCCTGTGTTGCTGGCAGACGCCATCCACATTGCACCAGGGACAGTGCTCCCTGTGAGGCCATATTCACCACACCAGGGCCTGTACTGTTGGCTGAGGCCATCCACATTACACCAGGTCCTGTGCTGCTGGCTGAGGCCATCCACATTGCACCGGGGCCATGGGGTTGGATGAGGACATTAACATTACACCAGGGACTGTGTTACTGACTGAGGCCATTCACATTGCAGTAGGGCCTGTGCTGCTGGCTGAGGCAACCTAGATTTCACTAGGGCCTATGTTGATGGCTGATGCCATCCACAATACACCAGGGCCAGTGATTTCTGGGAGGCCATCTTCACTAGACCAGGGTCTGTGGTGCTTGCTGATGCCATCGAAAATACACCAGGGCCAGTGATTCCTGTGAGGCCATCTTCACCAGACCAGGGCCTGTGCTGCTAGCCATCCAAATTACCCAAGGGCCTGTGTTGTTGGCCGAAAACAACCACATTTGACCAGGGTTTGTGTTACTGGATGATGCGATCCACATTTCACCAGGGCCAGTGTTGTTGGCTGAGGTCATCCACATTACACCAGGGCCTGTGCTGCTGGCTGATACCATCCACATTTTACCAGGGCCTGTGCTTTTGGCTGATGCCATTCACATTACACCAGGGCCAGTGGTGTTGGTTGAGGACATTCACATTACACCTGGGCCTGTGGTGCTGAACCATTTCATGCACATTTCACCAGATCAAGTGGTGTTGGCTATGGCCATTCACATTACACCAGGGTGTGTGGTGCTGACCAATACCATCCATATTTCACCAGGGACAGTGTTGTTAGATGAGGCCATCCACATTTCCCAAGGGCCTGCATTGCTGGCCAGGGCCTGCGTTGCTGGGTCATACCATCCACATTACACCAGGGCCAGTGTTGTTGGATGAGGCCATCCACATTACACCACTGCCAGTGCTTCCAATGAGGCCATCATCAACACACCAGAGCCTGTGGTGCTGGATGAGGCAATCCACATTACACCAGGGCCTGTGCTACTTGTTGATACCATCCACATTACACCAGGGCCTGTGATGCCGACTTCTACCATCCACATTACACCAGGGACAGTGAGACCATCTTCAACACACAAGGGCCTTTGCTGTGGGCTGAGGCCATCCACATTATGCCTGGGCCTTTGATGCCGGCTTCTACCGGTATCACAGGCTGGTAGAAGTCTGGTGTAATGTATCCTGGTGTAATGTGGATAAGTTACACCAAGGACAGTGCTTCCCATGAGGCAATCTTCACGCCACCAGGGCCACTCCTTCTCGTTGATGCCAACCACATTAAACCTGGGCGTGTGGTGCTGGATGTCATGCACATTTCACCAGGGCCAGTGGTGTTGGCAAAGGCCATTCACACTACAACAGGGTGTGTGATGCTGACCAATACCATCCATATTTCACCAAGGACAGTGTTGTTAGATGAGGCCATCCAAATTACAACAGGGCCTTTTCTACTGGCAGAGGCCAACTACATTTCACCAGTGCCTGTCTTGGTGGATGATCCCATCCGCAATATACAAAGGCCTGTTTTACTGGCTGATCCCATCCACATTACACCTGGGCCAGTGCTCCCTGTGAGACCATATTCACCACACCAGGGCCTGTGCTGCTTGCTTATACCATTCTCCTTTCACCACGGCCTGCGTTGCTGGCTGAGGCCAACTACATTTGACCAGGGACTGTGCTACTCGTTGATTGCATCCACATTACACCCGGGCCTGTTTTGCTGTCCGAAACCATCAACATTTCACCAGGGCTTGTGTTGCTGGCTGATGACATTCACAAAACACAAGGGCCTTTGATACTGGCTGATGCCATCCACATTACACCAGGGCCAGTGGTGTTGGCTGAGGACATTCACATTACACCAGGGCCTGTGCCAATACCATTCACGTTTCACCAGGGCCAGTGTTGTTGGGTGAGGCCATCCACATTACACCAGTGCCTGTGCTATTCGTTGATTCCATTCACATTACACCAGGGCCTGTGGTGCTGGCCAATACCATCCACATTTCACCAGGGCCAGTGTTGTTGGCTGAGGCCATCCAGATTACACCACTGCCAGTGCTTCCTGTGATGCCATCATCACCACATCAGGGCCTGTGCTACTCATTGATACCATCCACATTTCACCAGGGCTTGTGTTGCTGGCTGATGCGATCCACAATACACAAGGGCCTCTGCTACTGGCTGAAGACATTCACGTTACACCAGGGCCTGTGGTGCTGGCCAATACCATCGATATTTCACCAGGGCCACTGTTGTTGGCTGAGGCCATCCACATCACACCAGGGCCTTTGGTGCTGGCCAATACCATCCATATTTCACCAGGGCCACTGTTGTTGGCTGAGGCCGTACATTTTACACCAGGGAGAGTGCTTCCTGTGAGGCGATCGTCACCACACAAGGTTCTTTGCTGTTCGCTGAGGCCATCCATATTACAACAGGGCCTGTCCTACTGGGTGAGGACATTTACATTTCACCAGGGCCTGTGTTGGTGGCTGATCCCATCCACAAAATAAAAAGGCCTGTGCTACTGGATGATGCCATCCACATTGCAACAGGGCCACTGCTCCCTGTGAGGCCATATTCACAAAACCAGGGCCTGTGCTGCTTGCTGATACCATCCTCATTTCACCAGGGCCTGCGTTGCTGGCTCATGCCATCCACATTGCACCAGGGCCAGTGCTCCCTGTGAGGCCATACTCACCACACCACGGCCTGCGTTGCTGGCTGAGGCCATCCTCATTTCACCAGGGCCTGCGTTGCTGGCTGATGCGATCCACAATACACAAGGGATGTGCTACTGGCTAAGGCCATTCACATTACACCAGGGTGTGTGGTGCTGGCCAATACCATCCACATTTCACCCGTGCCAGTGTTGTTGGCTTAGGCCATCCACATTACACCACTGCCAGTGATTCCTGTGAGGACATCATCACCACACCAGGGCTTGTGTTGCTTTCTGATGCGATCCACAATACACAAGGGCCTCTGTACTACTGGCTGAAGCCATCCACATTACACCAGGGCCAGTGGTGCTGGCCAATACCATCCACATTTCACCAGTGCCAGTGGTTTTGGCTAAGGCCATTCACATTACAACAGAGACAGTGCTTCCTGTGAGGCCATCTTCACCGAACCACGGACTGTGCTTTTGGCTGAGGCCATCCGCATTACATCAGGGCCTGTGATACCGACTTCTACCATCCACATTACACCAAGGACAGTGCTTCCTTTGAGGCCATCTTCACCCCACCAGGGCCTCTGCTGCTCGTTGATGCCATCCACATTACGCCTGGGCCTGTGGTGCTGACCGATATCATGCACATTTCACCAGGGCCAGTGGTGTTGGCTAAGGTCATTCACATTGCACCAGGGCCTTTGCTACTGGCTTAGGACATTTACATTACACCAGGGTGTGGTCATGGCTGAGGCCAACTACATATCACCAGGGCCTGTATTGGTAGCTGATCCCATTCACAATATATAGAAGAAGAAGAAGAAGAAAGTGTGTACATTATTGTACTTTATTGAGCCCCGTGGGGAAATCGCTCTCTGCATTTAACCCATTCACTCAGTGAAGCAGTGGGCAGCCATTGGGCGCCCGGGGAGCAGTGTGTAGGGACGGTACCTTGCTCAGGGGTACCTCAGGGTAGCTGTTAAGGGGAATCGAACCCCCGACCTTCCGATCATGGGGCAACCACTCTACCTACTGAGCTATCCCTGCCCAAATAAAGGCCTGTGCTACTGGCTGATGCCATCCACATTACACCAGGGGCAGTGGTTTTGGCTAAGGCCATTCACATTACACCAGGGCCAGTGGTGCTGACCAATACCATCCTTATTTCACCAGGGACAGTGTTGTTAGATGAGGCCATCCACATTTCACAAGGGCCTGCATTGCTGGCTCATGCCATCCACATAACAACAGGGCCTGTGCTACTGGCTGAGGCCAACTACATTTCACCAGGGCCGGTGCTAGTCGTTGATGTCATCCACATTATACCAGCGCAAGTGGTGCTGTCCGAAACCATCCAGATTTCACGACGGCCAGTGTTGTTGGATGAGGCCATCCACATTACACCACTGCCCGTGCTTCCATTGAGGCCATCATCAACACACAAGGGCCTGTGGTGCTGGATGAGGCAATCCACATTTCACCAGGGCCTGTGCTACTTGTTGATACCATCCACATTTCACCAGGGCCATCCAACAGTGGTGTTGGCCGAGGACATCCACATTACACCAGGGCCTGTGCTGCCGGCTTCTACCATCCACATTACACCAGGGACAGTGAGACCATCTTCAACACACAAGGGCCTTTTCTGTGGGCTGAGGCCATCCATATTACACCTTTGATGCCGGCTTCTACCGGTATCACAGGCTGGTAGAAGCCTGGTGTAATGTATCCTGGTGTAATGTGGATAAGTTACACCAGGGACAGTGCTTCTCTTGAGGCAATCTTCACGTCACCAGGGCCTCTCCTTCTCGTTGATGCCAACCACATTAAACCTGGGCGTGTGGTGCTGGATATCATGCACATTTCACCAGTGCCAGTGGTGTTGTCAAAGGCCATTAACACTACACCAAGGTGTGTAAGGCTGACCAATACCATCCATATTTCACCAAGGACAGTGTTGTTAGATGAGGCCATCAACATTACAACAGGGCCTTTTCTACTGGTTGTGGCCAACTACATTTCACCAGTGCCTGTCTTGGTGGCTGATCCCATCCACATTACACCTGGACCAGTGCTCCCTGTGAGACCATATTCACCACACCAGGGCCTGTGCTGCTCGTTGATGCCATCCACATTACCCCCGGGCCTGTGGTGATGTCCGAAACCATCCACATTTGCGCCAGGGCTTGGGTTGCTGGCTGATGACATCCATAAAACACAAGGGCATGTGACACTGGCTGATGCCATCCACATTACACCAGGGCCACTGTTGTCGGATGAGACCATCCACAATACACCTGGGCCTGTGATTCTGGCTGATGCCATCCACATTAAACCAGGGCCAGTGGTTTTGGCTGAGGACATTCGCATTACACCTGGGCCTTTTGTGCTTGCCAATACCATCCACATTTCACCATTGCCAGTGTTGTTGGCTTAGGCCATCCACATTAAACCACTGCCAGTGCTTCCTGTGAGGCCATCATCACTACACCAGGGCTTGTGTTCCTTTCTGATGCGATCCACAATATACACGGTTTCTGTACTACTGGCTGAGGCCATCCACATTACACCAGGGCCAGTGGTGCTGGCCAATACCATCCACATTTCACCAGGGCCACTGTTGTTGGCTGAGGCCATACATTTTACACCAGGTAGAGTGTTTCCTGTGAGGCGATCTTCACCAAACCAGGGACGTTGCTTTTGGCTGAGGCCATCCACATTACATCAGGGCCTGTGATGCCAACTTCTACCATCCACATTACACCAGGGACAGTGCTTCCTGTGAGGCCATCTTCACCCCACCAGGGCCTCTCCTGCTCGTTGATGCCATCCACATTACGCCTGGGCCTGTGGTGCTGACCGATATCATGCACATTTCACCAGGGCCAGTGGTGTTGGCTAAGGTCATTCACATTACACCAGGGCCTTTGCTACTGGCTTAGGACATTTACATTACACCAGGGTGTGGTCATGGCTGAGGCCAACTACATATCACCAGGGCCTGTATTGGTGCCTGATCCCATCCACAATATGCAAAGGCCTGTGCTACTGGCTGACTCCATCCACATTACACCAGGGCCAGTGCTCCCTGTGAGGCCATCTTCACCACACCAGGGCCTTTGTTGCTTGCTGAGGCCATCCTCATTTCACCAGGTCCTGAGTTGCTTGGTCATGCCATCCACATTACACCAGGGCTTGTGCTACTGGGTGAGGCCAACTACATTTCACCAGGGCTTGTGTTGCTGGCCGACGACATCCACAATACACAAGGGCATGTGATACTGGCTGATGCCATCCACATTTCACCAGGGCCAGTGTTGTTGGCTGAGGCCATCCAGGTTACACCACTGCCAGTGCTTCCTGTGATGCCATCATCACCAAATCAAGGCCTGTGCTACTCGTTGATACCATCCACATTTCACCAGGGCTGGTGTTATTCGATGATACCATCCACATTTCACCAGGGCTTGTGTTGCTGGCTGATGCGATCCACAATACACAGGGGCCTCTGCTACTGGCTGAAGACATTCACATTACACCAGGGCCTGTGGTGCTGGCCAATACCATCGATATTTCACCAGGGCCACTGTTGTTGGCTGAGGCCATAAACTTTACATCAGGGACAGTGCTTCCTGTGAGGGCATCTTCACCCCACCAGGGCCTGTACTGTTGGCTGAGGCCATCCACATTACACCAGGGCCACTGTTGTCGGATGAGACCATCCACAATACACCTGGGCCTGTGATTCTGGCTTATGCCATCCACATTAAACCAGGGCCAGTGGTTTTGGCTGAGGACATTCACATTACACCTGGGCCTTTTGTGCTTGCCAATACCATCCACATTTCACCATTGCCAGTGTTGTTGGCTTAGGCCATCCACATTACACCACTGCCAGTGCTTCCTGTGAGGCCATCATCACCACACCAGGGCTTGTGTTGCTTTCTGATGCGATCCACAATATACAAGGTTTCTGTACTGCTGGCTGAGGCCATCCACATTACACCAGGGCCAGTGGTGCTGGCCAATACCATCCACATTTCACCAGGGCCACTGTTGTTAGCTGAGGCCATACATTTTACACCAGGGAGAGTGCTTCCTGTGAGGCGATCTTCACCAAACCAGGGACGTTGCTTTTGGCTGAGGCCATCCACATTACATCAGGGCCTGTGATGCCAACTTCTACCATCCACATTACACCAGGGACAGTGCTTCCTGTGAGGCCATCTTCACCCCACCAGGGCCTCTCCTGCTCGTTGATGCCATCCACATTACGCCTGGGCCTGTGGTGCTGACCGATATCATGCACATTTCACCAGGGCCAGTGGTGTTGGCTAAGGTCATTCACATTACACCAGGGCCTTTGCTACTGGCTTAGGACATTTACATTACACCAGGGTGTGGTCATGGCTGAGGCCAACTACATATCACCAGGGCCTGTATTGGTGCCTGATCCCATCCACAATATGCAAAGGCCTGTGCTACTGGCTGACTCCATCCACATTACACCAGGGCCAGTGCTCCCTGTGAGGCCATCTTCATCACACCAGGGCCTTTGTTGCTTGCTGAGGCCATCCTCATTTCACCAGGTCCTGAGTTGCTTGGTCATGCCATCCACATTACACCAGGGCTTGTGCTACTGGGTGAGGCCAACTACATTTCACCAGGGCTTGTGTTGCTGGCCGACGACATCCACAATACACAAGGGCATGTGATACTGGCTGATGCCATCCACATTTCACCAGGGCCAGTGTTGTTGGCTGAGGCCATCCAGGTTACACCACTGCCAGTGCTTCCTGTGATGCCATCATCACCAAATCAAGGCCTGTGCTACTCGTTGATACCATCCACATTTCACCAGGGCTGGTGTTACTCGATGATACCATCCACATTTCACCAGGGCTTGTGTTGCTGGCTGATGCGATCCACAATACACAGGGGCCTCTGCTACTGGCTGAAGACATTCACATTACACCAGGGCCTGTGGTGCTGGCCAATACCATCGATATTTCACCAGGGCCACTGTTGTTGGCTGAGGCCATAAACTTTACATCAGGGACAGTGCTTCCTGTGAGGGCATCTTCACCCCACCAGGGCCTGTACTGTTGGCTGAGGCCATCCACATTACACCAGGGCCACTGTTGTCGGATGAGACCATCCACAATACACCTGGGCCTGTGATTCTGGCTTATGCCATCCACATTAAACCAGGGCCAGTGGTTTTGGCTGAGGACATTCACATTACACCTGGGCCTTTTGTGCTTGCCAATACCATCCACATTTCACCATTGCCAGTGTTGTTGGCTTAGGCCATCCACATTACACCACTGCCAGTGCTTCCTGTGAGGCCATCATCACCACACCAGGGCTTGTGTTGCTTTCTGATGCGATCCACAATATACAAGGTTTCTGTACTACTGGCTGAGGCCATCCACATTACACCAGGGCCAGTGGTGCTGGCCAATACCATCCACATTTCACCAGGGCCACTGTTGTTAGCTGAGGCCATACATTTTACACCAGGGAGAGTGCTTCCTGTGAGGCCATCTTCACCACACAAGGGCCTTTGCCCTGGGCTGAGGCCATCCACATTACACCTGGGCCTGTGGTGCTGACCGATATCATGCACATTTCCCAGGGCCAGTGCTTCCTGTGAGGCCATCTTCACCACACCAGGGACTGTGCTTTTGGCTGAGGCCATCCGCATTACATCAGGGCCTGTGATGCCGACTTTTACCATCCACATTACACCAGGGACAGTGCTTCCTGTGAGGCCATCTTCACCCCACCAGGGCCTCTACTGCTCGTTGATGCCATCCACATTACGCCTGGGCCTGTGTTGTTGGCTGAGGACATCCAGGTTACACCACTGCCAGTGCTTCCTGTGATGCCATCATCACCACAAAAGGGCCTGTGCTACTCATTGATACCATCCACATTTCACCAGGGCTTGTGTTGCTGGCTGATGTGATCCACAATACACAAGGGCCTCTGCTACTGGCTGAAGACATTCACATTCCACCAGGGCCTGTGGTGCTGGCCAATACCATCGATATTTCACCAGGGCCAGTGGTGTTGGCTAAGGCCATCCACATTACACCAAGGTCTGTGGTTCTGGCCATTACCATCCACATTTCACCTAGGCCAGTGTTGGTAGATGAGAACATCCACATTACAACAGGACCTGTGCTACTGGCTGAGGCCATCCACATTATACCACGGCATGTGCTCCCTGTGAGGCTATCGTCACCACACCAGGGCCTGTATTGCTGACGTAGACCATCCACATTGCACCAGGGCTAGTGCTCCCTCTGAGGCCAACTTCACGACAGCAGGGCCTGCGCTGCTGTCTGAGGTCATCTACATTTCACCAGAGCCTGTGTTGCTGGCTGATGTGATCCACATTACACAAGGGCCTGTGCTACTCGTTGATGTCATCCACATTTCACCAGGGCCAGTGGTGTTGGCTAAGGCCATGCACATTACACCAAGGTCTGTGGTGCTGGCCATTATCATCCACATTTCACCTGGGACAGTGTTGGTAGATAAGGCCATCCACATTACAACAGGGCCTGTGCTACTGAATGAGGCCATCCACATTATACCATAGCTAGTGCTCCCTCTGAGGCCCACTTCACGACAGCAGGGCCTGCGCTTCTGTCTGAGGCCACCTATATTTCACGAGGGCTTGTGTTGCTGGCTGATGCAATCCACAATACACAAGGGCCAGTGGTGTTGGCTGAGGACATTCACATTACGCCAGGGCCAGTGTTGTTGCCTGAGGAAATACACATTACACCAGGGACAGTGCTTCCTTTGAGGCCATCTTCACCACAACAGGGCCTGTGCTACTGGCTGAGGCAGACTACGTTTCACCAGAGCGCATGTTGCCGGCTATGGCCATCTACATTTCACCAGGGCCTGGCTGCTGTCTGAGGCCATCCACATTACACCATGGCCTGTGCTTCCTGTGAGGCCATCTTCACAACACTAGGGCCTGTACTGTTGGATGAGGCCATCCTCATTACACCAGGTACAGTTCTTCCTGTGTGGCAATCATCACCAAACCAGGGCCTGTGGTGCTGGATTAGGCCATCCACATTTCACCAGGGATTGTGTTGCTGGCTGATGCGTTCCACAAAACACAAGGGCCTTTACTACTGGCTGAGGATATTCACATTACACCAGGGCCTGTGGTGGTGGCCAATATAATCCACATTTCACCAGGGCCACTGTTGTTGGCTGAGGCCATACACATTACACAAGGGACAGTGCTTCCTGTGAGGCCATCTTCACCACACCAAAGGCCTCTGCTGCTCGTTGATGCCATCCACATTACACCTGGGCCTGTGGTGCTGACCGATATCATGCACATTTCACCAGGGTGTGTGGTGCTGACCAATACCATCCATATTTCAGCAGCGACAGAGTTGTTAGTTTAGGCCATCCACATTACACCAGGGCCTGTGCTACTGGCTGAGGACATTCACATTACACCAGGGCCTGTGGTGCTGGCCGATATCATCCACATTTCACCAGGGCCAGTGTTTTTGGATGAGGCCATTCACGTTATACAAGAGCCTGTGGTGCTAGCCAATACCATCCACATTACACCAGGGCTAATGGTGTTGGCTGAGGACATTATCATTAGACCAGGGACTGAGGCCACCTATATTTCACGAGGGCCTGTGTTGATGGCTGATGCCATACACATTACACCAGATCACTCTTAGATTTTATTTTCTATCATTCATAGACTATGATGTGTTTGTAGCCACATGGACATCTCACACTGATTTCAGGACCCTGCAAAGAAAACAACATGGCCACCATGTTGGATTTTTGGAGTCACAAATCTGGGCTAACGTTAGCAAGCTGCATTCAGAGAAACTATGGATTTTGGGACTTGTGAGGCATACTTTTCGCTGGCAGCTTTATCTACATTTAAATTAAATCAATGTCTCTCCCAGAGCTCCAGTTCGGTGGCGTCTTATATGGCTCGATCACCTTACACTGGTACCAAGATCAAAGCTTTCAAAGTACGGACATCTACATGCGTTTTCGATCTGGATGGGTAAATATGGTTGTCATCAGAGAGGTGAAGAACAAGAAATTGTTGTTTGCTGAAATGAATGATCACGTGTAAATCTTATATTTTGTTGACTTGGAATTTTACAGTGAATCAGTCCTACAGTTTAAATGAGCCTCCATTGACAGACTAGGTTACTGTGGAAATGCAGGGATTGGCGTGATTTGACCCGTAAGGCAGGGTCAGGAGGGGTGTGTTCACATGTTGGTGCCATATTCTACGCCCTTCTGGCCACTGTAAAGAAACACGAAAAGGCAGCAGCTATCCGGCATTTTGGCTAAACTCAAAGACGTTCATAAGATGGCTGGAGAGCAAAGGACTGCACTACTGTTTTGACTTTCACGTGTGCATGTCCCAGTAGCTCTGATGTCACGTGAAGACTCTTTTAAAGCAAAGAAACAGATGAATAAAATACTAGCATTTTACTCAGCAAAACTGAAGTGGATGGTTTGTGGATGGTTTGTAGCAGTTAGCAGGCCAGACTATTTGTCATAAAAAAAAATACTCCAAAAGGCACCATGAGCACAAACACAGTTGAGAGGTTCAGTTCAGCCACAGTGTATTAGTGGAAGCCAAAGAGTTCATCAAAGAGGACATGCACCCAAACTTTAAGCCTCAGCAAAACTGAAGCAGTTTAGTTCTGAGAAAGAGTTCAGTTATCATAGACAGAAACTATCCATGTTTAAAGTCGGACATTTTAATATGGGACACCCATGATTCCCTCTGTACTACTGGCTGAGGCCATCCACATTACACCAGGGCCAGTGGTGCTGGCCAATACCATCCACATTTCACCAGGGCCAGTGGTTTTGGCTAAGGCCATTCACATTACACCAGAGACAATGCTTCCTGTGAGGCCATCTTCACCGAACCAGGGCCTGTGCTTTTGGCTGAGGCCATCCGCATTACATCAGGGCCTGTGATACCGACTTCTACCATCCACATTACACCAAGGACAGTGCTTCCTTTGAGGCCATCTTCACCCCACCAGGGCCTCTGCTGCTCGTTGATGCCATCCACATTACGCCTGGGCCTGTGGTGCTGACCGATATCATGCACATTTCACCAGGGCCAGTGGTGTTGGCTAAGGTCATTCACATTGCACCAGGGCCATTGCTACTGGCTTAGGACATTTACATTACACCAGGGTGTGGTCATGGCTGAGGCCAACTACATATCACCAGGGCCTGTATTGGTAGCTGATCCCATCCACAATATACAAAGGCCTGTGCTACTGGCTGATGCCATCCACATTACACCAGGGGCAGTGGTTTTGGCTAAGGCCATTCACATTACACCAGGGCCAGTGGTGCTGACCAATACCATCCTTATTTCACCAGGGACAGTGTTGTTAGATGAGGCCATCCACATTTCACAAGGGCCTGCATTGCTGGCTCATGCCATCCACATAACAACAGGGCCTGTGCTACTGGCTGAGGCCAACTACATTTCACCAGGGCCGGTGCTAGTCGTTGATGTCATCCACATTATACCAGCGCAAGTGGTGCTGTCCGAAACCATCCAGATTTCACGACGGCCAGTGTTGTTGGATGAGGCCATCCACATTACACCACTGCCCGTGCTTCCATTGAGGCCATCATCAACACACAAGGGCCTGTGGTGCTGGATGAGGCAATCCACATTTCACCAGGGCCTGTGCTACTTGTTGATACCATCCACATTTCACCAGGGCCATCCAACAGTGGTGTTGGCCGAGGACATCCACATTACACCAGGGCCTGTGCTGCCGGCTTCTACCATCCACATTACACCAGGGACAGTGAGACCATCTTCAACACACAAGGGCCTTTTCTGTGGGCTGAGGCCATCCATATTACACCTTTGATGCCGGCTTCTACCGGTATCACAGGCTGGTAGAAGCCTGGTGTAATGTATCCTGGTGTAATGTGGATAAGTTACACCAGGGACAGTGCTTCTCTTGAGGCAATCTTCACGTCACCAGGGCCTCTCCTTCTCGTTGATGCCAACCACATTAAACCTGGGCGTGTGGTGCTGGATATCATGCACATTTCACCAGGGCCAGTGGTGTTGTCAAAGGCCATTAACACTACACCAAGGTGTGTAAGGCTGACCAATACCATCCATATTTCACCAAGGACAGTGTTGTTAGATGAGGCCATCAACATTACAACAGGGCCTTTTCTACTGGCTGTGGCCAACTACATTTCACCAGTGCCTGTCTTGGTGGCTGATCCCATCTGCAATATACAAAGGCCTGTGCTACTGGCTGATCCCATCCACATTACACCTGGACCAGTGCTCCCTGTGAGACCATATTCACCACACCAGGGCCTGTGCTGCTGGCTGATACCATCCTCATTTCACCAGGTCCTGCGTTGCTGGCTCATGCCATCCACATTACATCAGGGCCTGTGCTGCTCGTTGATGCCATCCACATTACCCCCGGGCCTGTGGTGATGTCCGAAACCATCCACATTTGCGCCAGGGCTTGGGTTGCTGGCTGATGACATCCATAAAACACAAGGGCATGTGACACTGGCTGATGCCATCCACATTACACCAGGGCCACTGTTGTCGGATGAGACCATCCACAATACACCTGGGCCTGTGATTCTGGCTGATGCCATCCACATTAAACCAGGGCCAGTGGTTTTGGCTGAGGACATTCGCATTACACCTGGGCCTTTTGTGCTTGCCAATACCATCCACATTTCACCATTGCCAGTGTTGTTGGCTTAGGCCATCCACATTAAACCACTGCCAGTGCTTCCTGTGAGGCCATCATCACTACACCAGGGCTTGTGTTCCTTTCTGATGCGATCCACAATATACAAGGTTTCTGTACTACTGGCTGAGGCCATCCACATTACACCAGGGCCAGTGGTGCTGGCCAATACCATCCACATTTCACCAGGGCCACTGTTGTTGGCTGAGGCCATACATTTTACACCAGGTAGAGTGTTTCCTGTGAGGCGATCTTCACCAAACCAGGGACGTTGCTTTTGGCTGAGGCCATCCACATTACATCAGGGCCTGTGATGCCAACTTCTACCATCCACATTACACCAGGGACAGTGCTTCCTGTGAGGCCATCTTCACCCCACCAGGGCCTCTCCTGCTCGTTGATGCCATCCACATTACGCCTGGGCCTGTGGTGCTGACCGATATCATGCACATTTCACCAGGGCCAGTGGTGTTGGCTAAGGTCATTCACATTACACCAGGGCCTTTGCTACTGGCTTAGGACATTTACATTACACCAGGGTGTGGTCATGGCTGAGGCCAACTACATATCACCAGGGCCTGTATTGGTGCCTGATCCCATCCACAATATGCAAAGGCCTGTGCTACTGGCTGACTCCATCCACATTACACCAGGGCCAGTGCTCCCTGTGAGGCCATCTTCACCACACCAGGGCCTTTGTTGCTTGCTGAGGCCATCCTCATTTCACCAGGTCCTGAGTTGCTTGGTCATGCCATCCACATTACACCAGGGCTTGTGCTACTGGGTGAGGCCAACTACATTTCACCAGGGCTTGTGTTGCTGGCCGACGACATCCACAATACACAAGGGCATGTGATACTGGCTGATGCCATCCACATTTCACCAGGGCCAGTGTTGTTGGCTGAGGCCATCCAGGTTACACCACTGCCAGTGCTTCCTGTGATGCCATCATCACCAAATCAAGGCCTGTGCTACTCGTTGATACCATCCACATTTCACCAGGGCTGGTGTTATTCGATGATACCATCCACATTTCACCAGGGCTTGTGTTGCTGGCTGATGCGATCCACAATACACAGGGGCCTCTGCTACTGGCTGAAGACATTCACATTACACCAGGGCCTGTGGTGCTGGCCAATACCATCGATATTTCACCAGGGCCACTGTTGTTGGCTGAGGCCATAAACTTTACATCAGGGACAGTGCTTCCTGTGAGGGCATCTTCACCCCACCAGGGCCTGTACTGTTGGCTGAGGCCATCCACATTACACCAGGGCCACTGTTGTCGGATGAGACCATCCACAATACACCTGGGCCTGTGATTCTGGCTTATGCCATCCACATTAAACCAGGGCCAGTGGTTTTGGCTGAGGACATTCACATTACACCTGGGCCTTTTGTGCTTGCCAATACCATCCACATTTCACCATTGCCAGTGTTGTTGGCTTAGGCCATCCACATTACACCACTGCCAGTGCTTCCTGTGAGGCCATCATCACCACACCAGGGCTTGTGTTGCTTTCTGATGCGATCCACAATATACAAGGTTTCTGTACTGCTGGCTGAGGCCATCCACATTACACCAGGGCCAGTGGTGCTGGCCAATACCATCCACATTTCACCAGGGCCACTGTTGTTAGCTGAGGCCATACATTTTACACCAGGGAGAGTGCTTCCTGTGAGGCGATCTTCACCAAACCAGGGACGTTGCTTTTGGCTGAGGCCATCCACATTACATCAGGGCCTGTGATGCCAACTTCTACCATCCACATTACACCAGGGACAGTGCTTCCTGTGAGGCC
Source organism: Diplotaxodon limnothrissa (assembly GCF_057381915.1). Classification (NCBI taxonomy): domain Eukaryota; kingdom Metazoa; phylum Chordata; class Actinopteri; order Cichliformes; family Cichlidae; genus Diplotaxodon; species Diplotaxodon limnothrissa. The sequence goes on along the minus strand of NC_140614.1, from coordinate 3,407,734 downwards.
ATCTTCACCCCACCAGGGCCTCTCCTGCTCGTTGATGCCATCCACATTACGCCTGGGCCTGTGGTGCTGACCGATATCATGCACATTTCACCAGGGCCAGTGGTGTTGGCTAAGGTCATTCACATTACACCAGGGCCTTTGCTACTGGCTTAGGACATTTACATTACACCAGGGTGTGGTCATGGCTGAGGCCAACTACATATCACCAGGGCCTGTATTGGTGCCTGATCCCATCCACAATATGCAAAGGCCTGTGCTACTGGCTGATGCCATCCACATTACACCAGGGCCAGTGCTCCCTGTGAGGCCATCTTCACCACACCAGGGCCTTTGTTGCTTGCTGAGGCCATCCTCATTTCACCAGGGCCTGCGTTGCTTGGTCATGCCATCCACATTACACCAGGGCTTCCGCTACTGGGTGAGGCCAACTACATTTCACCAGGGCTTGTGTTGCTGGCTGACGACATCCACAATACACAAGGGCATGTGATACTGGCTGAGGCCATCCACATTACACCAGGGCCACTGTTGTCGGATGAGACCATCCACAATACACCTGGGCCTGTGATTCTGGCTTATGCCATCCACATTAAACCAGGGCCAGTGGTTTTGGCTGAGGATATTCACATTACACCTGGGCCTTTTGTGCTTGCCAATACCATCCACATTTCACCATTGCCAGTGTTGTTGGCTTAGGCCATCCACATTACACCACTGCCAGTGCTTCCTGTGAGGCCATCATCACCACACCAGGGCTTGTGTTGCTTTCTGATGCGATCCACAATATACAAGGTTTCTGTACTACTGGCTGAGGCCATCCACATTACACCAGGGCCAGTGGTGCTGGCCAATACCATCCACATTTCACCAGGGCCACTGTTGTTAGCTGAGGCCATACATTTTACACCAGGGAGAGTGCTTCCTGTGAGGCCATCTTCACCACACAAGGGCCTTTGCCCTGGGCTGAGGCCATCCACATTACACCTGGGCCTGTGGTGCTGACCGATATCATGCACATTTCCCAGGGCCAGTGCTTCCTGTGAGGCCATCTTCACCACACCAGGGACTGTGCTTTTGGCTGAGGCCATCCGCATTACATCAGGGCCTGTGATGCCGACTTTTACCATCCACATTACACCAGGGACAGTGCTTCCTGTGAGGCCATCTTCACCCCACCAGGGCCTCTACTGCTCGCTGATGCCATCCACATTACGCCTGGGCCTGTGTTGTTGGCTGAGGACATCCAGGTTACACCACTGCCAGTGCTTCCTGTGATGCCATCATCACCACAAAAGGGCCTGTGCTACTCATTGATACCATCCACATTTCACCAGGGCTTGTGTTGCTGGCTGATGTGATCCACAATACACAAGGGCCTCTGCTACTGGCTGAAGACATTCACATTCCACCAGGGCCTGTGGTGGTGGCCAATACCATCGATATTTCACCAGGGCCACTGTTGTTGGCTGAGGCCATACACATTACACAAGGGACAGTGCTTCCTGTGAGGCCATCTTCACCACACCAAAGGCCTCTGCTGCTCGTTGATGCCATCCACATTACACCTGGGCCTGTGGTGCTGACCGATATCATGCACATTTCACCAGGGTGTGTGGTGCTGACCAATACCATCCATATTTCAGCAGCGACAGAGTTGTTAGTTTAGGCCATCCACATTACACCAGGGCCTGTGCTACTGGCTGAGGACATTCACATTACACCAGGGCCTGTGGTGCTGGCCGATATCATCCACATTTCACCAGGGCCAGTGTTTTTGGATGAGGCCATTCACGTTATACAAGAGCCTGTGGTGCTAGCCAATACCATCCACATTACACCAGGGCTAATGGTGTTGGCTGAGGACATTATCATTAGACCAGGGACTGTGTTGCTTGCTGAGGCCACCTATATTTCACGAGGGCCTGTGTTGATGGCTGATGCCATACACATTACACCAGATCACTCTTAGATTTTATTTTCTATCATTCATAGACTATGATGTGTTTGTAGCCACATGGACATCTCACACTGATTTCAGGACCCTGCAAAGAAAACAACATGGCCACCATGTTGGATTTTTGGAGTCACAAATCTGGGCTAACGTTAGCAAGCTGCATTCAGAGAAACTATGGATTTTGGGACTTGTGAGGCATACTTTTCGCTGGCAGCTTTATCTACATTTAAATTAAATCAATGTCTCTCCCAGAGCTCCAGTTCGGTGGCGTCTTATATGGCTCGATCACCTTACACTGGTACCAAGATCAAAGCTTTCAAAGTACGGACATCTACATGCGTTTTCGATCTGGATGGGTAAATATGGTTGTCATCAGAGAGGTGAAGAACAAGAAATTGTTGTTTGCTGAAATGAATGATCACGTGTAAATCTTATATTTTGTTGACTTGGAATTTTACAGTGAATCAGTCCTACAGTTTAAATGAGCCTCCATTGACAGACTAGGTTACTGTGGAAATGCAGGGATTGGCGTGATTTGACCCGTAAGGCAGGGTCAGGAGGGGTGTGTTCACATGTTGGTGCCATATTCTACGCCCTTCTGGCCACTGTAAAGAAACACGAAAAGGCAGCAGCTATCCGGCATTTTGGCTAAACTCAAAGACGTTCATAAGATGGCTGGAGAGCAAAGGACTGCACTACTGTTTTGACTTTCACGTGTGCATGTCCCAGTAGCTCTGATGTCACGTGAAGACTCTTTTAAAGCAAAGAAACAGATGAATAAAATACTAGCATTTTACTCAGCAAAACTGAAGTGGATGGTTTGTGGATGGTTTGTAGCAGTTAGCAGGCCAGACTATTTGTCATAAAAAAAAATACTCCAAAAGGCACCATGAGCACAAACACAGTTGAGAGGTTCAGTTCAGCCACAGTGTATTAGTGGAAGCCAAAGAGTTCATCAAAGAGGACATGCACCCAAACTTTAAGCCTCAGCAAAACTGAAGCAGTTTAGTTCTGAGAAAGAGTTCAGTTATCATAGACAGAAACTATCCATGTTTAAAGTCGGACATTTTAATATGGGACACCCATGATTCCCTCTGTACTACTGGCTGAGGCCATCCACATTACACCAGGGCCAGTGGTGCTGGCCAATACCATCCACATTTCACCAGGGCCAGTGGTTTTGGCTAAGGCCATTCACATTACACCAGAGACAATGCTTCCTGTGAGGCCATCTTCACCGAACCAGGGCCTGTGCTTTTGGCTGAGGCCATCCGCATTACATCAGGGCCTGTGATACCGACTTCTACCATCCACATTACACCAAGGACAGTGCTTCCTTTGAGGCCATCTTCACCCCACCAGGGCCTCTGCTGCTCGTTGATGCCATCCACATTACGCCTGGGCCTGTGGTGCTGACCGATATCATGCACATTTCACCAGGGCCAGTGGTGTTGGCTAAGGTCATTCACATTGCACCAGGGCCATTGCTACTGGCTTAGGACATTTACATTACACCAGGGTGTGGTCATGGCTGAGGCCAACTACATATCACCAGGGCCTGTATTGGTAGCTGATCCCATCCACAATATACAAAGGCCTGTGCTACTGGCTGATGCCATCCACATTACACCAGGGGCAGTGGTTTTGGCTAAGGCCATTCACATTACACCAGGGCCAGTGGTGCTGACCAATACCATCCTTATTTCACCAGGGACAGTGTTGTTAGATGAGGCCGTCCACATTTCACAAGGGCCTGCATTGCTGGCTCATGCCATCCACATAACAACAGGGCCTGTGCTACTGGCTGAGGCCAACTACATTTCACCAGGGCCGGTGCTAGTCGTTGATGTCATCCACATTATACCAGCGCAAGTGGTGCTGTCCGAAACCATCCAGATTTCACGACGGCCAGTGTTGTTGGATGAGGCCATCCACATTACACCAGGGCTTCCGCTACTGGGTGAGGCCAACTACATTTCACCAGGGCTTGTGTTGCTGGCTGACGACATCCACAATACACAAGGGCATGTGATACTGGCTGAGGCCATCCACATTACACCAGGGCCACTGTTGTCGGATGAGACCATCCACAATACACCTGGGCCTGTGATTCTGGCTTATGCCATCCACATTAAACCAGGGCCAGTGGTTTTGGCTGAGGATATTCACATTACACCTGGGCCTTTTGTGCTTGCCAATACCATCCACATTTCACCATTGCCAGTGTTGTTGGCTTAGGCCATCCACATTACACCACTGCCAGTGCTTCCTGTGAGGCCATCATCACCACACCAGGGCTTGTGTTGCTTTCTGATGCGATCCACAATATACAAGGTTTCTGTACTACTGGCTGAGGCCATCCACATTACACCAGGGCCAGTGGTGCTGGCCAATACCATCCACATTTCACCAGGGCCACTGTTGTTAGCTGAGGCCATACATTTTACACCAGGGAGAGTGCTTCCTGTGAGGCCATCTTCACCACACAAGGGCCTTTGCCCTGGGCTGAGGCCATCCACATTACACCTGGGCCTGTGGTGCTGACCGATATCATGCACATTTCCCAGGGCCAGTGCTTCCTGTGAGGCCATCTTCACCACACCAGGGACTGTGCTTTTGGCTGAGGCCATCCGCATTACATCAGGGCCTGTGATGCCGACTTTTACCATCCACATTACACCAGGGACAGTGCTTCCTGTGAGGCCATCTTCACCCCACCAGGGCCTCTACTGCTCGCTGATGCCATCCACATTACGCCTGGGCCTGTGTTGTTGGCTGAGGACATCCAGGTTACACCACTGCCAGTGCTTCCTGTGATGCCATCATCACCACAAAAGGGCCTGTGCTACTCATTGATACCATCCACATTTCACCAGGGCTTGTGTTGCTGGCTGATGTGATCCACAATACACAAGGGCCTCTGCTACTGGCTGAAGACATTCACATTCCACCAGGGCCTGTGGTGGTGGCCAATACCATCGATATTTCACCAGGGCCACTGTTGTTGGCTGAGGCCATACACATTACACAAGGGACAGTGCTTCCTGTGAGGCCATCTTCACCACACCAAAGGCCTCTGCTGCTCGTTGATGCCATCCACATTACACCTGGGCCTGTGGTGCTGACCGATATCATGCACATTTCACCAGGGTGTGTGGTGCTGACCAATACCATCCATATTTCAGCAGCGACAGAGTTGTTAGTTTAGGCCATCCACATTACACCAGGGCCTGTGCTACTGGCTGAGGACATTCACATTACACCAGGGCCTGTGGTGCTGGCCGATATCATCCACATTTCACCAGGGCCAGTGTTTTTGGATGAGGCCATTCACGTTATACAAGAGCCTGTGGTGCTAGCCAATACCATCCACATTACACCAGGGCTAATGGTGTTGGCTGAGGACATTATCATTAGACCAGGGACTGTGTTGCTTGCTGAGGCCACCTATATTTCACGAGGGCCTGTGTTGATGGCTGATGCCATACACATTACACCAGATCACTCTTAGATTTTATTTTCTATCATTCATAGACTATGATGTGTTTGTAGCCACATGGACATCTCACACTGATTTCAGGACCCTGCAAAGAAAACAACATGGCCACCATGTTGGATTTTTGGAGTCACAAATCTGGGCTAACGTTAGCAAGCTGCATTCAGAGAAACTATGGATTTTGGGACTTGTGAGGCATACTTTTCGCTGGCAGCTTTATCTACATTTAAATTAAATCAATGTCTCTCCCAGAGCTCCAGTTCGGTGGCGTCTTATATGGCTCGATCACCTTACACTGGTACCAAGATCAAAGCTTTCAAAGTACGGACATCTACATGCGTTTTCGATCTGGATGGGTAAATATGGTTGTCATCAGAGAGGTGAAGAACAAGAAATTGTTGTTTGCTGAAATGAATGATCACGTGTAAATCTTATATTTTGTTGACTTGGAATTTTACAGTGAATCAGTCCTACAGTTTAAATGAGCCTCCATTGACAGACTAGGTTACTGTGGAAATGCAGGGATTGGCGTGATTTGACCTGTAAGGCAGGGTCAGGAGGGGTGTGTTCACATGTTGGTGCCATATTCTACGCCCTTCTGGCCACTGTAAAGAAACACGAAAAGGCAGCAGCTATCCGGCATTTTGGCTAAACTCAAAGACGTTCATAAGATGGCTGGAGAGCAAAGGACTGCACTACTGTTTTGACTTTCACGTGTGCATGTCCCAGTAGCTCTGATGTCACGTGAAGACTCTTTTAAAGCAAAGAAACAGATGAATAAAATACTAGCATTTTACTCAGCAAAACTGAAGTGGATGGTTTGTGGATGGTTTGTAGCAGTTAGCAGGCCAGACTATTTGTCATAAAAAAAAATACTCCAAAAGGCACCATGAGCACAAACACAGTTGAGAGGTTCAGTTCAGCCACAGTGTATTAGTGGAAGCCAAAGAGTTCATCAAAGAGGACATGCACCCAAACTTTAAGCCTCAGCAAAACTGAAGCAGTTTAGTTCTGAGAAAGAGTTCAGTTATCATAGACAGAAACTATCCATGTTTAAAGTTGGACATTTTAACATGGGACACCCATGATTCCCAGCCTCAAGTGGCCACTATTGGAACTGCATCTTTCAGCACCTCAGTGCTGCTTTTCTTTTCCAGCCCCAGATGATGTAGCTTTGTGTACCTATCTACACCCTAATTACAAACATTGGGGAAAAAAAAGAAAAGGAAAAAAAAGTTTTCTTAAGTTTCTAACTTTGGCTTGATTCATGGCTTCCTCTTCATTAGTCCATACATGATGTAAGTATGTATTCTAGCTGTCAACTAGAAAGTGCATTTTCTGAAGAAACTGCAGTGTGAATGCTTGAATCTGAATGTATGCATTGAAATGAATTAATTGCTGAATTTTAAGTTAAAAAGTTTGAATGCGATAAAAAGAAAAAGAATTTAATCTGAAAACAAAAGTGCTGAAGTGCTAAAAGCTGACGTTTACACAGAAGAAGAAGTTGGAAAAAAGCTGAAAATGTTTTAATTGTAAATTAGAAAAACCTTAGAAATGAGAAAAGAAAATTTAGAGTCAGAAAACCTCTGAATGAATATTAAAAGTTCATATTCTTTGAGTCACTGAATGACTAAAATGTGATCCCTCCACTTGGATCCACACAGTTTAAAAATTTTAAATGTCTGAGCTTTGAAAGACAAGGTGTTGGAAAGAGAACAACGATGGCAACGTTTTGAGGGTAAAATCATACCTGTAGAGCAAACACTGAGGACACAGCAGCAGTTGAAAGAGAAGTGTTTAAGATGAATCTTGGCAGAGTGAGAGACAGAGCTAGTTAAGCAGGTAGGTGTGAGCCTGGTTGCTATAGTGCAGGGGTCACTAACAGGCGGACCGGGGTCCGAGTCCGGACCCAGTCGCCATCCTATATGGACCCGGACCTATAGTTAACAAAATATTAAATTATATTTAATTTTGACGGGGCGATTCAATTTTAAGCAGTAACCTTACATTGTATTAGACCAGGGAACATGCTGTATTAGACCAGGGAACATACTAACCAATTGTGTGCGAGTTACGCCACCCACGTGACACTACTTAGCCAATCACATCTGCGCATTCAAGGCGATCGCAACGCTGAGTGCAGACACAGACAGACAGAGGAAAGACATGGTGAGAGGTGAATGACAAGCGAGACGATTAACGATACAGTGAGACAAGACGTGAGCGGGAGTCACAAGAGGTAAAACAACTATGGCGCTTTCAAAAAAGAGAAAAGTAGACACCGAAAATAGAACTTTCAAGACTGAATGGACTGACGCATATATGTTCATTCTTCCGGCCGCAAGCAGCAAACCAGTGTGTCTCATATGTTCAGAAACCGTGGCACTGATTAAAAGTGGCAATGTCAAACGCCACTATGAGACAAAGCACAAAGCTTTTGAACAATCATACCCACCCAAGTCTGAACTCAGGTCCCAGAAAATTAGCAGTCTCAGAGCCCAATATGATCAGTCCACAAGGATCTTAACCAGTTCTTTCACCGCCCAACAACGTGCTCATGAATGTTCCCTCAGAGTTGCTTGGATTTTAGGTCAACACAAAAAGCCCTTTGCAGATGCAGGTGTTGTCAAAGAGTGCATGAGTGCAGTAGCAGAAACATTACTTGAGGGTAAACAAAAAGAAGAGCTTCATGACAAAATAAAGCAAATACCTATGTCAGCATCAACAGCCACAAAGAGAAGTGAATTATTAGCTCAGGATGTGCTATCCCAGCTGGAAGAAGCTATTCATAAGACACCATGTGTAGGCTTGGCTGTAGATGAGTCCACTGATGTGTCTGACAATGCTCAGCTGTTAGTTTATGTAAGGTTCTTCAACAATGATAAGAAAGAGTTCTGTGAAGACCTGCTAGGTGTAACTTCCCTTCACAGCACTACAAGAGGAGAGGATATTTACCTGGCCATTAAGGAAATGTTAACAAAGCGAGGAATAGAGCCAAACCAAGTGGTTTCAATAACCACAGATGGAGCCCCTGCTATGATGGGGAGAGAGAAAGGAGCTGTAGCAAGAATGAAAGAGGACAATCCCGAGCTAATCTCTTATCATTGCATTATTCATCAGTCAGTGTTATGCTCCACCCTGTCAGACGAGTATGCTGAGGTGATGAAAACAATGATGAAAATGATTAATTTTCTCAGGGCATCTTCTTCTTGTCAGCATCGCATGCTCAGGGAATTTCTCAGAGAAGTTGATGCACACGCTGATGATCTTCTGCTTCACAACAATGTGAGATGGCTTAGCAAAGGCAGGGCATTGGAGCGATTTTGGTCCATCAGAAGTGAAGTAGCAGCTTTCTTGGAAGAGCTGGAAAGTCAAAAAGCAACAAACTTTTCTCTCTTTTTAAATGATGGGAAAAACATGGATATTGTGGCCTTTTTGGTTGATATCACTTCACACCTGAATGAACTGAATTTGAAGCTGCAGGGCAAGGACAATTCAATTTGTGAACTGATGACAGCTGTCCGCTGCTTTCAGAGGAAACTTGAAGTGTTCAAAGAAGACCTGCAAGGAGACTATGCACACTTCCCAACAGTGAAGGAACAGGTTCAGGGACAGAGAGATGTGTCCTCTTTTGTTGACTTTGTTGATAAGCTGATTGAAAACTTCAGCAAACGTTTTGATAGCTTCAGCTTTGGACAGCAGCTCACCATGTTCATAAAGAACCCATTTGCCATCACTGATGTCAGAGGGTTCTCAAAGGAAGTCACACAGCACTTCAAGTGGGCAAATGCTGGGCCTCTTCAAATGCAACTAATTGATCTCCAAGCAGATGTGGCCCTGAAAGAGCAGTTTGGAAGAACTGAACCTGCCACTTTCTGGCCCCAATTGGTCTCTGAGACAGCTTTCCCAAATCTGAGGAAAGTAGCCCTGTACATCTTGACCATGTTTGGCTCCACATACAGCTGTGAGGCAGCTTTCTCCACAATGAACATAATAAAAACTAAATATCGTTCCAGGATCACCAATGAGCACCTACACATGTGTATGAGAATGGCCCTGACACCATTCCAGCCCAGATTTAAAATCCTAGTAGAGCGAACTAAAGCTCAGTTCTCTCACTGAACAACAGAAAGTTGGGACGTGGAATATAAGGGGGAAAGAAAGAGAAACTGTAAAATTGTTAAAATGTTTTGATGTTATCTGTTGAAAATGTATTGAGACTGTTTAGTCGAGATGTAAAATGTAAAGAAAAAGGGAAACTTTTTTTTTCTGAAATTAAGCACTTTGTTTTAAGATGCACAATTTAGCCATTTTATTTATTTTCTCTAATTCATTTTAAACAGCAGCCCTATTTCTAATGTAGGCCTACTGTGTGTTTCAGTGTTAACAATAAATTTTGTTGAAATGTTTTAACTTGTATTTTCATTGATTTGACAGTCTATTGTTCATACGTTCAGATATAAAAAAAAAAAAAAAAAAAAAAAAGGTTGCTTCTCTATCACAATCATAACGTAAGTTAGACATTATGATGTCCCGGACCTCTGCTTGAGAAGATTTTCTCCAACTGGACCTCCTCAAATTTTAGTTTAATACCCCTGCTATAGTGACTGCACCCAATGGCTCCATACACACGCACACAGACATGCGCCTCACTTCTGCTGCTTAAAATGAACAGAAAAGTCATGTGAGTGAAGTTGGCCCCCCCACCTTCTTCAAATCCAACAAAAGTGGTATCAAACGTTTGTGCTACGTTTGTGCTGGTTTGTGCTGCAAAAATTTTCATTTGTGCTACTATCATTTTAAAGATATTAATCAAAATTTCTAGAGGTCATCAGAGGTCAACCAGCCCCCACATTACCCAAATCCAAAAAAAGTGGTATCAAACGTTTGTGCTACGTTTGTGCTGCTAAAATTGTCGTTTGTGCCGCTTTCATTTTAAAGATATTAATGAAAATGTAAAGGTCAAAAGGTCAACCAGCCCCCCCCCCCCACATTAATGGAATCGAACAAAATTGATGTCAAATGTTTGTGCTACGTTTGTGCTGGTTTGTGCTGCTAAAATTGTCGTTTGTGCCGCTTTCATTTTAAAGATATTGATAAAAATTTCTAGAGGTCATCAGAGGTCAACCAGCCCCCCCACAGTAATGGAATCAAACAAAATTGGTGTCAAACGTTTGTGCTACGTTTGTGCTGGTTTGTGCTGCTAAAATTGTCGTTTGTGCCGCTTTCATTTTAAAGATATTACCAAAAGTTTCTAAAGCTCAACCAGCCACTTTCTTTACCGTAAAGAAATTGAGAGATATTAACCAGAATTGGATATTTTTTTCTTATGATCACACTCTTAAACCTAGTAATCAAACTGCAATAACTTATTTAAAAACTAGGTTAAATATAGCATTTAAAATAATTAATGCATTCGGTTAGAGAAAAAACTTTATTTGCTGGTAACAAAATACAAAACTACGAGAACAATGTAGTATATATGTTTCCTGTTAGAAAAGGTAAATACATTGAACTGTCTGAGCCTCACAAGTCTAATACAATAACTGAAAAATAACAGCTATTTCCATCATCTAACTCACAAACTAGAAAAGGACTTTCTTTCATGAGATCTTGCCATTATTCCTTTGTGTAGAGCACAGCGTGCGGACATACGCTGGTGTTTTCAGATGCTATGGTTACATCCTTTCTTAGGTCATCATACATCTCCCAGATGTACGGGGTCCTGTTACAGAATGTCATATAATGCCCGAGTGTTTCTGGTGTTGGGCCCTCCTGAAATGTAATGACTGCTTTCAGTGTGAATTTCTCTCCTTGAAGTAGCAGAGTGGATGGGAATTCAGTAAGCAAAAACCTTTTTGGACTGTGAAAACTGTGCTCCAGAGTTTCTGTAGAGCATTTTCCAAGGTCTGTGTCAATCCATACAAGCTCTCTCAGGGTGAAACTGTGACAAACAGTCCCTGTGCAAAGTTGCTTTCCTGATGAATCTGTTTTAAATGCTGTTGGAGATGCATCAGGACTTTCGATTGGTCTTAGGCATGGCGATGCTGGAAGGTTGAGCCCTTGTTCAACAGCAGACTGAAGGTGAGCTATGCCAGAAGCTGAGAGGACTGACAGATCAGTGGAAACAAAAGATATTTGCCTTGTGTTTGGTGTGTAAAGTTTGCAGTACTGGGAGGAACACTGTCTTGTGAAGTGAACACTTGGATTTTCCGTCATTGTTTTTTGAATTATCATCATCATCATCATCATCATTTATTTATTTATATAGCACTTTAAAAACACACCTGGTAGACCAAAGCGCTGTACAATACTAATATGCACATAGTAATAAAACCAGACATAGCAATAAAGTTAAAAAACAATAAAAAATGAAAATAAAATAAAATAAAATAAAATAAAATAAAATAAAATAAAATAAAATAAAAATGTCAGTTACCCACAGAGTTAAAAGCCAGGGAATAAAAATAGGTTTTTAATAAAGACTTAAAAACTGGCACTGATGCAGCCTGTCTAATATGGAGAGGAAGGTTATTCCAAAGCATCGGCGCGACAACAGAGAACGCTCGGTCTCCTCTAAGTTTCAGCCGTGACTTTGGGACCGAAAGCAGCAACTGCTCAGCTGACCGAAGGGAACGAGTGGGGACGTGGAGCTTCAACAAATCAGAAAAATAAACAGGTGCCAGACCATTTAGAGATTTAAAAGCCAATAAAAGGACTTTAAAACGGATCCTGAATTCAATTGGAAGCCAGTGTAAAGAGGCCAAAATCGGAGTGATGTGATCAAATTTTCTTCTACCAGTTAAAAATCGTGCCGCAGCATTTTGCACTAATTGCAAGCGTGACAAAGTGCCCTGCCCAACCCCTGTTAAAAGAGAATTACAATAATCTAAACGTGAGGTAATAAAGGCATGAATAACGCTTTCCAAGTCACGCTTGGAAAGAAAGGGCTTAACCTTTGATAAACGTCTGAGGTGATAAAATGCTGATTTTACCACCCCGTTTACATGGTCATCAAAGGTGAGTGCAGAATCAATTTTAACTCCGAGATTTGTGATCGAGCTCTTTAGTTGGGAAGTCAAAGCTGCAAGATCAACATCCAGAGTATGAGAAGAACGATTTGGGCCAAATAAAATTGCTTCTGTCTTCCGATCATTAAAATTTAAAAAGTTGTTTGCCATCCATGCTTTGACATCAGTAAGGCAGTCAAGCAGAGGTCCAGTTGGGAGACTATCAGAATGACTAAGAGGTAAGTAGAGCTGGCAGTCATCTGCGTATAGATGGAATGGCACTTTATGATTTCGGAAAATCGCGCCATTACTGTGGACACATGGCACTGTGCATCAACACGATGAACACCAGTCTTCAACTGAACAGGGCAGAATATTGAGCTCAGCACCTCTGCCCTCAATGAATAGGCATGTTGAGTGACACCCTTTGAAGCAAGGGATTTCACAAGCTGGAATACTTTGTTCTCCTCTGAACTATTCAACATGTTTTGAGCAGTACGACTGTCACAGTAAGCGCAGCACAGACTTTGACAGAAGGCATCAAAGGCACAGGTGTTCATGACACAGTATTGTCCTTTGCCAAGTTTTACTGCACTGTAAACCCCAACAGTCTACCTGACTTATAAAGTTTGTGGATATAACAATTGAAATTCCTCAAAGTTGAAACAACTTAAAACTTTTGTTCTGTTAACGATTCAAACAGTTATAGTTGTACATGGCTTAGAAGTTAAGAGTAAATACTGCTTTCTTAATTATGATTTTTGAGTAAATGGTTTTTTTCCGAGCTCCGCATGTGTATGTCAACTACGTCATGACGTTTTCTCTCTAACCTGAACGACGTTGACAGAAAATTCTGTTCAATATGGCTGCCCTTCTCGAGCGACTGGAGAGCACATTTGGAGAAACTTGTAAGTAAAACGGAACCTTCGTTATGTTTATTTTTTCCGTAAAAAAGCAAGTATATTAATATGTTGCAGGCAAGAACTTCGATTTCGAATGCGCTGTTGTGTTAAAAAGCACAGACCCAGGTGGCGAATAGTGGTTCGCTGTTGTTCGCGCTCTTTTTCAAACATAGATTATGTCGTCAGTTTTAACCGATTAAAACAGTTTTACTAAGAATTACATAAAAAGAAAGGGTCTTAATGATATTTTAACGACCACTTGCCAACGCAAGAAAGTTGGCGTTTTTACAACAGCAGCCTCATTGTTCGGCAGGTTTTTTTTTTCTTCTTCTCATTAGCATGATTCAAAACTGACTTAGCTAGCAGTGGCAACTTCAATCTAAAACAATTGAAATATAGCAAGGTTTTGTATATTTAGTGTGCTAATAAGGTTTTCAATATTTTTATTTTTTCCTTCCAAGGCTGAAGACCAAAGACAAAAGGACAGAAGAAAAAAAAAATTCAGACTGCAATTAATTTCAGGTGGAGACAGTAAACACAGGTGAGTTGAAAGATCTATTTAAGAGTCCTTTCTTCATGGCCATTAAAACATTTTTAGGTTAAAAGACCCGTGTCATGAATCGCTGTGCGGCAGGCAGGAGTTGGACCCAATTCAATTCAATTTTATTTATATAGCGCCAAATCACAACATAAGTCGCCTCAAGGCGCTTCATAGATACAGAGAAAAACCCAACAATCATATGACCCCCTATGAGCAAGCACTTTGGCGACAGTGGGAAGGAAAAACTCCCTTTTAACAGGAAGAAACCTCCGGCAGAACCAGGCTCAGGGAGGGGCGGCCATCTGCTGCGACCGGTTGGGGTGAGAGAAGGAAGACAGGATAAAAGACATGCTGTGGAAGAGAGCCAGAGGTTAATAACAGATATAATTCAATGCAGAGAGGTCTGTTAACACATAGTGAGTGAGAAAGGTGACTGGAAAGGAAAAACTCAATGCATCATGGGAATCCCCCGGCAGCCTACGTCTATTGCAGCATAACTAAGGGAGGATTCAGGGTCACCTGGTCCAGCCCTAACTATATGCTTTAGCAAAAAGGAAAGTTTTGAGCCTAATCTTGAAAGTAGAGATAGTGTCCGTCTCCTGAATCCAAACTGGAAGCTGGTTCCACAGAAGAGGGGCCTGAAAACTGAAGGCTTTTATTCGATTCCATTAATGTGGGGGGGCTGGTTGACCTTTTGACCTTTACATTTTCATTAATATCTTTAAAACAGAGGCAGCACAAACGACAATTTTTGCAGCACAAACCAGCACAAACGTAGCACAGTTGATTGACACCAGTTTTGTTTGATTCCATTAATGTGGGGGGGCTGGTTGACCTTTTGACCTTTACGTTTTCATTAATATCTTTAAAACAGAGGCAGCACAAACGTAAATTTTTGCAGCACAAACCAGCACAAACGTAGCACAGTTGATTGACACCAGTTTTGTTTGATTCCATTAATGTGGGGGGGCTGGTTGACCTCTGATGACCTCTACAAATTTTCTTGAATATCTTTAAAATGATAGCGGCACAAACGTACATTTTTGCAGCACAAACCAGCACAAACGTAGCACAAATGTTTGACATCAATTTTGTTCGATTCCATTAATGTGGGGGGCTGGTTGACCTCTTTTTACCTTTACATTTTCATTAATATCTTTAAAACAGAGGCAGCACAAACCAGCACAAACGTAGCACAGTTGATTGACACCAGTTTTGTTTGATTCCATTAATGTGGGGGGGCTGGTTGACCTCTGATGACCTCTACAAATTTGTATGGATTTCTTTAAAATGATAGCAGCACAAACGTCAATTTTTGCAGCACAAACCAGCACAAACATAGCACAAATGTTTGACATCAATTTTGTTCGATTCCATTAATGTGGGGGGGCTGGTTGACCTCTTTTGACCTTTACATTTTCATCAATATCTTTAAAACAGAGGCAGCACAAACCAGCAAACGTAGCACAGTTGATTGACACCAGTTTTGTTTGATTCCATTAATGTGGGGGGGCTGGTTGACCTCTGATGACCTCTACAAATTTGTATGGATTTCTTTAAAATGATAGCAGCACAAACGTACATTTGTGGGGCCTGAAAACTGAAGGCTCTCCCTCCCAGTCTACTTTTAAATACTCTAGGAACAACAAGTAGGCCTGCAGAGCGAGAGCGAAGTGCTCTAATGGGGTGATATGGTACTACAAGGTCATTAAGATAAGATGGGGCCTGATTATTTAAGACCTTGTATGTGAGGAGCAGGATTTTGAATTCAATTCTGGATTTAACAGGAAGCCAATGAAGGGAAGCCAAAACAGGAGAAATATGCTCTCTCTTTCTAGTCCCTGTCAGTACTCTTGCTGCAGCATTTTGGATTAGCTGAAGGCTTTTCAGCGAGTTTTTTGGACATCCTGATAATAATGAATTACAGTAGTCCAGCCTGGAAGTAATAAATGCGTGAACTAGTTTTTCAGCGTCACTCTGAGACAGGATATTTCTAATTTTAGAGATGTTGCGCAAATGGAAGAACGCAGTCTTACATATTTGTTTAATATGTGCGTTGAAGGAGATATCCTGGTCAAAAATGACTCCAAGGTTCCTCACAGCGTTACTGGAGGCCAAGGTAATGCCATCCAGAGTAAGAATCTGGTTAGATACCATATTTCTAAGCTTTTCAGGGCCGAGTACAATAACCTCAGTTTTATCTGAATTAAGAAGCAGAAAGTTAGCGGCCATCCAGGTCATTATGTCTTTAAACTGCAGGAATGTCTTAACTAATTGGTGTGTGTTATCTGGCTTCATGGACAGATAGAGCTGGGTGTCGTCTGCATAGCAGTGAAAATGTATGCTATGTCTTTTAATGATGCTGCCTAAGGGAAGCATGTATAATGTAAACAGAATTGGTCCTAGCACTGAACCCTGTGGAACTCCATAATTAACCTCAGTGTGTGAAGAGGACTCTCCATTTACATGAACAAACTGGAGTCTATTAGATAGATATGATACAAACCACTGCAGTGCAGTACCTGTAATACCTACAGCATGTTCTAATCGCTCTAATAGGATATTATGGTCGACAGTATCGAATGCATGCACTAAGGTCTAGCAGGACAAGCACAGAGATGAGTCCACTGTCAGAGGCCATAAGAAGATCATTTGTAACCTTCACTAAAGCTGTTTCTGTGCCATGATGAGCTCTGAAACCTGACTGAAACTCTTCAAATAAACCATTCCTCTGCAGATGATCTGTTAGCTGTTTGACAACTACTCTTTCAAGGATTTTTGATATGAAAGGAAGGTTGGAGATTGGCCT
This sequence comes from Diplotaxodon limnothrissa, assembly GCF_057381915.1. Classification (NCBI taxonomy): domain Eukaryota; kingdom Metazoa; phylum Chordata; class Actinopteri; order Cichliformes; family Cichlidae; genus Diplotaxodon; species Diplotaxodon limnothrissa. The sequence goes on along the minus strand of NC_140614.1, from coordinate 3,391,022 downwards.
ATAATTAGTTTCATCAGTTGTTCAGTTCTTATAAAATGTTGTATAATTGTACCAAATCACTGAGGATACATCCAATGTGTAAATCACAATCAACAATTTTACTGTGATATTCGCTCGTGTTTAGAGAATCTCCATTATCTTTGTTACTGAGTTTCCATTTTTGTAGGGCCAAATTTGTATTAAAAATTAATATTTTCATATGATGTGAAATGACTCAATTTCTAATTTTTAGAAGAAACCATTCATTAAGTCCCTTAAGGTGAAGATTTCATATATTGATAATGATAAAATTAACACAAATTAAAGGTTTCACTGATAAACACACAATTTTTCCTTGCTTTGAACCCCATGTTCTATATAGATTACAGCTCTGATCTGGAGAACACTATTTTAAAATACTGTGTAGGGTTTTTGTCAAATGATTAAGAAACAGACTCTCTGTCACAAGAGACAGAAAGGTTGTATCTTAAAAGAAAAGTCTCCAAAATTTGGTAGAGTCTGATGTCATGCAGTTTCATAAACATGTATTCTCCCCAAAGAATGACACCTGAAAACTTTGCGTTAAATGAACTTTTCTTTTCCCTTTTTAGGAGGCGCCTGATATCAACGTGAAACGCACTGCAGTACTTCGTGCCCTTCCTGTATGTCTATGTCTGTGTCAATTTTGGGCTCCTGAGAGGGGTTATCATCCACTTCCTGCTCCACAAAGGCTTTGTGTGGATACTGACGCTTCACTGTACTATCCTGTCTGGCAACCTCTGCTTCTTTTCGTATTTGTTTTGCAGAACAGATCCGCATGTTCCCTTCAATAAAACCAAGATGACGTGCAATGAATTTATCTATCCTTATAGGGAGATTTTCATGCTTGAACAGACCATGTTTAATGTTCTTGAACTCTGCTTCAACATTAGCTGAAGTTGCAGTGAGTTTTTCGCTCTGAAATAGGGGAACCATTTCTCCAGTCCAGAGTGGTAGGTATCCTCCCAATCTAATTAGGTGTGGGACGAGCTCAGGTAGATAGTGCATATTGTCTCGATCACCATGATCTTCAGCATGGCACCTGCTCCCCTCACAAATATCTGCCACCCACTGCCTTAAGTCGGTGTTTATTTCTGTGCATGGATCCAATCTAATGTCTTCTTCTTCCTTGTCATCAGAAACAGACAGTCTCATCTGCAATTTTTCTTTTCAGATTTGATTTGGACACTTCTGACATAATGGGGTTTCCAAAACTGTCACAGCCTTCTGTCTCACTTAATGCCACAATAGCAATGCTGCGTATTAGGACCTTTGCTTCTTCCAAGGATTGGGACTTGACAAGTTGTGCCATTGATCGCACGTAGAAATCCCTCACCCGATGAGGCTTTTTTCTCAAACAGTCGCACTGGCAAATCATTTTGATTAAGTGTGCCACATCCACTCTAATGAAACAGTCAATTCAATTCAATTTTATTTATATAGCGCCAAATCACAACATAAGTCGCCTCAAGGGGCTTCATAGATACAGAGAAAAACCCAACAATCATATGACCCCCTATGAGCAAGCACTTTGGCGACAGTGGGAAGGAAAAACTCCCTTTTAACAGGAAGAAACCTCCGGCAGAACCAGGCTCAGGGAGGGGCGGCCATCTGCTGCGACCGGTTGGGGTGAGAGAAGGAAGACAGGATAAAAGACATGCTGTGGAAGAGAGCCAGAGGTTAATAACAGATATAATTCAATGCAGAGAGGTCTGTTAACACATAGTGAGTGAGAAAGGTGACTGGAAAGGAAAAACTCAATGCATCATGGGAATCCCCCGGCAGCCTACGTCTATTGCAGCATAACTAAGGGAGGATTCAGGGTCACCTGGTCCAGCCCTAACTATATGCTTTAGCAAAAAGGAAAGTTTTAAGCCTAATCTTGAAAGTAGAGATAGTGTCCGTCTCCTGAATCCAAACTGGAAGCTGGTTCCACAGAAGAGGGGCCTGAAAACTGAAGGCTTTTATTCGATTCCTCTACAAATTTGTATGGATTTCTTTAAAATGATAGCAACACAAACGTAAATTTTTGCAGCACAAACCAGCACAAACATAGCACAAATGTTTGACATCAATTTTGTTCGATTCCATTAATGTGGGGGGGCTGGTTGACCTCTTTTGACCTTTACATTTTCATTAATATCTTTAAAACAGAAGCAGCACAAACGACAATTTTTGCAGCACAAACCAGCACAAACGTAGCACAGTTGATTGACACCAGTTTTGTTTGATTCCATTAATGTGGGGGGGCTGGTTGACCTCTGATGACCTCTACAAATTTGTATGGATTTCTTTAAAATGATAGCAGCACAAACGTAAATTTTTGCAGCACAAACCAGCACAAACATAGCACAAATGTTTGACATCAATTTTGTTCGATTCCATTAATGTGGGGGGGCTGGTTGACCTCTGATGACCTCTACAAATTTGTATGGATTTCTTTAAAATGATAGCAGCACAAACGTAAATTTTTGCAGCACAAACCAGCACAAACGTAGCACAGTTGATTGACACCAGTTTTGTTTTATTCCATTAATGTGGGGGGGCTGGTTGACCTTTTGACCTTTACATTTTCATTAATATCTTTAAAACAGAGGCAGCACAAACCAGCACAAACGTAGCACAGTTGATTGACACCAGCTTTGTTTGATTCCATTAATGTGGGGGGGCTGGTTGACCTCTGATGACCTCTAGAAATTTGTATGGATTTCTTTAAAATGATAGCAGCACAAACGTAAATTTTTGCAGCACAAACCAGCACAAACGTAGCACAGTTGATTGACACCAGCTTTGTTTTATTCCATTAATGTGGGGGGGCTGGTTGACCTTTTGACCTTTACGTTTTCATTAATATCTTTAAAACAGAGGCAGCACAAACGTAAATTTTTGCAGCACAAACCAGCACAAACGTAGCACAGTTGATTGACACCAGTTTTGTTTGATTCCATTAATGTGGGGGGGCTGGTTGACCTCTGATGACCTCTACAAATTTTCTTGAATATCTTTAAAATGATAGCGGCACAAACGTACATTTTTGCAGCACAAACCAGCACAAATGTTTGACATCAATTTTGTTCGATTCCATTAATGTGGGGGGGCTGGTTGACCTCTTTTGACCTTTACATTTTCATTAATATCTTTAAAACAGATGCAGCACAAACGACAATTTTTGCAGCACAAACCAGCACAAACGTAGCACAGTTGATTGACACCAGTTTTGTTTGATTCCATTAATGTGGGGGGGCTGGTTGACCTCTGATGACCTCTACAAATTTGTATGGATTTCTTTAAAATGATAGCAGCACAAACGTAAATTTTTGCAGCACAAACCAGCACAAACATAGCACAAATGTTTGACATCAATTTTGTTCGATTCCATTAATGTGGGGGGGCTGGTTGACCTCTGATGACCTCTACAAATTTGTATGGATTTCTTTAAAATGATAGCAGCACAAACGTAAATTTTTGCAGCACAAACCAGCACAAACGTAGCACAGTTGATTGACACCAGTTTTGTTTTATTCCATTAATGTGGGGGGGCTGGTTGACCTTTTGACCTTTACATTTTCATTAATATCTTTAAAACAGAGGCAGCACAAACCAGCACAAACGTAGCACAGTTGATTGACACCAGCTTTGTTTGATTCCATTAATGTGGGGGGGCTGGTTGACCTCTGATGACCTCTAGAAATTTGTATGGATTTCTTTAAAATGATAGCAGCACAAACGTAAATTTTTGCAGCACAAACCAGCACAAACGTAGCACAGTTGATTGACACCAGCTTTGTTTTATTCCATTAATGTGGGGGGGCTGGTTGACCTTTTGACCTTTATGTTTTCATTAATATCTTTAAAACAGAGGCAGCACAAACGTAAATTTTTGCAGCACAAACCAGCACAAACGTAGCACAGTTGATTGACACCAGTTTTGTTTGATTCCATTAATGTGGGGGGGCTGGTTGACCTCTGATGACCTCTACAAATTTTCTTGAATATCTTTAAAATGATAGCGGCACAAACGTACATTTTTGCAGCACAAACCAGCACAAACGTAGCACAAATGTTTGACATCAATTTTGTTCGATTCCATTAATGTAGGGGGGCTGGTTGACCCTTTGACCTTCACGTTTTCATTAATATCTTTAAAATAGAGGCAGCACAAACGTAAATTTTTGCAGCACAAACCAGCACAAACGTTTGATACCACTTTTGTTGGATTTGAAGAAGGTGGGGGGGCCAACTTCACTCACATATGTCATGTCTACTGAATTCTCATTTTTCATGCCTGTGGAGTTTATTATATGGACGTGGTGACAGTGTAAAGACAGCCTGCTCTTCTGATTTAACTTTTCAAGCATTCACACTAATTAGTGTTTAAACCTCCCATGGTTCTATATCTGGGGATGTGGCTTTGGTTTGCACTGATGAAAGCTTATAGTTGAAATGTGTTTGACGGTAAATGGTCAATAAAGAAGACAGCATTTTGTTTTGTTTTTACACAATGATTTTGTCATGTGCTGTGTGCAGGCAGGAACTGTGGACCCAATGTGCAGACACTTGGAGGTAAAATGTGAACTCAAAACAGCTTTAACGCTAAACACAAATATAGCAAAAGCAAGAATACCAAAAGAAACTTACACAGGCAGCCAAACAGAACACACACCATAGGATGAAGGAGATCGCAACAAAGACCAAAGAAAACTCAGGGCTTACATACCCAGAGAGAGCCATCAGGGAATGGGAGACAACAGAGAAACACAGCTGGGACAAATAAGGGTAGCGAGACAAGGGAAGCAAATCCAGATACATTAACATGAGACATGGACTTTCAAAGTAAAACAGGAAACATAACACAGACAACGCGGACTTGACGAGGGATACAGCAGACAGGGGGAGACAGAACAACTATGTAACACAGAGACAGAAACCAGAAGACAGAACTCTAAGAAACCAAAAGACTAGAAATGATAAATAATGGCAAAATCAAAGTTCAATAATAATGTAAAACTCAAAATTTTGGGTCAACGAACCCAGGCACCCTAACAGATTTATTTTTACAGTTAATTTTTTTCTATTTAATTATTTAGTTACAGTCCACCATACCTCTGATCCCCTGTCAATCCATCCACCCCCTTTTTAATGGTGTATCTGATTCAGGGTCATGAAGGGCTGGAGCAGCTGTCACAGACTGAGCAAGGTACACCCTGTACAGGTCACCAGTCTATGGCAGTGTCCCACTGTGTGTATTTTAAAAAGTACCGCATCTTAAAAACCACGGCTGCAGATAGATGGCCTTGGCAACTCTTCACTACATTATGAGGGGGATTTTATTATAGCAAATGACAAAAATAATGGACCACTCATGATCTATTCAAAATACAATCTAGAGATGTTTTAGTCCCTTAAAGAGAGCTAATTATGTTTATTTCCAGCTCCATACTTTAATTTGGGCACTACAGCAAATTTGTGTGATTCATTGCTGAAAATATGCTTATTTATCCTATACTGAGTCTTGGTGCAGTCCTTCAATTTATCTTCCATTTGAAATATGCCAGTTTAGCTGTCCTCTCTTTGAGCCAACCTTTGTCTTATTGGCTGCTCCTCAGAAGTTTTGAATAGCAGGTGGGTGGTACTTCTGTGCTTGGAGAAGGGATTACTTGTACATATACTGACCTCATTATTTGAAACTTGGCCCATGTTCGATATGAGCATTCACCATTTATATATACACAATATCTGTTGGTGTGTGTGTGTGTGTTAGAAAATATGGAAAAGGAATATTAAGTATTGGTCGAGGAGTTTGATTTCCAAACCAAATGCAAATCTTACTTTCATTCAGCAGTCCACCTTTTCTCAAAGCTCAGTTAAAGACACTTTTGACAATGTCATCTGGGTTGTAGCTTTGTTCCTGAAGATGTGCATGTCTTCAGGAATGAAAAGAAAGAAAGAAAGAAAGAAAGAAAGAAAGAAAGAAAGAAAGAAAGAAAGAAAGTCCAGGAGATCTGAGTAGTTATTATGTCTGATGAAAAGAACAATCGAAAACAACCAAGGCACTTTGTCTTCAGGTATTTGTATTAGGATCAGCACAGATTTCACTCTCTGGCTTTATTTATAGCATAATAAGACATTTTACTTTTAAAAATCAAGGACACCAACAAGGCAGATAGGGCACATGCACTGGGGCCACAAATGTCCCAGGTTTAGTCCGTAATTCAATTCAATTCAATTTTATTTATATAGCGCCAAATCACAACAAAAGTCGCCTCAAGGGGCTTCATAGATACAGAGAAAAACCCAACAATCATATGACCCCCTATGAGCAAGCACTTTGGTGACAGTGGGAAGGAAAAACTCCCTTTTAACAGGAAGAAACTTCCAGCAGAATCAGGCTCAGGGAGGGGCGGCCATCTGCTGCGACCGGTTGGGGTGAGAGAAGGAAGACAAGATAAAAGACATGCTGTGGAAGAGAGCCAGAGGTTAATAACAGATATGATTCAATGCAGAGAGGTCTATTAACACAGCGGTCCCTAAGCGCCACGGACCGGTTCATGCCCGACAATATTTTTACGGACCGGCCTAGTACCGGTACCGTAAAAAAGAAGATTTATTCATAACACACGTGAAAAGACCCAGGAAAACCGAGTTAACGATAAAAACGATAAAAACGATAACAAAATAACGCTAAAAAAACGATAAAAATCCTGAAAACCATACATTTCACACCTGAGCCTCAACTCTCAACTCTCGTGGCCCGGTACCAAACGACTCACGGACCGGTACCGAGGCCCGGGGGTTGGGGACCGCTGTATTAATACATAGTGAGTGAGAAAGGTGACTGGAAAGGAAAAACTCAATGCATCATGGGAATCCCCGGATGCCTACGTCTATCGCAGCATAACTACGGGAGGATTCAGGATCAGTGCTCTAAGTGCTCTAATGGGGTGATATGGTACTACAAGGTCATTAAGATAAGATGGGGCCTGATTATTTAAGACCTTGTATGTGAGGAGCAGGATTTTGAATTCAATTCTGGGTTTGAAGGGAATCCAAAACAGGAGAAATATGCTCTCTCTTTCTAGTCCCTGTCAGGACTGTTGCTGCAGCATTTTGGATTAGCTGAAGGCTTTTCAGCGAGTTTTTTGGACATCCTGATAATAATGAATTGCAGTAGTCCAGCCTGGAAGTAATAAAAGCATGAACTAGTTTTTCAGCGTCACTCTGAGACAGGATATTTCTAATTTTAGAGATGTTGCGCAAATGGAAGAACGCAGTCTTACATATTTGTTTAATACGTGCGTTGAAGGACATATCCTGGTCAAAAATGACTCCAAGGTTCCTCACAGCGTTACTGGAGGCCAAGGTAATGCCATCCAGAGTAAGAATCTGCTTAGATACCATATTTCTAGGCTTTTCAGGGCCGAGTACAATAACCTCAGTTTTATCTGAATTAAGAAGCAGAAAGTTAGCGGCCATCCAAGTCTTTATGTCTTTAAGACATTCCTGCAGTTTAACTAATTGGTGTGTGTTATCTGGCTTCATGGACAGATAGAGCTGGGTGTCATCTGCATGGCAGTGAAATTGTATGCTATGTCTTTTAATGATACTGCCTAAGGGTAGCATGTATAGTGTAAACAGAATTGGTCCTAGCACTGAACCTGTGGAACTCCATAATTAACCTCAGTGTGTGAAGAGGACTCTCCATTTACATGTACAAATTGGAGTCTATTAGATAGATATGATACAAACCACTGCAGTGCAGTACCTGTAATACCTACAGCATGTTCTAATCGCTCTAATAGGATATTATGGTCGACAGTATCGAATGCTGCACTAAGGTCTAGCAGGACAAGCACAGAGATGAGTCCACTGTCAGAGGCCATAAGAAGATCATTTGTAACCTTCACTAAAGCTGTTTCTGTGCTATGATGAGCTCTGAAACCTGACTGAAACTCTTCAAATAAGCCATTCCTCTGCAGATGATCTGTTAGCTGTTTGACAGCTACTCTTTCAAGGATGTTTGATATGAAAGGAACGTTGGAGATTGGCCTATAATTAGCTAAGACTGCTGGGTCTAGAGATGCTTTTTGAGTAAAGGTTTAACTACAGCCAGCTTGAAGGCCTGTGGTACATAGCCGATTATTAGAGATAGGTTGATCATATTTAAGATTGAAGAATTAATTAATGGCAGGACTTCTTTGAGCAGTTTTGTAGGAATGGGGTCTAAAAGACACGTTGATGGTTTGGAGGAAGTAATTATTGAAGTTAACTCAGAAAGATCAATTGGAGAAAAAGAGTCTAATATAACATCAATGGTACTAAGAGTAGCTGTAGATAATATTACATCTGTGGGGTGATTATTGGTAATTTTTTCTCTAATGATAAAAATTTTATTTCTGAAGAAGTTCATGAAGTCATTACTAGTTAACGTTAAAGGGATGGTTGGCTCAAAAGAGCTCTGACTTTTTGTCAGCCTGGCTACAGTGCTGAAGAGAAACCTGGGGTTGTTCTTATTTTCTTCAATCAGTGACGAATAGTAAGATGTTCTGGCTTTGCGGAGGACTTTCTTATAAAGCAACACACTATTTCTCGAGGCTAAATGATGATCCTCTAAATTTGTGACACGCCATTTCCTCTCCAGCTTACGAGTCATCTGCTTTAGGCTATGTGTTTGAGAATTATACCACGGAGTCAGGTACTTCTGATTTGAGACCTTAGTTTTCACAGGAGCTACAGTATCCAGAGTCGTATGTAGTGAGGAGGTGAAATTATTAACAAGATAATCGACCTCTGTTGGAGTAGTATTCAGATAGCTGCTCTGCTCTATGTTGGTACAGGGCATTGAAGATGATAACAGTGGTTGGATTATATTCTTAAACTTAGTTACAGCACTTTCAGAAAGACATCTACTTTGATAAAGTCTACTTTCCACTGCTGTGTAATCAATTATTTTAAATGTAAATGTTATCAGGAAATGATCAGACAGGAGAGGGTTTTCAGGAAACACTGTTAAATGTTCAGTTTCTATGCCATATGTTAAAACAAGATCTAGAGTGTGATTATTAAAGTGGTGGGTGGGTTCTTTTCCTTTTTATGAAAAGCCAATTGAGTCTAATAACAGATTAAATGCCATGTCGAGGCTGTCATTTTTAGCATCTACATGGATGTTAAAATCAGCCACAATAATTATTTTATCTGAGCTGAGCACTAAATCAGATAAAAAGTCTGAGAAATCAGACAGAAACTCTGTGTAAGGAGATGGGGGGGGGGGAGTAGCAGGAGGAGAGAAGCTGCAGAGATGCGTGTAAGACTGCAACTCTGCTTCCTGGTCCCAACTCTGGATAGTCATACTTTGGGGGGTTTAATAAATTTGTCCATATTTCTAGAAATGAGAGCTGCTCCATCCAAAGTGGGATGGATGCCGTCTCTCCTAACAAGATCAGGTTTCCTCCAGAAGGTTTGCCAATTATCTATGAATTCCACATCATTTCTGGGACACCACTCAGACAGCCAGCAATTTAAGGAGAACATGCGGCTAAACATGTCACTCCTGGTCTGATTGGGGAGGGGACCAGAGAAAACTACAGAATCTTACATTGTTTTGTCAAAGTTGCACACCGATTCAATATTGCTTTTAGTGACCTCCGATTGGCGTAACCGGGTGTCATTACTGCCGACGTGAATTATGATTTTACTGAATTTACGTTTATCCTTAGCCAGCAGTTTTGCATTTCCTTCAATGTCGCCTGCTCTGGCCCCTGGAAGACAATTGACTATGGTTGCCAGTGTCTCTAGCAGCTAGAGACACTGGCAACCATAGGGTTAGGGTTAGACAGGTGAAGCTAGAGTCTAGCTTCACATGTCTGAGAACAGAATCACCAATTACCAGAGTTTGACCCCCGGCGGGCGTGTCGCCGAGTGGGGAAAAACAGTTAGACACATGAACGGGTTGGTGGTGTACCTGGGGCTTCTGTTTAGGACTATGCTTCCTCCTCACCGTCACCCAGCCGCCCTCTTTCCCCAGCTGCTTGGGGTCTGCCGGGGAACAGCTAGCGGGGCCTACGCTATCTTCGGCTGCACCAGTTACAGGGGCCTGGCTAGCTACGGGTGAATGAAGGGTGCGAAGCCGAGTCTCCCTTCCAATGTGGATCACATCAGCCAGCAACACAGGCTCTTGTGAAATGTAGATGACCTCAGACAGCAGCGCAGGCCCTGCTGTCGTGAAGTTGGCCTCAGAGGGAGCACTAGCCCTGGTGCAATGTGGATGGCCTAAGCCAGCAATACAGGCCCTGGTGTGGTGACGATAGTCTCACAAGGAGCACATGCCGTGGTATAATGTGGATGGCCTCAGCCAGTAGCACAGGCCCTGTTGTAATGTGGATGGCCTCATATACCAACACTGGCCCAGGTGAAATGTGGATGGTAATGGCCAGCACCACAGACCTTGGTGTAATGTGGATGGCCTTAGCCAACAGCACAGTCCCTGGTGTGGTGAAGATGGCCTCACAGGAAGCACTGTCCCTGCATGTAATGTGGATGGCCTCAGCAAACAACACTGGCCCTGGTGAAATGTTGGTGGTATTGGCCAGCACCACAGGCCCTGGTTTAATGTAGATGGCATCAGCCAGCAGCACAGGCCCTTGACTATTGTGAATGGCATCAGCCAGCAACACCACTGGCCCTTGTGAAATGTGGATGGTTTCGGCCAGCAGTACAGGCCCTTGGGTAATGTGGAAGGCTAGCAGCACTGGCCCTTGTGTAATATGGATGGTATCAGCCAGGACCAAAGGCCCTGGTGTGGTGATGATAGCCTCACAGGAAGCACTGTCCCTGGTGTAATTTGGATGGCCTCATCCAACAACACTGGCCCTGGTGAAATGTGGATGGTATTAGCCAGCACCACAGGCCCTGGTGTAATGTGAATGTTCTCAGCGAACACCACTGGCCCTGGTGTAAAGTGGATGGTATTGGCCAGCACCGCAGGCCCTGGTGTAATGTGAATGTCCTCAGCCAGCACCATTGTCCCTGGTGTAATGTGGATGGTATTGGCTAGCACCACAGGACCTGGTGTAATGTGGATGGCCTCATCTACCAACACTGGACCAGGTGAAATGTGGATGGTATTGGCCAGCACCACAGGCCCTTGTGTAATGTGAATGTCCTCAGCCATGACCACAGGCCCTGATGAAATGTAATTGGCCTCAGCCATGACCACAGGCCCTGGGGAAATGTAAATGTCCTCAGCCAGTAGCACAGGCCCTGTTGTAATGTGGATGGCCTCATCTAACAACTCTGTCGCAGGTGAAATATGGATGGTATTGGTCAGCACCACACACTCTGGTGAAATGTGCATGATATCGGTCAGCACCACAGCCCCTGGTGTAATGTGGATGGCATCAACGAGCAGCAGAGGCCCTGGTGTGGTGACGATGGCCTCACAGGAAGCACAGGCCATGGTGTAATGTGGATGGCCTCAGACAGCAGCCAGGCCCTGGTGAAATGTAGATGGCCTCAGCCGGAAACATGCGCTCTGGTGAAATGTAGTCTGCCTCAGCCAGTAGCACAGGCCCTGTTGAGGTGAAGATGGCCTAACAGGAAGCGCTGTCCCTGGTGTAATGTGTATTTCCTCAGCCAACAACACTGGCCCTCTTTAAATGTGAATGGTATTGGCCAACACCACAGGCCCTGGCGTAATGTGAATGTCCTCAGCCAACACCACTGGCCCTAGTGTAATGCGGATGGCATCAGCCAGTAGCACAGGCCCTTGTGTATTGTGGATCGCATCAGCCAGCAACACAAGCCCTGGTGAAATGTGGATGGTTTCGGCCAGCACCACAGGCCCTGGTTTCATGTGGATGGCATCAACGAGTAGCACAGGCCCTTCTGTAATGTGGATCACATCAGCCAGCAACACAGGCTCTGGTGAAATGTAGATGACCTCAGACAGCAGCGCAGGCCCTGCTGTCGTGAAGTTGGCCTCAGAGGGAGCACTAGCCCTGGTGCAATGTGGATGGTCTAAGCCAGCAATACAGGGCCTGGTGTGGTGACGATAGCCTCACAGGGAGCACATGCCGTGGTATAATGTGGATGGCCTCAGCCAGTAGCACAGGCCCTGTTGTAATGTGGATGGCCTCATCTACCAACACTGGCCCAGGTGAAATGTGGATGGTAATGGCCAGCGCCACAGACCTTGGTGTAATGTGGATGACCTTAGTCAACACCACTGGCCCTGGTGAAATATGGATGACATCGGCAAGCACCAATGGCCCTGATGTAATGTGGATGGTTTCAGCCAACAGCACAGTGCCTGGTGTGGTGAAGATGGCCTCACAGGAAGCACTGTCCCTGGTGTAATGTGGATGGCCTCAGCAAACAACACTGGCCCTGGTGAAATGTTGGTGGTATTGGCCAGCACCACAGGCCCTGGTGTAATGTAGATGGCATCAGCCAGTAGCACAGGCCCTTCAGTATTGTGAATGGCATAAGCCAGCAACACCACTGGCCCTTGTGAAATGTTGATGGTTTCGGCCAGCAATACAGGCCCTGGTGTGGTGAAGATGGCCTCACAGGAAGCACAGGCCATGGTGAAAAGTAGTCATGCCCCAGCCAAAAGCACAGGCCCTTGTGTGGTGAAGATGGCCTCACAGGAAGCACTGTTCCTTGTGTAATGTGTATGGCCTCAGCCAACAACAGTGGCCTTGGTGAAATGTGGATTATATTGGCCAGCACCACAGGCCCTGGTGGAATGTGAATATCCTCAGCCAGTAGTAAAGGCCCTTGTGTTTTGTGGAACGCATCAGCCAGCAACAAAATCCCTGGTGAAATGTGGATGGCCTCATCCAGCACCACAGGCCCTGGTTTGGTGATGATTGCCACACAGGAAGACCTGTACCTGGTGCAATGTGGATGGCCTCATCCAACAGTACAGGCCCTGGTTTAATGTAGATGGCATCAGCCAGTAGTACAGGCCCTTGAGTATTGTGAATGGCATCAGCCAGACACACCACTGGCCCTTGTGAAATGAGGATATATCACCCAGCAGCACAGGCCCTGGTGTGGTGATGATGGCCTCACAGGAAGCACTGTCCCTGGTGTAATTTGGATGGCCTCATCCAACACACTGGCCCTGGTGAAATGTGGATGGTATTAGCCAGCACCACAGGCCCTGGTGTAATGTGAATGTCCTCAGCCAACACCACTGGCCCTGGTGAAATGTGGATGGTATTAGCCAGCACCACAGGCCCTGGTGTAATGTGAATGTCCTCAGCCAACACCACTGGCCCTGGTGAAATTTGGATGGTATTGGCCAGCACCACAGGCCCTGGTGTTATGTGAATGTCCTCAGCCAACACCATTGGCCCTGGTGTAATGTGGATGGTATTAGCCAGCACCACAGGCCCTGGTGTAATGTGAATGTCCTCAGCCACACCACTGGCCCTGGTGTAATGTGGATGGTATTGGCCAGCACCACAGGCCCTGGTGTAATGTGAATCGGATTGGCCAGCACCACAGGCCCTGGTGAAATGTGGAATGTCCACATCCATGACCACAGGCCCTGATGAAATGTACTTGTCCTCAGCCATGACCACAGGCCCTGGTGAAATGTAAATGTCCTCAGCCAGTAGCACAGGCCCTGGTGTAATGTGGATGGCCTCATCTAACAACTCTGTCGCTGGTGAAATATGGATGGTATTGGTCAGCACCACACACCCTGGTGAAATGTGCATGATATCGGTCAGCACCACAGGCCCAGGTGTAATGTGGATGGCATCAACGAGCAGCAGAGGCCCTGGTGTGGTGAAGGTGGCCTCACAGGAAGCACTGTCCCTTGTGCTTCTTGAAATGTGGATGGCCTCAGCCAACAACAGTGGCCCTAATGAAATGTGGATTATATTGGCCAGCACCAAAGGCCCTGGTGGAATGTGAATATCCTCAGCCAGTAGTAAAGGCCCTTGTGTTTTGTAGAACGCATCAGCCAGCAACACAATCCCTGGTGAAATGTGGATGGCCTCAATCAGCACCACAGGCCCTGGTTTGGTGATGATTGCCACACAGGAAGAACTGTACCTGGTGTAATGTGGATGGCCTCATCCAACAGTACAGGCCCTGGTGTGGTGAAGATGTCCTCAGAGGAAGCACAGGCCATGGTGTAATGTGGATGGCCTCAGACAGGAGCCAGGACCTGGTGAAATGTAGATGGCCTCAACCGGCAACATGTAGTCTGCCTCAGCCAGTAGCACAGGCCCTGTTGTGGTGAAGATGGCCTCACAGGAAGCACTGTCCCTGGTGTAATGTGTATGTCCTCAGCAAACAACACTGGCCCTCTTTAAATGTGGATGGTATTGGCCAACACCACAGGCCCTGGCGTAATGTGAATGTCCTCAGCCAACACCACTGGCCCTGGTGTAATGTGGATGGCATCAATGAGTAGCACAGGCCCTTGTGTAATGTGGATCACATCAGCCAGCAACACAAGCTCTGGTGAAATGTAGATGACCTCAGTCAGCAGCGCAGGCCCTGCTGTCGTGAAGTTGGCCTCACAGGGAGCACATGCCATGGTATAATGTGGATGGCCTCATCTACCAACACTGGCGAAGGTGAAATGTGGATGGTAATGGCACGCACCACAGACCTTGGTGTAATGTGGATGACCTTAGCCAACACCACTGGCCCTGGTGAAATGTGGATGACATCGGCAAGGACCAATGGCCCTAATGTAATGTGGATGTTTCAGCAAACAACACTGGCCCTTGTGAAATGTCGGTGGTATTGGCCAGCACCACAGGCCCTGGTTTAATGTAGATGGCATCAGCCAGTAGCACAGGCCCTTGAGTATTGTGAATGTTATCAGCCAGCAACACCACTGGCACTTGTGAAATGTGGATGGTTTCGTGCAGCAATACAGGCCCTTGGGTAATGTGGAAGGCTTAGCAGCACTGGCCCCTGTGTAATGTGGATGGTATCAGCCAGCACCACAGGCCCTGGTGTGGTGATAATGGCCTCACAGGAAGCACTGTCCCTGGTGTAATTTGGATGGCCTCATCCAACAACACTGGCCCGGGTTAAATGTGGATGGTATTATCCAGCACCACAGGCCCTGGTGTAATTTGAATGTCCTCAGCCAACACCACTGGCCCTGGTGTAATGTGGATGGTATTGGCCAGCACCACAGGCCCTGGTGTAATGTGAATGGCCTCATCCAACAACACTGGCCCCTGGTGAAATGTGGATCGTATTGGCCAGCACCACAGGCCCTGGTGTAATGTGAATGTCCTCATCCATGACCACAGGCCCTGATGAAATGTAGTTGTCCTCAGCCATGACCAAAGGCCCTGGTGAAATGTGAATGTCCTCAGCCAGTAGCACAGGCCCTGTTGTAATGTGGTTGGCCTCATCTAACAACTCTGTCCCTGGTGAAATATGGATGGTATTGGTCAGCACCACACACCCTGGTGTAATGTGAATGGCCTTAGCCAACACCACTGGCCCTGGTGAAATGTGCATGATATCGGTCAGCACCAGAAGCCCAGGTGTAATGTGGATGGCATTAACGAGCAGCAGAGGCCCTGGTGTGGTGAAGATGGCCTCACAGGAAGCACTGTCCCTTGTGTAATGTGTATGGCCTCAGCCAAGAACAGTGGCCCTGGTGAAATGTGGATTATATTGGCCAGCACCACAGGCCCTGGTGGAATGTGAATATCATCAGCCAGTAGTAAAGGCCCTTGTGTTTTCTGGAAAGCATCAGACGGCAACACAATCCCTGGTGAAATGTGGATGGTATCATCGAGTAGCACAGGCCCTGGTGTAATGTGGATGGCCTCATCCAACAGTACAGTCCCTGGTGTGGTGAAGATCGCCTCACCGGAAGCACTGTCCCTGGTGTAAAGTGTATGGCCTAAGCCAACAACAGTGGCCCTGGTGAAATATGGATGGTATTGGCCAGCACCACAGGCCCTGGTGTAATATGAATGTCCTCAGCCAGTAGCCCAGGCCCTTGAGTATTGTGAAAGGCATCAGCAAGCAACACCACTGGCCCTGTTGAAATGTGGATGGTTTCAGACAGCAACACAGGCCCTTGGGTAATGTGGAAGGCTAGCAGCACTGGCCCTTGTGTGGTGATGATGGCCTCACAGGAAGCACTGTCCCAGGTGTAATTTGGATGGCCTCATCCAACAGCACTGGCCCTGGTGAAATGTGGATTGTATTAGCCAGCACCACAGGCCCTGGTGTAATGTGAATGTCCTCAGCAAACACCACTGGCCCTGGTGAAATGTGGATGGTATTGGCCAACACCACTGGCCCAGGTGTAATGTGAATGTCCTCAGCCAGTAGCACAGGCCCTTGTGTATTGTGGATCGCATCAGCCAGCAACACAAGCCCTGGTGAAATGTGGATGGTATCAACGAGTAGCAAGGGCCCTGGTGTAATGTGGATGGCCTCACAGGAAGCACTGTCCTTGGTGTAATGTAATTGGCCTCAGCCAACAACATTGGCCCTGGTGAAATGTGGATGTTATTGGCCAGCACCACAGGCCCTGGTGTAATGTGGATGGCATCAGCCATGACCACAGGCCCTGGTGAAATGTAAATGTCCTCAGCCAGTAGCACAGGCCCTGTTGTAATGTGGATGGCCTCATCTAACAATATTGTTCATGGTGAAATATGGATGGTATCGGTAAGCACCACACACCCTGGTGTAATGTGAATGGCCATAGCAAACACCACTGGCCCTGGTGAAATGTGCATGATATCGGTCAGCACCAGAGGCCCAGGTGTAATGTGGATGGCATCAACGAGCAGCAGAGGCACTGGTGGGGTGAAGATGGCCACACAGCAATCAATGTTCCTGGTGTAATGTGGATGGTAGAAGCCGGCATCACAGGCCGTGATGTAATGTGGATCGCCTCAGCCAAAAGCACAGGCTTTTGTGTCGTGAAGATGGCCTCACAGGAAGCACTGTCCCTTGTGTAATGTGTATGGCCTTTGCCAAAAACAGTGGCCCTGGTGAAATGTGGATTATATTGGCCAGCACCACAGGCCCTGGTTTGGTGATGATTGCCACACAGGAAGAACTGTACCTGGTGTAATGTGGATGGCCTCATCCAACAATACAGGCCCTGGTGTGGTGAAGATGGCCTCACAGGAAGCACAGGCCTTGGTGTAATGTGAATGGCCTCAGACAGCAGCCAGGCCCTGGTGAAATGTAGATGGCCTCAGCCGGCAACATGCGCTCTGGTGAAAGGTAGTCTGCCTCAGCCAGTGGCACAGGCCCTGTTGTAGTGAAGCCAGTAGTAAAAGCCCTTGTGTTTTCTGGAACGCATCAGCCGGCAACACAATCCCTGGTGAAATGTGGATGGTATCATCGAGTAGCACAGGCCCTGTTGTAATTTGGATGGCCTCATCCAACAGTACAGTCCCTGGTGTGGTGAAGATCGCCTCACAGGAAGCAGTTTCAATTAGAAACACCCAGCCAGAATTTTTTGGCTGAATTGTTTTGCAGCTTCCCGTCCTCATCCTGAACAAGGAAGCTCCAAGGAAACTAATCTCTCCCTGAAGACACCGAGTGCAGTTTCAGAAGCACGAGCATGAACATCAACAGTGGACAGGAGTCCAAGAGACAATACCAGAGTTCTGAGCAGAGAGGTCCAGCAGCGCTGTGGGCAAACGGCATCAGAAAGAGAAGAACCACCATCTACATTGGATGGATGGAGATGCGTTTCCAGCAAGCTGCAACCTCACTGTGTGTGAAGGACTTTTGAGAAGACTGTCTGAGCTTGACATTTGCCAGGTTTGGAGTGAGATGGCAATGAAAGAGACAGTGGGACAAAGAGAGACACGGGACAAAGCTGAAAAAACTGACTGCCATTGGACTGAAAAGTGGGAGAGAAGGAAAGGAGCAGAAGAGGACTGAGGCTGCTGTTTTAGTGTGGGCAATCAAATTAGGTTAAGGAATCCGGGGAGACAAGCGACTGCCTGGAAGTGGAGGATTGACACAGTGTCCAGACCACCACAAAAGGGGGAGGAAGACAAGCACTGAGGTATGCAAGTGTACTGTTCGAATAATGGAAAGTGACACGACACATACAGATAATATGCACCAGAGATTAAAAAAAAATCCTTGGAGTGAACGGAGTCTTGTTCCAGAAAAAAGGGGGGAAGGTACATGAAAAGATACATAAAAACAGAAAATGTATTAACCGTACTAATACAAACACAAGAGAGCTCATGAAGATTAGACAACATTTTAAGCGTGTGAGTCTGTTTATCATCTTGTCCAAGTCACTTAGTGTGATGCAAAGACCAGTGGACTCATAGCACATTAGTTAAGAAATGATCAAATAATACTAGAGAAGTGTGTAAGAAAGGCAGCTTTAAGAACATGCTCTGCTGGATATGCAGCTCCACAGACATACATTAAACCTGCCTAATAACACAAACACACATGCAATGAAAATTAGCTTGTTATCTTTCATCAGTGTTAAAATAGTGTCAATTTAGCAGACACTTGCTATCAAATACCGAATTTATCCAATAAATAAATAAATATATATATATATTGACTCTCTAGGTTGCAGGACAACAATTTAACTTTTGTGGGAAAAAAGATTCTGGTTTGACCAACCAGTGATCAGACAATAACTTTAGTTGTTGATATAGTAAACTGGGAGATGCTTGCTGCTTGATTGATGCAGCACAAGTAATTTACTGTATGAGGGAAATTCTATTTTTGTGATAATATTTTGAACATGCTTTCCTGTCGTCCTGTCAACTTAGTGGGTTAATAGCTGATATGCAAATTAGTTGATCGGTTTTAGATTAATGAAAGGTGACTGAATTCTAGCACGAGTGAATGGGATGTTTGTTGTGTGTTGAGTGGAGACTCTAAAACACTGAGTTTCCTGTTTTGATGTGCGAGTGAATCCTGTATTTAGATACACAACTCTGAATACGTCAGAACAAACTTCTTTTGTGAAGTGCATGACAGCATGTCACATGTTTTATGATGAAGGGAAAAAGGAAAAATTGAATAAAATAGATCTGTGACCTAAATGAGTGAAGAGCGCAGACCTGGTGATTAAACTCATAGCTAATAAGACATTAGGGTTATGTTGTGTGTTTTGCAGCTGATGGTTGGTTTGGAGTGAATCTAACTGATGATTTTTTTCTTTTGTTGTGAAGTTGAGCCTGCCAATTAGTATGATGGTATGATGAACCATGCTAATGGTGATTTACCCTCCTGAGATGAGTAGCTTGTGTCATGACTATAACAAGGCCTTTTTATTTTGATACTTTTACAGTGCACTGAAAGTTTGGTTTGATAATCTCTGTTATTTTTCATTTTTTATCTTTTGAACAGGCACTGATTTTGTTTGTCTATTTCTTTTCTTTAAGCAGATCTGCACGTCGGGAATTAAAAGTGCTATACGACCGGTCGAGAAAGCTGTTACAAGTGAGTTTTCTCCACATTGAAATGGGCTCAGGAGAAAGCTACTTATTTGGGACAATATTAAATGAAAGTCCCGGCCTAAAAAGAATTCAGCGATGTAATCCAAACTAAAGTTCTTTTTCTTTTTGAAATGACGTCATTTTGCTGAGAGTGGAAACTAAATGCGACGATGGTTTCCACTATCAGCAAAGAAAGAATGAATGAATGAATGGAAATAAAAACAAACTGACTGACTGGTAAAAGCTGACAAGACTTGACCACGACTCAAGGTTAACCTCCACCTAGACAGGACAAAGGGTGGATGAATTTATGTGTTTTTGTTACAGGAGCAGAAAGATGATAGCAACATTCGAGGTTGCATGATGGTTTAACCTTTGAAATGCCATTTTCTGTGTCTGTGCATCTACCAGGGGTGTTATTCACTACCTTGTGTTGCTTACAGAGGTAACGGTGACAAAGTATGCATATACCTGCGCAGCGCTAACATTTGCATTTTCTTTTCTACAGCATTGCAGTTTTTCATGTGTTTGATCATGTGATTTATAAGAGGATTAGTTAATGTTTTTTTTACTATAGGATTTCTGTGTTTATATGTGAATGACATTCTTTCTACAGCTAGGGATGGCTAACTTTATGGTGTTTTTATGGCACCTCTGGAATGTGGATGGCCGACGCCTGCCCACCAGGATAATCAATGTGTGTTGCTAATGTTTGTTTTTTGAGACTGCATGTACAAGATTCAGCAGAAGCGGACAAGTGACATGAGACAAACAAATAAGAGATGCGGTGTTATGGAATAGTTAATATGGGCTCATTTGCTGGCCACTCTTGAGCCCATAAATAATATATGAGTGGAGTGACTTTGCTTACGAGAAGTCACTGATTACATTACTGTTGACTGAGTACATGGGATGATCCATGTCTGAGGCAAATTATGGTAATAATTGTAGTTTACTGATTTGAGAAAACCTGCACATGACACTTGTCTTGCTAGTGCTGAATGCTTATTGCTCTTATGATACAATTGTTTACAGGTATGAAGTTTGATTTCACTTCCAGATTTTGCTTTCCAGGCCATGATGGTGTGTATGCAGGCTCCTGACAGAGCCAGGTGTTATGCAAAACACACTAACATTTTTATTGCAGGATTATAGGTCCAGGGTGGTGCTGCTCCAGGGGAGGAGATGCCCTGATGTTGCCTGGGATATGATCTAGCTAACCTTTTTCTTTAAGACAGGAATCTGATTTTGATGAGTTGACTCATGGGAGTGTCCATGTGTCAAGATGGGGGATCCAGGATTAATATGAAACAATGAATTAACATTAAATTTTGGAATTTGTGGGGCTCGCACACAAGAATTTCACTCGCATGTGCTGTGCCAGTGTGCCTGCACATGTGATGTGACAATAAAAAGTGATTTGATTTGATTTGATTTGAATTAACATTAAATTTTGTTTTATATGATTTTTGCAGCAATTTGTGTGATTAACTGTTTATTTACAGGTATTAAACCTATGCAAGTGGTGCATCCATGTTCAGATGAGGCTTTGATGGCCTATAAGTGAAGTTCACTGAACTAAAGGATGTGGTTTGATGATTTTTGACATGCTCTCCAAATAGAAGTTTTTCCTCTTAGCAAGGAAATACAGGTGCAGCAGTAATCTCCTGAGAAATCTTCAGAGGCCCAGTGAGAAGCGAGAACCATTCCAGGCATAACTGACAGCCCAGGCAGTGATTGAGGTCAAAGGTCGAGCTGGTTGGGGCCCATCATGAGATCAGATTTTGGAGCCACAGCACAGACCATGAAACTGCGTTGGAATGAGAGCTGTGCCAGGGGGGATTTCCAGAGGCTAACAGAGGAGATTGTGGACAACAGACGGGCACCTGAAGGATGAGGGGAGCGTGCCAAGCTCCATCGACAGCGCAGAGGGAATCTAAGGATGACATCATGATTCTGTGAAAAGCACAGGAACCAGAAGCTATGGTGGTGATGACAGCAGTTACCTATGAACATCACCTAAAGCTGTGTCACTATACTGTGCATACGCTGGCACATTGAAGACTGCTGGGATCATAACGCCAGTAAGATAACTGGACCCAGCACCCTTTTCACAAAGGGATTGATAGAGGCCAATTCAAGTGCTTCTGACCTTTTCAACTGCCTTCAAAATAGCGGAGAGACCCTCCTGGATTTATCAGAGCCACTGCAAAGAGGTCGAGGTCCCAGGAAACCCCGGCACCCTCAAGACAGCACAATAGAGAAATCTCACACTTGGTTGTTTCAGTGGTGAGGGGGGAGTGCTGATTGAGCCCCCGTAGGGTAAGCTCGCACTTCAACCTCCAGCCTCTGATCAACTCTAGGGCAACCAAGTGCGAGGCGTGACGGACCTGTGTGCAACCATGGGAAGGTGGACCCTCTTGGTTACCTTGACTACGACGCTCACTTTTACAGGACCCCAGCTGGTGCCGGAAACAGCTGAACCAGGAGGAAGGCAGAGAAGATGGACACACGACAACTCTCACCTAAGGGATATGACGCAAGACCACATCCCTCCGTGGATGAACAATGCCTGGTACCGTTATATCCACGACAGAACAAAAGCATAATTGGCAAATACAGACTATTATGTCTGTTCCCATCTACCCAGCACGGCAACATACCCCACACTATATGTGTTCCTGGACTAACTCTCAGGGAAGAACTACTCTATGATACTAGCAGAGAAAGGGGACTTCGTGTCCTCTTCAACAACACATGCTGCACTTACATACTGGACGATGTACACTCATTAAACGTGACTGACGCCCTGAGTGTTTTGAGACAGATCTAGCAGGCCCAAAAATCAGGACTATGTAAGTGATACAAGTGACTGGTTTTTCTTGGCTTTACACTGGCTCCTGGTTACAGGTACTAAAAAGACTACTCATCGGAGTTGGGATATTTTTTACTGTTGCTGCATAAATAGCCATGACAAGTGATGATGATAATGACCCCGACCTGTTGGAACACGAAGACTTTGTGTGATTAATGACGATGTGACAGAAAATGTACAACAAGATGTTACAAACTGATATCTCACTTTAAAAGTTTTCTCTGACAACAGGAGGGAATGTCAATGGAAAATTGTATTTAGTAGTCAGTATAATCTTTTAGTGATATAAGTTTGCATATGGTAGAATACTGCATGTAGTTATTTGTATTAGGAAATATTCAACCATGTATACTTAGAGGCATATAATCAATTGTGTGTGATCTCTAGCAGGCTGCAGGCTTGGCGTGCACCTCAGGAATGCACCCCCACGTCCTGGGAGCATGAGAGTTCGTACCTTGTTTTATTGTTTTATGGTAGGATTAACGTAGTTACGTCTGTTTTAGTCTAAGTGCTTTAACTGCTTGACTTCCTCACCAATGTTATCTAGGGTGAGGGAGCTCTACCCTCTTCCTGACCAAGGATGTGCCTTTTATGACGCTTTGATCAGCAGGACACACACACACACAAACACACACACACACACACACACACACACACACACACACACACACACACACACACACACACACACACACACTGAAGTATAAAATAAAGACGGGGGCAGTGCTCAGGGCGAGTCTCAGTCTGGAGGCTGCCCTTGCTAGCAAGAAGTTCTGTGTGTTTCTCTTCTCTGAGTCTTTACTGAAGAAGTGTTTTAGAATATTTTCCCTAACACATCCATATTTCACACCATATTACACCAGGGCCAGTGGTGTTGGTTGAGGACATTCACATTACACCTGGGCCTGTGGTGCTGAACCATTTCATGCACATTTCACCAGATCAAGTAGTGTTGGCTATGGCCATTCACATTACACCAGGGTGTGTGGTGCTGTCCAATACCATCCATATTTCACCAGGGACAGTGTTGTTAGATGAGGCCATCCACATTACAACAGGGCCTGTGCTACTCACTGAGGACATTTACATTTCACCAGGGCCTGTTGTCATGGCTGAGGCCAACTACATTTCACCAGGGCCTGTGTTGGTGGCTGATCCCATCCACAACATACAAAGGCCTGTGCTACTGGCTGATGCCATCCACATTACACCAGGGCCAGTGCTCCCTGTGAGGCCATATTCACCACACCACTGCCTGTGTTGCTGGCAGACGCCATCCACATTGCACCAGGGACAGTGCTCCCTGTGAGGCCATATTCACCACACCAGGGCCTGTACTGTTGGCTGAGGCCATCCACATTACACCAGGGCCTTTGGTGCTGGCCAATACCATCCACATTTCACCAGGGCAACTGTTGTTGGCTTCTACCATCCATATTACACCAGGGACAGTGTTTCCTGTGAGGCCATCTTCACCCGACCAGGGCCTCTGTTGCTCGTTGATGCCATCCACATTACACCAGGGTGTGTGGTGCTGACCAATACCATCCATATTTCACCAGGGCCACTGTTGTTGGCTTCTACCATCCACATTACACCAGGGACAGTGCTTCCTGTGAGGCCATCTTCACCACACCACTGCCTGTGTTACTGTCAGGGGCCATCCACATTACACGCGGGCCTGTGGTGTTGTCCGAAACCATCCACATTTCACCAGGGCCACTGTTGTTGGCTGAGGCCATCCACATTACACCACTGCCAGTGCTTCCTTTGATTCATTCATCACCACACCAGGGCCTGTGGTGCTGGCCAATACCATCCACATTTCACCAGGGCCACTGTTGTTGGCTGAGGCCATATACTTTACACCAGGCACAGTGCATCCTGTGAGGCCATCTTCACCACACCAGGGCCTGTACTGTTGGATGAGGACATCCACATTACACCAGGGACAGTTCTTCTTGTGCGGCCATCATCACCACACCAGGGCCTGTGCTACTTGCTGATGCCATCCACAATACACCTGGGCCTGTGGTGCTGACCAATATCATGCATAATTCACCAGGGCCAGTGTTGTTGGCTGAGGCCATCCACATTACACCACTGCCAGTGCTTCCTTTGATTCATTCATCACCACACCAGGGCCTGTGGTAACTCATGTTACCATAATTGAAGAAATACATGACTGATAACTGTTCTGTTTTAAGTTTATTTTTATGACATAGATTGGATCATGAGGGGGGAAAACTGAGCATTTTTAGTTTTGTATAGTATTTTGACACATTTCATGTGTCAAAATAAAGGGGGGTTTAGGGTGTATTAATTTAATTGTTTAATAATTTAGGATCATTTTAGGACTTTTGGGTTTTTTGATCATTTGGATATGGTAAAACTGAAACTGTTATTTTTATGTTAAGGTTAAAGGATTAAAGTGAACTGAATCCTGTTTAGAAGATACAATGTCGGTTTTTTAAAGCTGTGAATAAATCTTAGAGGGAAAATTAGTGAGGGTTAAAGGAGGAGAACAGGTTTGATTTCTTTTTGATTTCTAGAAGAAGTGGTTATAATGTAGGCGTACACATACAGATATTTCATAGATTTATTTTTAGGATAAAGGGGAGAGCTTATACGTAGAAATGATTTTTATACATATTGCATTTTGTGCCTTTAAAGGAGTTGTGGCTCAATTCGTCTCTGGAGGGTCACGAGCCTTTGGCTAGCGCTATGATTAGCCAATCTACTGTGAGGATGATATCAGTCATTGAAGGATTGCACACGCTTACAGACACAGAGTCCAGAAACACACATGACAGTATTGATTCCAGGCAAAAGGCCTCAAATTCATTTAGCTTTTAACTGAACTTAAGGACGGACCAAAGAGGAAGGAAAGCATATATTTTGGTTAAGTCTGATAAACTAGAATTAGGAGGTATTGTTACATTAAAATGAGCAAAATGAAATAAAAAGGCTATACCAAAAACAGGTTATAACATAGAAAATGTGAGGTTAAAATGAAGTTAGTGTTAACACACAGGAGTTGTTTCTAGGCAGCATTTAGCTATGATGAAATGTATACCGGAGTAATTGCTTATATGCTTAAACTTAATTGATTAAAGTGGTTGTGTTCTTTTGGAGCTTTTAGTAGAATAGGCGCTTATAATGATTTTCTTGCTAAAAAGGTGACTTAAGATTAGAGTGGAGGAACTTGCAGCAACGACAGTTTGTGTACAGGATGTTGATGATCAGATAAGGGAAAATAGAGCGAGCAACCGGACGTGAAACCAGCGCTTAAAGAGTTTTAAAGTGATGAGTAATGTTGAAGAATATATATAAAGACAAGTCAATAAGTTAAGAACATAATTAGGATCAGGCTTTTGATTACAGAGTCCAGGTGCAGGAAAAGGTGCAGGAAAAGGTGTTTTGTTTCCTTTGCAGAAGATCTCGGTGACCACAGGGAGGCCCGAGGCCTGATGGACCACAAGAGAGGGACCGAGAAAATCTAAGCTTACGTATGGAGTGTTCTCGAATGGGAGCTGGTGTTTATTACTGGACCAATTAGATGACATGAGGTTGTCTGATTTGCTGAGCCAGAGGATGGCTAGAGAGGGTCAGAGCGAGGACACAATGTATTGCGACCTCTGGTGTTCCAGAGGTCGAGAGAGGGAGTGTGGAGCAGGGAAATTATTTTACTGCTATTGTTAAATAATAATATAATCTGTAGCATGGATATTGCATTCAGAGGTTTAACAGTGTGTGAAAGATTAAAGTCACAGGCTGACAGGAAACAGGCTTGCAGAGAGTTTGCAGAAGTGAAAGCAGTTTTAAGTTATTCTGAGCAGCTGGCTAGACGAGGCTATTTGAATTACTAGGTTATTCAAATTGATCATTGCTTTAACAATGTAACAGATAGCTTTAAGAAGGCCTTAAGGTTTTATGCATACAGGTATTATATTAACCTTGTATTCCAGATGCAGTGAATCAGGTCATTTTTATATTAAGCTTTTAGTAGAGGTTCTTGATTAAAACATTTATTTAGTAGATGACACATACATAGTTTCAGTTCGGTTATTACATATCTGAGAGTGGTTTCTGGCTCTCTGTCTGGTTAGAGGTCAGGAGCTAGTCGGCGAGGTGAAACAGGGTGCAATTGAGGTCAACACATACACACACACATTAGTTAGAATCATTTATAGGTGAGAGGTTAGTTATGTTTACTCGCAACTGTGAAAGAGGAACAGTTTCTTGTTGCCTCTGCAAGAAAGGGGAACAGCGTCTGGCAGGATGTGGGGCTCGTGTTTCAGATGAAAATAGAAGACGATGTTCTTTCGAACTGTGTTAAAAGTCATTGTGGTTTTGATTTGACGTATGTATATATCCTGTCTGGGACGGATGAAGGGGCGTCATTAAATCAAACCCTGATGCTATAAAAATCTGTGTATGCTTTGAGTAAGTCGAAGATCAATTGCTGTCTGCGTACAGAGTTGTCTTCCCACACGTGTGTATTCATTAAAATCATTGTTTGACCAAGATCTTCTGGACCATGGTTGTTTGTACTCTCCTTCCTCAATTTTTGAACCTTAACAGAGGCCATCCACATTACACCAGGGCCTGTGGTTTTGGCTGAGGACATTCACATTACACCTGGGCCTGTGGTGCGGAACGATATCATCCACATTTCACCAGACCAAGTGGTGTTGGCTATGGCCATTCACATTACATGTGTGCTACTCGTTGATACCTTCCACATTTCATCAGGGTTTGTGTTGCTGGCTGATGCGATCCACATTTTACCAGGGCCAGTGTTGTTGGCTGAGGCCATCCACATTACACCAGGGCCAGTGCTCCCTGTGAAGCCATCTTCACCACACCACTGCCTCTGTTGCTGGCAGATGCCATACACATTGCACCAGGGCCAATGTTCCCTGTGAGGCCATATTCACCACACCAGGGCCTGTGATGTTGGCTGATGCCATCCACATTACACCAGGGCCTGTGGTGCTGGCCATATATCATCCACATTTCACAAGGGCCACTGTTGTTGACTGAGGCCAAACACATTACACCAGGGACAGTGCTTCCTTTGAGGCCATCTTCACCACACCAGGGCCTGTTGTGCTGGCAAATACCATATCTGTCAGGTTTCGTAGATCGGACTCACGCGCAGACCACTAGTATCTTCAAAAGGTGCATTTATTTACAGTGTTTCCTACAGTGAAATTCATATATACACATAATGGTGCCAAAGGAAAAAAGGGGTCGGGGTTCCAGGGTCCAGGAATGAAAGAGGCAGGAGTCCAGGAAGGGAAGGTTTCCATTCAGTCCTAACACATCTCCTCTCCTTTCCTCTATCTCTCTTGCTCCCGTTCAGTCGCCAGGCACGGGGAAGAACAAGTCCAGAGGCAATCTATGCACAGGCAGAAAAAAAACATTAGTCTCCTGGTTCAGACATGCTCACAAACTGACTTTATAAAATACAGGACGACTGACGCTGAAGGCTCAACGATCCAGCGACGAGTAGAGCAGACTCGCCCTCTTAAGAAGGGTTCCAATCTCTCATGATCACCGACAGGTGTGTAGGCCAGGGGCAGGAGCCCATACTGAGCTCCGCCCCGGCAGGAGAAAGAGAATGGGAGAGGGCGAGAGAGAAAGAGAGAGCAGAGGTGAGAGAGAAAGGTAAACAAAAACAAAGCACCTGACGGCTGTCAGCTGACGAGGAGCGGAGACCATGACAGTACCCCCCCCTCAACGGGAGCCACCCGGTGACCCACCAGGCTTGTCCGGATGCAGGCGGTGAAACTCCCGGAGCATGGGCACATCCAGAACGGCCGCCCGAGGGACCCAGGAGCGCTCCTCCACGCCATAACCCTCCCAGTCAACCAGATACTGACAGCCACGCCCACGGCGCCGAGAGTCCATGATGCGAGTGATGGAGTAGGCCGGGCGGGAGGAGGGGGCCTGGAAGGAGGGCACAGAGTACTGGACCGGACAGGTTTGAGTTGAGAAACATGAAAAACATCATGGATCCTCATATTACGAGGGAGCATCAACCTCACAGAGACGGGATTGACCAAAGCAGAGATCTCAAAAGGACCAATGAAGGTGGGCGTAAGCTTCTTCGACTCAGTCCGAACCGGAACAAAACGGGTAGAAAGCCATACCTTCTGGCCAACAGAGTAGTCGGGCGCTGGAGTCCGGTGCCGGTCTGCGATACGTTTATTGTTCTCCTTCGTGCGTAGTAACGCCGCTCGAGTCGCCCGCCAAACTCTGCGGCACCTGCGCAGATGAGCCTGAACGGAGGGTACAGAGTGCTCACCTTCCACAGCAGGGAAAAGAGGAGGCTGATATCCCAAGGACGCCTCGAAGGGCGACCGGCCGGTAGCTGAGGCAGTCAAGCTGTTATGGGCATACTCAATCCACGGCAACTCCGCACTCCAGATGGTTTGATTGGTGGAGGCGACGCAGCGCAGGGCAGTCTCCAGTTCTTGGTTGGCCCGCTCGGACTGGCCATTGCTCTGAGGATGATAGCCTGAGGATAGACTGACCTTAGCGCCCAGGGAGTCGCAGAACTCTTTCCAGACCCGGGAGGTGAATTGAGGACCCCGATCAGACACTATGTCTTCCGGAATTCCATGCAAGCGGAAGACGTGAGTGGCAAGTAGACGTGCGGTCTCCAGCACTGTAGGAAGCTTAGGCAAAGCAATGAAATGAGCCGTTTTAGAGAAACGATCAATGATAGTCAGAATGACAGTGTTACCTGCTGAGGGAGGTAGCCCGGTAATGAAATCCAGTGCAATATGAGACCATGGCCTGGAAGGAGTGGATAACGGATGGAGCTGACCCGCCGGAAGTTGGTTCGAGGGTTTGTTTCGGGCACAGACCGTACAGGCCGTGACATATTCCCGAGTATCTTGGGCGAGTGAAGGCCACCAGAAGTAACGCTGGAGAAACTTGACGGTGCGATGTATCCCTGGGTGGCATAAGAACCGGGCCGTGTGAGCCCATTGCAGAACCTGGGACCTGACAGCGCGCGGAACATAGAGTCGGTGGGCAGGCCCCCCTCCCGGATCCGGTTCGGCTACCTGAGCCGCCCGGATGGCCGCCTGAATCTCCCAGGTGATGGCCCCAATAGTACAGGTTGCTGGCAGGATGGAATCAGGGTCCGGCTTTTCGTCAGTAACAGCGAACTGACGGGAGAGAGCATCCGGCTTGACGTTCCGGGAACCGGGTCTGTACGTGATTGAGAAATGGAAACGGGTAAAAAACAGGGCCCATCTGGCCTGTCGAGCGTTGAGACGCTTTGCCGTTTGAAGGTAGGACAGGTTCTTGTGGTCGGTCCAGACCACAAAGGGTTGAGTTGTGCCTTCCAGCCAATGCCGCCATTCTTCCAAGGCGAGCTTAATCGCCAACAGCTCCCGATCGCCCACATCGTAGTTTCGTTCTGCAGGGGTGAGACGACGGGAAAAATAGGCACAAGGGTGCATCTTACCCTCCCTCCGTTGGGAAAGGATGGCCCCCACCCCTGAGTCGGATGCGTCGACCTCTACCACGAACTGAAGGGTGGTGTCAGGTTGGACCAGGATGGGCGCCGAGACAAACCGTTTCTTGAGCTCCTGAAAGGCAGACCGGGCGGCGTCGCTCCACTGAAAAACAAGCTTGGGAGAGGTCAACTGGGTCAATGGTAGAACAATCCTACTAAAGTCCCGTATAAACCTCCTGTAAAAGTTAGCAAAACCAAGAAAGCGTTGCAACTGGCGACGGTTAGTTGGTTCAGGCCAGTCCACAACAGTCTTAACTTTCACAGGATCGGGTCGAAGATCTCCACGCTCAATTATGTACCCTAGGAAGGCAACCGTGGGCACATGAAACTCACATTTCTCACTTTTAACGAACAGCCGGTTCTCCAGAAGGCGTTGCAGTACCAGCCGGACCTGGGTCTCGTGTTCAGCCTGGGAGGAAGAGAAGATCAAAATGTCGTCTAGATAGACAAACACAAATCGGTTAATATAGTCTCTCAGAACATCATTGACCAGAGCCTGGAACACTGCAGGTGCGTTGGTAAGGCCAAACGGCATGACCAGATACTCAAAATGTCCAAGATGGGTATTGAACGCCGTCTTCCATTCATCACCGTCTCGGATCCGAACCAGATGGTAAGCATTTCTCAAGTCCAGCTTACTGAATATGACGGCGCCCTGGAGAAGTTCGAAAGCAGAGGTGAGTAGAGGCAGTGGATACTTATTTTTGACCGTAATGTTATTGAGTCCCCGAAAGTCAATACAGGGTCGGAGGGTCTTATCCTTCTTCTCCACAAAGAAGAAACCTGCTGCGACGGGTGAGGAAGAGGCCCGGATGATGCCGGCAGCAAGAGATTCCGTGATATACTTCTCCATAGCCTCCCGTTCCGGCAATGAGAGGCTATAGAGGCGGCTGGCCGGTAAGGGAGCTCCCGGCAGTAGGTCTATGGCGCAGTCGTAAGGCCGATGGGGGGGCAGCGACTGGGCTCGGTCCTTCCGAAACACTTCAGCGAGATCGTGGTAAACAGACGGCACACTTGTTAAGTTGGAAGACCGCAGTGGCTCTGGACAGATGACCGATTGGTTAGGCGGTACGGCCGCCTTAAGACAGGTCATATGACACTCCTCTCCCCAGCCCGTAATGCTTCCTTTCTGCCAATTAATCGTGGGATTATGTTGCTGGAGCCAGGGATGACCAAGAACTAACGGCGTCTGAGTGGAGTGAAAAACAAAAAAACTAATCTCCTCCGAATGATTGCCAGACAGTGTGAGGGTGAGCGGTTCAGTGATGTGTGTGATGTCGGGGAGGCGCTGCCCTGATAAAGCCGTGACGCGTAAGGCGTGGGGTAGTGACTCCACAGTCACACAGAGTCGTTTAGCTAGTTCAGAGTCAATGAAATTTTGTTCTGCTCCAGAATCAATAAGCACAGAAAGTGAATGACACTCGGAGTGGACCAGCAGCTTAGCCGGCAGGGCTAAACGTGGAGGAGATTTATCCTGATTCAAACCGCCCACCAGTACTCCTACCATCACTGGCGGGCGCGGCCTTTTGCTCGCGACGGACAGGAGGCAATCATGTGTCCCTTATTACCACAATACAAACACTCACCGGCCGTGATGCGTCGCTGACGTTCTGCAGCGGTTAGGTGAGAGCTGCCGATTTGCATGGGCTGTACCTCTTCGTCGGCGCCCCCTGATGTCCGGGAGGACCGGTAATCGGCCGAAGCCTCCGCCCCTCGCGGCCCTGCGGCCTCCTGGGAACTGGAGTTCCGTGCTTGCCGACGAGCTCGTAGTCGCTCATCCACCTTAATACATAAAGACATCAATTCATTAAAAGCAGTGGGTAGGTCCCGCATAATCAATTCATCTTTCAGATCTTCCCGGATGTTATTTAACAATGTGCTCCTGAGCGCATCCGGTCCCCAGCCAGTTTCTTCTGCCAAAATCCAAAAGTCGATTGAATAATCTGCCATACTCCGTTTACCTTGCTTAAAGTTAAGGAGGCGGAGCACCGCAGCCTCAACTCCAGAGCCCTGATTAAACACAGTCTTAAAGTTAATCACAAACCTCTCAAAAGAGATCTCCGGGTTGGAGTTTAACACGACCTGGGCCCATTTCAAAGCCCGGTCACCAAGCATCTGTACCAAAAACGCAATCTTCGCCCCGTCATTGTTATGAAAACGCCGCTGTTCGCGGAAAATCAATGAACACTGGGCCAGAAAGCCAGGGCACTTCTCTGTCTCCCCCGAAAAGGGCTCAGGCGAAGGCAGAGGACCGTCAGAGGATGGGGTGGCTGCCGATGAGGGACCGGCCGCAGCCGCCGCGAGTGTCTCCTGCGAGGCAGGGCGAGCCGGCTGGGAGGTCCCTGGCTGTACTCCCCCTGGCGTAGTCAAACCGGAAACAGCTTGAGTTAGTGCAGCGATCTCACCTCGCAGCTGATGTAACATTTGTTCGTGGCGAGTCAGCGCCGCTTCTTGGGCAGCCAGTGCCTGACCGATGGTATTCTGATCTGCTGAGTCCATGTTGTGGCTGGATCGTTCTGTCAGGTTTCGTAGATCGGACTCACGCGCAGACCACTAGTATCTTCAAAAGGTGCATTTATTTACAGTGTTTCCTACAGTGAAATTCATATATACACATAATGGTGCCAAAGGAAAAAAGGGGTCGGGGTTCCAGGGTCCAGGAATGAAAGAGCCAGGAGTCCAGGAAGGGAAGGTTTCCATTCAGTCCTAACACATCTCCTCTCCTTTCCTCTGTCTCTCTTGCTCCCGTTCAGTCGCCAGGCACGGGGAAGAACAAGTCCAGAGGCAATCTATGCACAGGCAGAAAAAAAACATTAGTCTCCTGGTTCAGACATGCTCACAAACTGACTTTATAAAATACAGGACGACTGACGCTGAAGGCTCAACGATCCAGCGACGAGTAGAGCAGACTCGCCCTCTTAAGAAGGGTTCCAATCTCTCATGATCACCGACAGGTGTGTAGGCCAGGGGCAGGAGCCCATACTGAGCTCCGCCCCGGCAGGAGAAAGAGAATGGGAGAGGGCGAGAGAGAAAGAGAGAGCAGAAGTGAGAGAGAAAGGTAAACAAAAACAAAGCACCTGACGGCTGTCAGCTGACGAGGAGCGGAGACCATGACAATATCCATATTTCACCAGGGCCTGTGCTACTCGTTGATACCATCCACATTTCACCAGGGTTTGTGTTGCTGGCTGATGCGATCCACAATACACAAACGCCTGTGCTACTGGCTGAAGACATTCACATTACACCAGGGCCTGTGGTGCTGGCCAATACCATCCACATTTCACCAGGACCACTGTTTTTGGCTGACGCCATACAATTTACATCATGGACAGTGCGTCCTGTGAGGCCATCTTCAACACAACAGGGCCTGTACTGTTGGCTGAGGCCATCCACATTACTCCAGGGACTTTGGTGCGGCCAATACCATCCACATTTCACCAGGGCAAATGTTGTTGGCTTCTACCATCAACATAACACCAGGGACGGTGCTTCCTGTGAGGCCATCTTAACCCGACCAGGGCCTCTGCTACTTGTTGATGCCATCCACATTACACCAGGGCCTGTGCTACTGGCTGATGCCATCCACAATACACAAGGGCCTGTGCTACTGGTTGATGCCATCCACATTACACCAGGGCCAGTGGTGTTGGCTGAGGACATTCACATTACACCAGGGCCTGTGGTGCTGAATGATATCATGCACATTTCACCAGATCAAGTGGTGTTGGCTATGGCCATTCACATTACACCAGGGTGTGTGGTGCTGACCAATACCATCCATATTTCACCAGGGACAGTGTTGTTATATCAGGGCATCCACATTACAACACGGTCTGTGCTACTGGCTGATGCCATCCACATTACACCAGGGCCAGTGCTCCCTGTGAGGCCATCTTCACCACACCAGGGCCTGCGTTGCTGGCTGATGTGATCCACAATTCACAAGGGTCTGTGCTACTGGCTAAGGCCATTCACATTAAACCAGGGTGTGTGGTGCTGACCAATACGATCCATATTTCACTAGGGCCACTGTTGTTGGCTGAGACCATACACATAACATACTGGCTGATGACATCCACATTACACCACTACCAGTGCTTCCTGTGAGGCCATCATCACCACACCAGGGCCAATGTTGTTGGCTGAGGCCATACACTTTACACCAGGGACAGTGCTTCCTGTGAGGCCATCTTCACCACACCAGGGCGTGTATTTTTGGATGAGGACATTCACATTACACCAGGGACAGTTCTTCCTGTGAGGCCATCATCACCCCACCAGGGCCTGTGCTACTTGCTGATACCATCCACATTACACATGGGCCTGTGGTGCTGACCAATATCATGCACAATTCACCAGGGCCAGTGGTGTTGGCTAAGGCCATTCACATTACACCAGGGTGTGTGGTGCTGACCAATACCATCCACATTTCAACAGGGCAACTGTTCTTAGCTGATGCCATACACATTACACCAGGGACAGTGCTTCCCTTGACGCCAACTTCACCCAAGCAGGGCCTCTGCTGCTCGTTGATGCCATCCACATTACACCTGGGCCTGTGGTGCTGACCAATATCATGCACATTTCACCAGGGCCTGTGGTGTTGGCTAAGGCCATACATTTTACACCAGGGACAATGCTTTTGGCTGAGGCCATCATCACCACACCAGGGCGTGTGGTGCTGGATGAGGCCATCCACATTACACCAGGGCCTGTGGTGCTGGCCAATACCATCCACATTTCACCAGGGCAACTGTTGTTGGCTTCTACTATACAAATTACACAAGGGACAGTGCTTCCTGTGAGGCCATCTTCACCCGACCAGGGCCTCTGCTGCTCGTTGATGCCATGCACATTACACCTGGGCCTGTGCTCCTGAATGATGCCATCCACAATACATAAGGGCCTGTGCTACTGGCTGAGGATATTTACATTTCACCAGGGCCTGTGGTCATGACTGATCCCATCCACATTTTACCAGTGCCTGTGCTACTGGCTGATGCCATCAACATTACACCAGGGCCAGTGCTCCCTGTGAAGCCATCTTCACCACACCACTGCCTGTGTTGCTGGCTGATACCATCCCCGTTTTACCAGTGCCTGTGCTACTCGTTGATGCCATCCACATTACAGCAGGGCCTGTGCTACTGGCTGGTGCCATCCACAATACACAAGGGCCTGTGGTTTTGGCTGAGGACATTCACATTACACCTGGGCCTGTGGTGCTGAAAGATATCATCCACATTTCAACAGATCAAGTGGTGTTGGCTATGGCCATTCACATTACACCAGGGTGTGTGCTACTCGTTGTTACCATCCACATTTCACCAGGGTTTGTGTTGCTGGTTGATGTGATCCACATTTCACCAGGGCCAGTTTTGTTGGCTGAGGCCATCCACATTACACCTGGGCCAATGCTCCCTGTGCTGCTGGCTGATACCATCCACATTTTACCAGGGCCTGTGCTTTTGGCTGATGCCATTCACATTACACCAGGGCCAGTGGTGTTGGTTGAGGACATTCACATTACACCTGGGCCTGTGGTGCTGAACCATTTCATGCACATTTCACCAGATCAAGTGGTGTTGGCTATGGCCATTCACATTACACCAGGGTGTGTGGTGCTGACCAATACCATCCATATTTCACAAGGGACAGTGTTGTTATATCAGGGCATCCAAATTACAACAGGGCCTGTGCTACTGGCTGAGGACATTTAC
The DNA here is from genome assembly GCF_057381915.1 of Diplotaxodon limnothrissa. Classification (NCBI taxonomy): domain Eukaryota; kingdom Metazoa; phylum Chordata; class Actinopteri; order Cichliformes; family Cichlidae; genus Diplotaxodon; species Diplotaxodon limnothrissa. Next base: position 3,355,427 of record NC_140614.1, on the reverse strand, counting down.
ATTTCACCAGGGCCTGTGGTCATGGCTGAGGACAACTACATTTCACCAGGGCCTGTGTGGGTGGCTGATCCAATCCACAATATACAAAGGACTTTGCTACTGGCTGATGCCATCCACATTACCCCCGGGCCTGTGGTGATGTCCGAAACCATCCACATTTACCCAGGGCTTGTGTTGCTGGCTGATGACATCCACAAAACACAAGGGTATGTGATACTGCCTGATGCCATCCACATTACACCAGGGCCTGTGGTGTTGGCTGATGCCATCCACATTTCACCAGGGCCACTGTTGTTGGCTTAGGCCATACACTTTACACCAGGGACAGTGCTTCCTGTGAGGCCATCTTCACCACACCAGGGTCTGTGCTTTTAGCTGAGGCCATCCACATTAAACCAGGGCCTGTGATGCAGAATTCTACCATCCACATTACACCAAGGACAGTGCTTCCTGTGAGGCCATCTTCACCCAACCAGGGCTTCTGCTGCTCGTTGATGCCATCCACATTACACTTGGGACTGTGGTGCTGACCGATATCATGCACATTTCACCAGGGCCAGTGGTGTTGGCTAAGGCCATTCACATTACAACAGGGCCTTTGCTATTGGCTTAGGACATTTACATTACACCAGTGTGTGTGGTCTTGGCTGAGGCCAAGTACATTTCACCAGGGCCTGTATTGGTGGCTGATCGCATCCACAATATACAAAGGTCTGAGCTACTGGCTGATGCCATCCACATTACACCAGGGCCAGTGTTGTCGGATGAGACCATCCACATTACACCACTGCCAGTGCTTCCTGTGAAGCCATCATCACCACACCAGGGCCTGCGTTGCTGGCTGAGGCCATCCACATTGCACCAGGGCTAATGCTCCCTGTGAGGCCATCTTCACCACACCAGGGCCTGCGTTGCTTGCTCATGCCATCCACATTACACCGGGGCCTGTGCTATTCGTTGATGCCATCCACATTACGCCAGGGCCAGTGGTTTTGGCTGAGGACATTCACATTACACCTGGGCCTTTGGTGCTGGCCAATACCATACAAATTTCACCAGTGCCAGTGTTGTTGGCTAAGGCCATCCACATTACACCACTGCCAGTTCTTCCTGTGAGGCCATCATTACCACACCAGGGCTTGTATTTCTTTCTGATGCGATCCACAATATACAAGGTTTCTGTACTACTGGCTGAGGCCATAAACATTACATCAGGGCCAGTGGTGCTGGCCAATACCATCCACATTTCACCAGGGCCACTGTTGTTGGCTGAGGCCCTACATTTTACACCAGGGAGAGTGCTTCCTCTGAGGCCATCTTCACCACACAAGAGCCTTTGCCCTGGGCTGAGGCCGTCCACATTACACCGGGGCCTGTGGTGCTGACCGATATTATGCACATTTCCCAGGGGCAGTGGTGTTGGCTAAGGCCATTCACATTGCACCAGAGACAGTGCTTCCTTTGAGGCCATCTTCACCAAACCAGGGAATGTGCTTTTGGCTGAGGCCATCCGCTTTACATCAGGGCCTGTGATGCCGACTTCTACCATCCACATTACACCAAGGTCAGTGCTTCCTGTGAAGCCATCTTCACCCCACCAGGGCCTCTGCTGCTCATTGATGCCATCCACATTACGCCTGGGCCTGTGGTGCTGATCGATATCATGCACATTTCACCAGGGCCAGTGGTGTTGGCTAAGGTCATTCACATTACACCAGGGCCTTTGCTACTGGCTTAGGACATTTACATTACACCAGGGTGTGGTCATGGCTGAGGCCAACTACATATCACCAGGGCCTGTATTGGTGCCTGATCCCATCCACAATATGCAAAGGCCTGTGCTACTAGCTGATGCCATCCACATTACACCAGGGCCAGTGCTCCCTGTGAGGCCATCTTCACCACACCAGGGCCTTTGTTGCTTTCTGAGGCCATCCTCATTTCACCAGGGCCTGCGTTGCTTGGTCATGCCATCCACATTACACCAGGGCCTGTGCTACTGGGTGAGGCCAACTACATTTCACCAGGGCTTGTGTTGCTGGCTGACGACATCCACAATACACAAGGGCATGTGATACTGGCTGATGCCATCCACATTACACCAGAGGCCAGTGGTGTTGGCTAAGGGCATTCACATTACACCAGGGCCAGTGGTGCTGACCAATACTATCCATATTTCACCTGTGAGGCCATCTTCACCACACAAGAGCCTTTGCCCTGGGGTGATGCCATCCACATTACACCGGGGCCTGTGGTGCTGACCGATATCATGCATATTTCCCAGGGCCAGTGGTGTTGGCTAAGGCCATTCACATTACACCAGGGCCTTTGCTACTGGCTTAGGACATTTACATTACACCAGGGTGTGTGGTCTTGGCTAAGGCCAAGTACATTTCACAAGGGCCTGTATTGTTGGCTGATCCCATCCACAATATACAAAGGCCTGTGCTACTGGCAGATGCCATCCACATTACACCAGGGCCAGTGTTGTCGGATTAGACCATCCACATTACACCACTGCCAGTGCTCCCTGTGAGGCCATCATCACCACACCAGGGCCTGCGTTGCTTGCTCAGACCATCCACATTACACCGGGGCCTGTGCTATTCGTTGATGCCATCCACATTACACCAGGGCATGTGGTGCTGTCGGAAACCATCCACAATACACAAGGGCCTGTGGTACTGGCTGATGCCATCCACATTAAACCAGGGCCAGTGGTTTTGGCTGAGGTTATTCACATTACACCCGGGCCTTTGGTGCTGGCCAAGACCATCCAAATTTCACCAGTGCTAGTGTTGTTGGCTTAGGCCATCCACATTACACCACTGCCAGTGCTTCCTGTGAGGCCATCATCACCACACCAGGGCTTGTGTTGCTTTCTGATGCGATCCACAATATACAAGGTTTCTGTACTACTGGCTGAGGCCATCCACATTATACCAGGGCCAGTGGTGCTGGCCAATACCATCCACATTTCACTAGGGCCAATGTTGTTGGCTGAGTCCATACATTTTACACCAGGGAGAGTGCTTCCTGTGAGGCGATCTTCACCACACAAGGGCCTTTGCCCTGGGGTGAGGCCATCCACATTACACCTGGGCCTGTGGTGCTGACCGATATCATGCACATTTCCCAGGGCCAGTTGTGTTGGCTAAGGCCATTCACATTACACAAGTGTATGTGGTGCTGACTCATGCCATCCACATCACAACAGGGCCTGTGCTACTGGCTGAGGCCATCTACATTTCACCAGGGTGTATGTTTCCAGCTGAGGTCATCTACATTTCACCAGAGCCTACTTTGCTTGCTGATTCCATCAACATTACACCACGGCCAGTGTTGGTGTTTGATCCCATCCACAATATACAAAGGCCTGTGCTACTGGCTGATGCCATCCACATTGCACCAGGGAGAGTGCTTCCTGTAAGGCCATCTTCACCACACAAGGGCCTTTGATGTTGGCTGAGGCCATCAACATCGCACCAGGGCCAGTGGTGTTGGCTGAGGACATTCACAAAACACAAAGGCCTGTGCTACTGGCTGATGCCATCCACATTGCACCAGGGCCAGTGCTCCCTGTGATGCCATCTTCGCCACACCAGGGCCTGCGTTGCTGGCTGAGGCCATCCACATTGCACCAGGGCCACTGCTCTCTGTGAGGCCATATTCAACACACCAGAGCCTGTGCTGCTGGCTGATACCATTCTCATTTCACCAGGGCCTGCCTTGCTGACTCATGCCATCCACATTACACCAGGACCTTTGGTGCTGGCCAATACCATCCACATTTCACCCGGGCCTGCGTTACTGGCTCATGCCATCCACATTTCACCAGGGCCAGTGCTCCCTGTTAGGCCATCTTCACCACACCAGGTCTCTGCTTCTGGCTGAGACCATCTTCACCAGACCAGAGTCTGGACTACTGTCTGATGCGATCCACATGAGCAAGGTCTTCATTTGAGGGCATCTTCCCAACAGCAGGGCCTTTGCTTCTGGCTGATGCCATCCACATTACATCAAGGCCACTGCTTCCTGTGAGGCAATCTTCACCACACCAGGGCCTGTACTGCTTTCTGAGGCCATGTACATTGACCAGAACCTGCGTTACTAGTTGATGTCATCTACATTACACCAGAGCCTTTGGTGCTTGCCAATTCCATCCACATTTCATCAGGGCCAATGTTGTTGGCTGAGGCCATACACATTGCACCAGAGTCTGTGCTTTTGGAAAGGCAATCTTCACAAACCAAGGCCCTTGGATGTTGGCTGAGGCCATCCGCATTACACCAGAGACAGTGCTTCCTGTGCGGCCATCTTCACCCCACCAGGGCCTCTGCTGCTCGTTGATGCCATCCACATTACACCTGGGCCTTTGGTGCTGACCGATATCATGCACATTTCACCAGGGCCGGTGATGTTGGCTAAGTCCATTCACATTACACCAGGGTGTGTGGTGCTGGCTGAGGCCATCCTCATTTTACCAGGGCCTGCGTTGCTGGCTCATGCCAATCACATTACACCAGGTCATGTGCTACTGGCTGATGCCAACTACATTTCACCAGGGCCTGTGCTACTCGTTGATAACATCCACATTTCACCAGGGCTTGTGTTGATGGCTGATGCGATCCACATTACACCAGGGCCAATACTACCATTTAGGCCACCTTCACCACACCAGGGCCTGCGTTGCTGGGTTATACCATCCACATTACACCAGGGCTGTGCTACTGGCTTAGGCCAACTACATTTCACCAGGGCCTGTGCTACTCGTTGATGCCATTCACATTATACAAGGGCATGTGGTGCTGTCCAAAACCATCCACAATACACAAGGGCTTGTGATACTGGCTGATGCCACCACATTTCACCAGGGCCTGTGGTTTTGGCTTAGGCCATTCACATTACACCAGAGTGTGGGGTGCTGACCAATACCATCGATATTTCAACAGGGACAGTTTTGTTAGATCAGGCCATTGTTACTGATTCAAATATTGGGGATGGATACAAGAGGAAAAACCACAATAACAACACTGGTCCATCCGGGTTGAGTCAAACGATGATTTTAATGGTCACACGCGTGGGAGATGGACACCGTATGCAGACAGCATCAGATCTCAAAATGGTGGAGCATTGATCAAACTCTTATAGCATCTAGTGGCCCCCACCTAATCATAAAAGCCTAAACATTCACATGCTTTCTCTCACACAGCGCCTAAGCTACGACCTTGGCTCCCTGTTTATCTGCTCCTGCTGAGATGGGGCAGAAAACTCCAGCATGTTCTGTTCTCTTCTAATCACACAAATAAGGCGACGACTTTCTGCGAACAGTATTTCTTATAACTCAGCAGTATAATGCATCATAAAACAATATCATTCATTCACAATAAATCAGCAGTCTAATGTAATGCAAATCAGTTTAACAAATGCAATAGTTACCACCTTCTTCTAATTCAGGAGAATAATGCAAACTAAAACTACATAATAATTGACAATCTTTAATTAGGGGTATAACATGGCATAAAATAATAGTATAATCTCACACCATCCACATTACACCAGGGCTAGTGCTCCCTGTGAGGCCATCTTCACTACACCAAGGCGTGCGTTGCTGGCTGAGTCCATCCACATTGCACCAGGGCCAATGCTCCCTGTGAGGCCACCTTCACCACACCAGGGCCTGCGTTGCTGGGTCATACCATCCACATTACACCAGGGCCTGTGCTACTGGCTTAGGCCAACTACATTTCACCAGGGCCTGTGCTACTCGTTGATGCCATCCACATTATACAAGAGCATGCGGTGCTGTCCGAAGCCATCCACAATACACAAGGGCCTGTCATACTGGCTGATGCCACCACATTACACCAGGGCCAGTGGTGTTGGCCGAGAACATTCACATTATTCAATCCACATTGCTGCAGGGCCAGTGCTCACTGTGAGGCCATCTTCACCACACCAGGGCCTGTGCTGCTGGCCAATGCCATCCACATTTCACCAGGGCCAGTGTTGTTGGCTGAGGCCATCTTCACCACACCAGGGCCTGTGCTGCTGGCCAATGCCATCCACATTTCACCAGGGCCAGTGTTGTTGGCTGAGGCCATCCACATTACACCAGGGCCTGTGCTACTCGTTGATACCATCCAAATTTCACCAGGGCTTGTAGTGCTGGCTTATGCGATCCACAATACACAAGGGCCTGTGCTACTGGCTGATGCCATCCACATTTCATCAGAGCCAGTGCTCTATGTGAGGCCATCTTCACAGCACCATGCCCTGTGCTTCTGGCTGAGGCCATCCACATTTCACCAGGCTCTGTGTTTCATGGTTTAGACCAAGTACATTTCACCAGGGCCTTCGTTGCTGCCTGATCCATCCACGTATACATACTGTTTCGCCCGAAACAAAGTATATTCCCCAGCACAGGGATATTGAATTCTATAAGATAAAGCCATGAATACGTATATCTGAGTCTTCTATCAAAAGTTACAGCTATTTATATGAAGTTGTACAAAAATGCTTTATTTCGTCAAGACAGTGCATTTCTGACTATTACATGCATTTGAATGGGGAACTCGCCTGAAACAAAGTATAGGTTTTCATTATCAAATCAAATCAAATCACTTTTATTGTCACATCACATGTGCAGGTACATTGGTACAGTACATGTGAGTGAAATTCTTGTGTGCGAGTTTCACAAGCAGCAGAGTTGTGCAAAATACAATAATGTAAACAAGCAAAATACAAGAATGGCTACATCTGAAACTAATAAATATATGTACAATATATAACAGTAAATGCATTTCTGGATGTGTATACTGAATATTTTTCGACGTGTGTGTGTGTGTGTGTGTACACATATTTTACAATTTAAATAGAGTAAACAATAAATAAAATATATAAAAATATACAGAGTTGAGACATGTGCAAAACAGTGGCATTACTGTACAGTATGGAGTGCATAATGTTGAAGTTCCAGTGGTGGAGGTGAGGTGTCTATGACGTGTTCAGCAGTCTGATGGCCTGATGGAAAAGCTGTCTCTCAGTCTGCTGGTACGGGACCGGATGCTGCAGAACCTCCTTCCTGATGGAAGTAGTCTGAACAGTTTATGGCTGGGGTGACTGGAGTCCTTGATGATCCTCCCCGCTTTCCTCAGGCACCGCTTCCTGTAGATGTCTTGGAGGGAGGGAAGCTCACCTCCAATTATCCGTTCAGAGCACCGCACTACTCGCTGGAGAGCTTTGCAGTTGTAGGCGGTGCTGTTGCCATACCAGGTGGTGATGCATCCAGTGAGGATGCTCTCAATGGCACAGTGATAGAAGGTCCTGAGGATGCGAGGGCTCATGCCAAATCTTTTCAGTCTCCTGAGAAAGAAGAGGCGCTGATGCGCCTTCTTCACTGTTTTGTTTGTGTGTACTGACCACGTAAGATCCTCAGCCAGATGTACACCAAGGAACCGGAAGCTGCTCACTCTCTCCACAGCAGCGCCGTTGATGGTGATGGGGGTGTGTACTTCTCTGCACCTCCGGAAGTCCACTATCAACTCCTTTGTCTTTGCGACGTTGAGGGTGAGATGGTTGTCTTGACACCAGTGGGTCAGGGCGCTGACCTCCTCCCTGTAAGCTGTCTCATCACTGTTGGTGATAAGACCCACCACTGTAGTGTCGTCCGCAAACTTCACAATGATGTTGGAGTTGTTAGTGGCTGTGCAGTCGTAGGTGTAGAGTGAGTATAGGAGAGGGCTCAGCACACACCCCTGTGGAGCACCAGTGTTCAGTGTGATGGGGGATGAGGTGATGCTGCCCAGTCTGACCACTTGGCGTCTGTCAGACAGGAAGCTAAGGATCCAGCTGCAGAGGGAGCTGCTCAGTCCTAGATCCTGCAGTTTCCTGTCCAGCTTCGAGGGAACGATGGTATTGAATGCTGAGCTGTAATCTACAAACAGCATTCTCACATACGTGTCTCTCTTCTCCAGGTGTGACAGGGCAGTATGTAGTGTCAGGGCTATGGCATCATCAGTGTACCTGTTGTGGCGGTATGCGAACTGTAGAGGGTCCAGTGAGTCGGGTAGTGCAGAGCGGATGAAGTCGCTGACCAGCTTCTCAAAGCATTTGCTCACGATGGGGGTCAGGGCTACAGGTCGCCAGTCGTTCAATGAGGAGATGGTGGAGGATTTGGGTACAGGGACGATGGTGGCCATTTTGAAGCAGGCTGGGACTACAGACAGAGAGAGGGAAAGGTTGAAGATGTGTGTGAACACTCCAGCCAGCTGAGCCGCGCATGACTTGAGGACGCGGCCGGGAATCCCGTCCGGACCAGTAGCTTTGCGTGCGTTCACCTTCCTGAAGCACTTCCGCACATCCTCCTCAGACACAGTGTGCGCACTGACGTCATCCGCGGTGCGCACACTGTCCGGTCTCATGGTGTTCGCTGTGTCGAATCTAGCGTAGAATACGTTTAGATCCTCACACAGAGAGGCCGTGGTCTGCGGTGTGCTGGTTTTCCCTCTAAAGTCTGCGATCGTGTTTAGTCCCTGCCACATACTCTAGAGGGTTGTCAAACTGTTGCTCCACCCTGTCCCTGTACTCACGTTTGGCTGCTTTGATCGTCTTCCGGAGTTGGTAATGTGCGTGTTTGTAGTCCGATGTGTTCGCGGAGGCAAAGGCAGTGCTCCGTGCCGCCAGTGCCGCGCGAACATCTCCGTTAATCCAGGGTTTTTGATTTGGGAAGGATTTAACTGTTCTGGATGGGACGACATCTTCCACGCATTTCCTGATAAATCCGCAGACTGAGTCTGTGTACTCATCAATGTCCCTAGCAGCCACGTGAAACATTTCCCAGTCCGCGTGATCAAAACAGTCCCGCAGCGCAGACTCCGATTGGTCCGTCCAACAGTGCACCGCCCTCCGGGTTGGAGCTTCCTGTTTCAGCTTCTGCCTGTAGGCGGGCAGGAGCAGGATGGAGCAGTGATCTGATTGGCCAAATGGGGCGCGGGGGAGGGCTTTGTACGCATCCCGGAAAGAGGTGTAGCAGTGGTCAAGTAGCCAGTCTCCACGAGTGTTGAAGTGGATGTGTTGGTGGAGTTTCGGTGAGACTTTCTTCAGGTTTCCCTTATTAAAGTTCCCGGTCGTGATAAACGCTGCCTCTGGGTGTGCGGTTTCCTCACTGCTGATCGCGCTGTACAGTTCCCTGAGTGCTCGCTCAGTGTCGGCTTGCGGGGGAATGTAAACAGCCGTAATAATCACTGCTGTAAATTCCCTCGGTAGCCAGAATGGCCGGCACTTAATCATCAGGTACTCCAGGTCCGGTGAGCAGAAGGATTTGACCGGGTGCACGTTCGCATAATCACACCAGCTGTTGTTGATCATGAAACACACACCACCGCCTCTGCTTATCCCAGTAAGATCCTGTGACCTGTCCGCGCGATGCACGGAGAACCCCGGTAGTTGTAGTGCGGAGTCCGGTACCTTGTCCGATAGCCAGGTTTCTGTGAGGCAGATCACGCAGCAGTCCCGCATCTCTCGCTGGAATGAGATCCGTGCCCGAAGCTCGCACAGCTTGTTCTCCAGAGACTGCACATTAGCCAGTAATAAACTGGGTAACGGTGGTCTGTTAGTGCGCCGTCTCAGTCGAACCAGAACGCCAGATCTTGTCCCCCTGCATCGGCGTTTGCGGCCTCCAGGGCCAGAGAACAAAGGCGTCTCAGGTGAGATGAATGGGGGGTCTGCAAATGGAGCGTCCGTGTTGCCAAACTTGAACTCCGGAAAGTTATAAGAAAGACCGTCTTTTATGTCCAGTAAGGTTTGTCGGTCGTACACAAGGAGACATGTGCTACTCGCGAAAAAATGAAGGAAAAGTAAAATTAAACACAGAAAAAAGCTGTTGCTTGGGGGAGCTCACGACGAAGCTGCCATACTCGGCGCCATCTTGTTGTCAGGCTTATTCATTATGTGAATAACTTTAAAATCTTAGCTCAAACAGCTGCAAAACCTGTTTGCCCAACACGGGGATATTGAATTCTATAAGAGAAAGCCATAAATATGTGAGTCTGAGTCTTCTATCAAAAGTTACACATATTTATATGAAGTTGTACAAAAATGCTGTCTTTCGTTAAGACAGTACGGTTCTTGCGTTTCCTGTTACATGCGCCGATATCATGCACATTTTACCAGGGCCAGTATTGTTAGATGAGGCCATCCTGTGCTACTGGCATCCACATTACACCAGGGCCTTTGCTGTGCCAATACCATCCATATTTCACCAGGGCCAGTGTTGTTGGCTGTGGCCATCCATATTTCATCAGGGCCAGTGCTCTCTGTGAGGCCATCTTCACAACACCAGGGCCTGTGCTTATACCTGAGACCATCCACATTTCACCAGGCCCTGTGTTTCAGGTTTAGGCCAACTACATTTCACCAGGGCCTGTGCTACTCATTGATGCCATGCACATTACACAAGGGCCTGTGGTTTTGGTCGTTACCATTCACATTTTTACCAGAGCCTGTGCCACTGGCTGATGCAATCCACATTGCACAAGGGCCAGTGCTCCCTGTTAGGCCATCGTCACCACACCAGGGCCTGTGGTGCTGGCTGAGGCCATCCGCATTACACCAGGGCCTTTGCTGTGCCAATAACATCCACATTTCACCAGGGCTTGTGTTGATGGCTGATGCGATCCACAATGCACAAGGGCCTGTGCTACTGGCTGAGGACATTCACATTACACCAGGGCCTTTGGTGCTGGCCAATACCATCCATATTTCATCAGGGCGACTGTTGTTGGCTGAGGCCATCCACATTTCACCAGGGCCAGTGGTGTTGGCCGAGAACATTCACATTTCACCAGGGCCAGTGGTGCTGGCCAATACCATCCACATTTCACCAGGGCCGGTGTTGTTGGATGAGGCCATCCACAATACACCAGGGCCTGTACCACTCGTTGATGCCATGCACATTACACCAAGGCTTGTGGTGCTGGCAAATACATCCACATTTCACCAGGGCCAGTGCTTCCTGTGATGCCATCATCACCACACCAGGGCCTGTGGTGCTGGCTAAGGCCATCCACATTTGAACAGGGGCACTGTTTTTGGCTGAGGCCATACATTTTACACCAGGGACAATGCTTCCTGTGAGGCCATATTCACCACACCAGGGCCTGTTATGCTGGGTGATACCATCCTCATTTCACCAGGGCCTGCGTTGCTGGCTCATGCCATCCACATTACATCAGGGCCTCAGCTACTTGTTGATGCCATCCACATTACACCCGGGCCTGTGGTGCTGTCCGAAACCATCCACATTTCACCAGGTCTTGTGTCTCTGGCTAATGACATCCACAAAACACAAGGGCCTATGATACTGGATGGTGCAATTCACATTACACCAGGGCCAGTGGTGTTGGCTGAGGCCATCCACATTACACCAGGGCCTGTGCTTCCTGTGAGGCCATCATCACCACACCAGGGTGTGTGTTGCTGGCTGATGCCACCACATTACACCAGGGCCAGTGGTGTTGGCCGAGAACATTCACATTTCACCTGCACCTGTGGTATTGGCCAATACCATCCACATTTCACCAGGGCCACTTTGGCTTAAGGCCATACAATTTACACCAAGGACAGTGGTTCCTATGAGGCCATCTTCACATCACCAGGGCCTGTACTGTTGGATGAGGCCATCCACATTACACCAGGGCCTGTGCTACTGGCTTCTACCATCCACATTTCACCAGGGCTTGTGTTGCTGGCTGAGGACCTTGACATTACACCAGGGTCTGTGGTGCTGGCCAATATCATCCACATTTCACCAGGGCCACTGTTGTTGGCTGAGGCCATCTGCATTACAACAGGGACAGTGCTCCCTGTGAAGCCATCATCACCACACCAGTGCCTGCATTGCTGGCTGAGGCCATCCACATTGCACCAGGGCTAATGCTCCCTGTGAGGCCATCTTCACAGCACCAGGGCCTGCGTTGCTTGCTCATGCCATCCACATTACACCGGGGCCTGTGCTATTCGTTGATGCCATCCACACTACGCCAGGGCTAGTGGTTTTGGCTGAGGACATTCACATTACACCTGGGCCTTTGGTGCTGGCAAATACCATCCACATTTCACCAGTGCCAGTGTTGTTGGCTTAGGCCATCCACATTACACCACTGCCAGTGCTTCCTGTGAGGCCATCATCACCACACCAGGGCTTGTGTTGCTTTCTGATGTGATCCACAATATACAAGGTTTCTGTACTACTGGCTGAGGCCATAAAAATTACACCAGGGCCAGTGGTTCTGGCCAATACCATCCACATTTCACCAGGGCCACTGTTGTTGGATGAGGCCATCCACATTACACCACTGCCAGCGCTTCCATTGGGGCCATCATCAACATACCAGGGCCTGTGGTGCTGGATGAGGCAATCCACATTTCACCAGGGCCTGTGCTACTCGTAGATACCATCCACATTTCACCAGGGCTTGTGTTGATGGCTGATGCGATCCACATTACACCAGGGCCTTTGGTGCTGGCCAATACCATCCACATTTCACCAGGGCCAGTGTTGTTGGATGAGGCCATCCACATTACACCAGTGCCTGTGCTCCTCGTTGATTCCATTCACATTACACCAGGGCCTGTGTTGCTGGCCAATACCATCCACATTTCACCAGGGCCAGTATTGTTTTCTGAGGCCATCCAGATTACACCACTGCCAGTGCTTCCTGTGATGCCATCATCACCACATCAGGGCGTGTGCTACTCGTTTATACCATCCACATTTCACCAGGGCTTGTGTTGCTGGCTGATGCAATCCACAATACACAAGGGCCTCTGCTACTCGCTGAAGACATTCACATTACACCAGGGCCTGTGGTGCTGGCCAATACCATCGATATTTCACCAGGGCCACTGTTGTTGCCTGAGGCCATAAACTTTACATTAGGGACAGTGCTTCCTGTGAGGGCATCTTCACCACACCAGGGCCTGTACTGTTGGCTGAGGCCATCCACATCACACCAGGGCCTTTGGTGCTTGCCAATACCATCCACATTTCACCAGGGCCACTGTTGTTGGCTGAGGCCGTACATTTTACACCAGGGAGAGTGCTTCCTGTGAGGCGATCTTCACCACACAAGGCTCTTTGCTGTTCGCTGAGGCCATCCATATTACAACAGGGCCTGTCCTACTGGGTGAGGACATTTACATTTCACCAGGGCCTGTGGTGATGGCTCATGCCATCCACATTACACCAGATCATGTGCTACTGGCTGATGCCATCCACATTACACCAGGGCCAGTGCTCCCTGTCAGGCCATACTCACCACACCAGGGCCTGCGTTGCTGGCTGAGGCCATCCTCATTTCACCAGGGCCTGCGTTGCTGGCTGATGCCATCCACATTTCACGAGGGCCTGTGGTGATGGCTCATGCCATCCACATTACACCAGATCATGTGCTACTGGCTGATGCCATCCACATTACACCAGGGCCAGTGCTCCCTGTCAGGCCATACTCACCACACAAGGGCCTGTGCTACTGGCTAAGGCCATTCACATTACACAAGGGTGTGTGGTGCTGACCAATACCATCCACATTTCGCCAGGGCCACTTTGGCTTAGGCCATACAATTTACACCAAGGACAGTGGTTCCTATGAGGCCATCTTCACATCACCAGGGCCTGTACTGTTGGATGAGGCCATCCACATTACACCAGGGCCTGTGCTACTGGCTTCTACCATCCACATTTCACCAGGGCTTGTGTTGCTGGCTGAGGACCTTGACATTACACCAGGGTCTGTGGTGCTGGCCAATATCATCCACATTTCACCAGGGCCACTGTTGTTGGCTGAGGCCATCCGCATTACAACAGGGACAGTGCTCCCTGTGAAGCCATCATCACCACACCAGTGCCTGCATTGCTGGCTGAGGCCATCCACATTGCACCAGGGCTAATGCTCCCTGTGAGGCCATCTTCACAGCACCAGGGCCTGCGTTGCTTGCTCATGCCATCCACATTACACCGGGGCCTGTGCTATTCGTTGATGCCATCCACACTACGCCAGGGCCAGTGGTTTTGGCTGAGGACATTCACATTACACCTGGGCCTTTGGTGCTGGCAAATACCATCCACATTTCACCAGTGCCAGTGTTGTTGGCTTAGGCCATCCACATTACACCACTGCCAGTGCTTCCTGTGAGGCCATCATCACCACAACAGGGCTTGTGATGCTTTCTGATGTGATCCACAATATACAAGGTTTCTGTACTACTGGCTGAGGCCATAAAAATTACACCAGGGCCAGTGGTTCTGGCCAATACCATCCACATTTCACCAGGGCCACTGTTGTTGGATGAGGCCATCCACATTACACCACTGCCAGCGCTTCCATTGGGGCCATCATCAACATACCAGGGCCTGTGGTGCTGGATGAGGCAATCCACATTTCACCAGGGCCTGTGCTACTCGTAGATACCATCCACATTTCACCAGGGCTTGTGTTGATGGCTGATGCGATCCACATTACACCAGGGCCTTTGGTGCTGGCCAATACCATCCACATTTCACCAGGGCCAGTGTTGTTGGATGAGGCCATCCACATTACACCAGTGCCTGTGCTCCTCGTTGATTCCATTCACATTACACCAGGGCCTGTGTTGCTGGCCAATACCATCCACATTTCACCAGGGCCAGTATTGTTTACTGAGGCCATCCAGATTACACCACTGCCAGTGCTTCCTGTGATGCCATCATCACCACATCAGGGCGTGTGCTACTCGTTTATACCATCCACATTTCACCAGGGCTTGTGTTGCTGGCTGATGCAATCCACAATACACAAGGGCCTCTGCTACTGGCTAAGGCCATTCACATTACACAAGGGTGTGTGGTGCTGACCAATACCATCCATATTTCACCAGGGCCACTGTTGTTGGCTGAGGCCATACACATTAAACCAGGGACAGGGCTTCCTGTGAGGCCATCTTCACCACACCAGGGAGTGTACTGTTGGATGAGGCCATGGACATTACACCAGGGACATTGCTCCCTGTGAGGCCATATTCATCCTGTGCTGCTGGCTGATACCATCCTCATTTCAGCAGGCCCTGCGTTGCTGGCCCATGCCATCCACATTACCCCCGGGCCTGTGGTGATGTCCGAAACCATCCACATTTCCCCAGGGCTTGGGTTGCTGGCTGATGACATCCAGAAAACACAAGGGCCTGTGATACTGGCTGATGCCATCCACATTTAACCAGGGCCACTGTTGTTGGCTTAGGCCATACACTTTACACCAGAGACAATGCTTCCTGTGAGGCCATCTTCACCCGACCAGGGCCTCTGCTACTCGTTGATGCCATCCACATTACACCTGGGCGTGTGGTGCTGACCTATATCATGCACATTTCACTGGCCCTGGTGGTGTTGGCTAAGGCCATTCACATTACACCAGGGCCTTTGCTACTGGCTTAGGACCTTTACATTACACCAGGGTCTGTGCTCTTTGCTGAGGCCAAGTACATTTCATCAGGGCCTGTATTGTTGGCTGATCCCATCCACAATATACAAAGGCCTGTGCTACTGGCTGATGTCATCCACATCACGCCAGGGCCAGTGTTGTCGGATGAGACCATCCACATTACACCACTGCCAGTGCTTCCTGTGAGGCCATCCTCACCACGCCAGGGCCTGCGTTGCTGGCTGAGACCATCCACATTGCACCAGGGCTAATGCTCCCTGTGAGGCCATCTTCACCACACCAGGGCCTGCGTTGCTTGCTCATGCCATCCACATTACACCGGGGCCCGTGCTATTCGTTGATGCCATCCACATTACGCCAGGGCATGTGGTGCTGTCGGAAACCATCCACAATACACAAGGGCCTGTGGTACTGGCTGATACCATCCACATTTCACCAGGGCCACTGTTGTTGGCTGAGGCCGTACATTTTACACCAGGGAGAGTGCTTCCTGTGAGGCGATCTTCACCACACAAGGGCCTTTGCCCTGGGCTGAGGCCATCCACATTACACCTGGGCCTGTGGTGCTGACCGATATCATGCACATTTCCCAGGGCCAGTTGTGTTGGCTAAGGCCATTCACATTACACAAGTGTATGTGGTGCTGACTCATGCCATCCACATCACAACAGGGACTGTGCTACTGGCTGAGGCCATCTACATTTCACCAGGGTGTATGTTGCCAGCTGAGGCCATCTACATTTCACCAGATCCTACTTTGCTTGCTGATTCCATCAACATTACACCACGGCCAGTGTTGGTGTTTGATCCCATCCACAATATACAAAGGACTGTGCTACTGGCTGATGCCATCCACATTGCACCAGGGAGAGTGCTTCCTGTAAGGCGATCTTCACCACACAAGGGCCTTTGATGTTGGCTTAGGCCATCCACATCACACCAGGGCCAGTGGTGTTGGCTGAGGACATTCACAAAACACAAAGGCCTGTGCTACTGGCTGATGCCATCCACATTGCACCAGGGCCAGTGCTCCCTGTGAGGCCATCTTCACCACACCAGGGCCTGTGCTTCTGGCTGATGCCATCCACATTACATCAGCGCCACTGCTTCCTGCGAGGCCATCTTCACCACACCAGGGCCTGTACTGCTTTCTGAGGCCATGTAATTTTGACCAGAACCTGCGTTACTAGCTGATGTCATCTACATTGCACCTGGGCCTGTGGTGCTGACCGATATCATGAACATTTCACCAGGGCCAGTGATGTTGGCTAAGTCCATTCACATTACACCTGGGTGTGTGGTGCTGGCTGAGGCCATCCTCATTTCACCAGGGCCTGCGTTGCTGGCTAATCACATCCAGAAGTGTATAATCATTTGTAGGTTGAAAGAATGTCTCATCCTAGGAGGTCTGTAACGGCTCTGAGTAGCATGAAGGGGGAGTGCGTTCACTCCCTCTACAGAGTGTTCTGGCATAGATCACACACCTCCTAGGAGAGGTCGTATCTTCTCTTGCTGATATATGGTATAGCAAACACACGTATATCTGTCTAAGTATAAGAGCCTTTTGTTCAGATGGACCCGCTCCTGGCACCAGCGTTTGGGGAGTCTTCACAGGGTCACACCTTGACCTCACACACACACACACACACACACACACACACACACACACAGTATTCTTTGTTCACATGTATACCTATGTAAGATGTCATATGTTAATGACCCTATGCATATTCATGTAACCACAATAAAAGGAGTGCTATGGGGAGCCTGGCTGAGAGTCTGACGGAGGCTAGGTGGTGAGACGACACTTGGCCCCAGCCAGATTTCCCTCATGCATGAGTAAACCAGCCTGCTTGTGTCTTGCTTTGCAGTGTAATTATATTGTCTTCAACGTTCCAGCGGATAGGTACAAGCTACAAACCTATCACCAACTACATATCAGCAGGGCCTGTATTGGTGGCTGATCCCATCCACAATATACAAAGGCCTGTGCTACTGGCTGATGCCACCCACATTACATCAGGGCCACTGCTTCCTGTGAGGCCATCTTCACAACACCAGGGCCTTTGTTGCTGGCTGAGGCCATCCTCATTTCACCAGGGCCTGCGGTGCTTCCTCATGCCATCCACATTACACCAGGGCCTGTGCTACTGGCTGAGGCCAACTACATTTCACAAGGGCATGTGATACTGGCTGATGCCATCCACATTAAAATAATTTCCCCCAGGGATCAATAAAGTATTCTGATTCTGATTCTGATTCTGATTACACCAGGGCCAGTGATGTTGGCTAAGGCCATTCACATTACACCAGGGCCAGTGGTGCTGACCAATACCATCCATATTTCACAAGGGACAGTGTTGTTAGATGAGGCCATCCACATTACAACATGACCTGTGCTACTGGCTGAGGACATTTACATTTCACCAGGGCCTTAGCTACATGTTGATACCATCCACATTTCACCAGGGCTTATGTTTTGATGGCTGCTGCGATCCACAATACACAATGGCCTGTGCTACTGGCTAAGGCCATTCACATTACACCAGGGCCTGTGGTGCTGTCCGAAACCATCTACATTTCACCAGGGCCAGTGTTGTTAGATCAGGCCATCCACATTACACCAGGGCCAGTGCTCCCTGCGAGGCCATCTTCACCACACCAGGGCCTCTGCTGCTCGTTGATGCCATCCACATTACACCTGGGCCTGTGGTGCTGACCGATCTCATGCGCATTTCACCAGGGCCAGTGGTGCTGGCTAAGGCCATTCACATTACACCAGGGTGTGTGGTGCTGACCAAAACCATTCGATATTTCAACAGGGACAGTGTTGTTAGATCAGGCCATCCACATTACACTAGGGCCAGTGCTCCCTGCGAGGCCATCTTCACCACACCAGGGCCTGCATTGCTGGGTCATACCATCCACATTACACCAGGGCCTGTGCTACTGGCTTAGGCCAACTACATTTCACCAGGGCCTGTGGTGTTGGCTTAGGCCATTCACATTACACCAGGGTGTGTGGTGCTGACCAATACCATCGATATTTCAACAGGGACAGTTTTGTTAGATCAGGCCGTTGTTACTGATTCAAATATTGGGGATGGATACAAGAGGAAAAACCACAATAACAACACTGGTCCGGCCGGGTTGAGTCAAACGATGATTTTAATGATCACACGCGTGGGAGATGGACACCGTATGCAGACAGCATCAGATCTCAAAATGGTGGAGCATTGATCAAACTCTTATAACATCTAGTGGCCCCCACCTAATCATAAAAGCCTAAACATTCACATGCTTTCTCTCACACAGTGCCTAAGCTACGACCTTGGCTCCCGGTCTATCTGCTCCTGCTGAGATGGGGCAGAAAACTCCAGTATGTTCTGTTCTCTTCTAATCAGACAAATAAGGCGATGACTTTCTGCGAACAGTATTTCTTATAACTCAGCAGTATAATGCATCATAAAACAATATCATTCATTCACAATCAATCAGCAGTCTAATGTAATGCAAATCAGTTTAACAAATGCAATAGTTACCACCTTCTTCTAATTCAGGAGAATAATGCAAACTAAAACTACATAATAATTCACAATCTTTAATTAGGGGTATAACATGGCATAAAATAATAGTATAATCTCACACCATCCACATTACACCAGGGCTAGTGCTCCCTGTGAGGCCATCTTCACTACACCAAGGCCTGCGTTGCTGGCTGAGGCCATCCACATTGCACCAGGGCCAATGCTCCCTGTGAGACCACCTTCACCACACCAGGGCCTGCGTTGCTGGGTCATACCATC